>NC_045805.1:7710462-8451093 GCF_009873245.2 Balaenoptera musculus
AACTTTTTATATCCCATAGAGTTTACACTGTATAATGGCCACTGGAAAACACTGTATTAATAACATGGAGTGATAAACTTTAAGCTTCTCTATCAAAATAACAAAACTCTATCAACTTGTTGGCGAGTAAGAACAATTGTGCAGTTGTTAAACGTAATTTCTTTAATCTCTGAATAAACCAGAGTATCTGATCTAATTTAATCCATAAAACTATAAGAATATAAGATCCATGTAAGCACTATATATTGTAGGAGAAATGCAGAATTTTCTCGCCTTATTTCTTATGAATGAAGTTTTTATTAGCATTAATGAATTAGATTTATTTCAGGATTCTAATGGATTTGATACTAGGTTAGTAGAAAAGTATCAGTGAGAGACGTGGATGTGGAGGATGGGTGCCTTTAGTTCTGAAGCTAGAGCCATGATCTACAAGCCATGTTCTGAATATTATTAAAAAGTAAAATCCTAGTTTTACTTTTTATGTTCTAACTTTATGCCTTTTATAGCTAGTATCTTTTTTTTCCTGTTCACTTGAGAAAGGAACAGTTGTTATAAATATAAATATACATTTCCAGATGCATGATGTTTATGAGATATGTAGGTTACACTAGCATGTATAATATTGAATATTGATTTCCATTATACCACTTTCATTGTATTTGCTTAAAACTTTCTGAAATATTACTCATTTAAAAGCAAGGAAATCTGTCTTTGACATCAATATATTTTTCTTTAAAAGCAATTTAAGATGCTTATGACTTGCATAATTCAAAGCCAGTGGAAAGTTTCAATTTTCAAATACTAGGAAGATATCATCCACATTTAATTATGTATTACAGAAATTATATTTTACTCAGAGCTACACTCAGCCATGTATACAATCTTTTTTTTTTTTTTTTTAAATGGCACAACTTTTTTTTTAAACTTTGGGTTTATTTATTTATTTATTTATGGCTGTGTTGGGTCTTCGTTTCTGTGCGAGGGCTTTCTCTAGTTGCAGCGAGCGGGGGCCACTCTTCATCGCGGTGCGCGGGCCTTTCACTGTCGTGGCCTCTCTTATTGCGGAGCACAGGCTCCAGACACGCAGGCTCAGTAGTTGTGGCTCACGGGCCTAGTTGCTCCATGGCATGTGGGATCTTCCCAGACCAGGGCTCGAACCCGTGTCCCCTGCATTGGCAGGCAGATTCTCAACCACTGCCCCACCAGGGAAGCACCCATGTATACGATCTTAAAAAGAGATATGATATTCCACAGAATGATGTAGTTTAGGCATATCCATTTTTGTGTACTGTGTATTATCCTTAGAAATTACTTTGAAACCCTTTTTTTTCAACATCAGTTGATGAACTTTGAACTACATACAGTTCAGTGTGCCTAAGTAGGAGCATTTTCTTTTTAAAAAAATATTGGTAAAAATACTTTATTTCACATATTAAAAATTTTTTTACATGAAAAGTCATTAGAAAAGATTATTATTTGGTTATGATTATTGAAGTGCCTGGCTTTTCATATATTGCTAATAAGTTTTCTCCATCTTGTATTAAATGAAAAAAAGGAATAGAATAAATAAAATTTAGGAAATAGAGACAGAAACAAAAACAATCCTGTGTGATTCTCCTATGTAGACACACTGCCATTTTGCACATGTTAGTCATTTTGCTGTTTGGAAATAAATCTCTATTTAACCATATATTTATCCATGTGTGTATTGCTCCGAGTAATTTTAAAAAGGGTCAGTATTGTTCACTATATTTTTTCTTACTGTACCATGTGGAGCTTTCTGTGTAAGATGGTGTGAGACCCTTAGAAGGTTGGGGGTGGGCATGCTGCGAGTGTTTTGTTTCTTCCTTATCTTCGCTTTCCTTTCCTCTTCCTCATCCGCTTCTGTCCTTCTCCCTCCCAGTCTTAGTCATTTCACTGACAAACAGAAGAGGCTCAGTTGCAAAAAGTAATTAGAAATTTTCAGGTTAATTCCATGGTTCTTTTTGTAAGCTTTGGTTAACACATGATGGAGGAGTAGGACAATTACATAGGCTGACCGTTTTTTTTTTTTCTTTTAAGATGGATCTATATTATTTGTTCAAAGTATTCATCTCTTCAATTAGCTCAGGAAAGTATACTAGCCGTTTAATACAGTATTCAACAAGGAAAAAAAATAAGACTTTAACACCTGTGAAGATGGAGGCAAGAAGGGTTTAAGAGTAAAGATACTGTAGCTGATTCTGTGCCTGAGCAGTGTCCCCTTGCTTTCTCACCGTTCAAAATAAAAAATGAATATTAAGTCAAACAGAAGTTTCCCTAATAAACCATACTGCTTTTAAATCAGGGGAGTACTTTACTTCAACCATCAGAAGCTGAAAGAAGATACCCTGGAATCTGCAGGGGGCATTTGGCGAGTTCTTGATTTGCCTGAATTTATATGAAAACATATTTTGTTTAATTTAGTGGTAGTATAGTTTCTGGGTTGGGATTTTACACCTTCTTCAGATTCTCCAACAGTTCCAGGGCAGAAGAGGGTTAGACACCAGAGCCATGAATGGGATCCCCGTCTCGCTGCTTGAGCCAATCTCTTGATGTCCTTTTTGATGGAAACATAGGCTATAAGTTGACATTGATAAAACAGAAATAAGAAGTTGAAGGCTGATTTTTAAGGTAATTCTCTATTTCCACATGTGAATTGGGTTTGTTTGCAATAATGCTTTATAACAAATACCTTTTCACAAAGCTAACTGCATCTTTTTTTCCATGGATCTGCTCTTTTGGATCATGTTACTTCACAGGCTTGGCCTGCTTTGTAATACTTTAAGAATGTTCAAAGATTCGTGTTTCCTACTTTTACAAGGTCTTTCTAAATGTTCTACTTGGATCTTATGCATATGCACTGTATTCTTCAGTTGGCACTTTCTTTTCTAAAACTCCTGCTTGTTACAGAGACATTTTGTTTTCCTGACATTCTTGGAAAAACTACCTTGAAGTTTTACCTTGGGAATATCAACTTAAAAATGTCGATCCTTCATTTTAAACATGGTTACACAGTTTTCTATCTCCCCTGAGTGTGTGGAACTACATTCATTTTATCACTGGTGATTCTGTTATCATTGGACATCAAATAACTTTTGGCAGGAACTCAGTTCCTACTGTGGCGCTTAGGGCTGTTTGCCTGTGCACTAAATGATTCCAGACAACAGATTTCTCATGCCTTTGTTGGGTAATTTATCAGTCTTATTTCTTACAGTTGGTTTGTTATTTCTTGCTGTTATCACAGCCCTCCTAGGTGCTAATCTGCTCTTGAGCTCAGGAATGAAGTCAGCAAGATATTTCCATTGCATAAAATAAGAATTAGTAAGTATAAAGTGAGAGATCATGGCTCTCACTATAAATAAAATGCGTGGAATTATTATATAGTGTAATATCAAGAAATCATAGTTGAAATTTGGTGCTAAATATTTGAAATAGGCTTTCAAAATCCATAACTCAATCTGTTAGTTCCTTGAGAAAACCTTTGATTCGCTGTTGTAACTGTTTAACATTCACACAAAATTTTAAAAATTATATGGCAATCTATAGTTTATATATTGATAGATCATATATTAAAATACAAAACTATGACTAGGGAGGGCACACCTTATCCTCCTGATAATAGCCATCTCTAAGGTGAGAGAAGAGATGGATCCTCAGACTTATCTGTTAAGATTTTATTTTTTAAAAGCAAAACAAAAAAATAAACTAAAAAGTATCCAAACAAAAATGTAAAAACTGTCCAGTTCTGAGGGAGAGTACATATTTCTTTGTGAATTCCTACAACTTCATTTTTTGATTTTGTAAATGTTTACTTTTATCAAACATATAAATATACTTAGATGTAAGAGGCAAATACTTTAAATAATCATATAATGAAAAAAACCTATTTCTCCTACTCCTCCTCACCCCCAATTTCAGAAGTCTTTCCTTTCGGCTATGATAGCTGATACACACCCACATACATATCACCATATCCACATATCCACACACACACATCCATCCATATACCTAGAACAGGATTATATTGAGATTTACTGATTTTTCAGTTAAATACACTATCATTTGTCTTCCTACAGTGGGAGGTATGGATTTAGCTCTCTTTTACCTTTCCCCCGTCACACGTACCAGTAAAAATAGCCGCATGCATTTTCTTTAATCCCATCCTTTTAATATTTTACATTAATTTTTGCTGACAATAATACAATATTTTTACTATTATGACTATGTAAATATTATTCATGGGTGAGTTATGTAATGTACTACAATTCATTTAATTTTAAAAATTTTATTTGTGTAGTATAGAATGCTCTCATTTTGTGTGTGTGTGTGTGTGTGTGTGCAATCATGTATGTGTTTTCTATGTAGCTATCAATAATTTATCCTTCCTAACAAATCTATTTGAAAAATAACCCTCCTTGATTTGTTTCAAATTTTGGGTTTTCTCTCCGTTTGAATTTCATGGAGAAACCAGGTTTCTGGAATCAATGGAATCAATTCCATTTCAGTCTCAATTTGGACCAGCTGTTCTCCAAGTCTGCTGAATTTTTGCCATCCTTATATTTCCTTTCACTTACATCCTGTAATTCCTTCTGTTGCTGACCTGCCAGGGATCTCTTAGGGCCTAGATCCTATAACTTACTCTTCCCTGCCTTTCTAATACATTTTGGAGAGGTACCGCTGCCAATAATTTCCCCAAAGGGGATATATAAGTGTGAATGTTGCAGAACTGAATATGTCTTTATTCTGTCTTATATTTGATTGATAATTTTTCCTGACATAAAACTCTGGATTGCAATTCATTTTTTCTCAGATTCTGAAATTTCTCCATTTTGTTTGTTTTTTATTCACTTGTTTTTATATTGATGTCTTTTAAAATATCATATTTTGTTTTGAAAACCTGTGTCATTTTATTGACATATGCAGCTGTGTCAATAATAGATATTTATCTAAAATGACTTCCATAAAGCCAGTTTATCCAGATAATATGTACATTCTGGCAAATATAGACTTACTTGCCTATGGCTTAATATACCATGGACATCAAATACTTGGTAATGTTGAAAAAACTCAATGAAACTTAACTTCTGAATAGAAAGAAATGCAAAAAAGTCAAATTGTATCTTTTTTAATAATCTCAAGACTCCACCAGTTGAAATATGTGTTTCTTAAGCTCTCTGTGCGTTAGTAGGCTCATGTTTGAAATGGAGTATCATGTAATTGTTCAGATTAAACTAGTTATTATGTTCATAATTTCTAGGATAGTGACTGCCACCTAAGAGCTCAGAGGTGTTAGTTATTATTGTTGCTTTCATTAGATTGATCAAGTGAAATAATTTTAATAAAGTTAACAAAATTATCTATTAAAATGTATTAGTGAGAGCTCCACTTTACATTATTGTATATATTGAAATTTGATACTGGACATTTAAAACTTGCTGAATTGAGTTTTTTTAAACAGCTTTATTGAGATAGAAGTGTAGATAGGAGTGGAATTGCTGGGTCATACGGTGACTCAATGTTTAACCACCTGAGGAACTTCCAGATTTTGTTCCCAAGTGACAGCACCATATTACATTCCCATGTGCAGTGCATGAGAGCTCTAATGTCTTTATGTCTTTGGTGATACTTTCATTACCAGACTTTGATTCTAGCCATGCTAGTGCATGTTTCTTGGCAGTTTGCCTGTCTTTTGGAGAAATGTCTTTCAAATCCTTTGCCTGTTTTTAAATTGGGTTGTCGTTTTATTACTGAGTTGTGAGTGTCCTTTATATATTCCAGATACAGTTCCCTTTTAGATATATGTCATGAATTAAAAATATTTTCTTTCATTCTGCACATTGTCTTTGCTTTCTTAACAAGTCCTTTGAAGCATTAAAGATTTTTTTAAAATTTTGATGAAATCCAATTTATTTAATTTTTCTTTTGTGCTTGAGCTATTGGTGTCATGTGTAATAATCTGTGGATTTTAATTTCTAGATATGAAGTCACTTAAGTTATTTAATACATATTAATTTAAAAAGTCAATTTACTGTTGGATATAGAATATCTCAGTAGGCTTCACTTTTCTCTGTGAACGAATAATAATAGGATCTATCAGTGTTCACATGAAGAAATCCTTTTCCCCAGTATTGATTTTGAAACATTGCTCAAATCGGCAAGGACGTTTTTATACAGCATAATTTTATGTATAGCATATTTTGTATGGCAGTCTCATATTTGCACATGTGCTATTTAGGCAGTACTACTCAGCATATAATAATAGTGAATTATTTCTTATTTTGTTTTCCATATGCAACAAGAGTTCTTTGAACTTGTATTTTCCCACTTTAAAAAATTCGTCTTCTTATGCTTAATAAATAGTAAAATACATAAAAATCTTATACTTCATATTCAGTTTTAAGAGTATTTCCTCCTAATTTCATTTTCATAGAGTATATACATGATCACCTGTGTTTGCTTATTATCTATCAAATGATCTTGATCTTGATTACCTATGTTATCATTACTGGATTTTTCCTGAAAAATACTATTCAGTCACATTGCAATAAATAATGAGTGTGTGCCGTTAAGAGACATGACAAGGTGTGAAATGAACAGCAGAAAAACAAAAGTTGGTAAGAATCAGTGATGTAGAAAGATACAGAAAATATGCAGGTGAAAACCATGGCTTTGGTGGCTTTAAAAGGAAAGACAAGATAAGCTGAAAGATGTTAGAGAGCCTGGCCTCAGATTTAGGGAGATCATGGAAGCAATAATGCCAGAGGAAAAGGAAGATGCTAATAAAAGACAGTCCAGACAAGAGAATAACAAAACACATGCAGGGAAAAGGAAGAGGGAGGAGAGGGATACTGGTGTGCTCTTTCAGGTCATCAGTGGGGGGGGTGGGGGGGAAGAATTGTGCAAAAAACGAGACATCTATGCTAATTGCATTTTTTTTTCAGTGTATGTACAACTGTTTCCTACATACAGTTGGGAAACACATAAGAAGAGATCCTGGTGAAAAATGCAGTTTATAATTTCAAGAAAGGACAGTAGTGACCTGGAAAATTGATATGTGCCTTGTAATAGTGTTACAAGATCAGACAGATTCTGTGATGCAGTTAAATGAGGATTGGATTTGCCAACATTCAGTATTGGGTCTGTTTATCACATGCCAACGACATGGACATGGCATGGGTAACTACATTGCTCTCTGAGACTCAGTTTAATCAGCTGTAAAAGCATGAAGAAAATACCTTTATCACAAGATTCTTTAGAGATTGAACAAGATGATAATACCCCAGTCACCACCCTTGTAGGCAAGGGCTTAATAAACATCTGTTTAATTACAAACAAATAATTAGTGAATTACAAACCCAGTGTCCAAGGGTGTCAGTCACACAGTCAATAATGTTTCAGTAAAAACCTTAGAGGTTTCCAACATTATAGTTGGATGTGGCTGCAATTATTCTAAAATGGTAACCCTAAAAATAGGACAAAATATTGAAATTAAGGAAAATGTTCCTTGGGCATTTAAGTACCATACTTTACAGGAAAGATAATTTAGAAACCAGACTGCATCAATACTTGATATAGACTCTGAATCTTCATTGATACTCTTTGTTTGTATGCATATACATTAGTAGACTGACTAAAGGTCTATAGAAGCTAGAATTATTGACAAATCATAGCTACACGTTAAATTATTCTCCTGTATATCCAAAGTACACTTAAGGCTGCTAGTCTCTGATCTAACTAAATACCATATTGCCTTCTATTTCTGTATGAAAACCTGGATTTCACTCTTCCAATCAGGTATAACGTCTGCTGTGAATGGGAGAGTCAGAAATCATAATCATGGATGTCAAATGAGTAAAGTCTGTAGTTGTGTGTGTTTTATGAGTGCTAATTCCTTAGTATGGATAACTGCACTGCGGCTATGTGAGATGTTGGTATTAGGAGAGGCTGAGTAAAGGTTATTGAAAAATAACATGTTTGTTGAATTAATAGCTTGTCTATCAGATTTAAATATACTGTTGCATAATACTTAGGATAGAGGATCACTTGATATGATCTGATTGTTTTAAAGAAAAAAAGGCAGTTCAGAAATATTACTCTACGGTGTGGGTATTTGTTTTCCACATTAGTCGTCTGCATTGATTTCTTTAGCATTCTTTTCGCTTGTTGAAATTCAGTATCTTAGAGATTCTTATACATGTAGTTTAAGAAATGTTCTCACATACAGTATTAGGCATTATCTTTATATTTAATACTTATTATATTGAATGCTAGTTTCAAAAATATTGTTATTGATGTAAAAAAAGGTGTTCTCAGATCTCTTTTAGACATCTCTAGATTGCAGAAGAGTTCATTATTGATAAATAAACCATGTTAATACAAATCGAAGTTTGTATTTATCAGGCCTCAAAAATTTTTGAACATATTTAGGAAAAGATCATATTTTGATGAAAAAAAAAACCTACCCAAACAAACAAAATCCCTACAGTAGTTTTTGTAACCAATCATAGAAATACTGCCATTTTGAATGAGTTTTTTAACTTTTTAAAAAACATTATCAAAGTATAATTTACATGCCATAAAATTTACCCATTTTATATATACCATTCAGTGATTTTTATACGTTTACTGAGTTGTGCAACTGTGACCATAATCCAGTTTTCAAATGTTTTTATCACCCCAGTAAGCTCCTCATGCCCACTTGGAGTTCCCACCCTTAGTCTCAGATAATGACAAACCTATTTTTTGTCTCAGTGGGTTGGCACTTTCAGGGCATTTCATATATATCTGTCACGTACTACGTGGTCTTTTGTGTCTGGCTTCTTTTACAGTTCCTCCACATTGTTGCAGGGATCAGTGTTTTGTTCCGTTTCATTTCTGAATAATATTCCGTTGTATGAATGTACCCCAATTTGTTTATCCATTCACCAGTTGATGAACATTTGGGTTCCTTTCACTTTCGGGCTATTTTGAATACTGCTGCCATGAACATTTGCATGCAAGTCTTTATGTGGACATGAATATTTTCTTGAACAGTATCTAGTGCCTAGTTTTTCTTACTTTAATGAATACCGTAAAGTGGATTACATGATTTTTGTAGTTCTTTGCCTATTTATTATGTTTCAATGCTTAGCTTCCTTTTCCTGTTAAAAAAACATGGCCATCAACTTCAAAACAGTAAACTGTCAGTGTAAAGTCCAGTATTAAAATGAAATTATTCCCATGAATTCAAATTATATTAATATTTGAAAATATTACATTTTCCACTTAATTTAAAATGAGAAGATGTTCTATTAGTAAACATAACACTTATAAGAAACAAGGCACATTATCAGAAGGAAGACAGTAAATAATATCAGGTTTGAAGTTTTTAAATAGTTTAATTATGTGAATATAGCAACAAATGTACATATATTTGAAATGACATAGGTACTCTAGGGTAATCGTGTCTGCTTTAGGTTTAAAGATATGGAAGGAAAGCTGCCATTTTTTATTTACAAATAATGACAAATTTATATTAATTTTTAAAAAATAATCAGAGGTAGAATACATATTTATCTACAAAGTTGTGGAATTGCAAATGGAAAATTTCATGTAACTATTTCCCTGTATTGTTTATAAAGTAAATACCATATTTTCATGTATGTTTCCTCTATTTGCAAAGTAGTAGTAATTTGTAAAACCTCAATCATGTAATCGCATTTGGCTTCAAAAGTCATGTGTGCCATGCCCTTATGCTAGTGCTGATAATTGCCCCCCAAAAATGGTTCAGATGTATCACAACTACAAAACGGTTGATTTTCCAATAAGTATTTAGCAAATAACAACATTATTATTATTATTTTCATTATTTTCTTATTAGTTGAGCGTCTCCATATTTTCAAGGTGGAGGTTCCTCTGGCTGGTTTAAGAATTAAATTGACATGAGACAGATTAACAGGAGAAAATAAGAAGTTTAATCCCATGTGTACATGGGAGAGACCCAGGGAAACCAGGTAGCTCATTGGAATGTCTGGAGCCCTTGCCATAAGTACCATTTTCAGCTAAAGGCAATAGAGGATGTTGGAGGTGGCAGTTCGAGAGCTCAAAGGGTAGGGAAGCAGTTGGCATGGGGATGGAGACGTGAGTCTTTGGTGAGCGGAGGTTTGCTGGGTCCGACAGTGGCCACAGAGAGGAATTCCAGCAGACATTGCTGCCTTCCTCCCTGTCTGCTTGCCTGGTTCACTCTATAGTTGTCTCTGGTGATGGCTCCCTTCCTGCAACACGTCCTCTGTCTACATCCTCGAGGCAGTTGGGAAGGTCAGAGTTTCCTCCCGAGTCTTTTGGGCTGTGATTTTTTTCAGCTCTAAATAGTCCTCATACCAAAGAGCCCTTTTGGAGTGGCAAGTTTTGCTCCCCTATAATACGCATCCCCTTTGTTGCCTTAGCTGCTCACTTATCTACTTAGGTTTTACCTTGAGAAATAATCGTGTCTTCGTTCTTCTCACATCCAGGAAAGCAGAATTGCCAGGAAGAAGTTGCCATTCAGTGGCCTTGCTCCGAAGTTCTTATGCCATCTGCAGATCTTCTGTGGTTTAGATGTTTTTCACAAAAGGAAGAAAGGGGACCAGTTTTGAATAAACACCCTCCATGTCCCAGGATCATCAAAGCAATATTGTAAGGCAGATATACAAATGAGAAAACCTCAGGGCAGAAAATTTAAATTAAAAACTCAAGAGCACAAACACATAAGAAGGGCAGAACAGCTATTTGAGTACAGTTAGAGCTGAATCCAGAGCTGTGGTTAGGTTCTGTTCATATAAAGATTTGTAGTGAATGTTTTGTTTAACATTGTGGCCTTTTAAAATTAAAATTTATATGTCTTATGTCAGGGGAAGAAAATAATAAAATTCCACATTAAGTCAAAACATAGCACTCATTGCTGTACGAGATAGTCAGTTATAATTCAGGAAAATAATCTCAGAAGAGATTCAAGCTCTAGTTAATTATTTGCGTGATCTGGATTTTAAAAAGTTAGGCAAGTCCATGACGATTATAAGCCTCCACAGCGTACACTGTTGCTGTTACTTTTCTTAATTTCCACATTTGTTATGTACCTATTTTACGTTAGGTTCTGCTAAATGAATACATATGAAGGTAAATTTCTGCTGTGGATGTGTTTTAAAGAAAATAAGAAATACCTTATTTTCTGGCATATGGGTTGATTTTTGATTCAAGTAAAAAAAATAAATGGGGATTTCTGAATATCATGTGAATTTTCAAGCTAGTTGATATTCTTTCCACAACTTGTGTCTCCGTCCTAAGTGAGCAAAGGGTGCAATCCCATGGTTGAAGGAGTGTCCCAGCAGTTAGATATACTTGGGAGGAGGTCTTCACCCATCACTATTACTTGTGACATATAGCAGACTTTTTAATAAAACTCTCAGTTTTCCCCTCTATGAAAGTGAGGGTGATGAGCTCCACCTGATGGAGTTTTAAGATGATTTGGTCTCATGGAATAATTCCAAATCTCCTATCTTTACTGTATTTAGCAACTAACTTTTCTTTTGTCTTCATCTTCTTGGTTTTTTTTTTAATTAATTTTTTTATTGAGGTATAGTTGATTTACAGTGTTGTGTTAATTTCTGCTATACAGCAAAGTGACTCAGTTATACACATAAATAATTCTTTTTTATATTCTTTTCCATGATGGTTTATCCCAGGAGATTGAATATAGGTCCCTGTGCTATACATCCTATCTAGTTTTTTACTTTCTTTGCACCACAGAAACAAAGGGCTCATTCTGGGGGGTGTGTGTGTGTGTGTGTGTGTGTGTGTGTGTTTTCTTTCCTAAACTGCAGAGCATTTTTTTGAGCCATATTTTCTTTTAATTCCCAAAGGAATTATTTTATCCCCCAAACATATCTAATTCACATGGAAACCAGCTGTTAAAGTAGCATTGATATTCTCATTATACTGAATAACATTTTCAGTCTTCTTATACAGTGGGTGAGAGTGTCTCTGGGCTTAAGCTGAGAGGGATACAGGAAGATCATAACTCTGCCTCCCTTGTGAGTGACTAGAGTACAAATTGTTATTAACTTTTTCTTTATCCTCATCCTTAGTTACATAAAGTGTTACAGTTCAGAGTTTTGTCCCACAACATCACTCATTGGATCTGCCAAACATTCCAGAATTAAGCAGGGCAGTTATTAGTGTTCTTGTTTCACAGATAAATAAGGTGTGGCACAGAACACTTAAAGTCCCCTGCCCTATAAATGTAGGGAATAAGCAATTTGATATGCCTAAAGTCTTTTTACTTCAAATGCAATGCTCCGTGTCAAGCAAAAGCAATCATTAGGGCTAAGGTGGAGTAACAGGGTCCAGATCAACAAATAAAATATTTCCTATGAACACAAAATATGACATCATGGTTGCAAGCATTGGATATCAAATCATGAAGGACAGTGATGATCGAGAGACCAGAAAGAATAAGGAGAGCCCTGTAATTTTCTTAGTTTGCTTCTTTGAAAGAGTTTCCAGCCTGCAGTGCAGGTGGAGGGCACTGAAGTCAAGCCTGGCGGAGTCTCTGTGTTGAGGTGCGTTGATGAAGGGACAGAGTGCCTAGATTTGCAGGACAGAGTAACTGGGAGGAGGGAGACGCACAGGGAAATAACTCCAGATATTGGCAGAAGGTCCCTTGAGTATTCAGTTGAGTAGGGGTCAACTCACGTGTGTGAGGAAACTACACCAATCAAGGGAACGCACCACCCAGATGATTAGTAGTAACACTGCCAGTCAGAAGACTCAGTACCGCTAAGCTGCCACTTCTTCCCAAATTGATCTTAGAATGAACACAATCAAAACCCCTGCCACCAAATAAGTAAGTCCTGGAATAGCCAAAACAACTACGGAAAAGAATAAAAAGGTTGAAGGACTAACATTACCTGATCTTAAGACTTGACTTGACTTTATCTTACTATAAGATAAGGTAATGAAAATGTGTGACATTAGGATAAGGCTAGAGAAATTGATAAATGGAATAGATCTAATGAGTCCAGAAATAGATCTGTACATGAATAGACAACTGATTTTTGACAAAGGTACAGAGCCAGATCAGAGGGAAAAGGAAAGGATAGTGTTTCTTGGAAATGATGCAGGAATCATTGGATTTATATATACAGAATAGTGATTTTTGATGAGTATTTCACACTATATAAAAATAATCCAAAATTGATCATAAACTTAAATGTAAAACCTTCACTTAGACAACTTTTAGAATAACACTAAGAGTAAATCTTTGTGAACTTACATGAGGTAGATATTTCTTTAACATGACAGCCAAAACACTCTCCATAAAATAACACACCAGTAAATTGGAATTCATGAAAATTAATTATGTTTGTTCTTCAAAAGACAGTGTTGTTAAAATTCAAGCCACAGGTTGGGAAAATATTTTTAATTCACGCATATTATAAAGGATATATCTAGAATATATAAAGAACTCTCAATACTCAATGATTCAAAAAAAAACATTTTTTTAAATGCCAAAATTTAAACAGATTCGCCACCAAAGAATACATATGGATGGCAGATAAACCAATGAAAAGATTCTCACTATCATTAGTCATTAGAAATATACTAAGTCAACACTGGTATGCAACTACACACCTGTTACAATAGCAAAAAGTAAAAAGAACAAACATTACCCAGGATGTGGAGTAACTGGAACATTCATACGTAGCTGAATGGTACGACTTCGGAAAACAGTTTGACAGAAGTTTGTTTTAAGGTAAATGTATTTACCATGTGATCCAACTAATCCTTTCCTAGTTATTTACCTGAGGGAGAGAAAAAACGTGTATTTCCACACAAAGATGTATACACAGATGTTCATAGCAGCTTTACTTGTCATGACTCCAAACTGGAAATAGCCCAAGTGGCCATCAACAAGTGAACGGGTAGATGATTTCTCATATATGCATAAAATATGATACGACTCAACGATGAAATGAAACGAGCTCTTGATTCTCGATGAAAGAGGCCAGACGAAAAAGAGTACGTTATGCATGATTCTAGTTGTATCAAATTCTAGGAAACGCAAACTAATCCATAGGGACAGAAAGAAGAGGAATCAGTAATTGTCTAGGGATGGGAGTCAGGGAGAGTAAGAAGGAGAGATTTTCAACTGTCATGAAGAATCTTTTGAGGTAAAGGATGTATTTATTATCTTTGGGGTGTAGTTTGATGGGTATATATAATATGTGAAAATATATCTCAAGGTACTCTTTCAGTATCTTCACTTGGCTTAATTGTACTTACACTTCATATCAGTGGTACTCAGTAAAGCACATACATGCTTAGAAATGTGATCTTTATCAAAGATCCTGTTTGATTTAAGGACCCCTAATTTTATTTTAATCAGTGTTAGTATCAGTATTAGCAACATATTAGAATGGCTTAAACTGATATTTTTAAGTGTTTTTTAATAACTGTGTAGAAGCCATTTGGTACTATTGCATATTCACGTTTGAGATAGTACATGTGTGATCATTATATCTGCAGAACACCAGATCAGGATACCCAATTTCAGCACTCTATTTAATTCATGCACCCTGTATGGAGTCTGAGAAAGTTAGGCCAAATTAAAGAAGGGGCCTTGAATAGAAGAGTGGCTCATGAGTGCACCCACTGGGATGGTTATGCTCTCATAATGCATTTTTGTTTTCCTATGTTGTGATCATACATGAAACTAGGAAAGACGGTTGCAGGCAAGTGAGAAAAACCAACATTTATCTGAGCTCTTTGACCTGCGCAATTTTGTGTGTGTTGTCAGTCTGGAACAGGATAAAGCACTCTGTTGAAAATGAAATAGACCTGCTTCCAACATTCCAACCTCAGATTCAGCAGTGTGAGGGCTCGACCTAGGAGAACTTTTCTAAGAACACTGGAAAACTGTACACTTCAAGGGAGGGTGCAAGAAATGTTTTATATCTTTATACATGAACAGAAGCTTTAAAAATTGCCTTTGGTTCAGTAGTCCCCCATTAAAATTTTTTTGGGTAAGTCTACAGAAGTCATGGGGAAATACAATATTCGTGTCATTCACATTCCATTACTACCATCAAATGTGTCTTTGATCCTTTTCCGAATTTTTTTTCCCAAGGACAATCATTCAGTATAGTGATTTTCCCGAGAATAACAAGATACCATTTTTTAAAAATGCAGTTTGTCATTACCCAAGGCACAATAATATTGTTATGTACTTACACCGTTACTTCTCTCAAGGGAGATTCTAGTATTTAAACCATTCAAACTCTCCTCTTACATGAGAATCAGAGATAGTTATGTAGAAGAAAAATTATTTGCTGAAATATTTATTTATGATATTGTTCAAAAAGTTAACTAATCAGATTAATTATTTCTACCTTAGGCAGTACATATACATTTTTGTTGGAAATTACTTGTTTTATTGGGCAAGCACGGCAGTCGGGAAGGTGGATCTTTTATACTATGGAAGGCAGAGAACTTTGTCTCTTTTGTTTGATGATGTGTCCCCACATGTAAAATTGTGATTGGCAGTAAGGTCATCTAGAATCATTTGTTGGAGATTTTTTTTTTTTCCACTCTGCCCTTAGTTGTTTGATTTTAATGACTATTCTCCTGGGCAATATACTTCCAAAGCAGAAACCATATGATTTGATGTTTACATTCACGTATTACCTATATTACATATTGATTACTAGCATGTTGTTGTGCTTTCAATTACAAAATCAAATCAGTCACACTTGAGGCATAAAGAACAGTGAAACAGAAAATGTCAGGAGTACCTACTAGAGTAGAAAAGGTTCAGAATCAGATCTACTCCCAGCCAGTGAGAATCAATATGCTTGACAGAAACTGAAATGTCAAATTATTGTTTTTCTAACATTTTTCCACATTTACCATTTCAAATGACTACATTCTCAATCTCCTATAATTAAGAACATATGTAATCACCATTATTACATCTAAGTTAGTATTAATTCAACAATATTTTTATAAGGATATACAGACCACATTGAAATTTTGCAGGGTGCTCCAAAGATGTTTTTTAATGAAATTATATAATTCATGATCCAGTCAAAGTCTGCACATTGCCGTGGGTGATTTTTTTATTTTTTATTTTTTAACATCTTTATTGGAGTATAATTGCTTTACAATGGTGTGTTAGTTTCTGCTTTATAACAAAGTGAATCAGCTATACATATACATATATCCCCATATCTCCTCCGTCTTGCGTCTCCCTCCCACCCTCCCTATCCCACCCCTCTAGGTGGTCACAAAGCACCGAGCTGATCTCCCTGTGCTATGCGGCTGCTTCCCACTAGTTATCTGTTTTACATTTGGTAGTGTATATATATCCATGCCACTCTCTCACTTTGTCATAACTTACCCTTCCCTCTCCCTGTGTCCTCAAGTCCATTCTCTACGTCTGCGTCTTTATTCCTGTCCTGCTCCTGGGTTCTTTAGAACTTTTTTTTTTTTTTTTAGATTCCATATACATGTGTTAGCATAGAGTATTTGTTTTCTCTTTCTGACTTACTTCAGTCTGTATGACAGACTCTAGGTCCATCCACCTCACTACAAATAACTCCATTTCGTTTCTTTTTATGGCTGAGTAATATTCCATTGTATATATGTGCCATATCTTCTTTATCCATTCATCTGTCGATGGACACTTAGGTTGCTTCCATGTCCTGGCTGTTGTAAATAGAGCTACAATGAACATGGTGGTACATGACTCTTTTAGAATTATGGTTTTCTCAGGGTATATGCCCAGTAGTGGGATTGCTGGGTCATATGGTAGTTCTATTTTTAGTTTTTTAAGAAACATCCATACTGTTCTCCATAGTGGCTGTATCAATTTACATTCCCACCAACAGTGCAAGAGGGTTCCCTTTTCTCCACACCATCTCCAGTATTTACTGTTTGTAGATATTTTGCTGATGGCCATTCTGCCTGGTGTGAGGTGATACCTCATTGTAGTTTTGATTTTCATTTCTCTAATGATTAGTGATGTTGAGCATTCTTTCATGTGTTTGTTGGCAATCTGTATATCTTCTTTGGAGAAATGTCTATTTAAGTCTTCTGCCTATTTTTGGATTGGGTTGTTTGTTTTTTTGATATTGAGTTGCTTGAGCTTCTTGTGAATTTTGGAGGTTAATCCTTTGTCAGTTGTTTCATTTGCAAATATTTTCTCCCATTCTGAAGGTTGTCTTTTCATCTTGTTTATGGTTTCCTTTGCTGTGCAAAAGCTTTTAAGTTTCATTAGGTCCCATTTGTTTATTTTTGTTTTTATTTCCATTTCTCTAGGAGGCGGGTCAAAAAGAATCTTGCTGTGATTTATGTCATAGAGTATTCTGCCTATGTTTTCCTCTAAGAGTTTGATGGTGTCTGGCCTTACATTTAGGTCTTTAATCCATTTTGAGTCTATTTTTGTGTATGGTGTTAGGGAGTGTTCTAATTTCATTCTTTTACATGTAGCTGTCCAGTTTTCCCAGCACCATTTATTGAAGAGGCTGTCTTTTCTCCGTTGTATACTCTTGCCTCCCTTATCAAAAATAAGGTGACCATATGTGCATGGGTTTATCTCTGGGCTTTCTATCCTGTTCCATTGATCTATATTTCTGTTTTTGTGCCAGTACCATAGTGTCTTGATTAGTATAGGTTTGTAGTATAGTCTGAAGTCCAGGAGCCTGATTCCTCCAGCTCTGTTTTTCTTTCTCAATATTGCTTTGGCTATTCGGGGTCTTTTGTGTTTCCATACAAATTGTGAAATTTTTTGTTCTAGTTCGGTGAAAAATGCCATAGGTAGTTTGATAGGGATTGCATTGAATCCGTCAGTTGCTTTGGGTAGTATAGTTATTTTCACAATGTTGATTTTTCCAATCCAAAAACATGGTATATTTCTCCATCTGGTTGTATCACCTTTAATTTCTTTCATCAGTGTCTTCTAGTTTTCTGAATACAGGTCTTTTTTCTCCTTAGGTGGGTTTATCCCTAGGTATTTTATTCTTTTTTTTGGAGTGGTACATGGGACTGTTTCTTTAATTTCTCTTTCAGATTTTTCATCATTAGTGTATAGGAATTCAAGGGATTTCTGTGCATTAATTTTGTATCCTGCTATTTACCAAATTCATTGATTAGCTCTAGTACTTTTCTTGTAGCATCTTTAGGATTCTCTATGTATAATATCATGTCATCTGCAAACAGTGGCAGCTTTACTTCTTCTTTTCTGATTTGGATTCCTTTTATTTCTTTTTCTTCTCTGATTGCTGTGGCTAAAACTTCCAAAACTATGTTGAATAATACTGGTGAGAGTGGACAACTTTGTCTTGTTCCTGATCTTAGAGGAAATGGTTTCAGTTTTTCACCATTGAGAGTGATGTTGGCTCTGGGTTTGTCATATATGGCCTTTATTATGTTGAGTTAAGTTCCCTCTATGCCTACTTTCTGGAGGGTTTTTATCATAAATGGGTGTTGAATTTTGTTGAAAGCTTTTTCTGCATCTTTTGAGATGATTATATGGGTTTTCTCCTTCAATTTGTTAATATGATTTATCACATTGATTGATTTGCGTATATTGAAGAATCCTTGCGTTCCTGGAATAAACCCCACTTGGTGTATTATCCTTTTAATGTGCTGTTGGATTCTGTTTGATAGTATTTTGTTGAGGATTTTTGCCTCTATGTTCATCAGTGATATTGGCCTGTAGTTTTCTTTTTTTGTGACATCTTTGTCTGGTTTGGTATCAGGGTGGTGATGGCCTTGTAGAATGAGTTTGGGAGTGTTCCTCCCTCTGCTGTATTTTGGAAGAGTTTGAGAAGGATAGGTGTTAGCTCTTCTCTAAATGTTTGATAGAATTCACCTGTGAAGCCATCTGGTCCTGGGCTTTTGTTTGTTAGAAGATATTTAATCACAGTCTCAATTTCAGTGCTTGTGATTGGTCTGTTTATATTTTCTATTTCTTCCTGGTTCAGTCTTGGAAGGTTGTGCTTTTCTAAGAATTTGTCCATTTCTTCCAGGTTGTCCACTTTACTGGCATATAGTTGCATGTAGTAATCTCTCATGATCCTTTGTATTTCTGCAGTGTCAGTTGTTACTTCTCCTTTTTCATTTCTAATTCTATTGATTTGAGTCTTCTCCCTTTTTTTCTTGATGAGTCTGGCTAATGGTTTATCAATTTTGTTTATCTTCTCAAAGAGCCAGCTTTTAGTTTTATTGATCTTTGCTATTGTTTCCTTCATTTCTTTTTCATTTATTTCTGATCTGATTTTTATGATTTCTTTCCTTCTGGTAACTTTGGGGGTTTTTTGTTCTTCTTTCTCTAATTGCTTTAGGTGTAAGGTTAGGTTGTTTATTTGGGATGTTTCTTGTTTCTTGAGGTAGGATTGTATAGCTATAAACTTCCCTCTTAGAACTGCTTTTGCTGTATCCCATAGGGTTTGGGTTGTTGTATTTTCATTGTCATTTGTTTCTAGGTATTTTTTGATTTCCTCTTTGATTTCTTCAGTGATCTCTTGGTTATTAAGTAGTATATTGTTTAGCCTCCATGTGTTTGTATTTTTTACATATTTTTTCCTGTTATCGATATCTAGTCTCACAGCGTTGTGGTCGGAAAAGATACGTGATACTATTTAAATTTTCTTAAATTTACCAAGGCTTGATTTGTGACCCAAGATATGATCTATCCTGGAGAATGTTCCATGAGCGCTTGAGAAGATAGTGTATTCTGTTGTTTTTGGATAGAATGTCCTATAAATATCAAATAAGTCCATCTTGTTTAATGTATCATTTAAAGCTTGTGTTTCCTTATTTATTTTCATTTTGGATGATCTGTCCATGGTGAAAATGAGGTGTTAAAGTCCTCTACTATGACTGTGTTACTGTCAATTTCCCCTATTATGGCTGTTAGCATTTGCCTTATGTATTGAGATGCTCCTATGCTGGGTGCATAAATACTTACAATTGTTGTATCTTCTTCTTGGATTGATTTCTTGATCATTATGTAGTGTCCTACTTTGTCTCTTGCAATAGTCTTTATTTTAAAGTCTATTTTGTCTGATATGAGAATTGCTACTCCAGCTTTATTTGATTTCCTTTTGCATGGAATATCTTTTTCCATCCCCTCACTTTCAGTCTGTATGTGTCCCTAGGTCTGAAGTGGGTCTCTTGTAGACAGCCTATATACGGGTCTTGTTTTTGTATCCATTCAGCCAGTCTATGTCTTTTGGTTGGAGCATTTAATCCATTTCCATGTAGGGTAATCATCGATATGTGTGTTCCTATTACCATTTTCTTAATTGTTTTGGGTTTGTTATTGTAGGTCTTTTCCTTCTCTTGTGCTTCCTACCTAGAGAAGTTCGTTTAGCATTTGTTGTAAAGCTGGTTTGGTGGTGCTGAATTCTCTTAGCTTTTGCTTGTCTGTAAAGGTTTTAATTTCTCCATCGAAACTGAATTAGATCCTTTCTGGTTAGAATAATCTTGGTTGTAGTTTTTTCCCTTTCATCACTTTAAATATGTCCTGCCACTCCCTTCTGGCTTGCAGAGTTTCTGCTGAAAGATCAGCTGTTAACCTTATGGGGATTCCCTTGTATGTTATTTGTTGTCTTTCCCTTGGTGCTTTTAATATTTTTTCTTTGTATTTAATTTTTGATAGTTTGATTAATATATGTCTTGGCGTGTTTCTTCTTTTATTTATCCTGTTTGGGACTCTCTGTGTTTCCTGGACTTGATTGACTACTTCCTTTCCCATATTAGGGAAGTTTTCAGCTATAATCTCTTCAGATATTTTCTCAGTCCCTTTCTTTTTCTGTTTTTCTTCTGGGACCCCTATAATTCGAATGTTGGTGCGTTTAATGTTGTCCCAGAGGTGTCTAAGACTGTCCTCAATTCTTTTCATTTTTTTTCTTTATTCTGCTCTGCAGTAGTTATTTCCACTATTTTGTTTCAGGTCACTTATCCATTCTTCTGCCTCAGTTATTCTGCTACTGATTCCTTCTAGAGAATTTTTAATTTCATTTATTGTGTTGTTCATCATTGTTTGTTTGCTCTTTAGTTCTTCTACATCCTTGTTAAACTTTTCTTGTATTTTCTCCATTCTGTTTCCAAGATTTTGGATCATCTTTACTATCATTATTCTGAATTCTTTTTCAGGTAGACTGCCTATTTCCTCCTCATTTGTTTGGTCTGGTGGGTTTTTACCTTGCTCCTTCATCTGCTGTGTGTTTTTCTGTCTTCTCATTTTGCTTAACTTACTGTGTTTGGGGTCTCATTTTCGCAGGCTGCAGGTTCGTAGTTCCTGTTCTTTTTGGTGTCTGCCCCCAGTGGGTAAGGTTGGTTCAATGGGTTGTGTAGGCTTCCTGGTGGAGGGGACTGGTGCCTGTGTTCTGGTGGATGAGGCTGGATCTTGTCTTTCTGGTGGGCAGGACCACGTCTGATGGTGTGTTTTGGGGTGTCTGTGACCTTCTTATGATTTTAGGCAGCCTCTCTGCTAATGCGTGGGGTTGTGTTCTTGTCTTGCTATTTTTTTGGCATAGGGTGTCCAGCACTGTAGCTTGCTGGTCGTTGAGCTGAGCTGGGTCTTAGCGTTGAGATGGAGATCTCTGGGAGAGCTTTTGCCGTTTGATACTACATGGAGCCATGAGGTCTCTGGTGGACCTATGTCCTGAACTCAGCTCTCGCATCTCAGAGGCACAGGCCTGACAGCTGCCCGGCGGACCACCCTGTTAGATACATGGCTCAGAAGAAAAGAAAGAAAAAAAAAAATAAAGCTATTAAAATAAAAAATAATTATTTGAAATAAAAAAAATTAAAAAGTAATAAAAAAATGAAAAAAAAGAAAGAAAGAAGTAAGAGAGCAACTCAACCAAAAAATGAATACACCAATGATAACAAACACTACAAACTATACTAAAAAACAAACAAACAAAGAAAAAAAACCCAAACAGACAGAATCCTAGGACAAGTGGTAAAAGCAAAGCTATACAGACAAAATCACATGAAGAAGCATATACATACACACCCACAAAAAGAGATAAAGGAAAAAAATATATATCTATATATAAAAAAAGAAAAAGGAGGAAGAGAGCAACCAAATCAATAAACAAATTTACCAATTATAATAAACTCTAAATACAAAACTAAGATAAACATAAAGCCAGGAACAAATTAGATGCAGAAAGCAAACCCCATGTCTACAGTTGCTCCCAAAGTCCACCGCCTCAATTTTGGAATGATTCGTTGTCTATTCAGGTATTCTAGAGATGCTGGGTACATCAGGTTGATTTTGGAGATTTAGTCTGCTGCTCCTGAGGCTGCTGGGAGAGATTTCCCTTTCTCTTCTTTGTTCGCACAGCTCCTGGGGTTCAGCTTTGCATTTGGACCCGCCTCTGCGTGTAGGTCGCCTGAGGGCTTCTGTTCCTCACCCAGACAAGAGGGGGTTAAAGGAGTGGCTGATCAAGGGGCTCTGGCTCACTCAGGCTGGGGGGAGGGAGGGGTACGGAGGCGGGGCGAGCCTGCAGTGGCAGATGCTGGCATGACGTTGCACCAGCCTGAGGCACGCTGTGTGTTCTCCCGGGGAAGTTGTCCCTGGATCATGGGACCCTGGCCGTGGCAGGCTGCACAGTCTCCTGGGAGGGGTGGTGTGGGTAGTGACCTGTGCTCGCACACAGGCTTCTTGGTGGCGGCAGCAGCAGCCTTAGCGTTTCATGCCCGTCTCTGGTCTCCGCGCTGATAGCCGCGAATCACACCTGTCTCTGGAGCTCGTTTAGGTGGTGCCCCGAATCCCCTCTCCTCGCGCATCCCACAACAGTTGTCTCTTGCCTCTTAGGCAGTTCCAGACTTTTTTCTGGACTCCGTCCCGGCTAGCTGTGGCACACTAGCCCCCTCAGGCTGTGTTCACGCAGCCAACCCCAGTCCTCTCCCTGGGGTCTGACCTCTGAAGCCCGAGCCTCAGCTCCCAGCCCCTGCCCGCCCCGTTGGGTGAGCAGACAGGTGTCTCAGGCTGGTGAGTGGCCGGCACCGATCCTCTGTGCGGGAATCTCTCCACTTTGCCCTCCGCACCCCTGTGGCTGCGCTCTCCTCCGTGGCTCCGAAGCTTCCCCCCTCTGCCCCCTGCAGTCTCCGCCCGCGAAGGGGCTTCGTAGTGTGTGGAAACCTTTCCTCCTTCACGGCTCCCTCCCACTGGTGCAGGTCCCTTCCCTATTCTTTTGTCTCCATTTTTTCTCTTTTCTTTTGCCCTACCCAGGTACGTGGGGAGTTTCTTGCTTTTTGGGAAGTCTGAGGTCTTCTGCCAGCATTCAGTAGGTGTTCTGTAGGAGTTGTTGCACATGTAGATGTATTTCTGATGTATTTGTGGGGAGGAAGGTGATCTCCACGTCTTACTCCTCTGCCATCCTGAAGGTCTCTCTGTCGTGGGTGCTTTGATATGCAGTTTAATCCCCCTTTAAGATTAAAAGACTTATTCCCCCAGTTGCCAGAAATACTCCCAGCAGACAGTAGTTGGCCTATCTTTTTACCATTTGTAGTATATGAACTGATATTATAATTTTTTGTTTAGTTTTATTTTGCTATTTGTATTTTATACATTATCCATCTTTCTAGAAGTTTGTACGTTTTGTTAGCTTTGTCAAAGAACAGTATCTTTGCCATTGTTATTTTTTATTGTATATTGATTTTATCTCTTTAACATCTGTTCTTATTTTAATATTTTCTTTCTCCTATTTAGGGGAAGGTTAATTTGCTATTCTTTCTGTAAGATTTTCAAATGAATACTTAGAAAGTGAAGGCTGGAAAACCATTGATCCAATGTCTGCATTAAAGGCTTTAAACTACCATCTAAGCAGGGTCTTATCTGCATCAGTCACCTTTTGACATAATGTATTCTCGTTGGAAAGTTTATTATCATTATTCATTTTAAGTGTTTTGAATTTCTGTTGTGATTTCTAACTGACCCCTGCGTTATTTAGAAGTATGTTATTTAATTTTGGAACTTTGAGGATTCCTTAGTTATGTTTTCATTACTGAATTCTAGCTCAAGTACACCGTGGTTACAAAAATAGATTGTACTTATTTTCAGATTTTGGAATTCATTGAGGGTTGTTTCATGGTTCAGCATACAGTACGTTATGGCAAACGTTCATTGTGCTTGAAAAAAATGCATCTGTAATTCCTTGGGTGTAACAATATGTGTAGTTCAACTAGGTCAAGTTTGTTAATCGTATTCAAATATTCTTTCTGATAACATTTGCATCAGCTTATCTGTAATTACTGATTGAGGTGTATTAAATTAGTACACCACAATGGTGAATTAATTTCTTCTTTAAATCTTTTGGGTTTTGCTTTAAATGCTTTTTTGTTTTTAATTGAAGTATATAGTTGATTTACAATGTGTTAATTTCTGCTATACAGCAAAGTGATTCTGTTATTTATATATATATGTATTTATGCATACATTCTTTTTTAATATTCTTTTCCATTGTGCTTTATCACAGGATATTGAATATAGTTCCCTGTGCTATACAGTAGGAGTAGGACCTTGTTGTTTATTACTTTAAATGTTTTTATTTTATATTATTAGTACATACCAAATTGAAACTGTATTGATCTTATTAAATTGTTCCCTGGATCAGCATAGAATACTCCTCCTTGTGTCTGGTAAACTTCTTGCCTGAAGTTCATCTAGATTTTCATTATCATTTTACTTTCAAGATCTTATGCCCTTATATTCAATGTGTGTGCCTGTGACCAACATCTTTTTAAAAATCTAATCTGCTTAATTTTGTCTTTCACTTGGATATTGGGTTTATATACCTACAATGAGGTTTTATCTATTTATCTATCTATCTATATATATATATAGAGAGAGAGAGAGAGAGAGAGAGATTTATTATTATTGACATTCACAGTATACTAGCTTGATAGTAACCTGTTCTTTGAATTCTTTAATGGTAACTCTAGAGTGAGTACTTGGATTTAGTATACTCTAAATTATTACCCTTTTCACTTTCCAGAAAGTGCAAGGACCTTAAAATCTTTCAAGTATATTTTCCCCATTATATGCAGTAGTTGAGCTACTATTTTAATTTAACAGACATTTTAAGTACCACAGACACTGCCATTCTTGTGTTCTATTTTCAGTATTTACTTATATTTATTCCCTGATTTAACCTTACCAGCATTCATCATTCCTTTGTACATTTCCATGCTTCTAATTAGGAACATTTTATTTTGCATGTTCTTTAGTATTTCATATAGCTTTGTTCTGCTTGTGATAAGTTCCGTTTTTGTTTCTGAAACCATCTTTATTCAGCCTTCATTTTTTTTTAAAGTTTATTTATTTAATTTATTTATTTTTGGCTGTGTTGGGTCTTGCTGTGCGCGGGCTGTCTCTGGTTGCGGCGCGCAGGGGCTACTCTTCATTGTGGTGCACTGGCTTCTTGTTGCGGTGGCTTCTCTTATTGCAGAGCACGGGCTCTAGGCGCACAGGTTCAGTAGTTGTGGCACGTGGGCTCAGTAGTTGTGGCTTGCAGGCTCTAGAGCGCAGGCTCAGTAGTTGTGGCACGTGGGCTTAGTTGCTCCACGACATGTGGGATCTTCCTGGACCAGGGCTTGAACCCATGTCTCCTGCATTGGCAGGTGGATTCTTAACCACTGCACCACCAGGGAAGCCCCAGCCTTCATTTTTACAGGATATTTCCCTGTGGATGGAACTCTGATGTGTCAGTTTTTATTTTCCCCCAGTGCTTATTTTCCCATCCATTGTCTCCTGGTTTCCATCATTTTTGTTCAAATGTCAGCTTTCCATGTAACTTCTTCTAAAGAATCTTTAAAATATAAAGAAGAAACTTATGTCACAGAATTTTAAAATGTGTGTAACTTGAGCCACAAAAGGAGAGAGAAGAAGCAATCTGGGGAGAGATATCCAAGATTTTTCCAAATTATGGAAAAACAGATTCAAGAAGCTCTGCAGGACCAAACAGGATAAGAAAGAACATTTAGAAAATGTGAAATGTTCTGTGTGTCTCATGTCATGTTTCCAGTATACAGCACTGCTCTGAATGCTATCATAGATAATTTCTCATTGTGCAAATTAACTTGCTAAACCTCACAGTAACCCCATGAGGCTAAAACCGTGTCCAGCACCATGGGATGCTGCTGGCTTAGAGACCAGAGCACCTGGACTCCACAGCCACTGTTTACTAACACCCTCTAGTGTATTCCAACCCCTGCTGCTTTTACTTCTCAACATATCTAAATCTACCCATGTCTCAAGAGAATGGCGGTACCCTATTCCACATGACTACCATTCCCTCTCCAGTCTCACTACATGTAAACTGGGTGTTTTCAAATCTATGCATCATGCTGTAGCTGAGGTGACCTTACTCAATATAAGATTATTTTTTTTCCAGTATAAGATTATTTATGGCAACATTATATACATTTACTTTTACTTTAATGACTAACAGAAGCCATCCATATGGTTCCCTGATTCATGATGATTTTGTTATGGGTCTCCCCATCTTCCTAATTAAAATATAAGTTTAACAAAGGCAGGACCATCTCTGTCTTGTTACTGCTGTACTTCCAGTACTTGGTGCCTTGTCCTGCAAAGAGAAGTAGCTTAACACAGATTTTTGACTGGATAAATGAATGAATTATATGTAGATTCTATCATTAAGAACCTTTCAAAAAAAAAAAAGAACCTTTCAGTATAGTTTTATAATTTATTTTTGTGTGTGTGTCAATTCTTAGTTTTTAGGGCAAAACTGACATGTGAAAGCTCTGAATTATGTGTTGTGATCAGCATTATGTTAATGTCTCCTGTGATCAGCAGAATATGCCTTTCTTCTAGCTGCAGGACTACCTGGGGCAAGACACATCATGTCTCCGGGCTTACGCCAACTGCACATTACTCACACCTACCTGTGCATTACTTATTACACTTTATTTACAAAAGCTTTATGGCTTCAAGCAGTTGTTCAGCGGAAGAAGGCTGGTGTCACAATGGGACCAATTACTCCTTTGTAAATGTTCCTGGGTAAAGCAGCTGCTTTCCTGAATTCTTTAATATGAAATTCGTTACAGTGTGAAGTTTTGCTACCTCTAAGCTTGTAGATACTTTTGACAGAATTAGATGCAGATTATTTCAAGGGTATTACTCCTTTTCACTCTATGGTGGTCACTTCCAATGTATCATTGAACTCAGAAATTTAAGGAAAATATCATGTCTTGTAAACTGGGTTTGATTTTCCCAACCTAGGTGTTTATAATCAACTCTAAAACAATTTCCATTTAAAATTGTCTGAAAAATGCTTCCAAGTTAGAATTGCCATGTAAGAGGAAAGTTATATTATTTAACATTAATGTATTTTCCAACACTAAAGTTTTATGAGTCTAAGTTTTATGAATCCCATAGCAACTACAAATAATTCTAATACATAAAAATGGTGGGTGATATTTCTATCTGGGACTAAATTTTAATATGTTATATAATAACCACTTAGACTCTGTCAAGAGTAGTGGAGGACTATAACTTTGAGTTTCTTGACTTTTGCAAAGTGAGAATCATAGCACAGAACAGCCCTAGATCGTCCTTTACCAACCTAACATGGGAAGAAAGATGATCATTTCTTTCTAGCATCTGATTTTTGGCAAATTATCTGGAGGTACTGCTGTCTTTCAAATAAATCATATTGTGGATTTCTTTAAAAGATTTTGAGAAAACTTGAAATATTTGGGGAGAGGTTATATGATAAGCAAATATTTTAAAAATTACCTATTTATTAATAAATTTGGTAATTGAATATCTCATCATATATATGAGTGCACCCTTAAAGACTTAAATAATTTAGGGTCATGATTCCCAGTATATCTCCCTTTGGAAAGACTAAATCAATCCAGGAGGATAAGAGTGGATCACTGAAAACACAGCCACCTGGTGGTCCTGATTCTGGAGAGGGTGCCAGTGTGTTATCTTTGCTAGAGCACATTCACACAAACTCCTGGTCAAGATGTATGGCCGGCAGATTGGAACACATGGTCTTTTCCATCCAGTTAGAAAAAAGGATAAGAAAGAGTACACATTCGTGGGGACTGGGCAGTAGAACACGTGTACAGTGCTGCTAGTGGTCAGCACCTGTTCTGCCTTGGCTGAAGAAGGTCACTTCTGCAAGTTTCATCCGATTCTGGGTGGCCCCCATCCAGTGACTAATTGAGGTGGGGTTATATCGACTCAGCCCCCTTGTCCCAACCTGAGACCCATCCAAAGGATCGTCTATCTTCAGAAATCGCCCACAGGGTTGACAGACCTGCCCTGAGATGGCTTCTCAGTTCACCTCTTCTCCTGCCCAAATCTGCTTCTTTTCTTTCCCTTCCACTTCCCAAGAGAACTACCAACCATTCACACTCACCTCCGTCTCAGAGTCTGCTTCTTGGGAAACTCAACCTGCAACATTAAGTCTAGTAAAAGTGTTTAAATTGTATAGGTGTGTGTGGTGTGTGTTCATCTGGACTTAGATAAAATACGTAAAGAATTGGTTCAGCACTAGTTACCTCTCTCAAAATAATAGCCAGAGCATTTATTTTTCTTTGTCCATAAAGGCCTGTGATCCATGATTGTGTAAATGTTACCTGGGATCTAGTTTGTTGAGCGTCATGGAAAGAAAATGAGATAAAACATGTGAAGTTCTTGAAACTGTATTTTGTACAATGGAAAAAAGAAAAATGAATTCTTAAGGAGGAAGTTACAAGAATTTTTCAGTCATGCCCTAAGCTAATAACCTAGGCAAATCATACATAGACAAATTCATGTCACAAAAGGTATTGTGTTGTTATCATATGCTTTATTACATATTTTATGCATAAGTTATGAATTTAATATGCAAATATTTAAAGTTACAGATTTTACGACTCTACAGTACATCATGATATGCACTGTAATATAAATAATTTATTATAATGGAGCATTGAAGTTGCTTCACATGTTTCAGTTTTATACTTTTAACTATAGTGAGTATCTTTGTTTGCAATATTTTATCTTAAGATAGAGTCTGATGAGTAGAATTACTGAATAAAAGGCATACGTTTTTATAGCACTGCTGATGTAGAATGTCACATTATCTACATATGAATATTCCTGTGGCATCATACCTTATCAGCATTATGTGTGCACACACACACACACGTGTACTTTACCAATTGTTATTATTTTAACTTTTCTACAAATTTGTTTAAAGTGGTTATCATATTATTGATATTATGCTCAGCTTAAGTGACAAATAGCATCCATATTTTTAATTAAGAAACTTGCTAGGCAGAGTATAGTAATCTTTAAAAAAGGTAAAATCTACTTCAAACCATATTTCTGTGTTTACTTTTCAAAGCTCTATTTTTGATTTGACATACTTTCTTTCCTGTGTTTTCTTTAAATTATTACATCTCCACAAATTTTGCCTTTCATGACATATGTTTATCTTTAAGGAGTAAACATATTCAGGTCTTGGGACTGGGACGTCACAGCTTTAATCTCTCTGAACCATTAACTTTCAGTTACTCTTAGGCAAGGCACTTCACAAAATGTTCCTTTGGTTCTTTACCTGAAAAATAGTTTCCCGTTCAGTAACTGGCTTAACCACAAAGCCAGTATTTGAACTAATAATTTCTTATTTGTAAAGGAGTTTTGAAATGTGATGCAGAATGTAGTGTGCTATTTAAACTTTTGGATTCCATGAAATTTCTACTCTTTTTTGTGTTGAGCCCATGATTCCTATATTGAATTGCATATGTGCTGTCTATGAGCTGATCATGGCTATATAGTAAGTAGAATTGTCTGAAAAATCCCATGCACTTCTTTCGTCTCAGGAAAAATGTTCCAGTCATTGAATCTTTTTATTTTCTTTTTGAACTACACCAAAGCATAATTGTCATAAATTCAGCTGCCCACTGGACAACTGTAAGAGGCATAGACCTTTTATTTATTATGGTACACATGCAAAAGCACACAAACATGCACACGTTATTTCTAGTTGTCCTGTTAAAAAAAGCAAAATAATCAAGGCCCTGCAAACAAGGGAACTGATGTAGCCTTGCTTGATAAGTTTTCTTCAAGAGTTTACACTCCTGTGGATGATCTATATAGCGTACGGGCAGAATGGATACCTATATCTCAGTGTGAGCTTCGGTAATGAAATTTGGGTTGGGGAAATACACTTGGGTGCTGTCTGCACACAGGTGGTTATTGAAGTCATAAAAGTGAAAAAGGACATTCAGTATACTGATGGAGATGGGCTTAGAGATAGACTAGGCAATATTTTTGAGTGAAAATAAAAGAAAGACGGTTCATAAATGAGATTGAAAAGGAATAAAGAAGAGGAAAAGAAAAACAAGAGTTCCTGGGAGATGCTCAAAGGAGAAGAATTTCCCACAAGGAGATTAGTATTGATCAAAAGCCCATTAGGATGAGGACTGGAAAGTATCCATTTGCTTTGGCAACAAGGAAGTTTTTATCCTTTATTAATTTCAGCGGAAGTTGCAGGTGGGGTCCCATTAAAGCAGGCAGAAAAGTGAATGGTGGGTGCATCAGAGAACACGATGTAGAGCGACTTAAAGTGAGGCTATAATATAAGGCTCAGATCTCTTTAAGCACCTCTTTAGAGTTATTTCAGTCCGGTATGCGAGTCAAAGGAGGATTTTTTTTTTAACTTGAGAGAAATGTGGATGTATTTGAATGTGATATAAAGGAGCAACAATGGAAGATATTAGAAATATAAGGAGAGATGGGGGTGGTCGGAAGTGTGAAGGCTCTTTGTGGGCACTAGATTCAGTGTCAGGCGTGATCCTTGGCTTAGAGGGAAGACAGACACTACCTTCATTGTAATACAAATAAAGGAATTCTTCAGTGTGGAAAATATTGAGGACGTGCCTTTCTGGTGACTTCTTTTGTGTGGGTGTTTAGAAAGGAAACAGAATCATCTGCTGAATGTAAGAGGGAATGCCCCTGAGGTTTAGGTGCATAAAGAGAGAGGTAGGGTACGTTTGAAATAGCTATGCTAAGGGAAAACATTGATTCGGGAAACAGAAGGAGACAGTGTTCATACAATGGGTTCGTTCTTCACAAATTTTACATTTGTTTTTCAAGTAAAATTAAATCCTGGTTGTAGATGTGGAGACACCAAGCTGTTTTCTTCTTCTACGTGTTTCCTTTTTCTCTGTGAGAACAGGGAAATGGAGATTAGTATATTGACCAGATAGTAGTTAATGGCAGAGTCGATTTACTCTATTGTGAATAAGAAAGGAAACTCAGAAATTAAGGAGCTGATGTGCAGAGAAAAGTAGAGGGACCTGCAAATGAGATTAAAAGATAATACCAACCAAACCAAACAAACAAGTGCAAAAAAATAGACATAGATGGAATGATTGAGTAGGAATTGAAAGCATCAGAGGTTATAGTTATCTTTCCGGCAAAAGCTCCTGCCTTCCACAATTCATCATGAAGGAAACTGTCTCTTAACCTTCACTGGTGACCCCTGAAAGAAATTCAGTTTTAATACCACTGCCACATTTATCTTTATAGAACATAAATATGAAGCTACAAGTCATCTTGTTAAAAACTCCTTATAAATGATCATTGCCTTATCTCCAAAAGCAAGTCGTAAATTTTCAAAGCTTTATAAACCAGTATCCAATAAAAAAAAATCATGGAATAACCAATGTTTACTCTTTCCTCCGTAAACTTTTTGACTTAGGCCCACAGCACTCCCATGCTTTTTGGTAGCAGACTATAGCTTTTCCACCAAATGAGTCACACGCATTCTAAGAATTAGCTGTTCCCAGACCTGTTTATTTTACATTTCCCTGTTAATTAATATTTTATAATTTAAATAAGCATGTAATAAACTGGTGAAGTCTCAGTTACAAAAGAAAAAGAAAGTTGTTTACTTGAATATTAAGTTAAAACTTGAAGTTATATTTGGTAAGCACCCTGGTATGTTTTTGCAAACACACACACACACGCGCGCGCGCACACACACACACACACACACACACGGAATCCAATCAATGAATGTTCAAAGAAATGTTCTTGGCCCTAAAACTAAAGATTGATAAATGAGTGGATTTTATATGCTTTAAATTAGGTAACATGGTTAAACTTGGTGCTTCTTTTTTATGCTCTTTGATGCTTTGTCTGTGTTTTTGGTTGGCTGTCAGAATTATTGTATGCTGACTTATAAGGCTCTTTACAGTTTTACGCAATTCTCTCTTGCAATCTGTTGTTACCTCTCATACAGCCACCTCAATCCACACTCCGTGTTCTTCTCCACAAATGCACCTGTGACTCCAGTTACATGGAGCCACTTGATTTCTGATTATGTTGCTTCTTCATGTCTCCATGTATTTGCATATTCTTTTTCCTTTTCTCCTTATCCTTCTGTTTTTGTCTGGAGGTGGAGTTTTAATGGTGCTTCCCTTATGAAACACACCGTTATTACTTTAACCAGGTTTCATCATTCATTCCAGTGTTTCTCAGTAGCTCCCAGTGTGTAATCTTCATGTGACACCAGCATGTGTGTTGAAATGATTATTATTTTTACATGTTTTTAGCACCATTAGGCTTTACTCCTAAACAGCCAGGATTGTGTCATAACTTTGATATAACAACTCATTTCTTGATTTCTGGTATGTAATAGTTAATCACCAATGTTTTGCATCATGAATGAATAAAAATAGGACTGAAATAGATGAATGGTTTTCTCCACTAGATTATACAGCTCCTCTAGGAAACAGACGGAGTTCCACATCTTCGTGCACTTAGCACTAGCATGGAGACACGTGCTTTGTACATAGGAGATGATCCTTTCTTTTTTCCAACAAACAAATCATTGCTAAAATGGACCAGTCATGCTTTTCCACACTGTTGACTTTTACCTAGGTTGCCAGGGCTCTCGTGCTGTTCCTGGTTTCCCAAAACCCCCGCTGAGGTGAGTTCCTTGTGTTGTTGTTAATAATAGCCTAATTTCTACCTGTATTCAGATGACTCTCATAATTATATTATCTGCTCCAATCTTCCTGAGCTCTAAAGCCATGCATCTAACTCAAACTCATTACATCCAAAACCTGTGACAGTCTTCCTCACTAAATCTGGTTGTTCTCTAGTATTTTTTTCCTAGAAAATGATAACACTGTCCATTGAGTTGCAGTGTCTAGACATGACACCTTTTTACAAATCACCTGTATTTAATATATGACAAGAACCTACTGACTTAAAATTTTTAAATTATTCTCAAGGCCATTCCCTTCTCGCATTTTCTACCTCAATAGAGTTTAACCAGATTATTCTTATTTCTAGTCTAACCAGATTATTATTACTTCCAATCTGGAGTACTGCAGTATCTCGCTAACTGGGCTGCCTCTGTCCATTCTGCTCCCCTCCCCCGCTTATACATACACAAGTCAGGCTATTTATACAATAGGTAGATCTGTTTTGCAGCTCTGTCTTTAGAAAATTGTATACCCAACTGAACATGCTTCCATGAATTCCTCTTGACTTCTCTCTTGAACTTTCCTTATAGACAAGGGTTTTTAATGGCCTGAAAACATTACCGTGGCAACTTTTCAAGAGAATGTAGTACTTGAACTGAAAGCAAGCATACCAACTTGGGAACTGTAAGATCCTTAGAGGCATTTCCCATAATGGTTTAAAGCACAATTTGAAGAAAGACCCCAACTCACCATTTAGTAGCTATTTATCTTGAGTAAATCAATTTCTAGCCTGTAAAAGGAGAAGAAAATTTCAGCCTCTTTAGGTTTTGAGAATTGCATTAAAATAAAATAAATAATATGTGAAATTGCCTAAAGTAGTAAATGACTCCTAGGGATTGTTTTATAAATGAATGTTAGTAGGAAGGTATGCATATTTGGAAAGGTAGGTCTTAGAGCACTTTTTGACCACGTTATAGAAACAAAGCCTAGTTTTCCTTATATCTCCTTTTCAAAAAGTTTAGTTTTGAAAGAAACTGGAAGGTGGAACAAGTGACTTCTAATTGAAGCAAACATTAGAGAAAAGTGAAATTGCTTTAAAAGTTAAGGGGGAAAAGACCCTGTGATTGTCCTCTTTTCCTCTGGAGATTTTTACCTTTGTAAAACTCATATTGGGAACTCATATTGTCCTGAAATCATGCCTTCCTGGCCTGACAAAGACCTTGGTTTTACATTCTGTCTCGGGAGTCCATCACCGAGTGATAATGAGGTGTGAACACGTTCTCAGAAACCACAGACATGCCAAAAGGGCAATTTAACACCTCTTCAAAAGGTAGATGAGATATGAATTATTCATAATGAGCTCGGGCCAGACTCTCTACGCACCAGCTGACTTCAAAACATGGACTGGTGCGATACGAACTCTTTTCTGTGGAACTTGTGTATCTTCTCCCCAGGCAGAGGTCACGATCTTTAATCTACTTAATTAAAGTAGATTAAAGGGATGCTGAGAGAACGCTCCTCTCTCCCTCTCTCTCAATTTCACTGTTCCATTTACCATTTAGTCTAGGATGTGCGTGTGTGTGTGTGTGTGTGTGTGTGTGTACACCGTGGGGACCTCATTTCTATATATCCTACGTTGGAACCGGAAGGTTAGTAAACATTTTCTGTGTTGTCTTTCAGTCTTCAAATCTGCCTATTCCACACTCTTGAGTCATGACTTTTGTATATAAGATGATGTTACCAAGTTAAAGCATAACTGTTCACTTCCCCTGCATGTTTGGATTATGTCAAAATTCAACTATAGGACCACAGGAAGGGCAGCCATGGCTGTGAGGCAGTTGAGTATTCCAGTATCTCTAAGGATGATAAATATTTTCATTGTATTGAGCCAATTGATGAACAAGGAATCATGGCCCCAACCTACCTGCCCTAAATGAGTGTTTGTCAGACAATTTCATGGAACCTCAATGCTGCCATGCAAATTAAGTTCCTAGAGTTGTTTTGCAAATAGAGATTGGTTTTAAATGACTGTGTGAAATAATTCATTTACTTCACTGATAGCTTTGTGAAGGGCCCTTATTTATGAGTTAAATTCTAGTCTCTTCCTTCACATCATACACTCATCTTATCCAATAGGTTTTCCCTCGTGAAATATATAAGTAGGCTAGAATATATATTGGCAATATATCAACACCACTAGGAGGAGCATTCAGAACATTTCACTTACTGAGATCTGATTATTATACGAAATTCTGAAATGCACATCGAACAAAAGATTTTGTTTTCAGTAGTACGTAAAATCGAACTCTTATTATTTTCAGTGCTGTTACATTAGGCTGAATCCATTTTCCAAAAATTCTCAAATTTAAACTCTCATTAGTAGCGTGAATAGAAAACAGATGCAGAGAGAAGAAGGTATACAAAGAATAGCTTAGTGACGTTGTGAAGCAGCTCTCAACCGAGAATTCGAGCACTTGTTGATTGTCTCGAGCTGCTTTTCACCAAGGACAGCCTTTCCAAGAGCATCAATTCTCTCCCTCTCTCTCTTTTTTTTTTTTTTTAATTTATTTTTATTTACTTTTTATTTTTGGCTGCGGGTCTTCGTTGCTGCACGCGGGCTTTCTCTAGTTGTGGTGAGCGGGGGCCGCTCTTCGCTGTGGTGCGCAGGCTTCTGTTGTGGAGCACAGGCTCTAGGTGCACGGGCTTCAGTAGTTGTGGCACGTGGGCTCAGTAGTTGTGGCTCACGGGCTCTGGAGCACAGGCTCAGTACTTGTGGCGCACGATCTTAGTTGCTCCGCGGCATGTGGGATCTTCCCGGACCAGGGCTCGAACGCGTGTCCCCTGCATTGGCAAGCGGATTCCTAACCACTGTGCCACCAGGGAAGCCCCCTCTCTCTCTTTTTTTTTTCTGTTTTCCATGTAACAATCAGTTTCCTTGTATCAAATCATAATTCCATATGTAGCCTGAGGGAACTTCTTTCTTGAAATGAATCTACTAACCCAAACTCTGTAATTGCTTCTATTTTTCTCATATTTAATTTTGTTTGTGTATTTTTCTTAATTGTTTTAATTTAAAGGTATCAATTTTAAGGAATACTATCATTTAAATAGTAAATTGTGCAGGGAAAAATAAAATATTATCAATTAAATATTCATATCAATTGCATGATGCCCCAGGTTTTTGAAAATGAAATCTTTACTGAGAAATATGCTTCATAGAATTCAGAATGCAGAGTTGTTATGCTAGAAGTTTGCTTATTTTACTGATTCCCAATTTTAAAATGAATTATTGGGATAATTTTTCAATTATATTTGTCTTATTTTCCAAATTATTTTAAAGATGTTATTTTACTTTTTTAGCTTTCCTTGGCTTGGTTTGTTTTTAATCTTTCTTCTGTGTTAACTCTTTTGTAGATTAAGTTGCACTTATTTTTATTTAATTATGAAAGAAGCTAAGGATTGTTTCTGAGTAAATATTTCTTGGATTTCAAAAGTTATAAAGTATCCCTATTGTTATTTTAGGTAAATTTATTCATGCATTTATTTTTAAAAATGACCTCCATACTCCACATGGGAGGTACTATACTAGGTCCTTGGAATAAAGTGAAGAGCAAAAACAAAATTTAGGGTATATAGCTATCAAACAAATAGTCACACAAAAATGTATAATTGAAATATGGCAAGAAGAAATACATGGTGCTAGGGACCATTATTTTAAATGTACCCACAGGATTTTAATTTGAAAGTGACTGAGGGTCAACAGGGGGAAGCTAAGGCCACTGGCAAATAATTTATGACTCACGTTTCTTGAAAGGAGGGGGAAACGCCGCCCCAGGTAGGCATGTAGGTGGGCCACATGGGGAGACCACGTTCAGCCAGGAGGCAGGAAGAGCCATGCGGACACAGAGCCCAGAGTCTTCATTGTGTTCTCCTGGGAAAGGCGAGGCGGAGAAAAGGAAAGAGCTCAGGGCTGACTAGTTTGCGTAACGTCAGCAGGCTTTGGGCTGTATGGGTGACCTCTCCCTGACTGTGACCTGGCCCTGGGTTGATTTAGGGCAGGGAAAATACTGGCTTGGAGTTTGAGAGTTACATAAAAAAGGTGGTTGGGGGTTTGGACTTGGGAATGGTTGGTTTGTGTGAAAGGTGTTTTCCTGTTCTCAGGAGTTGTTTATTATCTCTACGAATTTGCAAAACCTGGGAGGGGCAGTCTGTTTCCAGACAGCCAGACCCCTGAAAATGTCAAAACACCATAAAATATTGTTAAAAACCAAGATTAATACACCTTAATGGCTGGCGTTTAACCTAGGTGGGGTGATTAGGGGAAGGCTTTTGTGAGAGCTATTTTGGGCTGAAGTTTAAATGATAAATATATCATGAATATATTTTACACATGAAGAAAGACAAAAATATTTTAGTTCAGGGGATGCTTTTGCTTCTACTTTTGATGTCACATCTAAAAAAACCTTGTTATATCCCGAGAGTAGAATGTTTACTTCTATGCTTTCTTGTAAGAGTTTTGTAATTTTAGCCCTTATATTTAGGTCTCTGATCTACTTTGAGTTAATACTTGTATATGATTTGAGAAAGAGGTCTATTTTTTTGTACTTTTGCATATGACTATCCAGTTGTCCCAACACTTTTTGTTAAAATGACTAATCTTTACCCAGTGCAGTATCTTGACATCCATGTTGAACGTTAATGTGTGAATCAATTTGGAGACCATCACTCTCTCAACAGAATTAAAAATTCTAACCGATGAACATGGAATTCTTTTCATTTACATAATTCCTCAGTTTCCTTATATTACAACAATATTTTGTAATTTTAGGTATATAAATTTCACACTTCTTCATTAAATTCATTCCTAATTATTTTGCCAGACTATTGTAAATGGAATTTTTTTCTTTAATTTAATTTTTGAATTGTTCATTGCTCAAGTGTAGAAATTTAATTGATTTTTGTATATTGATCTTGTATCCTGTACCTCCCTGAATTCACTTATTAGTTATAATCATTTTTAGTGAGTTTCTTAAGATTTTCTACATACACCTCCACGTGGTCTGCAAATAGAGATTATTTTACTTCTTCTTTTCCAACCTAGATGACTTTCATTTATTTCTCTTGTTGATTGCCCTGGCTAGAACTTCTAGTACAATATCGAATATGAGTGGTGAGAGCAGACATCCATTTTCCTTGCCTAATCTCAGGTGGAAAGTATCTAGTCATTCACCGTTATGTATGATGTTAGCTGTTTGTTTGTTTGTTTTATAGATGTTACTTATAAAGTTGAGGAAGTTACCTTTTATTCCTAGCTTGTATTTTTTGTTTGTTTTGTCCCAAGGTGTATTGAATTTTGTCAAATGACTTTCTTCATTTTGTCTATTGAGATGATCGTGTGGTTTTTGTCCTTTATCCCATTGATATGGTATATTGCGTGATTTGACTTTTGGATGCTAAACCAACTGGTATGGGTTGAATCACCCAGCACTTATTGGAAGCTAACAGTTGGGTGTGACAACAGTAAAGGCAGAGCAGCCAGAAGCTTACAGAGAGATGGGGAAAGAGACAGTTAAAGCTGGGCATTTTAGTTAATAAATTGTAGCAACTCTGGATACTAAACTCTTTCTGATACTGAGTCTGGGCTGTTTTTTGCTGGTTATTCTGATGTCACTCTAAGAGGACACAATCTGGGCATGTGTGCCTCACCCCCAGGGTTACTGTGGTTGTAGCTGGGTTTTCTTTGATCTTTGGTTTTGAGCGATGCTCTGAGTGTATGTTGTGCCATAAGGTTAACCAGTTAAAGCCAGGCCCTTTGGCAGCGGCAGTCTTGGAGGCTGCTCTGACCCCAGAAGGGCCCTTGGCCATCTCTTCCCTGGTTTTCCCTGTTAAACTTGCGGTGATCTGTTAAAATTCTAGTAAACCTGTTGTTATGAAAGAGATACCAGCTTCTTCTGAATTGCTCACCACCAAGGTCTCTACTGATCTTAACAACGCTCTTAGTCTTGAACTTCTCCAAGCTCTGTTCCAGCTGAAGTTAGCCCACTTGGTGGGGTGTACAGAGCTCTCTGTTCTTGTGGACTTCTTCCCCACCCCCTCCACCCCCGTCCCGAGCAGACCTGTGCTATAGCAGTGCTCCAAATGTGGGCACAGGGACGTCAGCCCTCTTTCCGTGGAGTGACTCCCTTGTTCTGTCAGTGGGATGGGAATGGCAGCCCCTATCTTCTTGTCTCTCATTTTCCATCTTGGAAATTTTACCCTATTAGTGAGCAGGGGCAGGGGCAATTGGGTCCCAGTATTCTCAGCCTGCCATGCTTGGAACACAAGCTTCCATTCTACAAGTAGAGACTGGGTGGGAGATGAAAGCCCCAGATCTCGTGGCCTCTAAGAAAGCAGCACTAGGCTGGGCGCAGAGTTGGAGGTCATTTTCTCTCTCTCCCTGGAGTAGAGCTTCTGTCACACTGGCCTGGGGACAGGAGGAGGGAGTGGGTCAGTGCTCACATGCCATAGACGCTGACCGTTCTGACTGAGGTTTAGTAGATTTTCTTGAATAAATGTTATTCTGCTTGCTCATTTGCTATATGCCATTAGAGCAATGTCTAGACACTTCAGATGGTTTTGTTTGTATGTTTGTTTTTTAACGATTTTCACAATCTGTGACTGTTTCACTGGGGAGATATTGAACTCCCCACATTATTTCAAAAATGCTTCCCCCCTTTTATTTTTGTCTTTTTTTCATTTTTATCTGTAATTACTGCTCCCCTTTCCATATGCCATTAAAAATCACTCTAATGTACCTTGTTCATCTACTTGATTATGTAACTCAAATTATACATAGTCTTGTTCTGTGGTATTGTATATGCGTGTCATCAAATTTTATGAGTGGTGTTAGTATACATGCACAATCACACACACGTATTTTTTACAACTCAACGTATTTACTGAAAATCTATGCACACCTCTAAACATCCAGCTCACTCTTTCTAATAACTGAAAAATATTCCATAGTACTCATAAACAGTTTATATGTATGTGGAATTGAGTAGTTCTTGGCATGCAGTAAAGTCTATAGTTTTATTCCTGGTGATGAACATGTAATACTTGCAACTCCCTACTATTGTAGACAATAGTGCCGTGAACATTTACGTGCATGTCTCCTTGTGGACGTGTGCAGTGGTGTTTCTGAAGGACCGTACTATGTATGGAATTTCTGAGCCATTGTGAACCCTTGGATGTATGTTCCTGAAGATCCACTGGTGTGTTATCCAGAAAGACTCTAGTGGAATTCATGCTTGTCCAGAGTACATGAGGCTAGCTTTTCTATAGTTACCAACATCTGGTATTAATTAACTATAAATTTTTATAATCTTCATGGCAAAAATATCATTAATTTTCAATTATCCTGAGTAAGAGTGACCATCACTTTATGAAATTAGTCATTACAGTTTCCCTGATATATGAAAAGCCTGTGTGTAGTCTTTGCTCATTTTTCTACTCCCATATTATTTCCAGTTAATTTACAGTTTTAAAAATAATTTTAATGTATATGCTTTTCTGATATAACTAGTCTTTCTCCTAAATTTTCAAACAACTCTCTGCGCTTTGTGGCACTGATAGTTTTAATTTTATGTAGACAGTGTTTTACCTGATGAACCATGTGTTTGGGATCTTATTTTAGAGATTATTTATCAACCAAAGGAGACCAAGATATTCACTGACAGTTTTGCTACTGTATTTGTGTTTTAGCTTTTACATAAGGATGTATTATTTAAGAGGATTTTGTGTTTTCATATTATGTAAGGTAGGTATGCACTCTTATTTTCCACTTACAGTTTTTAATCCCAACACCATAATTTAGCTATTTCAATTACCTACACACACACATATATTTAAGTTTATATGTGTATATGCAAATTATATGCAAAGTTTTCATGTGCACATGGGTCTGATATTGAACTATTGGTTCTATTCCATATGACCATCTGTCTTTGTCTGGTTAGAACTACAGTATTTCTTATTATTACACCTTTTAGTATAGCTTGCTATCTGGTAGGACAAGTTTGTCCTCTTTGCTCTTCTTTTTCAGAACTGTTACAGGAATTTGTGGACTTTTAACCTTTATATACATTTGGGAAATATGTTTAAATCCTCAAAAACTACTGTGGAGTTTTTGATCCAAATTACACTGAAATGATACATCAGTGTTGAAATTGACATCTTTCTTTATTAAGTCACCTTATCCATAAAAGTTGTATCTCTCTCCAGTTAAGTGTTTCCGTTTTTTCTTTGAATAGAATTTTAATTTTCAACAAAAAAATTCTTCTGCATTAACTTTCAATTTATAGGTACATTTAAAATTTTACGAATATTATTTTATAGTATATTTTCTGGTATAAATAACCACTATTAATTTTGTAAGGTGATCTTGTTTACATCAGATTTGCTAATAAACTCCCTTATTGATTTATAGAGGTTGCTTCTGGATTCTGCTAAATTTTCAGTATAGATGATAATATATGCAAATGGAATTGTTCTTTTTCCTTTCATACCTCTTGTTTTCATTATATTACACAGTATTATCCTTCAGTTTTATGTTAAAAAATAACAGTGAGAGTAAATACACTTTGATCTCGTTTTCAAAAGACATGAGTTATTCTAAAGTGTATATATGAGGTTGTTTTGTTATAATTTGGTACGTAAAATTTATCAAGTAAGCTATTTTTGAGAGTTTAATCATAAAAATGTTAATTTCATCAGATGCCTTCTCTGTGTCTGTTGAGAAAATCATGTAATTTATTGTCATTAGTATTTTCAGTTTCATTGACATATTTCCAGATATTAAATTACTTGTGTTTCTTGAATATATTTAACCATCTAGCTCCTCATCCAAGGTCAGATGAAAATATTCCAAGTTAAATATTATCAATTCATATTAAGGTTCAAAAGTGAAATGGGGCTATGATTTCCAATCTTTCTTATTTTAAAAATCAGTATGATACTCCTAAGGTATAAAGAAATAGGATAAATACACAACTGTTACTTTTTTGTAATAAATTATATTTTATAGGGGTTAATTTTTTTTGTACATTTGAAAGCGGTTTCAAATTACATGTTTTTTAAGACATGTTTGTATGAGTCTGTAGAAATGAAGATCTTTAGTATTTTGCTTGGGGATATAGTCTATTAATATATATCAAAAATATATTGATGTGTATTTGTTGCATTATTTGGGGTGTATCTATTTTTCTGTAATTCTTAAACTTTCAAAGTTTTATATTTTATTTATTTCTGCATTCCCTGTTTTTTTCTTGAATAGTCTTTTCAGATTTTTTAAAATTCCAATTAATATACTTTTATAAATCTTTTTTTAAACCTTATCTATTGTTTTTATCACTTTGGATCATAACAGTGTCCCCTATTTCACTGCTTTTTTCCTCCATATTTCTTATATCTTCACTTCCTTCTTTGAGTTATTTAGTTTCTATTCCATAATAGTTTCTGTGTTCATAGTTTGCACATTCATTTTTTTCATTCAATTTTTCTGACAAATTTATTTAAAGTTATAAAATTCCCTTTAAAGGCTATTTTAGTACCACATTTTTGGTGCATTTTTATAGTACTCCAGTTTTATGTGTTTTATGAGATTTTTAACGATTTCCTTTTTTAATCCAAGGCTTTTACAGTAGTATGTTACTTTCTATGCATATGCTTTTAACACTTTGCTTTATTACTGAGTTCAATAGTGAGAGAACGTATTCAGAATGATGATTCTTTAGAATTAGACTTTCTTTTCACCTGCTACATTGTTATAGTTTTCAATGTTCTATGTACAGTCAAAAATAATGTTAATCACTGTTTATTAGGTATAAATTCCGTGTTTGTTTGTATATGTACACATATATGTATGCATATTATACATTCATAAATACGTACTTGTATTTATTATGTGTAATATGTGTGTAAAATATACAATTTTAATTTTATTCAAATTCTATATGAGTTTTTTTTTTTTAATCTGGTTGATTTATCAGTTTCCTAGACAATTGTGTGTGTGTGTGTGTGTGTGTGTGTGTGTGTGTGATGTTGATGGTAAATATTATGACTGGTTGTATGTGCCTTTTTGATTTATCAATGGAAATTTTAAAACTAACTCTATGATCAGGCCAAGACGTTGGTCAATGCTCCTAATTTATTCTTTCTTTCATATTGTCATGAAATGGTTATGGCAGACATCATAGACAGGTAGCCTATGAGCTGGCTCTCATCTGTAGAAATGTTTTATTTGAACTTGCACAATATAGAAAATAACTATAGTTTAAATTAAATGGCCAACATTTAAAAAATCTCACAAAAATCAGGTTTGGTTTAACTTGAAAAATTGGAAGGTATAGAAAAGTATATTTACATTATTTCTTGGAAACAGGGTTTTTTTTTTTTTTTGAATTTTTGCATTTTTTTTTATTTATTTTTTTATACAGCAGGTTCTTATTAGTCATCAATTTTATACACATCAGTGTATACATGTCAATCCCAATTGCCCAATTCATCACACCACCACCCCCACCCCACCGTGGTTTTCCCCCTTTGGTGTCCATATGTTTGTTCTCTACATCTGTGTCTCAATTTCTGCCCTGCAAACTGGTTCATCTGTACCATTTTTCTAGACTCCACATACATGCATTAATATACGATATTTGTTTTTCTCTTTCTGACTTACTTCACTCTGTATGACAGTCTCTATATCCATCCACGTCTCAACAAATGACCCATTTTCGTTCCTTTTTATGGCTGAGTAATATTCCATTGTATATATGTACCACAACTTCTTTATCCATTCGTCTGTCGATGGGCATTTAGGTTGCTTCCATGACCTGGCTATTGTAAATAGTGCGGCAGTGAACACTGGGGTGCATGTGTCTTTCTGAATAATGGTTTTCTTTGGGTATACGCCCAGTAGTGGGATTGCTGGATCATATGATAATTCTATTTTTAGTTTTTTAAGGAACCTCCATACTGTTCTCCATAGTGGCTGTATCAATTTACATTCCCACCAACAGTGCTAGAGGGTTCCCTTTTCTCCACACCCTCTCCAGCATTTGTTGTTTGGATTTTCTGATGATGCCCATTCTACCTGGTGTGAGGTGATACCTCATTGTAGTTTTGATTTGCATTTCTCTAATAATTAGTGATGTTGAGCAGCTTTTCATGTGCTTCTTGGCCACCTGTATGTCTTCTTTGGAGAGATGTCTATTTAGATCTTCTGCCCATTTTTGGATTGGGTTGTTTGTTTTTTAATATTCAGCTGCATGAGCTGTTTATATATTTTGGAGATTAATCCTTTGTTGATTCGTTTGAAGATATTTTCTCCCATTCTGAGGGTGGTTTTTTTGTCTTGTTTGTAGTTTACTTTGCTTTGCAAAAGCTTTTAACTTTCATTAGGTCCCATTCGTTTATTTTTGGTTTTATTTCCATTACTCTAGGAGGTGGATCAAAAAAGATCTTGCTGTGATTTATGTCAAAGAATGTTCTTCCTATGTTTTCCTCTAAGAGTTTAATAGTGTCCGGTCTTACATTGAGGTCTCTAATCCATTTTGAGTTTATTTTTGTGTATGGTGTTAGGGAGTGTTCTAATTTCATTCTTTTACATGTAGCTGTCCAGTTTTCCCAGCACCACTTATTGAAGAGGCTGTCTTTTCTCCACTGTATATCCTTGCCTCCTTTGTCATAGATTAGTTGACCATAGGTGCATGGGTTTATCTCTGGGCTTTCTATCTTGTTCCATTGATCTATATTTCTGTTTTTGTGCCAGTACCATATTGTCTTGATTACTGTAGCTTTATAGTGTAGTCTGAAGTCAGGGAGTCTGATTCTTCCATCTCCATTTTTTCCCCTCAAGACTGCTTTGGCTATTCGGGGTCTTTTGTGTTAACGTCCTGCACTATTATTGTGTTACTGTCAATTTCCTCTTTTATAGCTGTTAGCAGTTGCCTTATGTATTGAGCTGCTCCTATGTCGGGTGCATATGTATTTACAATTGTTATATCTTCTTCTTGGATTGATTCCCTGATCATTATGTAGTGTCCTTCCTTGTCTCTTATAACATTCTTTATTTTAAAGTCTATTTTATCTGATATGAGTATTGCTACTCCAGCTTTCTTTTGATTTCCATTTGCATGGAATATCTTTTTCCATCCCCTCACTTTCAGTCTGAATGTATCCCTAGGTCTGAAGTGGGTCTCTTGTAGACAGCATATATATGGGTCTCGTTTTTGTATCCATTCAGTGAGCCTGTGTCTTTTGGTTGGAGCATTTAATCCATTCACATTTAAGGTAATAATCAATATGTGTGTTCCTATTACCATTTTCTTAATTGTTTGGGGGTTTTTTGGTAGGTTCTTTTCTTCTCTTGTGTTTCCCACTTAGAGAAGTTCCTTTAGCATTTGTTGTAGAGCTTGTTTGGTGGTGCTGAATTCTCTTAGCTTTTGCTTGTCTGTAATGTTTTTGATTTCTGCATCTAATCTGAATGAGATCCTTGCCTGGTAGAGTAATCATGGTTGTAGGTTCTTCCCTTTCATCACTTTAAGTATATCATGCCACTCCCTTCTGGCTTGTAGAGTGTCAGCTGAGAAATCAGCTCTTAACCTTATGGGAGTTCCCTTGTATGTTATTTGTCATTTTTCCCTTGCTGCTTTTAATAATTTGTCTTTGTCTTTGATTTTTGCCAATTTGATTACTATGTGTCTCGGCCTGTTTCTCCTTGGGTTTATCCTGTATGGGACTCTCTGCGCTTCCTGGACTTGAGTGGCTATTTCCTTTCCCATATTAGGGAAGTTTTTGACTATAATTTCAAATATTTTCTCTGGTCCTTTCTCTCTCTCTTCTCCTTCTGGGACCCCTATAATGCGAATATTGTTGTGTTTAATGTTGTCCCAGAGGTCTCTTAGGGTGTCTTCATCTCTTTTCATTCTTTTTTCTTTATTCTGTTCTGCAGCAGTGAATGCCACCATTCTGTCTTCCAGGTCACTTAATCCGTTCTTCTGCCTCAGTTATTCTGCTATTGATTCCTTCTAGTGTAGTTTTCATTTCAGTTATTGTATTGTTCATCTCTGTTTGTTTGTTCTTTAATTCTTCTAGGTCTTTGTTAAACATTTCTTGCATCTTCTCGATCTTTGCCTCCATTCTTTTTCCGAGGTCCTGGATCATCTTTACTATCATTATTCTGAATTCTTTTTCTGGAAGGTTGCCTATCTCCACTTCATTTAGTTGTTTTTCTGGGGTTTTATCTTGTCCTTCATCTGGTACATAGCCCTCTGCCTTTTCATCTTGTCTACCTTTCTGTGAATGTGGTTTTTGTTCCACAGGCTGCAGGATTGTAGTTCTCGATTCTGCTGTCTGCCCTCTCCCTAGATAATATTTTAAAAACCTTTAACTCTCATTGACAACTGTTCTGTGGTTCCATGTCCTGGAAACAAGGGCCCCTCCTGCTCAAGGCTTCGTCCCACTTCCTGTTTGGGCTGATGGAGTCACCAGCCCCACAGTGAGCTCTGTGGTCACAGCAGAGATGAGAAGGGAGAGACCAGCTGTTTGTGCTACTTATCTCCTTGCTGGGAAACAAAAGCCAAGTATCCAAACCACATTTTGTAAAAAAAATTCATGCTTCTTATGTTTTTCCTGATTTCAACATCACTGCCAATCATTTTATAAACAGCTTTAACATTTGAATCTTTTAGTTTTATTTTTGATGAGTGGAAAGGTCTCTTTAAGTACTAATTTAGCATAAACATCATGTGACTAGGCTTTCTGAGTCCTTGCTTGTCTAACAGTACATTTACAGCCCCTTATAGCAAAGCCAGCTCTTTTACACACACAATGAATTAGAACCTCTTTCTGTTTTTCTTCCATCACATCAAAGAAGAGCTTCTGCAGTGTATTGTTACAGAGAAATCTGAAACCATCTAGTTTTGTATCATTGGTAGGTAGCATTTTGGCTTTTGAGTTTGTATTTTAGGGTCACTTCTCACTTGTCTTTTAAGTCAAATCTAATTCAAGTATCTATTTTCTTCCCTTTTTTTCCCTTTCTCTATAGCCCTTAAATGATTTGAAATCATCATAGGACTGATTATTTTTTTCTTCACAGTGGTAGGTCTGTTGGGTTGTCCCTTGCCTCATTGGCAAGCTGTGCTATTGTTTGAATTTCCTTGGATGTGCAACTAGCCAGTGACTTGATGTGCCTGGATCCTAAGACAGGTCTCTTCTCCTGGAAGGGGTGTCAGCAACCCCAGTATGAGGCTTTGAGGCTTTACCTGTTCGCGCTGAGAATTTCTGCTGTTGTAAATCCTTGCCTCTAGCTTCCATCATTGGCTGTCGTATTTTGAGACTTCCACCGTTGCAGTGCATTTACACATGTGGGAGAAACAGCCATGGAGATGCTCTACACAGTTCAAAACCCAGGAAATGTGCAAAGGAGGGTGAGCACTAAGCCTTCCGTTTAGTACAAATTCTGGATGTTTGCGGGAGGGAACACATACCATCAAAGGGAGGAGGTGGGATGTTTCATCTTCTTTTTGCTGAGCATGATTTCTCGTTCATGAGTTAAAGCCACAGATTTATTTCCTCGTGTCTAATTTCTGTAACTTGAAGAGAAACTATTCCTTGCATATTCTTGTAATAGTTTGCGTGCCAATATTTCTGTTCAGCCCTTTTCTATTCTATTTTGAATTAAACATGCGTTTCCGTGGATAGTGAGAAAGCACTGGCATTTGCCACCCTGAGACAGAAGAATATTAATTTAGGTCATAGAATTGTCTGTACCACTTGAGGGAAAATCATACCCAACCTCACATCTCTCTCTTGCAAACAGGTGTTTTTGGATACATTTAAGCAGAACAGTGTTTCCAAAAAGTAACTGAATAACCTGAAGTCTAACCACAGTTTTGGATCTTATTTTAGTGGTAGAATGTCAGCGCCAGAGCAAATTAGAGAGCAGCCTTAATGGTAGAAAAGCTGGGGACGGTAGGAAGTGAAATATATCAGTTCCAAGTGAGGAGTCAGTAGGTCTTGTGGAGGGCGCCCTCCTAAGACATCTTGTCCACAGCTGCCGCAAAGCACTGGTGGTCCTGACCTCCTCCACCTCTTCCTGAAGGCTGTGGGGTGAGCAGCACACTTTACGCTTTTTACCCCCACCCTATCGTCTCTGGACATCCTCTCTGGTCCCTGGTTTTACCTTCTCAAAAGAATGCTGTGTTCTGAATGTAAGATAAAATACTGAAGACACGGTGTTAGAAGACTCAGACTGAGACATAAGCAAAGGCAGGAAATCTCAACGGAAGGGTCAGTTTTTCTTTGCATGAAATAGTAGTTCTGATGTAATCATCACATTCTGCTACTGATTTTTTTTTTAACCAGAAGGAAGAGGATGATACATTTTTACTGCATTGCTGCCAAATATTTATCCTCTCTCAGCAAATCCTCTAACTCCACCGAAACACCCAGGTTATAATTGAAAGAAGTGCATGAGGGAGCCGAGGTTCTTTGCTTCAGTATTCAAGGAGGGATATGGCCATGCTGTGGAAGGGAGAACGCATCTGATTCCAGAGTCGATTTTAGTAAATGCTTTAAAAACCCAAGGCCAGACAACTGGGGACCAGCTGCAACTCCATTAGGAAACCCCCGAGAGGCCTCGTGGGTCTGAATTTATGCTGTTTCAGGCATCACTGCTATTTATCCAAAACATTTTGGATAAAAACCAAATTGAAGAGAGAGTGAGGAAGGATGCAGTATGATGTTTGGCATTTTACCATCTGCAAAAGCACATGTCCACATCTTCAGTCAGTCTTTAAATAAAGACACATTCCAAATCTCCTTTTTATTTTTTCTTTAGGTAATATTTCACAGAAGTTTTATTTAAAATCAGAGTCTCGGCTGAGATTAATTTTTGGCCAAAATTTAACTTTTTGAAACAAGGATGCACAAATTGTTTTTCACTATGGCTCCAATACACTCAAAAGTGATAATTCTAAATAAAAATGAACTTATAATAAGTGAGCAAATATCACCACAGGTTTCTGGGGATCCCACAGTGTGTTGCAAGAAAAGAAATAAGAGGAATAGGGGTTTTCCCCTTTTTGAAAATTTCTTTTTATTTCAGCTGTTGCCAGAAAAATCTTAATACTATTATATTCTTTAGGGCTGTTTTTCTTTCTTTTTTTAAATGGCACTGGCAAGACTGTAATTAGATTGAAAATGTGAACTGTATCTCATGGCTACCAGAACACACAGGAATTAAGATTGTTTTATGTGTGTATGCATTTAAAGGAGCCTTTCACATAGATTTCTTCCAGGGAATTGAGAGTTTCTTTTCGCCAATTTAGTATTGCCTGTCCTTTTGCTGTTATTGTTTCTCTTTAGCACTTGTTGTGTTCCTACCCATCATTTTAGTTCCTGCGTAACATTTGTAACAAATCACATCACCTTTATTTCATAAAATGAGGCTACTGGGACCAAGAGGAAATTTGAGCTGATGATCTGTAACATTAATTCTAATTTTCATATTCTGAGTCTACTGTGTATATTATATTTCTCAATTTTAAAAGGAAATGTAGTTATGTGTGCATGTGCCTTTTAGTATGGATTTTAAAAACTTTAATATATAACCACATTATGAATTAATAGATATCATGCTCCTAAAATATGAATAAAATGACAAATATATCAAAAAGAGCTACTTCCCTGTTTCAACCAAAGGCCCTGGTAGTACGTTATACACAGTAGCCATTAGCAATCTTTTGTGGATAAATGGCTCAGCTAAAGTTCCTGACAAATGTCTCCTACAAGTGGAAGTGGAAAATGAAATGAAAAGCAGAACTGTCACCGATGAGCCTTCAGGAACTGTCTCCTTCAAGCAGATACATCTCCAAATGGCTTTTTGAGGTCATCATTCTGGGACTTGATTTCTTCCCCTGTAAAACGAGAGTTGAGTTGATGGTTTCTGAGGTTCCTTCTCACTCAGTATTTCTGAGATTCTGTTTAATATTCACCGATTCCAAAATTATTCAGCTACAGAGAATGAACAGCTACCTACCAATGTCTTCAAGGTTCTACTCATAGAACCAATTACAAGAGAAATTTACTTTACCCTTGATGGAAGTTAGAGCAAGTGAAGTGGAAAATATCAGTCTGAATGCCATAGTCAGATTGAAATAAAGTGAAAAACGTAGATTTCACTCTAGTAGGTGTCTCAGCTTGGCTTGCATTCTTTATTACATTTGTAGTCATGCTATTTGACATTAGTGATAGGAAGTCAGCTTAAAACAGTTTTAGTTCAGCTAAGTATCAGATTCTTGTTAGAGGAAACTCTCAAGAGCTCAGGTAGAAAAAGAATGAAGAAAGCAGTGGCTGTCATTTCTGGAAAGAAGAGCTGTATATTCAGAATGTGCACTTACATAAGTAGACTGTAACTGAACAAAAAGAGTAAGTGTAACTACCACCTAAATAGTTACTGTAACGCAGCAGAAGAGAGAACCCGAGTCTCACAAAACATCCAACAAATTCAAGATTTTGCAGGTTCCACACAGGGAAGTCCTGTGAACCAAGACAGGTAGTGATGACTCCAGCTAGGAGACTGTTACAGTGGTCCACAGTAGTAAGAAATGGTGGGGCACTGAACCAAGACCTTGACAGTGAAGGCAATAGGAGCCAGCATTTACTGACTGTTGATTATGTGCTCGGCTCTCTTCCAGGTACTATACTATATGTATTAGCTAATTTCTCACAAAACTCAGATGTAAAATGACTTAGTCTTTCTGACTCCAGAATCCTCACCCTTAGCCATTGTCTTCCTCCACCTCTTCAAGTACCCAAGGTCTTCGGAAGGGGCAGATTTGATGAATGATCAGACGCTGAAGACAAAAAGCCTTAGGGAACACAAGTGCATCTTGTAGAGCCACAGTGAGAAAAGTATGAGGTCTCTCCTTTGAAAATCTCTGACTAGTAAAAAGAAAATTTTATATATATATGTGTGTATATATGTGTATATGTATGTGTGTGTGTATACACATATGTACTGATATATGCAGATTTATACTTTACCAATCTCAGTGTGATTTTGCAACCAACTCATGGCTACTTCAACAATTCTTGTGAGATATTTATTAGTACTGAAATTGAATTCCTGATATATATAAGGTCAATCACCTAAGTTCAAACAGGTCTCAGGCCCCTCTTTTTCAGTCACAAGTCCACGTTCTTACTGTGGCAGTCTAGATTAAAGAGAATTGAGGAAGAAGAGGAGTGAGCTAGCACCAGACCTGTTGACTTACTTATTTTGCAAATAGCATAGCATCAGATTTTCCTGAATTTTTTTTTTTTTTTTTGCTAAGATCATGGTTTCCAGCCATGTGAATACTAGTATGATTTATGTTATGATACTTATGGCTCAATTGATATTCATGAGCCTTGAATTTTGTTTGCTAATCATTGGAGTTCAAGGGTGGACTTTTAAAAAGCATCTTGGAGTGCCCTGGAAATATGGAGAGTATAACTTGTTATATGATTATTGTGAAAATAGATTTATCTTCCTGCTTTTGAAAGTGTCGACATCCCCAGAGTTCTTCATGCAAATATGGAATTTAGGATTGGAAGTTTGATTGATTCTCTTTGTTTGCCTCTACAAAGAATAACATGGAACAGAATCAATCAATCCATTAGACTTTTATAACTGGCAAAGTGTCCTGTCATGTAGTTAAGTGGGGAAAAAAAATCTGAGAGAAAAAAAAACTCACCAACAACAAAGAAATGGAGAAGTGCATTAAAATTGTTTTATGTATGAGGAAGAACAATTTGAGTCAGTCATCGTAGATAAGTATGCTTTTAGCACTTAAAACATATTCAGAAGCCTTGGTATAGCTCAATAATTTAAGCAGACTTTATTTTTGATTTACATATTTCTCTTCTAATAATGCAGCAAGAGGACATCTCTTTGGGTCTATACTAATTAGTTAGAAATAAAAGTTGAGGCTTAGTTCCTTCAGGTCTTTCGATTTTTCTCCTTAATAAAAATGGTGCCTCAAGTCTCTTGGGACCTCAGCTAAGTTCACTACATATGAGAAATAAAGAGCATATATTAAGATTTGAAAGGTGCACGGGGACAGAGTAATGTGGACCACTAATGGCATCTCTGGGTAGGTTCCCTTGGCACATGGACTTAGGCAAGACACAGCCAGACAGGTAGTGGTGGAGGCAGGAGAGGGTGGGTTCCAATAATTAATCTTTACATTTAAGGATGATTCTGGTCAGTTTAGAGTGACAAATAGTCAACAGTTTTATACAATTTTCAATAAGCAAATGAAGGCAGCTTTGAAAGGAAGCATCAGTGGATAGTTGGAGTAGAAGAGTAGTCAGGGAGAGCCTGATTAGGGCAACGTTGTACAACCCGTAAGAAGCATCAGTGGGAGCTGATGGTGTGATGTGGAGAAGAGCATGTTTTGTGTTTTACCATCTCAATAGTTTTTCATCAGACTTTGCCTTGATTGGCAGTTCGCTTCTGGTGGGAATTGTGTGTGTGAGGAGGGAAGGGGGATTTTTTTGTTCACCTTTTTAGTGTCTGCCTAAATCCCACCATAGAGTTTACATAATTGGCTCTATTATGCATATTTATATTTTTCCTGATTTGCTGAAGGAGGGAATATGAATCATAACAGGGAAGTTGGGTTACATGCCGACTGTGTACCTGGTTCTCAGCAGTGTTAAACCCTTTCTTTACATTGGATGTTTACCAGATTAGGAATGTAGAGTTAAGATCATGTTTTATTACGCATATGCAGATCACTAATATGGCAAAGAGAGATTCTGGTTTTATATTCAACATCAAGAGAACAATTAATCATTTTGTATCCATTAAAAAATCTCCCCCTTTATTTTGGTACATTGACTCTATTGGATAAATTAAAATCAGAAAATGCATGACTAATATTTTTATCTTATTTTTTATTTATCCAAATCATTTATATTTCCCAAGGGTTATATTGATGGGATTCAGAATTTTACTATGTTAAAATATATACTTTTAAATACTTTCTTTGAAAAAAAAACTATCTTTAACACAGCTATAAGCATAATACTTTCCATATAGTAGGTGATCAACAAAATCATGGTGAATGAATACGCACTAGATAAATCCTTGATTTTTAACAATATGTGATTGGAAAAAGTGAGGAGGAGACTGTGCCAGGAATATTTTTTAGTAAGCCATCTGCAAACCTGTGTTCATGGTAGCCACTTAAATATCCTTGCAGCATTAAAATTGTCATCTTTTAAAGAGATGGTGGAGCTCAGGATTCCAGTACTTCTGACAAGACATTATTCCTTAGAGTCTCACATCCACCCATGTGTCACAATACCTTACCTAATAGACAGTTTATAGTGGATGGAGATGACAGCTAGGAATAGGAAAACTCACAGTAGAGTGAATTTTATACTTAATCTCTTCTGATTTCTCTCTCTTTCTTTTGTCTTACAGAAGCGCAGGGATCCATAGCTTCTTGTACATGTGGGTAAGCAGAAGTTTTATTTTCTACTCTCTCTTGGTTGCCAGGCAGCAGTACTTACCAATGCCACAGGCTCTCTCCTGATACCCAGTGTTTACCCATGAACCGTTAATCAATGGACACTGGAAATCAGAGAGACTAACATTATTGCATCATCCAGAATAGGATTTTATGGAGTTCATAGTTGTCCAATTAAATGAGAGCCAAATTCTCAAATATTTTATAAAGTTGAATGTTCAGTTGTAGGGTCAGATGCTAGCTGTGTGCAGAGCAGGATTATGGCCTGTGTGGTTGTAAATGCTTCTTATTTTTGTCTATTGTTAGTGTCCACTATGTTGATATAGGGAACTTAATTCCTCCAGGTGTATAAATGGGTGCTTTTAGACCTCTAAGTGCATATGTTTCGTAGGACAGTCACGTGAGACCGGAATTCAGAGACGTGTTCAAGACTAAAGACATAAATATGGGAGTCTGGGTTACATAGTACTAATTGTGTTCCCCTTGTGAGTGAGTAAAAGGAGAAGAGAAAAAGAAGTCTTGGGAATGAAATTTGAGTACTCCAACATGTAAGGGTTGGTGAAGAGTCTCAATAATAGACTGAGAAGGAGTGGATAATGGGGAAGAAAGAAAACCAGGTACTGTATTGAACAGAGGATTGTGTCCTCTGGGTCAAAGAGCAAGCGTTTCAGAAAGGAGGGGGTACTCGACTGTGTGACGGATGCTGAGAGGGTTCCCAAGAAGGGGTCCGAGGACTGTTTATTCGCTTTGGCAAAGTGGAGACTGTCTAGGACCTGGAGCAGGTGAAGGATGAAAGCCTAGTAAGTGTACATTCAAGAGAGGAGAAGGGGTGGGGATGAGTGGAGATTGAGACTGTGGGTATCGACCGTGAGAGCAGAGAAGTGGAATGGTGGGTGAAGAAAGAGGTAGAGTTTGCAAGACAGCTTTCACAATTAAGATACATATTTAAGGTAGACAATATTGCTGCATGTTGGGTTGCTGATGGCGGGGACCTGCTGAAGAGAGTCGAATGGTGATGTGAGAGATAAGATGAGAAAATTGCCTAAAAAAAGGAAAGGTGAGAAAATTGCCAGCTTGACTTACTCGAATATTCGAGGGGGAATCTGACCCGGCACATAAATGGAGGTACTGCTTATAGGCCAATATCCCTGACATTAGGGGATTGTGATGCTTTACATAAGTGAATCTCCCCAAGAAATCAAATCCACCTCTTGTTTACAGTGATTATTTATAGGATTTGGTAGACAGATCCTCTAAAAGCGATTATGTACACTACTATTGAATTTATTTTTGCTCTCAAATGATTCACAGTCCTTAATGTGAACTTAATACACCACCCATCATGCCAAGAGTTGACTGATGGGGTATTTTTCCCTTCAAGTTCTCTTAGCCATTATTTTATCCTCATAGATACAAGAGGCTTTCTCACTGTAGGAAATGCATCAGGGTAGTCAGGAATGGAAGCTACACGGTGATTTGAATAGGGAAGTTTTAATAGAAAGAATTATTAACTGTTTACAGGAGATTAAATAGTAAGAAGATTTGCACAGAACACTAAAGAATGCCCTAGGACTGAGAGAGAACACCCTGGGATAGAACGAGCTCAGAGGCGTCCCTCTCCAGCACTGGGATTCAGACCCGTGTGGGGAAGGTGTATTTGCAGCCCCTAGATAGCAGAAGGTCACAGGCTTGCCTTCAGCTGGTGTACACACATTGGTCTGAGCCGGCAGATTGTCAGCCTTCTGCTGGGGCCCAGGTGGGCTGAAGCTGGTTGAGCTGCCAGCGGGCTAAGCAGGCAGGGAACCCAAATACCAGGAGACCCGCAGGCCACATCTGGAGGGAAGGAAACTATGGGACAGGGCCAACAGGTGGGAGACCCCCTGCCAGGATACCCAGGATGCAGGCAGCCTGAGGTTTGCAGGCAGGCATCCGAAGACAGGAAAACTTGCATCATCACAGGAAATCGAGAACTTGAGCCAGGAGTGGGAAGTTTGGAAGATGCGTGTCCCTGGGTGTGCCTTTGACAGCAGAATAACCCAGCAGGCACGGGGGTGCCGACCCCCGCTGTGGGGCTCCTCCAGGGCTGACTGCTGGCAAAGGAGGGGTGTTTATTCTCTCCAGCTCCACTGTCACGAGTGGGACCCCGTAGGGGGCACTTGGAGCTGAGAGGCCATCAGGTGACAACGGGCACTGGCACCCTTTCTATTTATTTATTCATTTTAATTTTACTTACTGTTGTTGAACCTTTCTTAATATCCTCAGTGTAGATTATAGCTTATCAGACTGATCTTGAACTTTTTCTGGATAAAGAAGTAATTTTAGAAAAATGGAGTGTGGCAAAAGGATAATATTTTACAGACAGAAACAGATGCTTGAAATCATACCCTACCGTATTATGCGACCTTGAATTATTTATGAAGGGTGGTTTTAATAACTAGAGCATCTGAGGATATTTCTCTCAGAAGGGAATTTTTTCCATACTAATTTTATTGCATGCAAATTCACCAAATTTAACCAGCTTCCATGTGTAAAGAAATAATATAAAGCACCTCTTCAGGAAGAGAATATATGACGTATGTGTTCTGTATTCCACCACAGATAAATCATTCTCATAATAAAGAGACCACACGAACTATTACATAATCTGACATAGTCCATGTCAGACTATCTTCTGTTACAAATCTACAGTAGTCAAGCATCTGCTTAGTACATTTAGGTGTAATTTTTAGGTAATGTTCCTGAGACACTATCATTATTATGGAACATATCCCTGTTTCTTTACTAAGCTTCTTAGATGATACTTTTTAAATAAAACTTGGACACAGAAGTGGAGGTTACTCTAATCTGCTAGTAGTACATCCTAGTACATTGGGAAAGAGTTAGTAGTGGACCAAACCAAAACCTTGTGTGTCCCTTCACTCGGGTAAGTTACAGGAAAAAAGGAAAAGTAACCTCGTCAAATCAGTTTGCAATCATACTAATGACACACCGAATAGCAAACACACTAGCAAACAGCAATTACTAGCAGGAAAGTCTTTAAGTACAGAACGCTTTTAGCATGATTTACTTCGCCTTTCTAGGGTTGATTATGGGAAGGAAACCTGCAATTCATGGATCTATGGGGCATGATTCCATGGAAAATAACATGGAGCAGCCAAGGTATAAAAGGGGGTATATAAAAGATTTCCAGATTGAAATAGCTTTCTTTTGCTCAATACAGACCGCATTCATCACTTAGAGATCTCGTATGGAATATGGGATATGCCATAAATGCTTTGTTGATTTAAGAGAGGTACTGTTGATTGGTTGGTATTATTTAACTAAATGCTATGAAGGTAATTCTGAAGTGATTGTAAAAATTGCACTAGCTTTAGAAACCAGCCCAATCCCAAAGCGAGGGCTATGTATAGTTACAAATGGTGTGAATAAGTAGCACTGGAGTGACATTATGAAGTAATTGCTTTCATAGCAGAAAAAAAGTAACCCTAGATTCATCTGGTAACAATGGACGTGTTTTCAGTATAGCTTATTATTTCATAGGTCTTGCTTTCCCTCCCTTTCAGTATTTTTTCTGAAAAATCTGAATGTTTATGGAGCTTTCAGATAAATGGGGCATCTGTACCTCAAGATTTTTGTCTTTTATGAAATTACTTACTGGGATGAGGTAAAGACGGACACACCAAAATGTCCGCCTCAGTTCCCATGCCTCAGTGTAAAAACCAATAGTCACTTTGGCCAAACGAGGTCATCATTCCGTGTGACAACTTGTGGGACTAAAACTATGGAGGCCTAGAAGTGTCATTGACTTTGGTTTATATGTAACAAGATAGCTCTTTCAAAGGTCAGGAAGCCCTTTGTTCTAGTATGCCTTTCCAAATTCTATTTAATTATACCTATTTACTTTCCCCTCTAACTTCTAGGGCAAATCCTATTGTAAAAAAATTACAATACTGTTAGACAACACTGACCTCTAGAAAGAAGAACATCATTGATCCTCTTCATCAAACCCCCAGACATTTCACTATTAAGGAGTTAAACTAAACATCTGCAGTAGTTTCTGAACCAAAATATCAGCTACTTTCTATCATATCTTGACTAAAGACCTCTGTTTATTTGAGTTTCTTTGTTGTAAATTAAGATCTTAGGTTTAATAAAGGTATCAAAACTTTAAAATTCTTTTATTCATTATTTGTATTCATTTGTTTAATTTTTAAAATAGAATTTAAAAATTTTAAATAAATAGATTACATAAAGATCACAATTAAGTTAAGGTTGTATTTATTGGAAAGGTCTCAAGATTGGACTCTGTGTAAACTGATCTAGAATAACTTAAAAGGGCAAATAACATTAAAGTGGGACATAAATAAGACCACATATTTCCGTCCCACATACATTATATTTAGGTGAATTTACAGTCAATAACAGCATCTTTTCAAATAATTATTTTCTATAAACCCCAAAATATACATTATTTAACTCGTGGTATTCGGAAAGTCTTATTTCAGCCCTTTCCTTATAATGTTGAAACAGGACATGAACTTCTGATACATTGCATTTGTTTTCTCATTTCCATGTTTGCTTTGTTCATTGTTGCCTGCAGCTGACCTCCAAGAGTTTTAACCAGTTCTTGTTAAAACTGACTGAATAAAATCTATGGTGCGATTGTGTCTGTGATGATCCCAGCACTGCGTTCTCAGTTCAGGTCTCCCATACGCTACATACTGATGAGCTTAGTAGTTCTTTGGGGAACTTCTAGTTGTTGTTACCTGAAGAAACTTTGTGGTAGATCTCACTGAGTCCAGTTTTTTGGCTGTTAGAGACACAGAAGCAAAAAAATATTTTTTGTCTAATAGCTTAGTATTATCTAAGACGAAAGTCAGAGATATTTTGCAGGGAAAGTGTGAAATCTAGATATTTGTATAATTTAAAACTCAAAATGATAGTCACCGTATCCACTCAACGTTTATTTTTTTCAAGCAACGCAATTTACTCAGCTTCTATTATGTATCAAAATACGTTGATGTAATGATGAAGAAAGATCATTTTTGCCATCATGAAAGTGAGGTGTCATAAGAAGGGGTAGCCATTAATTGGATAATTGCAACGTGAAAAAATGCTAAACTACAACTGTGCTAATTGATATGAAGAGACAATATATTAGGTGATAAGTGTATAATACAGGTAGATTCGACCGAATTGAAGAGTTAAATAAAAGTTCTTAAAGATATTATGATTAAGTTAAGATTTGTACCAGGGAGAGGAAATGACAAATTCAAATGCTCTAAAGCAGAAGCCCGTGGAACCTGTTTTATGGGTTGAGCAGATATCATGAGAGAGAAGATGATGGAAGGAAAGGATGGACAAGAATGATACAGACCAGAACATGAAGGGCGTTACGGGCTGTGGCATAAATTGATTTAGGGATACAAATTAGGAGATGACTGGATAACACAAGAAAGAAATTCTGGTGTTTTCTGCTAACACGTTTGTGGCAGAGATGGGTTGAATGTGTGCATTTTGAGAGGCTTTACTAGGTAAAATGTGAGGCACCTTGAGATATCTAAGCGGGGATATGAAGAAGGCAGATAAGTATATGGATCTGGAGCCCAGAGAAGAAGTTGTACTTCTAGATGAGGGCTAGGACCTTATACGATTTGATTTTTCTGACACCTAGAACACTGCCTGGCACGTAAGAAGCACTCGGTATATAATTCATGAATTAAGAGATGATTATTTTGTGAGTATTTTGCATCTAGGTGATAATTCTAGCCATGGGTACCTATGAGTTTGCCAGGAGAAAGACTGTAGCGGTGAGAGTGTGGGCTTGGACTGAGCCTTGAAGGACTCATTATAGAATAACTGAGAGATGAGGGTAAACTTCAAATAGACGGAAAAGGAGTGGCTGGAGAGGGAGGTGGGTAATCGTGGTGATCACTGCTAAAACGTCACACAGAATGCAAACTGGATGTTGTCCACCTTCCTAGATGGAGGAAATCCATAATCATAAAAGACGGCAAACATAGAAAGCAGACCGGATGGGCTGAGAATTGAGTGGGAAGGTGGAAATGGAGAAAATTAACTGGAGAAGAAGCAAGGCTATGAAAGGGAGAAGGTAGAAGGATGGTTAGTGGAGAGACAAGTGAGCTCAAGAGAGAGTTGGGTTAAAAAAAACTGCAGACACTTGAGCAGATTCAAAAGCTCATGAGAAGAATAGAACTGATACGAAGTTGAAAATGCAAGGAAAAATGGATACCTGATAGTGTCATGTTCCCAGACAAAGTAGGATAGAAACCTACTTAGAAGTATGTTCTTTCATGAAAACTGTGAGAGTTTAGCAAGCTGAAGACAAGATTTATGAATCTGCATTAGCAATTTTGTTTTGTTTTAATTTTTATTTTATATTGGAGTATAGTTGATTTACAATGTTGTGTTAGTTTCAAGTGTACAGCAAAGTGATTCAGTTCTGCATATATGTATTCCTTTTCGGATTCTTTTCCCTTTTAGGTTATTACAGAATATTGAGTAGAGTTCCCTGTGCTATACAATAGGTCTTTGTTGATTATCTGTTTTATTTATAATAGTGTGTGTATGTTAATGCCAAACTCCTAATTTATCCCTTCCCATCTTTCCCCTTTGGTAACCATAAGTTTGTTTTCTAAGTCTGTGAGTCTGTTTCTGTTTTGTAAATAAGTTCATTTGTGTCCTTTTTTTAGATTCCACATATAAGTGATATCATATGTTATTTGAGTTAGTCTGACTTACTTCACTTAGTATGATAATCTCCAGGTCTATCCATGTTGCCACAAATGGCGTTATTTCATTCTTTTTTTCCACTGTACATATGTACCACATCTTCTTTATCCATTCATCTGTCGATGGACATTTAGGTTGCTTCCATGTCTTGGCTACTGTAAGTAGTGCTGCAATGAACATTGGAGTGCATGTATCTTTTTTTTTTTAATTTAATTTTATTTATTTTTTATACAGCACGTTCTTATTAGTCATCCATTTTATACATGTTAGTGTATACACGTCAATCCCAATCTCCCAATTCATCCCACCACCAACCCCCCCCCGCCACTTCCCCCCTTGGTGTCCATACGTCTGTTCTCTACATCTGTGTCTCTATTTCTGCCCTGCAGACTGGTTCATCTGTGCCATTTTTCTAGGTTCCACATATATGCGTTAATATATGATATTTGTTTTTTTCTCTTTTTGACTTACTTCACTCTGTATGGAGTGCATGTATCTCTTTAAATTATGGTTTTCTCCAGATATATGCCCAGGAGTGGGATCATATGGTAGCTCAATTTTTAGTTTTTTAAGGAACCTCCATACTCTTTTCCATAGTGGCTGCACCAGTTTACATTCCCACCAACAGTGTAGGAGCGTTCCCTTTTCTCCACACCCTCTCCAGCATTTGTTATTTGTAGACTTTTTAATGATGGCCATTCTGACCGATGTGAGGTGATACCTTATTGTAGTTTTGATTTGCATTTCTCTAATAATTAGCAAAGTTGAGCATCATTTGCAATTTTACTTTTTTAAACTACATTAAGTGTATGTGGAATTGAGAGAGAGAAGGTGTGTACAGATCATTGGCACCTGCACTGATGCATTGAGACCATTGTCAAAATCCACGCTGCAATAGGATTCCAGCACTTGCTATTTTTCCTCTGCTGTTTTCTTCCATACCTGCTTTGTTGCTTAAAAATGCCTTGAGAAGTAGTATCTCTTCCTAAACAATACCAGCATTAAGACTTTAAAATTTCTCCATTTTCAACTCTGAAAATCTGCTTAAGTTTGCCAAATTTTGAAGCACTGTATAAATAGTCATAGGCTTACTCAGTTCTCAGATTCTCCCCGGAGGCTTCTCAGAACTTTTCTGTAATTACTTTTGGCTATTAAGGGGCCTATAAAAACCAATAAAATTGTTCCTTATTTCAGATATTGTCTGGATGTACTGGCATTCTTTGTGGTGTTGAAAATATTCTCCTCACTCTTTGCAGAGAAAAATAGCTTGGCTACCATAATAATTAGACATAATGGTTTTCAGTGAGTTTGTAGAGTGCCATAATTTAGCAGGTGTTTGCATATAGCTAACTGGAAAAAACAGGATGTGGAATTACCCTGAGGCACAACTTCACCCATCCTGCATCGCATCAACTTGGTGTCAGGAGTTAGATTAAGGGATGCATTATATTGTACTTCCAGTGAGATGGATATACAGATGTTTAAGTATGAAAAAAAGAAGTCAGTGATTACAGTGAGTGTTGGTTGCAAGCTGAAAATTCTTTTTAGTTGTCAGGGTGAGAAGATACATGCTTAAACTTTTCCTCCTTTTGGGATGCAATATAATTTTATAAAAGAGTTTTGACTCTGATACCTCTCTGGAAAATGTTGATTAAGTAAGAACTAACAGAATAAAAATCAATTACTAAGGCCAAAACAAGAGATAACCCCTTTTTTATTGGAAGAGTGTCTTTGAAACAAAAATTAAACTTATTGATTTAATTCATACGTCTTTTGATTGACTCAAACTTTTTTGAAATAATTTTAGGCTTAGAGAAAATGATCAAAAATAATATAGAGTTCACATATACTCTTCATCCAGCTTTTATTAATGTTAAACATCTTACTCAACCATAGAATAATGATCAAAGAGTCAGTAAATTATTATTGGTACAGTTTATTCAGATTATACCAGATTTCCCCTAATGTTCTAGGATCCAGTTCAGGATCCCACATTATATTAGTCATCATTTCTTCTTAGTTTTCTCCAATCCATGGCAGTCCTTTCATTTTTTCATTTTTTTTGGTTTTGTTTTTTGTTTTTTGGACGTTTTTGGGGAGGAGTAGTGTTCTTTTATAGCCTTGACATTTTGAAGAGTACTGGCCAGTTATTCTATAGAAAGTGCCTTAATTTGGATTTGTCTGCTGTTTACTAATGATTTCATTGAGGTTATACACTTTTGACAAGAATATGACAATGTTGATGTGCCTTTCTTTATACATCAGCTCAGGGCACACAATATGAACATGTTTTATTACTGCTAATAAAATTATTCCCTTGGTTAAAGTGATGTTTTCTACTGTAAAGTTATTATTTTTCTGAGATTTTGTAAATATATTGTTTATCTTCTAAGTTTCACCCAAAAGTTTTGGCATCCTTTAGTGGCTCTTGCTTGCGACAGTTATTACAGTGCCAATGGCATTTTCTGTTTTCCTGATTCTTGAAAAATTTGCTCTTGGAAATTATTATTTATTCATTTCAGTATGGTTGTGTAACTGTTTTATTCTGTGTGTGACAATCCAATATTTTTGTTGTTTAATCTGTTGCTCATATTGTTCCAGTTTTGGCCGTTGGAGCTCTTTCTTATTGTTCCCTTGATTCTTATTCAACATGCTTCCTTTGTTTCCTTTTTGGCACATATTTGGGGTTAATTTTTGTAAAAGGTATCAGGTCTCTGCGTAGGCTCTATTTTTTTGTAATAAAGATATCCATTTTTTCCAGAACCATTTGTTGAAAAGACTTTCTTTATTGAATTGCTTTTGTGCTTTCTTTCAAAGATCAGTTTTCTGTATTTTTGGAATGATTTTGTGTTCCATTGATTTATGTGTGTATTCTTTCACCAATACCGCACTGTCTTGGTTAACGTAGCTTTACAGTAAGTCTTGAAATGTAGGTGTGTCAGTCCTCCAGCCTTGTTTTTCTTCTTTAGTATTGTGTCTATAATTCCAGAGTTCTGCTCTCCATGTAAACTTTAGTGTCAGCTTGTCAGTATTTACAAAATAGCTTTCTGGGATTTTGATTGAGATTACATTGAATCTATAAATTAATTTAGAAAAAAATGACTTAACAAATTGTATCTTCTAGTCTACGGGCATGGAACATCTCTCCATTTATTTAGATCTTCTTTGATTTCTGTTTGTTTGGTATCACTTACTTTTAGAAATTACATTCCTTAATAAATCAAACTTTAATTTTAAGTGGCATTTCACACAGTTTCCTAAAATACATGAAGCAACATTGAAATAAACACACCAATCTTGTGACTGTTGGATGCCTTAAAGTCTTCAAATATCATCTAAATTTTCTAACTGCATTAGCCTACTTACTGTAGAAAGCAGAGCCCAAAGCAGAGATTTAAGTGCTAACACTTTATTTGGGAAATAGAACCCAGAGCAAACCCAGGACAGTGACACTAGGGGGAAGAACAAAAGAAAATAAACAAACAAACAAACAAACAAAGGAAAGAAATATACAGATGAATTTGATCTACCTCCAGGCTAGGTATTGTTTCAAAGCAAGCCTCAAAGAGTCACAGCAAGTCTTGAGTTAGGACTTCTGCTCAAAGGGTCCCGCCTTTGAGTGGATCAGAAAAGAGGGAAGAATGAGTTTATCTGCGTAAGGTTTTCCCATTGCTTGTTTCCCCTCGGCCGGCTTCCCTCTGTGGGAAGCAAGCTCCTCTCCACTTCAAGCTTCTGTGACTGTCTGTCAGCGGCTGCCCAGCAATGTGAATTCCGCTCCCCCAGTTAAAGTGTTTTCTCAGCACTCTGAACTGGAGGGGCTTCCCTGCCGTAGTTAGACACTGACCAACAGAGGAAGGTGGTTGAGAGAACCTGAGCCAGCACACAAGGGCTGTATCTGGTACGTCACCTCAGAGCCAGATGTACTCAAAGCGTACTTCAGAGATTAAAGGTGATTTTGTCCAAGTCCTAGAAAATAGCATTTCTCATTCACCAGTGTCTTCATCCACCAGCCAGAAGCGTCGTGTTTGTTCTTCCTGTTTCCCGTTGCCCATTCCCGAGAGCCCGCGGGTTCTCTCTGTCCTACTGTCCCTCCAGTGTGCATCTGTGACCATCGACAGTGCTGCCTGGTGTGGATTAGTTTCCTTTTCAAATAAAGTATTTTTTAACTTTTTTCTCCTAGATGTAAACCTTTTTAAAATGGGTTCTAGTTAAAAAATAGGTAGGATTTGATTCCTTTTAAAAGGTGAATAGTTAAAAATATAATTTGTATTTCTCACAGCATGTCCGTTTCAAAAGTAGGTAAATTATTTTAGAAGAAATGTGAAAGGATTTTCCCCCCAGACGCCTAAGTTATTTTGGTACTACTTCCTGTTCATTATATAAGTAAAACTGTATCATGGGGTGGGGAGAAGTAACGTTATGAGCTTAAAAAAGAAGGTAAGTGTCAGTGAAGTGAGACTGCGGGTAGAAAGGAACCATGGATAATGTTGAAGTAATATGTGGTGTTAACTGATGGGGCTACTTTTTTTTTTTTAATGTTCTGGTACTTTCATTTGTTAAACCTGGAAACATATGAATCATTTTGTGTGGAGTAAAAGTCCACACAAAAGAACAAAGAACTCTGAGAAATATAAATGACTTAAAATGGTTCCTACATGCTTAGCAACATAGTTTTCTAGCTAGATATTGTAATTCACAAAGGATCATTACTATGGACTTGTACCAATGTAATTTTTGCAGAAAAGTGTTTTTTTGTAAGGTTAACTCAGATCAATCAAAATGCATTTCTGTTGTCTCTTTCCAAAATCCCTATTTTTATTCATATTCTTACTTTGCTTAAAAATTATGTAGAGCCTACAGAATATACTTTGCTATTTATACAAGCCATATAAGTAAGTAGTTAATAATTCTGTTTTAAAATCAATTTATAAAATTTATCAATTGAAGAACTTCATTTGTGTCTCACAAAATACCCTGTGAATTTAGTTGGGAAATAATATAATTTGATTTTCTAAATGAAGAAACTCATCTTTAAGGACATTGAGAGAATAACTATGGTTAATGGTAATAATGAAACTATGATACTGGTCTTAAGATACCTATTCCAAAACTTTATGTAATATTCCATTTTTTGGTTACATATAACAGTAACATGGCTTAAAATTATTGCCTTTATTTTTATTCCATTATTTTTAACATTAAACTACTATGTTTTGTTTTTATAATATTTTTATTGTGCTAAAATACATAAAACAAAATATGTCATTTTAATCATTTTAAGGGTAAAATTCTATGGTACTAATTAAATTCAGAATTTTGTAAAACTATTACCACTATTTCCAAAATTTTTCATCACCCCAAATAGAAACTGTACCCATTAAGTTATAACTCCCCATTTTGCCCTTCCCGAAGTCCCCAGTAACCTTTAATTTACTTTCTAAATATATGAATTAGCCTAGATATTTCATATGAATGGACTCATACAATGTTTGTCCTTTTGTATTGGCGTATTTCATTTAGTATAATGTTTCGAGGAGTATCAGTATTATAGCAAGAATTGGAATTTCATTCCTTTTATGACTTAATAGTATTCCATTGTATGTATATACCACATTTTGTTTGTCCATTCATCTGATGATGAATATTTAGGTTGTTTCCACCTTTTGGCTGTTGTGGATAATGCTGAAGTAAATGTGGGTGTGCAAATATCTGCTTGAGTCCTTATTTTTAGTTCTTTTGGATATATACATAGGAGGGCTAGAAGTGGAATTTCTGGGTCCTGTGGTGATTCTGTGTTTAACTTTGAAGAACAGCCAAACTGTTTTCCACAGTGGCTGCATCATTTTACATTCTCATCAGCCATGAATGCTAGTGCCAGTTTCTTCATATTCTTGCCAAAGCTGGCTATTTTCTTTATTTTTAAATTATAGTCATCCTTTTAGATGTGGTGTGGTATCTCATTATGGTTTTGAGTTGCATTTCCTTAATGACTAATGATGTGGAGCATCTTTTCATGTGCTTATTGGCCTTTTTTATACAGTCTTTTGAAAAATGTCTATTCACATCCTATGCCCATTTTAAAAATCTGCTTGCTTGTTGATGTTCATGAAGTAGTTATTTATACACTCGGGATATTAAGCCATTATCAGATAGATGATTTTCATATATTTTCCTTATTCTGTGGGTTGCCTTTCCACACTTAACGGTAGTGTCCTTTCCTGTATAAATGTTTTACATTTTAATGGCATCCAGTTTACCCATTTTTAAAATTTTTGTTGCTTGTGCTTTTGCATCATATTGAAGAATCTGATGCCAAACCTGAGGTCATGAAGATTTATCCCTGTATTTTTGTCTAAGAGTTTTATGGTTTTAGCTCTATTATTTCTGTTGACCCGTTTTGAGTTAATTAATGTATATGGTGTGAAGTAGAAGTCCAGCTTCATTCTTTTGCACGTGGAAATCCAGTTGTCCCAGCATTATTTATTGAAGAGACTAATCTCTCCTCATTGAATGGCCTCGGCCCCCTTGTCAAGAATCAGATGGCCATTGACATACGGGTTTGGAGTGGACTCTCAATTCTTCCCTTGTTCTACATGTCTATCTTATTTCAGTACCACGCTGTTTTGATTATTGTAAGTTTGTATGAGGTTTTGAAATGAGGTGGAGTGAGTCTTCTAACTTTATTCTTCTTTTTCAAGATTGTTTTGACTATTTTGGGTCCTTGCAATTCCATATGCATTGAAGGATCAGGTTTTCCATTTTTGAAAAAGACGGCTGTTGCAATTTTGATAGGGGTTGTGTTCAATCTCTAGATTGCTTTGCATAATATTGATACCCAACAACATTAAGTCTTCCAGATCCATGAACACAGGATCTTTCCATTTATTTAAGTCTTTATTAATTACTTACAGCAATGTGTTATAGTTTCCTTGAGGATTACATTTAATCTCCAAAATTTATAACCTATCTAGTTATAATTTGTTACGAATTAACTCCAAGAGTGTATAAAAATTCTGCTTCAGTACAACTCTTTCTCTCCCACTAATGGTGCTGTTGCAAATAACACCTTTTACATTGTAAAGCTGTTTTACAATGATTTATAACATTTTATAATGTTTTATAATATTTTATAGTGCTTAAAATGATTTATAAGGTTTTATAATGATTTTATATATTTGTCTTTTAACTTTGCAAGAAATAAAAATTGGAGTTACAAACCAAAAATATAATAATACCAGCTTTACCTTTAACAAAGATCTTTATTTCTTCACATGGCTTTGGGGTAATAGCTAATGTCCTTTCAATTAAACCTGAAGGACTCACTGTATTATTTTTGTAGGTTTGGTTTAGTGGTAATGAACTCTTAAGCTTTTGTTTGTTTGAGAATGTCTTAATTTCTCCCTTAAATTTGAAAGATAGCTTTGCCAGATACAGAATTCTTGACTGACAACTTTTTTCCTTTCAACACTCTAAATATGCCATCCTACTGCTTTCTGGCCTCCAAGGTTTCTGATGAAAAAATGGCTGTTAATTATATTGAGGATCCCTTGTCCATGATAAGTCGTTTTTATCTTGTTGATTTCAAGATGGCATTTGGCTCCGGACGGTTTGATTGTCATGTGTCCCAGAGTAATCTTTGAGTTTATCCTACTTTGTGTTTGTAGAGTTTCTTGGATGTATAGATTCATGTTCATCAAATTTGGGAAGTGTTTGGCTGTTATTTTGTCAAATATGTTTTCTGGGTTGTTCACTGTCTCTTCTCCACTTGGGTCTCTGTGACACCTATGTTGGTCCACTTGATGGTGCCCCACAGTTTCTGTAGGATTTGTTCCCTTTCCTTCATTCTTCTTCTTTCTACCACTTGTATTGGATGATTCCCATTGTTCTGTTTTCAAGTTCATTGTCTTTGCCTTTTGCCTAATCACGTCTTCTGCTGATTCACTCTAGTGAATCTTTCATTTCAATGGTTGTCCTTTTCAGCTTGGTTCCTTCTTATACTTTCTTTATCAGTATTGATAGTCCTATTTTGTTCACTCATTGTTTTCCTGATTTTCTTTAGTTCTTTTCCATGTTTTCCTTTAGCTCTTTGAACATATTTAGGACAGTTGTTTTAGTTCTTTGTCTAGTAAAGCCAATATCTGGACTCCCTCAGGGATGGTTATCTGTCAGTTTATTTTGTTTCTTTGCATCAGTCATACTTCCCTATTTCTTTGTATGCCTTGTGATATTTTTGTTGTTGAAAACTGGACATTTGAATATTATGATGTGACAGCTCTCGAAGTCAGATCCATTCTCTAAAATTTTCTGGTTTTGTTGTTGTTTGTTTGTTTGTTTTTTAAGGACTTAGTATTCTGTTTGTGACTTGACATTTTCCCAACTATTTTTGCAGAGATTGCATTCCTTTTCATGTGTGACCATTGAGGTTCTGCTCCTTAGCCTGGGGTCAGCTAGTGTTTTGACACATTTTCATGAATGTCAGGAGAGTAAAAAAAGGAAAAAAAACAAACCTCTCCTAGCCTTTGCAGATTGGCTCTGTGCTGGGGCCCTCCATCAGCCTTAACCAGATTTGCACTGAGGACATCTTAGAACTTTCAGGAGCATGCATCTTGCCTTGGGTGTCCATAGAGCTTTTAGCTTATGCCACTTCTAAATGCCCTAATTTCCCAAAGTAGCTCTCTCTCTCTCAGGCTCTTTCTGCGAGACCTTAGATAGTCTATTGTGTTTCTGAAATGTAATCTTTTAGCCCAGGTGTCTGCAGGTTGTTCATCCAGTTTACAATATTTTCAATTAACGCCCTTTGCTTTCCCAGACTGGGTCAGTTCTGATTTAGGCAAAAGAGAGAAGTACACCTTGCATTAGGCCTTCTAGTAGCCCCCAGACAGATCAGAACAGATTAAGGGATAATTTGTAAATAAGATCTGCCCTGCACCCTTTGGAGTCTTGGATAGGGTCCCACATTGGGAATTCAATCTGCAGTCTTCAAGACTTCAACTAAACCATCAGGGGTGGGGCTAGGAAGAGTAAAAATGTCACAAAGCTTTGCTACTGTTGCCTTTTTCTTGATTCAGGGTTTGCTTGGTTGCTGTAAACCTCTGATTGTTTTTCAGAGTTCTGACAAACTGTGTACTGACAGTTTCTGCTTGTTTTTAAATGTTTTTGTGGGGGACAGGAGCTTGGAGCTGCCTATCCTATCATTTTGCTGATGCAACTCCTCTGTTATAATTCATTTTTAAATTATGTCAACTTTAATGACGGCTGAAGTTTTTATGTTGTAAAGCTGTATATAGCTAGAACATAGGATTATTAACAAAAATATGATTTTTCTCCTAAACTGAAATAAAAATTAAACATATTGGAAATTCATCCAGTGGTTCAAAACAGTATTATAATTACTTCCATTATTGGCTTTTTAGCCATTTTACTAGTTTGTTTCTAGATAGCTAAGGATTATATGTTAATGCTATAATTTGTATTTTATAATTTTAAACTTATAACTGTATTATAGTTTATATACTATTCTATAATTAAAATTATAATTTTATTATGAATATTTTCTTACTATTTAAAATTAGTATTTTTCAAAGTGTTTTAGTTGTATCATTTTTAGTGGTCTTCATTGATCAAAAACTATTAAGAAATTTTAAAATATTAGGCATAAGGGAAATATCTTTAAAACACTAGCATATTAAGGATATGATAAATACACCATTGAGAAAGACTGCCCTCTCATACCTACCTTTCAATCTCAGGTTATTTATTTTACTTTTCTTAAAACAAGGTCATGGCCATTTTCTATAAAACTCTCTAAAATATGAAAAAAGTACAGGGAAAAACTTCATGCTTAAAAATTAAGGATAAAAAAGTAAGTACACTTCTTTTTCTTCTCAAAAATTAACCAGAAGCAGTGAAAAGAGTGAGAAACCACCCCAGCCAGGACAGGCTGAGTTTGTGTTTCCCAGATACATTACAGGAAGGGATGCTAAGACAGCAAAGCCAAATAAGCATATAAGAAGCCGGTAACCATGGTCTCTGGCTACAGCCCAGAGAAATCCAGCAAAGGATGTTTCTCCAAAGCAGGTGATGGACCCTCAGGGGCAGCCTTCCTTCAAAACAATGCAGTGGAGCAAATGGGCTATCGTGGCGAACCTTTCTTAGACTTTGTGGCCGTTTATCCTGCAACACCTGGGACATCATGTTTTCAAGGAAGGCAGGGGGAGAGAGCTCCTGCATCATGAGCTAGCCAGCAGGGTTATATTTCAGCCATGGGGACAAGTAAAGGTTAAAATATCTCACGTCTACTGAAGTTCAAGGTGAAACAAAATTCCTCTAGCCAGGCACACAGCCCTGCCCTGTTCCCTCACCCATATCTTCTTTTGTAAACAGCTCATTCAAGAAATGCTAGGAAAGAAATGAAAAAAGAGCTAACCTTCAATCACTACATAGAAGGAACCAAACCAAAGGGAAAAGAAATCAGAAAAACGCTTGGCAACAGAGAGCACTTAGTTGGCAGTTCTTGCCAGAAAGCAGATGACAGTCAGTCCCAAATATATTGCTATGAATTAAGGGAATAAAAGTTTAATGAAGCAATCACTTTTGTAAAATAAGAGAAAGATCCCCAGTGCAAAAGCTTAGGGAAGACAAGGTACAAAAGTAAAACTGAAACATGAACGGGCAGACCTCAGAAAGGGGGGAACAAATTTGAACTATCATTGAGATGGAAGTCACATTGAAAGCTAAGGAAACAAACAAAACAACACTGCTGAGAACATAGCACATGGTAAAGAGGAAAGGACTCAGAAACATGAGTATGACAAATTAAAAATAAACAGAGAGTTAATAAATATTGTGAGTAAATTATACAAAGAGAAGACAGGCCAAGGATATTCATCAGATATACATTTGGTGTCCACTGAATAGAGAACTAAAGCCATAGCCAAAATACCTACAATTGTAAGTTAAAGGTTATTGTAAAGAAATATAAGCATCCTTCACAGCACATATTAAAAAGAGAATAATGCAAAGATATTCTAGTAAAGTTGTTGCATCTCAGAGTTAAATAGTTCTTTAGGCATCAAGTCAAAAAGAATAATCAGCTTATAAGGAGAAAAATTACTAGGCTTGCTTCACATTGCTTGGCAGTAACCTTCAATACCTGAAGGGTAATGATGCTTACAATAACGTCAATTAAAATGTCCCTCAATAATTTTACAGCTAACCAAATTGTCGTTCATTTATAAAGACTGATCCAAAAACATTGAAAGAATTCTGAAATATAGTTGCAAGAAACTCTTCTTGTACAAAGTACAGAGTGGAAAGCCTTGCTAACAAATAACGGGTAACAGTTTGGGGACCATTAAAAATACTTAACTGTAGGGTTAAGACTAATAGAAATGGCATTCATGTTACATGTAGAATACAAATGCTGCAAAAGCTGAGCACGTAAAATAACAACGTGTATAACAAAACACTTAACATAGGTTGAGAGATGAAAAAGAAAAGAAGTTGTGAGATAGGGTAATATAAACGTATTTATCTTTAACAGGAAAGCATTAGGAAAAAAAATCTATACAACTGACAGAGTGGAAAGAAGGGAGGGAGAAAAAGGCATAGAAATATGTGAATATCCTCATTAATCACAAGAGCGACTCAATAGATACTATGTGAGAAAATAAAGAATTATAAATATACAAAAGTAATGTTATAGAAATAATTATATAACGAATATAAACTTTCTATAATTAGAACAACAGAACAGAAAACAAAGCTAATATGAAAGCAAAACTAACAGAAACACAGATCATGCAGGAAATCCTTAAAAGAAAAAATAGGAACAAAATATAAGATTTCATAAAACTAACACCAACTGTATGTGTCCAATCTGTAAAAATAAACTGCCTAGATTTATCTATTAGAAGTAAAAATTCCCAGATTATATCTCTAAGTAAAATTTATCCACTCTGATAAGTGATTTATGAGTGTTGAAAGTAAACAAGAAAAATGCAAACCCAGCAAATACAAACAAAAGGAAAACAGAAATACAATCTTAATGCCATAAAAGGTTGAATTCAGGAGAAAAAGTGATCAAGAGATCAAGAAGGGGCACTTCATGAAATATTGTAAAGTCCATATTTAGGGTTAGTCCAAAAGAACATGATATTAATTGTCATAAAGCAAGACTAAGAGGAAATATAAGAATAAATACATGGGAAGTCAGTGGTTTAAAATAGAGATTGACAAACAGTTGCCCACAGGCCAGTGCATTCTGCCATCTGATTTTGTAAAGAATGTCTTACTGGAACACAGCTGTGTCCTTTTGCTTATTTGTCAGTGGCCTCTTTCAAGCTATAAGTAAAGAATTGAGTAGCTGCAACAGAGCCCAGGTGGCCCACAAAACCTACGGTATTTACTATCTGCCCTTTATAGAAACAGTTTGGCCACCTTGGTCTAGAAGACTTAGCCCATGGTAGTCACTATAGGGAGGGCAAGAAAACCAAAAAACTAAATAATAGAATTAATATTGTAAATTATTAGTAGTGTGTTATTTATATATTTATACATGAGCCCTCTAAATTCAGAAAGTACACTATCTTTCAGAGTGCCAATCAACTTTTCAGGAAAAAACAACAACAAGAACAGACTATGTATGAGGCTACAAAGTTAAAAAAAAGGCAAGTTCTCTGATTACAATTCAATAAGCTAAAAAATAATAACAATTAGAAAACAAAATGATGCTACTACTTGGGAATTCAAAATCTTTTCCTTAAATAGCACTTGGGTCAAGTTGAAAATTACAATGGCATATGATTGGGTATCTAGAGTATAACAATTAAAAAAAAATGCTCCATATATTAGAATGTGTGAACAGAGCTACAGCAAGATAAAGAGAAAAATAGTTGGTCTTATATACTTAAAGTACTTAAAGAAAGAAAGTAAAAATAAGAGTTCAGTGTCTGGGCTGAAGGAGTTAAAAGCTGACTGAGTAAGGTTCAGAAATAATTCTCTAAAATATGGAGAGTTGCTGTTTAGTGACATGATTTGGGAACTGGGTAATCTGGGGCATCTTAGAACCAATGAGGAACAATTTGTGGTACGTGGCTTCTTTATCACTGTTGGAGAGGTAAACCATGGGGTGGGCCCCTATGGATATTTTAGACATCATGTATCACATTTGGAAATGCTACATTGACTATTCAGTGTTGGGCATCCTTAAGGTACAACCTTTCAACGGGCCAGAGCATGAGTGGAGTCTCCAGGTCGTGGTAAAGGCTTCTGAGTCATTTGCAGCAGTGAGCAGGGGGGCTGCTGGTGTCCAGAGCAGACAGCAGCCTCTGGTGGGGTGCAAAGGTGGCATGGTGGTCCTCTCTCAGACAGATGCCCCTGCTGGCTCTGTAGCATCCTTGGTTTTTGACACTTTCCAAGCCCTCTCCTCCAGAATTTCATCAGTCATGTGAGTCACCCTGACCCTTCTGACTAATCACCCTCAAAGATAAAACAGTAAGTCTATACCTGGTAAAGATTGCATCCAAGAACCCTGAGGATGCCTGCTCTTGAGGGCTCCCATTCATTGGGTTTTTGTTCAGATTTAGGAGAGCACAGAAACGGAAGTGCTTGACTTCTCCTGAAGTGCTATGGGACATGTCTTTGAGGAGGTGGTATTGGTGCTGAGTCTTGGAGCATGAAGAGGTGTTTATTAGGTAGGAAGGAATGAGAAGGGTGGAGGGGAAAACATGTGAAAAAATCTTTTGATATAGTTTTCTCAGTTACATTATAAGCATGTTGTACCTTGAGGGCCAATGACATAAATAACATGGATTTACCTCCTGCACAAAGTGCTGAACATATAGATGCTTTCTCCCAAGAACTAGTGATGCTTAACAAAAATGAAAGCTGGTATTATAGGTGTGCTAAATTTACCTCTCTCTCTCTCTCTCTCTCTCTCTATATATATATGTATATATATGTACTTATCAAAATCAGTTAGATAGCTTTAAGAGCTACAGATTTTCAGGATTGACACTTGATCTATAAAATCAAAATCTCCGAGTCAACTTATCTAGCATTCTATATTTAAAAAGAGCTTCCTCTGGGATTCTGATATGTAGATATCTCTGGGATCTACAATTAATTATATCTATAATTTTAGCTATATAATTTGAAGTCAAATTTAGAGATAGATGATAGATAGATTGATTTGTATTGGCTGCCTTTGGCAATATTAATGCAGTTATCACTAGTAACTTTGTTATTTGCAGATATTAACAAAAATGTAATATTCAGTCATCTTATGTTTTGCTATTAATTTTGTAATTTGAGAAACCTTTGGAGTTTTAATGTTGTCAATAATTTAGCAATTTTACCTGAAATTTGTGGAGGCATGGTAAAGCCTTTATACATATTCTAAAAATTACCATGTATATTTCCTATTATTTGTGATGAAGTATATTGGCAATGAGCATATTATTTTTATAGATGTTCCCATTGAACTATGCATTATTGTGCTACTATTCATGTTAACACTTGGGAGATATATATTATATATATGTATATGCATACATATGCATATACGTCCTAACATATAGTTCTAGATATAGGTATATCAAAAACTATATAACTATATCATCTATAGTTGTATCTGTAAAGCATTGCTCCAAACATCTTGAGACTTAGTTCCAGTTTTCATGATCGATGTCTAAGTTTCTCAAAAATTTGCTAGTCAATGAACTAGATTTCAGCTCCGACCCATAGACTTAGTTATATATGACCCTAAATCAACAGCTAAATGTAAAACATTAAAATAGCTAGCAGAGCTTTGCATTCAGATAATACCTATTTTAAAAAAGGGAATAAGGTATCTATAAGTACAAAATTTGAGTGGTTTATTATTCATGTTATAGTTGTTGTAGTAAAAAATGAATCTTGAACTAAAGAACACCATAAGACTGTTAAATGTTAATGAAGTATAATTCATTTTTGTAGCTGGTATTAAACATTTATGAACCACTTTATATTTGCACAAGTCCTTACTAACAACTTCAGATTCATACATACCCAGCATCACTTCCGATTGAAGTAACTACAGGATGAAATTTTTGTCTGAACACGTGGCAAAGTTCATGACTAAATTCCTATTTTGAGTTTCATAAGTGCATTATCTCGTTTAGACTCCTTATACAGAACACTGAGAAATCGTCTGTGCCATTTCTGGCTCCTGTTTTAACCCGATAGAAGAATAAATGAGATGTAGTTCAGTCTCGCCTAAATTATTTCATGGTGTGAATCTTGAGAGTAGCTTTGAAGCAAATGTCTAAAGCTTTTTAGATTGGAGTTTGATAACATATGTTGTTTTCTGATGAGGAACTAAAATTCCCCTGGGCCATAAACGACATAAAGAAAAGTCATCCATTGGTTGAGAAGGCTCCCACAGAGACTTGCTAATATGAGAGTCAATATTCAGGTTCTTATTTTCGAATAGTTTAAAACTTTATTTTTTCAGTTTATCTTTATTGTATTTTGAAGACAGGTTTTACTTGCCAAATTTGTGGGGGGAAGAAAAAACACTGTCTAATTTCAGCGGCTCACCCAATTTCATACAGAATATTAGAAAACATATTAACTATAGAATCCAAGATTCTTGAAATTGAAGTGTTTTTCTAAATAATTTCCTTTTTTCTCTTTGGGGAATGTCTGAACTGGGTCAGTCACAAACCGAGATATCTCCTGGCAAAAGCTTGGGGCAGTGAAGAACTTTACAAACTTTATTAGACCTTGTGAAAAACAAACAATTAGGGTGAAGATGGAAAAAAAAATACTCAGAGGAGATAACAGTTTTGTTGGATAGTGGTGAGGATCTTATGCTTCCTGTACCCCCAAATGTTTTTCCTGCTTTTTAAAGTAATTAACTATATTTGGAAAATAAATGCATGTTTCCATTTTTAAATAATCTAGCAGGGAACTTCAGAAAGATGGACTCAAAGGCTTCTTACAGGCTTTTTTTCTCTAAATGAATTATGTCTCTTCTTTCCCACTTGGGGAACCACTGACCCTGGGATGCTCTCCCTCTTCTGTTTTCCTACTGTTACTTTGTTTCTATTCTCACCTCAAATAGCAAAAGGAAGTGTCTATAAAGTTACTTTAGATACACATGTGATGTGTAGGGGAATATTTTGAAGGCTGGAAACATCCTGTACCTGTCTGCTGAAGCCAAATAATTGAGACTCTACTTAAGCCAAATTTATTCCTTTATGTATAAGAGAAAGGACAAAAAATGAAAGCAAAATGCTTTCTCCTTCAGTGAACACATGTGCTAAATTTATGGTTATACCTTTTGTGCATGAACAGAATATCAGAAAGCTGATCCTAACGGAGTGACACATCTCTTACATTCATTAGATTTGATGACTAATTGATTTTCTTAAGGACTCTCATTTAAATATGCTTTGTCCACGTCCTAACGCTCTTTTGCCCTCTTTTCCTTTTGCTTTGTGAAATCTCTTGAGACCAGCTCATCATTCACAGTAGTTAATCAGCACCTCCAGCGTTCGTCTGAGTTACGGCTAGAACCCACAGTTGCCCAAAAGATATATCCGTATGGATTTATCACATATCTGAGTCAAGCTTAAGTTCTCTCTCCTGAATCTGCTGCTCAGCGTTTCTTACCAGTCTCTCAATCTCATATTCTTCACATTCATCAAGATACCAGAAATGTCAATAGTTCTTTCTCTCTCTTTTCCATAACTCACAGGTAACTCAGTTTTTCCAGTTCTATGACAATAATCAAAGGACCTAAAATAAAAATGCTTACAGTGAAAGGGACACATTTGAGTGGGGGCGTGGGTGGCGAAGGTGAGCTGGGAAATGGTCACTGGTGTGCTACCCAGGACCTAGGGACGGAAGGGAAGAACAAGGACTCTGGCGAATGGGGAAACACAGACGCCCCGATGGTTTCCATGCGGAAGCGAGAGCTCAGTTTTGCCTCATTTGCACATCTCTGTATCTCCTGCCGCCTTTAAAAAATAATAATCTGAAGATATAAAATTTTAGGTGGGATATCTTAATATTGGAATAATGACACATAATTTTAAAAAATACCTTCACGTGGACCAAAGAAAGTTTTACGGCAGGCAGACTGGCAGTCACTTGGGGGTCATGCTGCTTGTTCTCTGGTCGTTTCTCTCCTTCCGTGGCTCTGACTCACACTGTCGTCATTCCTCCTACAGGTCTTCCTTCTGCCCTTCTTTCTCCATTCAAATCCCTTCTTCGTTTCCCTGCCAGTTATTTTAACCTTTATCATGTGCACCCTCAGTCAAATATCTCTGTGGCTCCTGGCTGCCTCCCACTCTGCTTATCTCACAGGGGAAATCTTTTGATAACCGAGCCTCACCGTTGCAGGCCAGGACCCCAGCCCCCCATTATGTGTTTATGGACAGCTCCATGCTGTATCACGCCTGCCTGTCTCAGTTCGTGGCTCTCAGTGCGAGATGCTCTTCTCTCTTTCACAACCAAATCTCCACTCCTTTCCATGTGCTTCCTCCTCCTTGAGGTCCTCTTTGATTGATGACCCGCACCCAGAAAGACTTTAAAAATGAGGTTAGGGGCCCATCTACTTGTGTCAGCTAAATTAATGCGTATTGACAGATCATGCTGCAGCTGGGGTTACTATATTGATTATGTCCTATAATGTTGTTACGGCTTGTAGTGTGCGCGGTGCAATTTCGTGCACGGGGGCAGTTCGTTCTTACCACCACTCCATGAAGTAAGCAGAACCGCGATGATAAATCAAGATAACTAAGGTGGCTTCTCCCTGGTCCTCAGGAAGCGAATGAGGAATTAGAACCCAGCCTGATGACTGCCGGAGGCACTGCGAGAAGTGGAAGTAAGAAACAGAGTCTGCACTTTGGGAATATCATCACAGTGGGATTGAATGCATGAAAACTCAATTTTTAGCATGAAATTCAGACAATAAGCATGGCAGTGATGTGGGCCATGCTCTAATGATAAGTGCAGGGAATTCAAATGAGATAGAGATGTCCTGGGGATGAGGCAGGGTTGATTAACTTCTTGGAGGAGGATAATTTGAAATATAGTCACCTCCTAATTATTCATCCCTGCATTTAACAAGCACGTGTGGAAACCCTGCCCAGTCAAGGCTCTGGGCTCGGCACTGTGTGTGCTAACAGAGTGAAACAGAAGCTCAGATCAGCCAAGCTGGCATTTAATCAAAACATCAGTTAGAACCAAAAAGGAAATCTGTGCATTTAAGGTGCATTGAATGCATTGCTCACTCTTGAGACCAGTGTCCTACTGTAAAGTACTGAGTTGGGACGACTAAGGCTTTTTGGGGTCACTTCTGTCCTGCTGCCGCCTTTCCCAGGTGCAGAGGGCTCGTCTGTGAAGGGCCCCCCCCCCATCAAGTCTGTGTTGCAGGAAGAAATGGACTAAGAGATGCAAGTGAACCCAAATTTAAAAAAAAACTGGAGTGTGAGCACACCCTGTCTTTAAATACCCATGTGATTAAAACACTTCTGTGGTCCCCAGTCTTTTCTTGGCCATTCTGACTTTACCCGTGGTGTTTGTACAGCTTGCATTGGTGTCTTCCTTCAGTCCTTCTCGCTTACCCTCACTTCAGGGCTCTGCCCAAATTCCCCCTCATCCATGGAGAACTTCCCAGGTAATTTAGCCCAGACAGATGTCTCCATCTCAGGCTTTCTCTAACCTTGCTGTGTTACAAATATTGATATTAAAAAAAGGGTTCTTCTGCTAAAAATGCCTTAGAAATAGCACACTGGCGATTCATGAATTACAGTAATAATATCAATAATTATAAAATTTTGTAAAATCATGTGATCATATAAAATAATTATGATTATTTCACATTTGACTTATTCCTCAATGGAAAGCTAGAAACTTTCCATAGTTCTTATATTCCGATAGTACCTGTGGGGCAGGGAGAATATTCCATAGGTGACACTCAAATATACCATGTCTAGAAAATCCCACAATGAGGTGATGAGGATTAGAAAGACTCACTATTGGGGCTTCCCTGGTGGCGCAGTGGTTGAGAATCTGCCTGCCAATGCAGGGGACACGGGTTCGAGCCCTGGTCTGGGAAGATCCCACATGCCGTGGAGCAACTAAGCCCGTGTGCCACAACTACTGAGCCTGCGCGTCTGGAGCCTGTGCTCCGCAACAAGAGAGGCCGCAATAGTGAGAGGCCCGCGCACCGCGATGAAGAGTGGCCCCCGCTCGCCGCAACTAGAGAAAGCCCTCACACAGAAATGAAGACCCAGCACAGCCAAAAATAAATAAATAAATAAATAAATAAATTTATTAAAAAAAAAAAAAAGAAAGAAAGACTCACTATTCTGAACAAAATCCCAGAGGTGTTACATCGTATACCTGGGATTCAGTCTGTATTTATCCAACTGTCTCTTTCTTAATAAATATTTGTATTGAATCTTTTACTACCATATTTGCAGTGGCTGTGTAATAACCATAATCATAGTTATTATTAATTTTGGATGTCTTGTATATTCATCTGTTTCATTTATATTCAATAATCAATAGATTACTAAACTGCTATGAATCCTTCCAGAAAAAGAAGATAAAAATCTAATTCCAAAGTTTGCATATCTGATATTCCTGAATCTCCTTCTCTCTCTCTCTCTCTCTCATTTTTTGAATGAAAAAAAAAAAGATTGGGGGCTTCCCTGGTGGCGCAGTGGTAGAGAATCCGCCTGCCAATGCAGGGGACACGGGTTCGAGCCCTGGTCTGGGAAGATCCCACATGCTGCGGAGCAGCTGGGCCCGTGAGCCACAATTACTGAGCCTGCGCGTCTGGAGCCTGTGCTCCGCAACAAGAGAGGCCGCGATAGTGAGAGGCCCGCGCACCGCAATGAAGAGTGGCCCCTGCTTGCCGCAACTGGAGAAAGCCCTCGCACAGAAACGAAGACCCAACACAGTCATTAAAAAAAAAAAAAAAAAAAAAAGATTAATCTTTCCAGAAGAACCAGTTGAGAAAAATATATTATTAAACACAATGATATCTTTGTGGAGCAGAGTTAAAAAGAACTCAAGGAAAGGAAATTAGACTTAAAATATAACAATAGTAATAACCATTCACAGAACCTCTAAGAAATTTGAGAGTCTTAAAAATTATACTCACAGTGGCTGTGAGTATGTAAATGTTTGTTTAATCATGCCACAGATTGCTATGTCTGTTACTAAGGATTTATTCAAGTCAAATATATCAATTTCAAAGGATAGTTTTCATCAACACATCTAAGTTATTATCAGATTTACTTACTACCAAAACCCCGTCACAATTGAACCAAAATCAAAATAATAACTAGAATGTTACATGTCTCCCACTTATATTTTCCTTTACTATTGAGTTGGTTTTCATGTTTTGTTTAACTGCTGTGGATTTTGCTATAGGTGTAATTTTATACTTATCAGATTTTAGACTCAATAGTTATTTCATTTCCTTCATTCTCTCCTATGGTAAACATTTTTAAAAAATTGACCTTTAGTAGCCCTTTCCTTTCAAGTAAATCAGAGTACAAGTGAGTCATTCTCTCCTATTATAGTCTCTAAGTTTTAATCCTTTTATATTCTTAATGACAAGGAATTGGGGTCACATGATAAGTAGTAAGTATCATTATGGTAAAATAATATAAAATATAAAAGAACAACTTTACTTCCAAATGTGAACATCAATGCAGATAATAAGTGAAATTCATGTACTTCAATTTGAGTGGGTAATATAAAATGTTGAGGGTAGTTAAGTTTGCATTAATAGAAGATTTTTAGATATATGGAACCCATTATAGTTTTTTTTTTTTTAATTTCATTTGATGCTTCTAACTGCCTCATAAAGTAATAGAGAAAATTTTATCATATCGTATTTGTTTTAAGTAGGAAACAGACATCTAGGGTAAAAATGCTGTCCATGGAATTTCATGCAGTTAATTTCTGAAGTAAGCTTAAAATGAGGTGCTTGGCTCTTAGTTGTAGGCTGTTTGGTGAGTCATTTACTTCCCTCTCTTTTCTTCTAATAAGATTTTTTTTAGCTCATTAGAAACTCATGTGGAAGGGTTTATCCTCTCTGGGTGGCCCTAAGTTTCAACATCAGTGAAAAAGGGATAATGTCAACATCCAAATTAGAGGCAATTGCGAGGATTTATTGTGTAACACATTTAAAACATTTAGATGAACACTTCTCACACAATGAGCATTCCAGAATGTCAGGTATTTGTAAGAGTAGCACTAACCTACTGTAACAAATTGAAGAAGTTCTGCAAGTAGAAAATAAAATTACTGAGGCAGTTATTTTTGTTATGTAATAATCGGTGCACGTTTCCTCCTAATTCACTTTTCAAGAAAGGACGTCAATTTGGGATAAGGTTGTTTTTCAAGTAAAACAACAAAAACAACAAAACCTCTTGCACTTGTTGGTGGGAATTGCCTTAGGCATTTTGAGGCAGACATGAAGACATGACCTATTGAAACTGACCCAAAACTCTGGGAGGTGAGAAAGTTGAGTCCCAATAAGAAACAGAAACTGAAATACAGAGAGGTTAAATGACTTTCCCAGGCTCACATCCTTAGAAGGAGGCAGAACCGTGACAGTGTTTTCTTTTCTTTACTCAAAACTGCTAAGAAGGACAGGCCGGTGACTCTTGGCTGTGAGTGAAGACGCTGTGTCCAGTTATTGTACATTGAATGGATACATGTGGAGTGTGGATGAATACAGATATTCAGAGATACATAGAGTGAAATTTTCATTTGCGTCTCAGAATTCACTACATTCCTATCAATTTCATCTTCTCAGGAATAAAATGATAGGACAATCTTTACAGTAGGTGCCATGAAAGTAATATTTGCGGTCTTAAGGCATATCACTGTGGTTGATTTAGGTTTACACACACACACATACACACACACACCTCTGCAGACAGTAACTGGTTGGTACTGAGTTAACATGTAACCACTGCCAATTCATCTTGTTTGAACATGACGAGTTTTTAGTAGAATCTCACGTACTTTGCTCTGGTCGAACAAAAATGATCAGTGTGACTAATGTAATTACAGGATACTCTCTCCCTGGCACCAAGGAAACGGGAAGGAAATTGGAAGGACAGATTTCCTGAATAGGCCAAATATTTACCCGGAAAATAAATGAAACAAATCTAGAAATGACTGAACTTACCTTGACTTGGCTAAGATTGTTTTCCGCTACCAAACAGAAATGATGACCCAAGGTTTAAACTAACTTCCGTGACAGAGAAGTGCATCAGTGATATTTTTTTCATATTCAAACCTGACTTGAAATTCATTCCTGCCATATAAGCTTCATATAGTTAACTATATTAGACGTGGTTAATATACATTTATGTCTGTGTGAAGTTCTGTTTTAAAGGCATGCAGGGAAACAAAAGTTGGGTCTTTTTTTTTTTTGCAAACAATGGAGAAGAAATTACGTAAGAGAAATATGAGGTGGGGCAGAGAACTGTTGAACCTGGTCGCACGCTTATTTCTAGAGAAGTAGATATAAAACCCCAATTCCTCTTCCACAGCGGGTGCTCTTCTCGCGAGCTTCTCACTGACCACCGTGATTCTGCCCCAGCCACTGCCTCCTACCTGACTGCTTCGTCCTCATCCAGTTTACCTGCCATCACTGTTACTATTTCTCAAGTCAGTGCTGCTACCACCTGTATGGCCAGTAGCCCCATCTCTTCAGACATATTGATGACTGCCCCGTATATTGTCTCCTGCCCTCACGGGCTAGGACCAGGACATTTGGAAGAGAATTATGTTATCAAATGATGTTCAAGAGTACACACGTGTGTGCGCGTGCACACACACACACGTACACGCTGCAGGCTGAGTGAAATTCACTGTACGGGGAATTTTAGTCCAAGAAATTTTCTTAAATTAAGAAAGTGAGTTATTAAGGAGCAAAGTAAGTAATTAATATTACTGTAGGCTGGCTCTAGGCTTCTATTGTTGTTTTATTTTGGTTTTGATTCTGTTAATCTCAGCGTATGCTGGCTCGGTATTCAGTTTTCTCTGCATTTCTCATCCATGATTGGCCTTGTTTGCTTGACAAACCGAATGCACAAATCAGCAATCTCTTAGTAGTCTATTCAGGGTCAGAATGGCTATTCTAAGGGAGACATCAAGACCTCTCAGAAAATTGTTGTCATTTCAGAAATAAGCGTCACATTCTAAGTAAGCAGAGTGTTTCTTCACTGGTATAGCCCTCCTCTTTGAATGTGGAATAATTCATCAAAGTACCTTAATCTAGTTTCTGAACCATTGATTTCTGCTATGAGCTCTAGATCCTTAGGTAAAGAATGGCTGGGTCCAGTTTTCTGAAAACAAGCAATTTCTGATTTCTTAGTGAGGAATGAAAAAAATGCCAGTGTAAACTCAGCGTTGGTGGCTGAGGGTTTCTGGGTGAACCATTTCCTTTGCATCCTCTCTCACCTGGACTAAGGTAATAGCCTGTGAAGTGGCTTCAGACTGCACGCCTTCTGGCCAGTGTTCCAACCCATTTTCCATGTTGTTGCCAATTCGGTCATGTGTCAACCCCCTTTCTCTTAGCGGACAACACAGTCCTTAGCGCGGACCACAGAGGTGACCTGGAGTGCTCTCTGCGTCTCTCTGTCTTTGTGCCGACCTTCCCTCCTCTGCTGAGTGACACACAGGCCCTCGTTCAGTATCACGTGTTTGCCAGAATCACTTCATGTGTTTGCATGTGTCGCTCCCTTTGCTTGGAGCATTCTTTCCTTTCCCGTCCTCACAGATAATCCCTACGGATTCTGTAGATCTCAGATCATTTCCTCAGAGAAAAGTTTCCTCGCCGCACCCATGATCAGGTGAAAGAGGAAACAAAACCATTATTTTATTTTTAATGTTTTTCTTTTCCATCATGGTTGATTGTATTGAATATAGTTCCCTGTGATATACAGTAGGACCTTGTTGTTTATCCATTCTCTATATAATAGTTTGCGTCTGCTTATCTCAAGCTCCTAATTTATCCCTCCCCCACCCCCTTTCCACTTTGGTAACAATAAGCTTGTTTTCTCTGTCTGTGACTCTGTTTGTTTTGTTCATAGGTTCGTTTGTGTCATATCTTAGATTCCACGTTATAAGTGATATCACATGGTATTTATCTTTCTTGGTCTGACTTATCTCACTTAGTATGATCATCCCTAGGTCCATCCATGTAGCGGCAAATGGCTTTATTTTATTCCAAAACCATTATTGGCTCTCTGAGCCCTGTCCTTACTTTCACAGCTGTCATCACAGTTGCATTTCTAGAGGTGTTTGATATATGTACATTTCAGTTAATTTGACTAATGGTAAGTCTTCCCTGCTAGACTGTAAGCTCCATGGGGGCAAGGATCACGCCCTTCCTTGCCAAATCCAGAACCTAACATATCCTGGAATAAAACTGGCCCTCAATAATATTTTTGAAGAAGTGAATGAATGAAGCATTTGAAGGCTGTTTGAAAAGTGACATGTCTTCATATGTCCTCTGGTTTGAGGAGTGAAATTTATACCATATTATAATATTTAACATGAAGAAACCCTTCTGTTAAAGATGAAATCTGACAACCCCGTCATCAGTTATTTTTTCCTGGAATAAGTCTTTATCATATTTCCATTGTGTATGTGCTTCTACTGTGTGCATAGGATCCTGTATATATTTTTTTTAATTAATTTATTTATTTTTATTTTTGGCTGTGTTGGGTCTTCGTTTCTGTGCGAGGGCTTTCTCTATTTGCAGCGAGCAGGGTCCACTCTTCATCGCGGTGCGCGGATCTCTCACTGTCGCGGCCTCTCTTGTTGCGGAGCACAGGCTCCAGTCGCACAGGCTCAGTAGTTGTGGCTCACGGGCCTAATTGCTCCGCGGCATGTGGGATCTTCCCGGACCACGGCTCGAACCCGTGTCCCCTGCATTGGCAGGCAGATTCTCAACCACTGTGCCACCAGGGAAGCCCCGGGATCCTGTTTTAATCTATGCTCTCTATCACTTTTCCTTCTTGATGTTGAGCTTACAAAGACCAGGCACTGAGCTTTGGCTTCCTCCAGTTTCCTGTCTGCTGCCATATTTCCTGTCACCCAGTGTATAGAGAAAGACCATGTATTGATTGAATGAAGGTGAGGATAAATTTATGATGACTAAAATGCACTAATTATTGTATGTGGAATTCACATACCATAATAATTTGCTTCCCAGGCTCGTATATGTCCTGGGCACAGAGTCTCAAAAAAGGCAAAGTGAGGAGACCATTTCCCTTAATTCTGGGAAATGCATTTGAAGTAGAAAATATGCTGATTTGAAAGCCTAATGCCATTAGCTGGCTTTTTGGCCAAGACGGTGTACAGCAACTTCTCCGTTGCAATTCATTTATCTGGAAAGTTGAAGGCAATGGAAGTTATATGTATTTATAAAATATAAAACTTGATTCAAATCCTATTTTTGCCACCCGTGAATTGGGCAAGCTACTCAGCCTCTGTAAGCAGCAAGTTTCTTCACTGTAAATCTGGATAATACCTAACTTTCAGAGTTCTGCTATAGATTGTAATTAATAGACATAAGGCACTTATCCTTACACTTGAAAAATGCAGGAGGTGGCGTGCCCATATCCATATCTTACAAAGACAATATGAAATAATACATAATAATAACAAATCAGTTGCTAAGAAATGAAAGGAGTAAGTGCATGGACAGTAATGAATGGATCTTACACAGAGCAGCCTTATTGTTTGATAGAAGGCATCTATCGCCACTCAGCAGATACTTACAGAAAGCAGAGCACTGTGGCTTACACATACAGAAGGAAACGCATTCTGCTGGATGTAATTATCAACTATCAACGAGGACATGAAGTGTTCCCAAGTACACTGTCTCCCACGACAAAGCAGAGATATCAGTCACGCTGTTAATGGTAGTTCAGCCGTGTGTGAAGAAGAAAACAAGCAATTTTCTGGCATTTCGGGAGAGCTTCACAAGCTTAACTATTCCATTCCCTTTTTTCTGCCTATTGAAAACACAAACCCACATATTCTGCGGGTCATTTTATAAGAGGAAAAAGTCTTTATTAAACAGTTATTTAAAATAGTCTCAGTATCTTGTCCCCATATTTGGAAGAGGGATGTCAATTCCACATGATACAGGTAATGGAACGGACTGAATGGGCGTGGATGGTTCACATTTTCTCCCAAATACCTAGAAATACTTGATCAAATATAAAATAGCTGAGTTCAGAAGAAGGAGTACTAATTTTTCAAGTGTATTTTTCAAGTTTGTCTTCAAAGCTAAAGAAATATGTGTCTGTGGAATGAGATTTCAGTCCCACCAGTAGGAAGTAGGGGAGGTGGTATTAATACAGAAGTGGGTACAGGGAACGGGACCTCAGGTATGTGTGAGACGGGAGTTGGAACAGACGCCAGGTTTAAAGTTTAGAGCCGCTGAGAGCCGCCTTGTCCATGAAGCTAAGAAGAAAGAGAAATACGCTCATTGTCCTAGGAAGAAGAAGGAAGACTGCAGGAGAATGGGAACCACAGCCAGACAGAGAGTAGGAGGGGAGAAATAAGAAACCCTAGCGTGCTGTGAGCTCACAAAGGACCAGAACGCGGAGCATTTGCATGGTGCAGTCACCCTTTAAAAAAAATATAAACACGTCTCTAGAACTGGTAACATCCTTACTGCTTTAGCAGAAGCAAACTAAAAGTACATCTATAGAGTATTTTGTTTTTGAGTCCTGAGATCCCTTGTCAGTTCCTCAGTCCTACCCACTCACATCAAATCCTTCATCAAACCCCCTCAAAACCCCAGGTGAGTGTGTTATCTCTGCCAAAGCCATGGCGACTTCCAGCAGGTTGTCTGCAGGGAAACGTAAACAGACAGCATGTTTCTTATCAGAAATAACAGGAACCCACAAAGTACAAGGACTCTAGGGGATGAACCTCAGTTAACAACTTTAGGTCTAACCGGAATATTGCTCATGAATAAGGGAAAACAAAGAAAACAAATAAAACAGCACAAAGTGTTTACTAGAGATCCTTAATAAAAATTTGAAAAGACTAATAAATGATGTGGTTATGAAAAAAGAAAGGTGGTCAAGTGATCCAACCCTCAGGATTAACAAGAGAACAACAATCGCGGCTGCATCTTAATATGTACTGCCTTTAACAAAGACCTCGGTGGTGACCATGAGGAAAACACAGCTGCACTGAAATACTAGACACCAAAATTGTGGGGGAGCAGAGTTAAATCTTTCTAAATTTCTCGTCTTGCTTAAGAGGTGTGTAGTATTAACATTAATCTTGAAGTCAAGTAAATGGGTTAAAATTGTACAGAAACCATTAGTGGGGGGGAAAAGAGAATATTTTCCAAACCAATAAAAGGGCTAGGTGGGATAATAATTTTTAAAATGTAGAAAGGAGTCTGGAAAATGAAATGTTTAAGAACCACTGCATTAGGACATTATTCCTGCCCAATATTCCTCCCCATGTCTTAGGAGTCAAAAGCATTTTAGTATGATTTGCTGCTGCTTCTTCCATTACTGTTATTTTTTTTTGCCATGGAGTCCCAGCCTAATAAATACATCTCCTCATTATATCAAGCTGATTATGCCCTCATCCAAGCCTATCTGTCTTTATCACAGTTTTTTTTTTTTTTTTTTCAGAAGTTTGCCACTGAGACCAGATAAAAACTGATGAGTTAATATGGGGTAGAATATTGAGCTAGAGATGAGGAATATGGTCTCGGTCTAAACCTTGGCTTTAATTCAAGACAGTCTAAGCATTTCTTAAATACTGCTGTCTACCAATCTAAAGTAACATACTTGGCACTAAAAGGATTTTTAAAAAAAATAATTAATGAGCATGTGGGTTTTAGACCTTGCAGTGTAAAAATAAGACACGATCAATGTCTGGCCAAAACTAGATACTCAATAAAGGCTCACTCAATGAGTGAATTAATGAACTGCTAGAATCTAAAAGACTAAGTCACTTTGCCCAAGATTTTTTATCCATGGAAGAGTTCCTAGAACTAACATCTAGGAGTGTCTGATCCTTTAGTGCATGCTAAGTGTAAAACAAAGGCCCAAAACAGACAACACCTATAAAGAACATTCAAAACAAAGCAGAAATTCAGGGCCACGTGATCTGAACTAAAAGCGACTTCTGTGAAAAGCAAATAGCAGGTGTGATTTCGCTGCCTGAATTGAAGAGCATTATTTGAAGCAAATGATCCCTTCTGAACAACTCCATTTATGAACACCCTTGACATAATTTTTCAAAAATCTTTATTAGTTAAAAAAAATCAGCGAGGACTGAGTGAAAATATATTTAAAGACCTCAACAAATTAACGAACCAACCTGAAACTGGCAATAGGAAGCAGAATGTAAACACTCAGAAAATGATCAACTGGATTTGCCACAAAGAAGAAAAATCTGAAGTGTGCAATATCAAGAATCACTTTATAGCTCAAAAAAAAAATAAAAAAGCTTAGCGTTTCAGCAGAGTCCACTGAGGAGAAGCTAAATTAACATCAGGCCTCTATGGAAAGATGGTGATGATTCTTGTATAATTATAGAGGAGAGCAGTGTAATCACGTGTACAGTAGTCCCTTTCAGAGTAAGAGGTCGGGCATTTTCACAGAATCTATCTTTTTTTTTCTTTATTTTTTCTCCACAAATCTTAAGGTGCCACCATCCCTGCCTGAACCACGTATTATTAGTTTTCAGCGAGACTCATCAGATGCAGAAACCTCTCTCAGTCAAAGACTGAGCTGCCCAGGATGGACATGAGATTTCTCTCACATGCAGCTGCTTTACCAAACCAGACCTCTGACCGGGGTGCTACATTTAATTTCCAACGCATCTGTACTAGCATTGCGATGAACATTCTGACTTGTACATATTCATACAAAAATTTTTGTTTGGAAGTGAATGTCTTTTTAATTTTTTTCAATTTTTCAAATACACTAGAAAAACAAATTACCACTCTCTTTCTCTGTCTCTCTCTCTCTCCATATCTACCTCTATCTATCATGTTTCTATCTATCAACTATCACCTATCTATCATCTGTCCAACATCTACCCGTCTACCATCTATCTACCTCTAAAAACAAATGCACAGAAAGGGTTATAATTTAAAGCATACAAATTTATTTCCTAAGCATTAGTGTTTTTATCAGAACAAATATATGTTTCGTTGCCCTGTTTAGCATTTTACCATAGGTCATTCTGACTTTCAGTGTTCTGTGGAAACAATTACCTTATCTTTGAAGTACAGATTAATTAATCATATATTAATAAAACCATTTATTCCCAAAGAAATCACTAGTAAGGCTGAAAGGATGGCGGTAAACTAGTCTGTGTTAGTAAGTGAGAAAAATCTCTCTAAATTAGAGAGGTATTGAGGTTTTTAGTCAATTTGACACAATTATGAGGAATTATTTGTCTTCTATTATCATAAATTCCCTTTTTTCCCAGGAATTATAAGAACATATATGGACAGTGATTAAGCATCTGCCACTGAGACAGATAAAAACTGATGAGTTAATATGGGGTAGAATATTGAGCTAGAGATGAGGAGTATGGTCTCGGTCTAAACCTTGGCTTTAATTCAAGACAGTCTAAGCATTTCTTAAATACTGCTGTCTACCAATCTAAAGTAACATACTTGGCACTAAAAGGATTTAAAAAAAAAAAAATTAATGAGCATGTGGGTTTTAGACCTTGCAGTGTAAAAATAAGACACGATCAATGTCTGGCCAAAACTAGATACTCAATAAAGGCTCACTCAATGAGTGAATTAATGAACTGCTAGAATCTAAAAGACTAAGTCACTTTACCCAAGATTTTTTATCCATGGAATGACCTATGGTAAAATGCTAAACAGGGCAACGAAACATATATTTGTTCTGATAAAAACACTAATGCTTAGGAAATAAATTTGTATGCTTTAAATTATAAGCCTTTCTGTGCATTTGTTTTTAGAGGTAGATAGATGGTAGACGGGTAGATGTTGGATAGATGATAGATAGGTGATAGCTGATAGATAGAAACATGATAGATAGAGGTAGATACGGAGAGAGAGAGAGAGAGGCAGAGAGAGTTTGGTAATTTGTTTTTCCAGTGTATTTGAAAAATTGAAAAAAATTAAAAAGACATTCACTTTCAAACAAAAATTTTTCTTGTTACAACAGTTACCTTTATTGCAAAGTGGAAAATATAGGAGTTAAATGGGAAAATATATAAATACCCATAATCTAAGCACTCTGAGATATGCACCTTAGCCTTTTATAGATTTCACCTCTTTTTGTTTTCTAATTCACTTTTAAAATTATTAAATAATTTCAAATATTCTGAGAAAAGTATAGACTAATAAAACCATTTATTCCCCTGTGTGGTTCACACAATTGCATTTTTCTTTATTTACTTCAAATAATGACTTTCCAAATAAAACTCAAATATATTATTAAAATATCCTTTGCAACCCTCCCTAATTCTATCATGGCTTCACTCTCCCTGAGATAAGTATGTATCCTTCCCTGCTATGCCTTTGTACTTTTACTGTACATTTACCTGTTAAACAATGTATTTATTATTCATTTGTGTGCTCTTGACACATAAGATAAATGGCAACTCATTGAACCTACATTTTGTGATATTTTGCTTTTTGTTTCATTAATATAAACAAGACATAAGATAGATCTATTCAGATCCAATTTATCCGCCTACTAATTCTTTGTTCACTTATCCTACTAATACTTTGTTGGCTTATGCATTTCAGATAGCTTCTAGTATGTTTATTTTGTTGAAAATATTTTTTAATGTATGTAATTTGTTCACGTTTATCATTATTTTTGTGTTTTTTCTGTTTTGCTCAAGAGGTTCTTCCATATCCTGAGAATATTCATAGAGTATTTTCTCTGTTGCCTCCAATTATTTTTCTAAAGTTTTACATTTATCATTTAGATCTTTAATACATCAGGAATGTATTTTCTGAGTCATATGAAGTAGGAATCTAATTTTATTATTTTCTACTCATCTGGTCAACTAAACCATCCTAGGCAATTCAGTCCATTCATGCTGATTGGTGACACTACATCTTTTCATACACGCTCCCATATATGGAATGAACTATTAGGGTTTGTCTAGTGTACTGCAGTGATCTTCAGATCTAACCTTAAACAATGGTCTTTTAATTACCACAGCTTTATAACAGTTTTGATATTCTTCTAGATAAATTTAATCTTTAGGAAGGAACTTCAGTGGAGGAAGCAGGGCAGTGCATGAATGCCTCGGCAGAAGGCGGCAGGTGTCAGCATCCTTCCTGAGCCCGCAGAGCTGAGGCCAGGATTCAGTTGTCACCAGCAGATATGCAAGTGCCCTACAGTACAGATGGGGCTGCTTCAAGTTGCAGACTGTTGCTGTTATATTTTATCATCTTGTCTGGTCAAAAGGAGGCATAGGTGAGACCAAAATTTCATTATAAGCAAAACCACGAAAGAGCTAAGTTCTGATGAAGTTCAGACCCCTAATAAGGGTTTATGTTGGTCCTTGAGGGTCAGTGTTAGATCAGCTGCCTCAAATGCCATCCTACCTGTGAGGTTAAGTAGGCAAGTAAGAGGATTAATCCTGCACTCATGTGGCCTGTCTCAGCATTTCAGGCAGTGGCTCTCGACACTGGCTGCACATCAGAATCGCTTGTGGAACATTTAAAAATACTGATGTCCAGACCACACCCTTGACCAATTAAACCAGTATCTCTCAGAGTGGGATCCAGGAATGAGTATATTTTATAAATCCCCTAGTGATTCTAATGTGCAGGTAACTTTGAGAACTGCTTTCGTGTAAACCCAGCCAGTTGTCAAGGTTAACATCAGTAGTAGTAAATCATGTTGATAGTGACAAATCACACTGGTCCCTTTTCAACGTGAAAGCATGAGCTACTTTGTGTCAACATGATTATCATTAACCAGTTCAGTTAGAGTTATTTTAAGTGAGAGTTGTACTGGGTATCAGTGTCTTGATGTGATGTAATGAAAATGGTACTTCACCTCTGAGGTCTTCCTCTTGAAAACCCATAACTCCCTTCTAATGATGGGAGAAACATCAAATAAATCCCAGTCAGATGAAAGACCAGACAAATCTCAACATTCGTTAAATCACCCAACCAGTTTTCTGCAAGGTTGCCAAGATCCAGTAAACTCCAAGTAACTGTTAACAACGGAGAGGAAGCTGTGACAGTGACTGCTAAATGTGAGGTAGTATCTTGAATGAGATTGTGCAGCAGAAAAAGAACATTCATTAAAAACAAAGAAAAACTGAATAGGGTATTAACTTTTGCCAAAAATAATAAAAATGAAAATAAACCACTAGCTAGAAACATCATGTATACTAAATAATAGAAAGAGAAAAGGAACCAAAAGGAATATTTGAGTTGATTGTATTTATAATTACCTGGCAAGGGATGAAGTGAATTTGCAAGAATATTTGTTTTTCCTTTAGAAGGTAAAGAATTAAAAAATATATATATATATATTTTTTTAAATTTATTTATTTATTTATTTATTTATTTATTTTTGGCTGTGTTGGGTCTTCGTTTCTGTGCCAGGGCTTTCTCTAGTTGCGGCGAGCGGGGGCCACTCTTCATCACGGTGCACGGGCCTCTCACTATCACGGCCTCTCTTGTTGTGGAGCACAGGCTCCAGACGCACAGGCTCAGTAATTGTGGCTCACGGGCCTAGTTGCTCCGCGGCATGTGGGATCTTCCCAGACCAGGGCTCGAACCTGTGTCCGCTGCATTGGCAGGCAGATTCTCAACCACTGCGCCACTAGGGAAGCCAAGAATTTAAAAATATTTAAATAACATTCTCATAATCCCAGTGAGGAGATAAATCTTGTATGTGAAATGGATACGTTGCTTGGAAAGTAAAAAGGCTACATGAAAGAGGCTGAAGGAACATGGGTGTTGGTGGGTTGCACGTACATTTTAGTAACTTTCAGCTCTTTTGCCTTCTGCTTAAATGAGGTGGACCAAAGCTGTCTTCTCCTTAAGGGATTCACAGTGTATCTATGGAATTAAACTTCCATGATTTGAAGCGTATTGATGGTCTCTGTCAAACTTGGTAAGATAAATACGGTTTCCAATGAAACAACAGCAGTTGTCCACCAGGCAGTCCCTTGTCATTCTGTCAAGAGGCAGAGTTTAACTTGCGCCACTTTACCAAGCTGTGGGTTCCTTCTCTCACAGCCTGGGCTTAATGATGGCACTGATCAAAATGCTAATTTATGTTGATTTATCAAGACATGATGATTGTAGTGATAACCCTTCATGATTGGTACTTCCAAAGTAAATGTACTGAAATGATAAATGTGTGTTTCCTTGGCTGCAGAAATGGATTTTGCTCTGCAGTTAATGTTTCATATAACCCAACTTCATTAGGCAGAACTCAGCTAATGACATCATGAATTTGTTTCATTTTATCAAATTGCATTAATTAGGGAAGTGTGCTGAATGTTGATTGTGAAGAAACACTCTTTTTCCTTGGAATAAGGAAGGAAAAAACAAGGTAATTGGATTAATTTGTCCTCCCCCCCCCCCTCCTTTTTTTTAACCTCCATAAGCTAGGGATGTGAAGATCCTTTCTCAACAGGAAAGCATGAGCAACTTTGCATTAACATGATTCTTATTAGCCAATTTAATTGTAGGAATTTGAAGTGAGAGTTCTACTGGACAGTGCCAGACTCTGAGAACCATATTAAATGCTGTATCTCCAGGGGATAACATATTTGATAATAAAAGTAAGAGGTTTCCTATAATGGTCTAAAAAAAAGTGAACACTGAGATCTTTCTCAGGGTTCTATTAATTATTTCTGTTTACTCTGTTATATCACCTCTCTGCCCCTAAAGCTGGGAATAATATTGTGTCCTTGCAGTTTCGTTTTTGATAACAGTACATTACAGTGTACCTAGGCTTAATGATGTTCCATGTGAGTTGTTTGAAATTTTGTTGTACTGCACTTAGTTATGGGAATAGACTGTTCCAGCAGTTGAAAATCATGTCCTTTGTATGTGTTTACGGGTGCTCTCTAGGTTGGTGGGGAGTGAGCAGCTTTCATTAATGAGAAGACAGGGGTCTTCTGTTGTCTTCATTCCCTTCAGGACTTTAGTTCCTGTTCGTGTTGGAAAGCACATTTGATGAATACTGCCCCATGCCCCCCAACAGTTGCCCTGTATTCAAACCCAGTGAGTGCCTCCCCAGGGGGGCATGGACCAAATCACGCCCTTTAGAAGTAGGTCCCTTCTAGGGTCAGAGCTGAAATCATGTTCATGCTTCAGCAGCTCTGAGTAGCCATGAAGGACGTTGACTCTAAAATTAGGGCAGGTAATTGCTTCATGCACTTGAATGCTATAATCAGAGGTAAAATAAGTAAATTGTACAAGTGTTTTCATAGAAAACTATTCAAAATTATATAGTATATATGTATAATTCATATATATATTTTTATATATACATATATATAGTTTGTATAACTGTAGAAGAGTGGTATCTTTTTTGCTATTAATATTTTAATGGAAAGAGTTTAATAGGTGTATGATGAAACATTTTTAAAGGAAAAATTGCATGGCTAATTTCCCATTTAAAATTTGTAGAATGCATTGGATGCCTGTAGGTTTCTACCACTAGCTAAATAAATTCACAATTTCCTCTCTTTCTGGAACTCAGTCAGCTCACCTGTAAAATATCTCATTCCCACCCTGATAGTCTGACTCTATGATTTAAAAAAAAATCACTTCCCGCTCTTTTGATTATCTTGAATTAGCTGTATAAAGAATGTTTTATTATATTAATAATGTCAATTCATCAGGCCTCATGAAGAATAAAAGACAATACAGTATTCAGTTGATTACTATTTACTGGTTACATGAAAGTAGTACTCTTCCAGTGATTTTTAGAGAAAGGAGTTATAGATTCCAGAGCTAGAAGGAAAGTTAGACAGGATCTAAACACTTCATCACTTATTTTCATGAGGTGGAAAATGCAGAGACAGGGACTTGAATGTCATGACACAGGTGAAGAGTGATAGAGGTGGAATTTAAACCTAGTAGTTTATAGGGCTTTTTCTATTACTCCCTGAAACTTCCTGATGTATAAATATATAATAAATTTGAGGTTATCTGACTTTAAACATGAATGAAGCTAATAAACACATTTAAATCATTTATTTTTAAAAATTTTATTCTAGAATATGTTTACATTTACAGAAATTTGAGAGGACAACATAGAGTTCTCATATACCCCACACTCAATTTTCCTATTATCAACATCTTGTATTAATTAGTGTGGTACATTTTATAATTAATAATCCAATATGGATGCATTGTTATTAACTAAAGTCCATGCTTCATTCTTATTTATTTACAGTTTTAACTGTTTAACTGTTTCTGTTCCAGGATTCCAGGAAACCACATTGCAGTTAGTTTTCATGTCTCCTTAGAGTATTTTTCTCTGACAGTTTCTGACTTTCCTTGTTTTTGATGACCTCGACAGATTGCAAGTATACTGATCAGGAATTTTGTATCAGTAGATTGTCCCTTAGTTGGATTTGCCTTATGTTTTTCTCACAATTAGACAAGGATTATGGGCTTTGGGGAGGACGACTTCATGAGATAAAGTGCTATTTTCATCTCACCTTATCAAAAGTGCATACTATCAGCATGACTCCTCATTGTGGTATTGACTGAATTACTGGGCTGAGGTAGTATTTGCCATGTTTCTCTACTATAAAGTTATTCTCTTTTTTTCCACTTTCCATCCTGTGTACTTTGGAAGTGGGTCCATCTTTGCAGCCCACATTTAAGGGATGGCAGTTTTGTTGTACTTCCTTGAGTACAGAATATCTTTTTTTAATATTATTTGGAATTCTTCTGCACGAGAGACTTGTCTGTTCTCTCCTCTTTATTTAATTACTCAGTCATTTATTTATATCAGTGTGGACTCATGGATATTTATTTTATATTTTGAGATATCATCCAATACTACATTCTCTAATTAGTTTTTAATTTAATTAGTTAATTTTTTGCCAAAATTATTCCATATTTGGCCATTATGACCTCTTTGAGTTGGCTCCTGTATCCCTTTGACATAGTCCCATCAATTTAGACTTTTGAGGGGAGTACTTTCTTACTTTCTGCACTATAAGTTGCTCCAGGCCCCATTCCTAGAATCAGCCGTTCCTCCAGGGAACCCTGGTTCCTTTCATGGGTCGGTAACATTATAAACCAGTATCTGAGCACTAGAGGGCCTCCTTGCTAGATGTTACTGTTGCTTCTATGTGCCCGTTCTTTCACCAGTACCATGCTGTCTTGCATAAAGCTGTCTTGAATAATGTAGCTTTATAGTGAGTCTTGAATTTAGGTAGTGTGAGTCTTTGAACTGTTGTTCTTCAGTAATAGTTAGGCTACTATAGGGCTGTTACCTTTCCATATAAACTTTAAAATAAGTTTGCCAGTATCTGCAGAATAGCTTGCTGGGATTTTAAGTGAGTGTGCATTGAATCCATTGATCTAGTTGGGGCTAATTGACATCTTAATGATATTGACCCTTCCAATACATGAACATGGAATCTCTCTCCATTTATTTAGATTTTCTTATGAGATATTTGTAGTTTTCTATAGATAGATTCTGTATAAATTTTATTATTTTTGTACTTAAGTGTTTCATTTTATTTGGTGTGACTGTAAATAGTAATGTTTTATTATCTTTTAATTTCAAATTCCAATAGTTAAATTTTCTGGTCTATAGGAAAGCAATTCACTGTTGTGTGTTAACTTTGTATCCTGTAATCTTGCTGTTCTTGCTTATTAGTTCCAGGAGTTATTTTCTCAGTTGTTTCGTGTTTTCTACATAGGCAGTCATGTCATCTGCAAATAAATATTTTTATTTATTCCTTCCCAATATGTATAACTTTATTTCCTTTTATATTGTGGTAGGTAGGACTTCCAGTAGATGTTGAGTCAGAGTGTAAGAGGGGAATCTTTGCTAGGCTCCAGATCATGGTGGTGTCTAGTTTCTCACTCTCTGTTATGATGTTAGCTGTAGGTATATAATGGATGTTCTTTCAGGTGGGAGAAGTTCCCCTATATTCCTAGTTTGTTGAGCGCTTTTATCATGAATGACTGCTGAATTTTGTGAAATATGTTTTCTGCATTAATTGATATGATCATATAAATTTTCTTCTTTAGCCTGTTGATGTGCTATAACACATTGAGTGATTTTTGATTGATGAACAAGCACAGGATACCTGCTCATGGTGTATAATTATTTTTATATATTGTTGAATTTTATTGCTAATATTTTTTTGAGTGTTTTGCATCTGTGTTCATGAGAAATGAACTTTTCCTACCTTTGAAACTGGGTTTAATATTAGTGCAAACTGGATCTCAGAGTTAGAATGTGTTTCCTATACTTCTCATTTCTGGAAGATATTGTGGAGAATTGATATCCTTTCTTTCTTAAATGCTTGGTAGAATTCACTGATGAAACTCTCTGAGCCTCATGATTTCTTTGTTTATTTCTTTAACAGATATAGGTATATTTAGATTATTCATTTCATCTTGTATGACTTAGTTTGTGCCTTTCAAAGAATAGTCCATTTTACCTAAATAGTCAAAGTTATGGGTATGAGTTTGCTTGTAATATTCTTTATTATGCTTTCAATGCACATTTGTTGAGTAGAGATCAGTAGAAAGATCCCTCTTTTATTTCCAATATTGGTAATTTACATCTTTTTTTCCTAGGTTAGTGTGGCTAGAGGTTTATCAATTTTACTGACTTTTCAAATAAAACTTTAATTATATTGATGTTATCTATTTTTCTGTTTTCAATTATATTTATTTCTTCTTTAATTTTTATTATTTTTTCCTCTTGTTCTTATTTCTCTAATTTGCAAAACAGGAAGCTTAGATTATTGATTTTAGGTTTTTTTCTTTTTGATGTATACATTTAGTGCTATAAATTTCCCTCTATACACTTTTTCAATGCACCATACATATTTAGATAAATTGTATTTTTATTTTCATTTACTGCAAAATATTTTAGTTTTTTGGGACTTCTTTGACCCGTGTATTATTGAGAAGTGTGTTGTTTAATATACACATATTTCAAAAATTCCCAGTTCTCTTTATGCTCTTGTTTTCTAGATTAATTCCATTATGTTGTGTGAAAATACTTTTTTTAAAAATTCTCAGTCTGATAATTCCAAAATCTCTGCCATATTTGAGTCTGTTTCTGATGCTTTCCGTGTCTCTTCATCATCTTAACATGCCTTGTAACTTTTGTTGAAGGCTGGAATGATGTAAGGGGTAATAGGAACTGAGGTTGGTAGGCCTTCAGTGTGAGTTTTTATGTTTTTCTGGCTGGGAGTTGGTTTGCTTTTTATGTTTGTGATTGCTGTAGAAGCCAGAACCTTCAGATTCGTCCAGTGACCTTATCTTCGTAGTCATTGTTGAATTCGAGATTCCCTAAGAACACCTTCGCAGGTGGAGTTTGTGTTTTCTAGCTTTTTCAGCTGTAATCCACTGTTATTATACTGGATCCCTGTTGGTACAGTGGTGAGACATTGGGGAGGGGAAACATTTATTAATCTTATAACTATAGTTTAATCTTTTAGTGGGGCTGCGCCTTAGTGCTGTGATCTTTATACTTGTTTCTTTAGTGGTATAGTTTTTTTTTTTTTTAACCCCTTTGCTGAGACAGGAAGTCTAGAGGGAGCTGGAATGGGGACAGTGCCATTCTTCCAGCTGGCATAAAGCTCTTGAAAAGTCATTTCACCTACTGAGTAGACATTTCTTGTGAAGGATGCTCTGGGTGAACTTCGTAAGGATTACTCTTCCCCATGCCCTGCTGGAACCAGGAAGGTATATTCCTCTGATGGTCACCATGAGGACGTGGTGGGTTTCTTGGAGGTAATTCCCACAAAAGTGTGAGTTTTAAGAATGTAGCCCCTAGAAGTTTCTCTCTCTCCTGCTAGTACAAACTCAGCCTGAAGAAATCCATCAAAATTACCATATGGTACTTCTTACCAGTTTACGGCTCAAGAAGCATCTTCTCTAGTTAAGTAGATACCTTCTGCCAGCCTCTGCATTCGCTTGTCCTAGATTTGGGGGTAGCAGTTCAGTCCACTGATGCATCCAAAAATAGTCCTTGATTTCCAGTTTCTTTATCTTTTTCTTGTTGCGAGAATGGGAGTGATGACTTTCAACTTCTTAACGTACTACAGCTGAAACCAGACGTCTGAAGGGTTTATTTTAAAATTTTGTTTTTCTCATTTTTCTTTGGACTTCCCACTGTTAGGACTTTCTTATTATATAATGCGATGATATAGATGTAGATGCATTTCTTCGAAGTAAGAGTCTTAAAGTGAGATGATAAATATTATCAGAGGAAATTTATAAAAATAGTACCTGACATTTACGTAGCATGTGACTATTTACCAGTCACTCCCATGAATATTCACACAGTCCTACCCTCAGGGCTGAGCAACTATTTATTTTGGAAGCCTGGGCCCTTTGTCTTGACTTCTGTTTTGTGCCCTGATTTCCTGATTCCTTGTGCCATTTCTGAACTTGGAAGAAACATCATACCACAGGACACAAAATCTGGTTCCCCAAGCAGTGCCAAAGACCCATGATGTCACCTGAAATACATTGAAAAATCTGAATATCAGGAAATATGAAAAAAGGGCAAAGCTGGCAGACAGATTTCCTTTCCTCTCTCCCTCCCATGGACTGCTTCTCCCTCTCCTGAAATACGCAGAGGCAACCTCTCTCTGTGCAGCTCCTTGGAGACGGCAGGTGGCCAGGCAGAAAGCCCGTGCCATGTGACGAAGCGTGTCTCTCTCTGGGTTACTGTGGGTTGCGGCCAGCAGGTAACTGCACCTCAAATTGCATCCTAACATTTGCTACCTCATTTCTCTTTCCCTGATTAACAGTGCCCTGGGATTGTATCTCTAAAATACTGTCTCAGCAATTATTACCTGTTTGCCTCAGTTTTCCTTGGGCACCTGGGTTGAAACAAGCATCAGCGAGCGTAATAGTGGTAGATTTTCTGAATCTTTGACAAAAGCCAAGTGGTAATGTGGAGGAGGCTGCCTTAAGATTTTGACTTTTATCCCATATTATATTTATTCAAATCTTAACCATTTCCCCTTATTCGTGAAAAACAAAATCATTTCTGGTTCATTTTCACTTTCTCCACTGATAACCCCAAAATAGTCGATTGAAATTTTATTTATTTATTGATTTATTTTTAAACTTCTTTACTGGAGTATAATTGCTTTACAATGGTGTGTTAGTTTCTGCTTTATAACAAAGTGAATTAGTTATACATATGTCCCCATATCTCTTCCCTCTTGCATCTCCCTCCCTCCCACCCTCCCTATCCCACCCTTATAGGTGGTCAAAAGGTGCCTAGCTAATCTCCCTGTGCTATGTGACTGCTTCCCACTAGCTAGCTATTTTACATTTGGTAGTGTATATATGTCCATGCCACTCTCTCACTTTCTCCCACCTTACACTTCCCACTCCCGGTATCCTCAAGTCCATTCTCTAGTAGGTCTGTGTCATTATTCCCGTCTCTTGCCCCTAGGTTCTTCATGACTTTTTTTTTTTTTTTTAAGATTCCATATATATGTGTTAGCATATGGTATTTGTTTTTCTTTTTCTGACTTACTTCACTCTGTATGACAGACTCTAGATCCATCCACCTCACTACAAAAATCACAATTTCGTTTCTTTTTATGGCTGAGTAATATTCCATTGTATATATGTGCCACATCTTCTTTATCCATTCATCTGTCGATGGGCACTTAGGTTGCTTCCATGTCCTGGCTATTGTAAATAGAGCTGCAATGAACATTGTGATACATGACTCTTTCTGAATTATGGTTTTCTCAGGGTATATGCCCAGTAGTGGGATTGCTGGGTCGTATGGTAGTTCTATTTTTAGTTTTTTAAGGAACCTCCACAGTGTTCTACATAGTGGCTGTATCAATTTACATTCCCACCAACAGTGCAAGAGGGTTCCCTTTTCTCCACACCCTCTCCAGCATTTATTGTTTGTAGATTTTTTGATGATGGCCATTCTGACTGGTGTGAGATGATATCTCATTGTAGTTTTGATTTGCATTTCTCTAATGATTAATGATGTTGAGCATTCTTTCATGTGTTTTTTGGCAATCTGTATATCTTCTTTGGAGAAATGTCTATTTAGGTCTTCTGCCCATGTTTGGATTGGGTTGTTTGCTTTTTGGATATTGAGCTGCATGAGCTGCTTGTAAATTTTGGAGATTAATCCTTTGTCAGTTGCTTAATTTGCAAATATTTTCTCCCATTCTGAGGGTTGTATTTTGGTCTTGTTTATGGTTTCCTTTGCTGTGCAAAAGCTTTTAAGTTTCATTAGGTCCCATTTGTTTATTTTCGTTTTTATTTCCATTTCTCTAGGGGGTGGGTCAAAAAGGATCTTGCTGTGATTTATGTCATAGAGTGTTCTGCCTATGTTTTCCTCTAAGAGTTTGATAGTGTCTGGCCTTACATTTAGGTCTTTAATCCATTTTGAGTTTATTTTTGTGTATGGTGTTAGGGAGTGATCTATTTTCATTCTTTTACGTGTAGCTATCCAGTTTTCCCAGCACGAATTACTGAAGAGGCTGTCCTTTCTCCACTGTATATTCTTGCCTCCTTTATCAAAGATAAGGTGACCATATGTGCGTGGGTTTATCTCTGGGCTTTCTATCCTGTTCCATTGATCTATATTTCTGTTTTTGTGCCAGTACCATACTGTCTCGATTACTGTAGCTTTGTAGTATAGTTTGAAGTCAGGGAGCCTGATTCCCCCAGCTCCATTTTTCTTTCTCAAGATTGCTTTGGCTATTCGGGGACTTTTGTGTTTCCATACAAATTGTGAAATTTTTTGTTCTAGTTCTGTGAAAAATGCCAGTGGTAGTTTGATAGGGATTGCATTGACTCTGTAGATTGCTTTGGGTAGTAGAGTCATTTTCACCATGTTGATTCTTCCAATCCAAGAACATGGTATATCTCTCCATCTATTTGTATCATCTTTAATTTCTTTCATCAGTGTCTTATAATTTTCTGCCTACAGGTCTTTTGTCTCCCTAGGTAGGTTTATTCCTAGATATTTTATTTTTTTTGTTACAATGGTAAATGGGAGTGTTTTCTTAATTTCACTTTCAGATTTTTCATCATTAGTGTATAGGAATGCAAGAGATTTCTGTGCATTAATTTTGTATCCTTCTACTTCACCAAATTAATTGATTAGCTCTAGTAGTTTTCTGGTAGCATCTTTAGGATTCTCTGTGTATAGTATGTCATTTGCAAACAGTGACAACTTTACTTCTTCTTTTCCGATTTGGATTCCTTTTATTTCTTTTTCTTCTGTGATTACTGTGGCTAAAACTTCCAAAACTATGTTGAATAATAGTGGTGAGAGTGGGCAACCTTGTCTTGTTCCTGATCTTAGTGGAAATAGTTTCAGTTTTTCACCATTGAGGACGATGTTGGCTGTGGGCTTGTCATACATGGCCTTTATTCTGTTGAGTAAAGTTCCCTCTATGCCTACTTTCTGGAGGGTCTTTATCATAAATGGGTGTTGAATTTTCTCGAAAGCTTTCTCTGCATCTATTGAGATGATCATATGGTTTTTATCCTTCTGTTTGTTAATATGGTGTATCACATTGATTGATTTGCGTATATTGAAGAATCCTTGCATTCCTGGAATAAACCCCACTTGATCATGGTGTATGATCCTTTTAATGTGCTGTTGGATTCTGTTTGCTAGTATTTTGTTGAGGATTTTTTCATCCATGTTCATCAGTGATATTGGCCTGTAGTTTTCTTTCTTTGTGACATCTTCGTCTGTTTTGGTATCAGGGTGATGGTGGCCTCATAGAATGAGTTTGGGAGTGTTCCTCTCTCTGCTATATTTTGGAAGAGTTTGAGAAGGATAGGTGTTAGCTCTTCTCTCAATGTTTGCTAGAATTCACCTGTGAAGCCATCTGTTCCTGGACTTTTGTTTGTTGGAAGATGTTTAATCACAGTTTCAATTTCAGTGCTTGTGATTGGTCTGTTCATATTTTCTATTTCTTCCTGGTTCAGTCTCGGCAGGTTGTGCATTTCTAAGAATCTGTCCATCTCTTCCAGGTTGTCCATTTTATTGGCATAGAGTTGCTTGTAGTAATCTCTCATGATTGTTTGTATTTCTGCAGTGTCAGTGGTTACTTCTCCTTTTTCATTTCTAATTCTATTGATTTGAGTCTTCTCCCTTTTTCTCTTGATGAGTCTGGCTAATGGTTTATCAATTTTGTTTATCTTCTCAAAGAACCAGCTTTTAGTTTTATTGATCTTTGCTATCGTTTCCTTCATTTCTTTTTCATTTATTTCTGATCTGATCTTTATGATTTCTTTCCTTCTGCTAACTTTGGGGTTTTTTTATTCTTCTTTCTCTAATTGCTTTAAGTGTAGGGTTAGGTTGTTTATTTGAGATGTTTCTTGTGTCTTAAGGTATGATTGTATTGCTATAAACTTCCCTCTTAGAACTGCTTTTGCTGTATCCCATAGGTTTTGGGTCGTCGTGTTTTCATTGTCATTTGTTTCTAGATATTTTTTGATTTCTTCTGTAATTTCTTCAGTGATCTCTTGGTTATTTAGTGTATTGTTTAGCCTCCGTGTGTTTGTATTTTTTACAGATTTTTTTCCTAGTTTCATAGTGTCGTGGTTGGAAAAGATACTTGATACGATTTCAGTTTTCTTAAATTTACTAAGGCTTGATTTGTGACCCAAGATATGATCTATCCTGGAGAATGTTCCATGAGCACTTGAGAAGAATGTGTATTCTGTTGTTTTTGGATGGAATGTCCTATAAATATCAATTAAGTCCATCTTGTTTAATGTATCATTTAAAGCTTGTGTTTCCTTATTTATTTTCATTTTGTATGATCTCTCCATTGCTGAAAGTGGGGTGTTAAAGTCCCCTACTATGATTGTGTTACTGTTGATTTCCCCTTTTATGGCTGTTAGTATTTGCCTTATGTATTGAGGTGTTGCTATGTTTGGTGCATAAATAGTTACAATTGTTATACTTTCTTCTTGGATTGATCCCTTGATCATTATGTAGTGTCCTTCTTTGTCTCTTGTAATAGTCTTTGTTTTAAAGTCTATTTTGTCTGACATGAGAATTGCTACTACAGCTTTCTTTTGATTTCCATTTGCATGGAATATCTTTTTCCATTCCCTCACTTTCAGTCTGTTTGTGTCCCCAGGTCGGAGGTGGGTCTCTTGTAGACAGCATATGTACAGGTCTTGTTTTTGTATCCATTCAGCCAGTCTATGTCCTTTGGTTGGAACATTTAATCCATTTACATTTAAGGTAATTATCGATATGTATGTTCCTATTACCATTTTCTGAATTGTTTTGGGTTTGTTATTGTAGGTCTTTTCCTTCTCTTTTGTTTTCTGCTTAGAGAAGTTCGTTTAGCATTTGTTGTAAAGCTGGTTTGGTGGTGCTGAATTCTCTTAGCTTTTGCTTGTCTGTAAAGGTTTTAATTTCTCCATCAAATCTGAATGAGATCCTTGCTGGGTAGAGTAATCTTGGTTGTAGGTTTTTCTCCTTCATCACTTTAAATATGTCCTGCTACTCCCTTCTGACTTGCAGAGTTTCTGCCTACAGATCGCTGTTAACCTTATGGGGATTCCCTTGTATGTTTTTTGTTGTTTTCCCCATTCTGCGTTTAATTTTTTTTCTTTGTATTTAATTTTTGATAGTTTTGATTAATATGTGTCTTGGCATGTTTCTCCTTGGATTTATCCTGTATGGGACTCTCTGTGTTTCCTGCACTTGGTTAAGTATTTCCTTTCCCATAATAGGGACGTTTTCAACTACAATCTCTTCAAATATTTTCTCAGTCCCTTTCTCTTTCTCTTCTTCTTCTGGGACCCCTATAATTTGAATGTTGGTGTGTTTAATGTTGTCCCAGATGTATCTGAGACTGTCCTCAATTCTTTTCATTCTTTTTTCTTTATTCTGCTCTGCAGTAGTTTTTTCCACTGTTTTATCTTCCAGGTCACTTATCCGTTCTTCTGCCTCAGTTAATCTGCTATTGATCCCTTCTAGAGAGTTTTTAATTTCATTTATTGTGTTGTTCATCACTGTTTGCTCTTTAGTTCTTTTAGGTGCTTGTTAAACATTTCTTGTATTTTCTCCATTTTATTTCCAAGATTTTGGATCATCTTTACTATCATTATTCTGAATTCTTTTTCAGGTAGACTGCCTATTTCCTCTTTATTTATTAGGTCTGGTCAGTTTTTGCCTTGCTCCTTCATCTGCTGTGTGTTTCTCTGTTCTCTCATTTTGCTTAACATACTGTGTTTGATGTCTCCTTTTCGCAGGGTGCAAGTTCGTAGTTCCCATTGTTTTTGGTGTCTGTCCCCAGTGGCTAAGGTTGGTTCAGTGGGTTGTGTAGGCTTCCTGATGGAGAGGACTAGTGCCTGTGTTCTGGTGGATGAGGCTGGATCTTGTCTTTCTGGTGGGCAGTTCCATGTCTGGTGGTGTGTTTTGGGGTGTCTGTGGCCCTACTATGATTTTAGGCAGTCTCTATGCTAATGGATGGGGTTATGTTCCTGTCTTGCTAGTTGTTTGGCATCGGGTGTCCAGCACTGTAGCTTGCTGGTTGTTGAGTGGACCTGGGTCTTGGCGTTGAGATGGAGATCTCTGGGAAATTTTCGCTGTTTGATATTATGTGGAGCTGGGAGGTCTCTTGTGGACCAGTGTCCTGAACTTGGCTCTCCCACCTCAGAGGCACAGCCCTGACACCTGGCTGGAGCAGCAAGAGCCTGTCATCCACACGGCTCAGAATAAAAGGGAGAAAAGAAAGAAAGAAAGAAAGAAAGAAAGAAGAAGATAAAATAAAGTAAAATAAAATAAAGTTATTAAAATAAAAAATAATTATTAAAAAAAATTTTAAAGTAGTAATAAAAAAAAAAGAAGAAAGAAAGAAGAGAGCAACCAAACCAAAAAACAAATCTACCAATGACAACAAGTGCTAAAAACTATACTAAAAAAAAAAAACAAAAAAAACCCCCAGAACTCTAGGACAGATGGTAAAAGCAAAGCTATACAGACAAAGTCACACACAGAAGCATACACATACACACTCACAAAAAGAGAAAAAGGGAAAAAAAATAATATCATTGCTCCCAAAGTCCGCCTCCTCAATTTGGGATGATTCGTTGTCTCTTCAGGTATTCTAGAGATGCAGGTACATCAAGTTGATGGTGGAGATTTAATCCGCTGCTCCTGAGGCTGCTGGGAGAGATTTCCCTTTCTCTTCTTTGTTCACGCGGCTCTCGGGGTTCAGCTTTGGATTTGGACCTGCCTCTGCGTGTAGGTCGCCTGAGGGCGTCTGTTCTTCGCTCAGACAGGACGGGGTTAAAGGAGCCGCTGCTTCGGGGGCTCTGGCTCACTCAGGCTGGGGGGAGGGAGGGGTACGGAGGCGGGACGAGCCTGCGGCGGCAGAGGCCAGTGTGACGTTGCACCAGCCCGAGGCGTGCCGTGCGTTCTCCCGGGGAAGTTGTCCCTGGATCATGGGAGCCTGGCCGTGGCGGGCTGCACAGGCTCCCGGGAGAGGCAGTGTGGAGAGTGACCTGTGCTCGCACACAGGCTTCTTGGTGGCGGCAGCAGCGGCCTTAGCGTCTCATGCCCGTCTCTGGGGTCCGCGCTGATAACCGCGGCTCACGCCCGTCTCTGGAGCTCGTCCAGGCGGCGCTCCGAATCCCCTCTCCTTGCGCACCGCGAAACAAAGAGGCAAGAAAAAGTCTCTTGCCTCTTCGGCAGCTGCAGACTTTTTCCCGGACTCCCTCCCGGCTAGCTGTGGCGCACTAGCCCCTTCAGGCTGTGTTCACGCCGCCAACCCCAGTCCTCTCCCTGCGATCCGACTGAAGCCCGAGCCTCAGCTCCCAGCCCCGCCCACCCCGGCGGGGGAACAGACAAGCCTCTCGGGCTGGTGAGTGCTGGTCGGCACCAATCCTCTGTGCGGGAATCTCTCCGCTTTGCCCTCCACACCCCTGTGGCTGCGCTCTCCTCCATGGCTCCGAAGCTTCCCCCCTCTGCCACACGCAGTCTCCGCCTGCGAAGGGGCTCCTAGTGTGTGGACACCTTTCCTCCTTCACGGCTCCCTCCCACTGGTGCAGGTCCTGTCCCTATTCTTTTGTCTCTGTTTTTTCTTTTTTCTTTTGCTCTACCCAGGTATGTGGGGAGTTTCTTGCCTTTTGGGAGGTCTGACGTCTTCTGCCAGCGTTCAGTAGGTGTTCTGTAGGAGTTGTTGCACATGTAGATGTATTTCTGATGTATTTGTGGGGAGGAAGGTGATCTCCACGTCTTACTCTTCTGCCATCTTGCAGCTCCTCCTCCTGAAACTTTAATGTTCATAAAATACACTTTCTAAAAACCCAGGCTTTTAATTCCTTGATCTTTCGGCCAATGGTTGTGTTCTCTGTGCTTCCTCAGCCTTTCCTTCCATGGTTGTAATATACTGTAAACTTTTGTAAGTGCAAACTTCGTCTCCTGTATAATCTCGTCTTAAAATGTTGTAGACTCTGAGCAACAGTTCATTTTTCCGGCTTCATTTGACTGTAACGATTTTGCATTATCTTCTGCACCTGTACTCTATTGATCGTACCAGTTTCCCACGGTCCCTCATTGCTGTCACTCTCCTGTCCTCACCTTGGTCATCACTGCACTTAAATGCCCCAGGTGATCCTTATGATCACTTTCTCGCCTACACCATCAACCCTGTTTCTTGCTTCTGCTTTAACGGCAACCTTGGTTCCATCCAAACGTCTCTCTCCTCCATGTGCACCTGCACGTGACTGGGGATAAGTTTACCGCCATGCTTGAATCATGACCACTAAGCGCTACAGGCAGGTGGTTCATTTCCCTGATCCTTTCGTTCTCCTGCATGCATAAATCATTGTTTCCTCTGTATATCCTTTCCTCTTTGTATCCATCCTGCTGTGTCATGATCCCCTCCACCTACCAGTTAAATTCTCTGACCTCACAAACAGAAAGAAACAGTGCTTGTTTTCCCCTCACTCCTTTCTCATCATTTTTTTCCCTTCTGTCAAAGCAAAAGTTGCTCCAGACAAAGTTGAACAGGCAAGGAAGACCTTGCTCAAGACTCTTGCAATAGAGGAGAGAGACCAGAAATCAGTCTGAGCTCAACTCCAAATGAAGGGTGGAAGGTTCTTCTTCTGTTTACAAAAATGTTTTTTGACAGACAAAAAGCCATGTATGATTAATGTATGCACCTTGATGAGTTTAGAGAGAAGCATATACCTACTATAGACTGAATGCGTGTGTCCCCACAAAAATTCACATGTTGAAACATAATCCCCACTGTTACAGTGTTTAAAAGTGGGGCCTTTGTGATTAGGTCATGGGGGTGGTGCCCTCATGAATGGGGTTAGTGCCCTTATAACAAAATCCTCAGAGAGCTCCCTCATCCCTTCTGCCATGTGAGGATGGTGAACAAGGAAGCAGGTCCTCACCAGGCACTGGGTCTGCTGATGCCTTCTTCTTGGACTTCATAGCTTCCAGAATTGTGAGAAATAAATTTTGTTTAAACCACTCAGTCTGTGGCACTTTGTTACAGAAGCCCAAACTGACTAACAGAACACCCATGAACCATCACCACAATCTATGCTATAAACCTGTCCATCACCTCCAAAAGTTTCCTCTTGCTCTCTTAATTATGATGATGATTTAGGGTTATTTTTGTTTTGTGAGAGAGGTTTTTAAGAGCTGGTGTTGGGAGATCATAGGTCATCTGTATTTTCTTACTGGCTTTCTCCAAGGAAAAAGTAACTTTCTTTGTGGCAGGGCATAGTTTTGAAACTTGCAGCAGATGGGCACTGAGGTTAGGTTCCTGCTTTCCCACAGAGACCAGGGGTTGGGGGCGTTACCTTCCTTGAGGATTGAATTTCAAATGGATGACTCTCACGTCCTTGAGAAATATATTACCTGGTTGTAAAACTGTAAAGAGTATTTTTAAAAGATTTATATACATCTCAAAGGAGCAGAGGGTAGGTAAAGAATTTATAATTACAAGTTTTCTAAAGTAAATGTTCTAAGAAAAGGGAGATTGGGTCATAGAAACCTGTCTGCAGATAACTCACAATGAGGGACGGGTTAAGGCCGTCTTACTCAGTTCTTTATGGAGGGATTCACTTCAGCATACAAACACATTCCTGTTTCTATCATCTTCAAAACAAAAGCAAAACAAAAACAAAGCAGAATAATGGTCTCTCTCCAGGTTTTACATCTTTCTCTAGCTCCTGTGCCATTTCTCTCCTTCCCTTACAGCAGACTACTTGGGAACTTGGTGTATTCTTTTGGGGTCCAATTCCTCTCCTCTTATTCTCTCTTGAATCGAAATGAGTATCTCATTCTTCTCCTTTAGTTAAATTGATCTTTTAAGATCATCAGTATAAGATAACCATAGAACTTATTATTTAAATCCTGACAGTCTTAATATATGAGGGATATTAAAGTAATGACTTAGCTTTCACAGAAGTTCTACAAACACAAACCAGATCTATTTCAGCAAATTCATATATATAGTCACCCTAAAAATTATTCCCCACATGACTAAATCCTGTAGGCAGTTGTTAACCCTCATCTTCATTGACCTGATAGCAGAGTTCAAGCCTTTTCTTTTTTCTTGAAGCCGGCTTTTGACTTGCATTCTGAGATACTTTGTCTGGGACACAATCCTTCTTCTCTGGACAGACCCATCTTCCTTGGTCTCCTTTGCTGTTTCTCCTTATCCCCTTATATTCTAAAGTGACACTGACCACAAAAAAATGTCTGCAGTGATGAAAGAGTTCATATTCTGTGCTGTCCCAAGTGGTAGCTACTAGCCACATACGACTAAGTGAGCAGTTGAGATTTCACCATGTGACTGAGGAACTGAATTTCTAATTTTATCTAATTTTCCTTAATTTACATTTAAAGAGCCACCTGCGTGGGGGCTGGCACAGTGGGCAGTGAGATGCTGAGTGATGGGGCTCCAAGGCAGTCCCTGGCAACTCCTCTTCTCTCTCCACTCCTAGGTTTCCCTCTCAGGTCTTGAAACATCATCTGAACATTTTCTATCACCACCATCTTGTTAAACATCAGCCTTAATTTTCCAGATTTATGTAAGTGATATCTCCTCTTTGAAGTCCAATAAAAATCTCAGACTTGATGCTTCCAAAATTGTGCCCCTTACCCCCTCCCCTAACTTACCCCCCTCGTATCCATTCTCGTTAATAAACTGGTAGTGCAGGGGAAAGGAGTTAGGGTCATCTTGGACTTCTGTTTCTCTTACACCTGCATCCAGTCTGTTGGGGAATCCAGTGGACTTATTTTCTTTTTTACCTCCTTACTGTATGTCCTGCTGCAACCCTAGTCTAAGCCACAATCAACTCTTGCCTTCCACCACCACCCCAGTTTCCTGACAGAACCCTCTTCCTCTGCTCTTAGTCCCATCAGACCATCCCCCTACACAGCAGCCAGAATGTTCTTTTTGTAACACGTGTCAGACACTGTCACTCCTCTGCTCAAATCCCCCTCATGGCTTCTTTCCCGATCAGCATAAAGGGACATTCTTTTCAGTGGCCGGAGCCACTGGACCACATCTCTGATGGCTCTTCTCCAGCCATGGCAAGCACCTTGCTGTGTCTGGGAAGTATCCCCAGATCCCCACGGCAGGGTCTCCATTGGTTGCTTCTCTGCCTGGAATTCTTCCACCAAGGTAGCTGCTGAGATTGTCCCACCGTCTGTGTCTTTGCTATAATCTCAGTTTCAGTGGCACTTTTCCTGACCATCGTGGTTCAAAGCTGCAGCCTGTCCCCCCGCCCTCTCTGCTCTGTTTTTATCTAACTTAGTAGTATTTTATGTAGGTTTTTGTGTATAGTCTGTCTCTCCCATTTGAGCATTAGCACCGTGAGAGCAGAATCTTGGTCTGTTTTATTTATTCATATATCTCTTGCACATTATTGAATGAGTCAGTGACTTATTTTTACCCTGGAGGGACATGGGTGTTCCTTGAATACATTGGATTAAGTGAAAGTTCGTTTTCTAAGCTATTTATCAACTTTGCCTACATTCCGGTGCTCAGTGAATGTTGTTGGTTTCATGTCATGGGCTGATGTAACAAACAAACAAAAAGATATCCTGTTAATAAAAGGCTTTCTGAAAACACGTTTCATCTCATTCACCAAAGAGGCAGGTGGATTGGGGCAGCAGAAGGGCCCCTGGCACAAGGACCAGAGATTTGTGCTCTAAGCCGGTTCTCATTCTCACCACTTTGCTTTACAAGGGATAAGTTATTGAACACCCTCCGGCTCAGCTTCATCACCTACAAAGTGGGGATGATGGTTTTTACCCAGAATCACTCATTAAAGTGCTGCCAAGAGCAAATGAAAGAATGTAGTAAAGAATTACTCTGTAATATGCCCCATGTAATAAAAATGTGAATGTTTATTCTAGAGGTCTAATTCTACTTAGAAATTAACTTTATAATTATTAGATACATCTTTCAAATGGAATGGAAAGATAAAATTAAGGGAAACGTGCAGCATAATTCCTAAATATCCTCTCCCTTCACTGTACCTTTCCTCACATCTTTGTTTTACTTACCCTAGAGAAACTCAAATCCAAAAGAGTTGTGACTTTTACCTATGAAGCAATTCTTTTAATTTTTACCAGTTTTATTATTCCTTTGGAAAGTAAATGCATTTAATTGTGATTGTATCTAAATTTCAAGAATCTATATTGGGAAGAGTTGCAAGGAAGGCAATGTTAGGAAAATCATATAAAAATGAGAATTGCTATTGATAAGAATGACAGTAAATGCCGAGAGTGGATATGCCTTTGGAGGGTTGTGTTACATGTTATGATTTCAATCGAAGCCCTTTGACTTTGCTGGTGTTTGTTATTATTGTTGTTTGTAGCTGTTCTATAATGGAATTGTGAAATTTGTATAAGAGATGCCCCAGTTATGTGGTGGGAGAACCTGAGGCTGGCATAGTAATATCTGTGTCTGAACTCTAGCTCTGCCACTCACCAACCATCTCAGGATCCCAGTTCTTCACGTATTAAAGATGAGGTCAGAGACTCCTTTACAGAGAGGTAGTGAGGATAAAATTATGTAGGTGACATTGGAGCCATGCTGCCTGGGTAAGACCCTGAATGGCCACTTGCTTTGGGTGGGACACATAAACCCTCTGTTCCTCCATCAATAATACCCCCAGGGCTTCCCTGGTGGCGCAGTGGTTGAGAGTCTGCCTGCCAATGCAGGGGACACGGGTTCGAGCCCTGGTCCAGGAAGATCCCACGTGCTGCGGAGCAACTGGGCCTGTGAGCCACAATTGCTGAGCCTGCGCGTCTGGAGCCTGTGCTCTGTAACGAGAGAGGCCGCGATGGTGAGAGGCCCGCACACCGCGATGAAGAGTGGCCCCCACTCGCCGCAACTAGAGAAAGCCCTCACACGGAAACGAAGACCCAACACAGTCAAGAATAAAAATATAAAAATAAATTTTAAAAAAAAAGAATACTTTGATCCTGGTGAAATAGACTCTCACATTGATGTATGTTCACAGAGTCACAAATAGATATTTATAAAAAAAATAATAATAATAATAATAACACCCCAACAAGAAGTTTGTTATGGGAACTATGTAAGCTGATGGATAGAAAGTGCTCAGAATAGTGCCTGGCACACAGTATGGTGCAACTATTAGCTCTATTATGAGTAACACTTTTAGATCAGTATAGATGTTGTGCATGTTGATTTTAAACTAATCCACTCAAAATCTTTAGAACTCCATGTAAACTATCATTTACTTCAGGGTTTTAGTAAGAGAGTTAGCAAGGCTCTCAGTCACATAGATTTTATTTCAGTACTTTAATCACAGATCTGGCATTCTCTAGCTTACTATGTGCTTGGCGTGGTCCTGTTTGAAACACTGGTTTCCGATAGCCTTAAGCTAATCACGTTAGCAGTGGAATTTTCTGACTCTGGATGAGTTAAGTTCTACACTCCAAGCAGTGAGAATTAACAGTCAACAGATGATAGAATAATTGTCCCTCCTATATTCATTTTCTTACGTACAAAGCAAATGGAAAGCCACAGTTGACACTGCTTTTGCGCTGTCACAAGAACAACATGTAGGGAAGCAAAGTTTTTAATGTGTCAACATTTGCATGTTCCAGTAAGCCCAGCATGTGGCCGTCGCTGACAGCTTCAGTGTGTTCATGGCTTTGAGCACATTCGGGCAGAGGGCATCTGATGGGCAGCACAACAAGCTACCTGACCCTCAGCTGATTTAGTCATTGTTGGCTGGTTCCGACTTACATAATGCCATCACCTATCGGCTGCATGGAAAGGGTTGATTTTAAAATACACAGACATCCTGCAGCTGCAACTCATCCTTCAACTTATTTCCAAATACTATTTTTTAAAATGCTTTGAGGCAGAATCCACCCAGTCTTTTTATTCTTTTTACAAATCTATTTATTTATTTATTTTTGGCTGCGTTGGGTCTTCGTTGCTGCGCGCGGGCTTTCTCTAGTTGCGGTGAGCGGGGGCTACTCTTTGTTGCGGTGCACGGGCTTCTCATTGCGGTGGCTTCTTTTGTTGCGGAGCACGGGCTCTAGAGCACAGGCTCAGTAGTTGTGGCACGTGGGCTCAGTAGTTGTGGCACGTGGGCTCAGTAGTTGTGGCACGTGGGCTCAGTAGTTGTGGCTCGCGGGCTCTAGAGTGCAGGCTCAGTAGTTGTGGTGCACGGGCTTAGTTGCTCCGCGGCATGTGGGATCTTCCCGGACCAAGGGTGGAACCCGTGTCCCCCGCATTGACAGGTGGATTCTTAACCACTGCACCACCAGGGAAGTCCCAGTCTTTTTATTCTTGTTTGTCCTTCTCAGCGGCATCAACATCCGTTCTTTACTGTAATTAAAGAGACAAAGCTAGTTCTGGAGATAATATTAAATAATTTCCAACTTCTCTTTTTACTTCTCTTCCTTCACTAACTCCCAATTACATCCCTTCTTCTAATATCAAGACTTTTCTGGGACCCTTTTCAGACGAAAGTGGGAGGCACATCCTCTACTGAAAACATGATGGGTCGGGGCTGGATTGCCCGGACACATAGATTCTGACCCTGCCTCTGCCAGCTGTAGCCAGTTAGTGGCTTTGGGGAATTACAGTTGATCTGAATGTTTTCTGTAAAATAAATAAACCATCATCACCTTCTTAATTCCTATAAAGGATTAATTGGAATAGATAATGTGAAAGTGCTGTACAAACACTAGCTATTATCATCAGCATTCATTTGCGATTGGTAATTGCCCCGGGTATTTCCTCTAATTAAAAGGGTTTTCATTTAAGTGACATCAAGTCTTGAAGCTGAAGGGATGAGGCACTAAAATTGGGGAGTGGGGGCTATATATATCAGAGGGTAGAAACACTAAGGTTTCTCTGGCACCTGTTACATTCTGCAGATACAGGGAAAAGGAAATAGCCTTCTGTAGAGCTCATTTGTAATTCCTAGAAATGAAGAGAGTCAAGAAGACTCAGCTCAAGGACACAGGAGAATCCATCCTGGCCACTCGGGCTTTTATTGTCCTGTCAAATAATCGTGCTCTGGACTCTTTGTACTTGGCATTTTCTGTCTCATCAGTGTGTCCTCATTTAAACAGAATCCCAGGTCTGCACCTTCTGGAATGAAGAAAGAGAGCCAGCATGTTGCCTGTGTGCTTTTCTACACTCTCTCACTCTTGCAGGATATTCGTGTTCAGTCCAAAAGGCATGAAACACCGTGTCAGAGCACACGCAGAGTTAATTTGAATGATTTTTCAGGGTTTTTTTTTTTTTCATTGCTGTTTTTAGCCCTTTGTGACATAAGTGAATCCCCATTATGCTGTGATGTATGCCTTTGAGCCAGAATTTCATTACAGTAGAAGAAATTATAGGCTCCTACCAGGCCCATTCAAGTAGTTCGATGCAATTGCTAGGGACACGCACATTTGTGTCTCCAGCTTCAGGAAAGTTCCATAACAACCAGAGACAGGCCTGCCCCCCTGAGCCACAGGGCACCTGTGCCTGAGGCTGAGCCCTGCACCCTGAGCTCCCCTCCCCACTCCGTCCAAGGAGGACGTATTCTGTCTCTCCAAAAGTGTTGATCTCTTAGAAAAGAACAGCCCTGCAATCTTCCAGGAGTTACATTGTTTTCCAGGTTTCCAGTTGATATTTAAGTTAAAACATGTACACCCCCTCCTTTGCTGTGTAAATCAAGTGTGGGTCTGGGCAGTGGTGACTGCTGTTTTCCCTAATGTTAGCGGTGATCCCTGAGCTCGAACTCAATGCTGAGGGATTAAAAATAGGTATCGTTGCTCAGTTATAAAATATCACTTTTTGGAAGCCTTCATGTAACCTGTTCAGAGCAACTCCTCCGTCTAAGGACTGCATTGTCTTTGAAAAGCCTATGACCTGTGTTTCCCAGCTACTTGTATCCAGTGGACAACAAGGTACCCAGCAGGCATAGGTGATGTCAGCAAAGGCTACAGGTTATCAGAAAGTCCCATAGAAGGAGGAAGGAGGTGACATTCACTTAAGAAATAGACCCTTTTCCTCTGAGTTATGTGAGAGTTATAGGAGCTACTGGGCAATGGTTCTTATTTGTCCTGCTGTGAACCGGAAACACATACCAGAGTATTATGTGTAGAAATATTACATAATACTCTCAGGCTTCATTAAATTGTCTTTTGTGATTATGCTTGATTCTTGCACTTAAAGGAAAAAGAAAATAAAAGTAGGGTCTGTAAAATTTGTATGTAATCTATACTTTAAAAAGTAGAGACACTTTATATGAAAAATAATTAAGGATGCCTTTACTTCTTACTCCATTCTTTGTCTTCCTCTTTCGCTCCCTGTACTTTTCCCTCCCTTTCCTTCTCCCCATCTCCTCCTTCCTTTCCTCTCCTCTTTTTACCCTCTCTTTCTCTCTTCTCTCCTAAACAGTTCAGTCAGAAAGCATTAGATAGGACAGAGGAAGACAGGCGTCCACCTGGAAGGAAAGACACATGGAGATCTTAGGGGTTGATGGAGCAATGTCTGTAATGTCACGGAGGAAAACAAGTAGATAATTAAGTAGGTCTCATGAAAAGAAGTGGCTGGATACTCTGAACCCAAAAGGGGCCCTAATACGAAGGGAGATGTAGAAACTAAATTCACACAGAGGGATGAGTGCTGTGGAGGGGTGCTCGCATTGCTATGGAGGCTTACGCGACAGCAACTTCCGCCAGCCTGGGAGAGTCAGGAAGGCTTCTCTGCGAAGTGAGCCTAGGCTAACAGATAAGGGGGGTCTATCAGCCCGTCGGACAGTGGTTGAATAATACTGTAGGCATAAGAAATACAAGTGCAGGGGCTCTGAGTCTGGAGCACAGTAAACAGTGCACTTAAAATGTTGAGGGAAGTGTGTTACAGCCAGATTGAGTGACAAAGAGGACAGCCGGGAATGAGGCTGGAGGGGGTCAGCAGCTAGATTTTGTCAATTAAGAACTGCACATTAAGAGAATTGAACTCCATTATAAGATAATACTGGGAAGCCTGTTACTCTTCCCGAGTCTTTAGTTTAACTGTGTTGCCTCCAGATTTCATATAGTGGAAACTTCCTTCCTCTTTAGACACATTTTTATCTTGGCTATCATACCCTTATGACCACCCCTTCCTCTATAAGAACTTTCATAAACATTCCCCTGGTTTTTCTTTCCCACAGTGCACTGGAAAGATTTCAGCTTGTGAATTTTCACAGCTGCACTTTTCATCTATATATCTATGTGTCAAAAAGGCATCTCCCTAGTCAGGTACACCCTGTTTCCTTTACACCAGCCTACTTCTATTTTATAATACATATCAGCTTCCAGCGCGGTATATAATTTATTTATTTAATATGTCTTCTGTTTATTTCACCAAATCAAATGTAAAATCCATAAAGGTGCATAATTTTGTTTCCCCCCCATTACTGTATACTTCTAGAGCCTACAACTGTGCCTGGTATACAGTAAGTAGGTACTTAATAAGTAATATTTGAATAAGTAGATGGATGCCAAAGGACTCCTAGATATAATTCCATCTCAGCCTTTTCCTCTGATCTCTAATTCTACATATCCAACTACCTACTGGCTATTACTGTTCTAGTGATGAAATTCTGCATGTCTGAATTCCATCCCTATAAATCCTCCTTCTCCTCCGCTGTGCAGTATCTCAGTAAACACCACTGCCATCTGCCCGGTTGCTCAGTGTAGAAGTCTGGTAGAGAATCTTGACTCCATCCTCTCTCTGTCAACATCTGATTGTGTCCTGCTCATTGTGTCTCCCATACATCTCTCACATCTCTACCCTCATGTTCATTCCAACCACCACCACTGTAGTGGAGGACACCTTCATTTCTCTACAGACCAACTACAGTAACCACCTAAATAGTCTCAGTCAAGGTGATAGAAAGCTCTTTCATCAGCAATCTCACATCACACCCCATCTGAAGCACTTTTGGAAAAATGCAAAGCTGAATAGGCCACTCCAGTGTCTGTGCCCGCCTCTTCATCTACTACGGGCTGCAGTACGGACCGCACTGTTGCATGGGATGGTGGGTGGACGCAGAGTAGGTAAAGAAATGGTCAGTAAGCATAAACAGCGTTTCTAGAGCTTTTGCAGAAAGGGGGTAGTGAAATTAGGTGACAGACACACAAGGAGATGGGTTCAAGCCCGATGCATCTTCAGAAGTTTGGGAGGGTGATTTGTGCATTGATGATGATGTCCAGGACACTGCTGAGGACTCGAGTAGGATGAGAACTTAAAGCACCCATTGGGATTAGCGCCATGGAGTTCATGTTGTTTCTCAGAAACTCATGTTGGAGTGATGGTATCAGAGGAATATGGGAGTGGTCTGAAGAGTAGGTGATTAGGACTATAAAGCAAAATATTTAAAACTTAAGAAACTTGGATATAAAAAGAAGGTGCTATATACTATGGTACCTGAAATGGGACATTGGCCCAAAGGGAAATTTGTGCATGTGTCTGTATGTTTGAAAAAGACACAGATCGTGGGTTTATGATGAGCTGTGAGTATACATGTAACTATAGAAGGCATAATTGCTCATGTAAGATTTTTTTTTTCAGAGAATAGAAGGAAATAATAAATAATAGTAAATAGTAAATAGAGAGCTCTAAATAAGAGAGGTGAAACCTGCTTTTGGTGTCAGGAGAAAAAAGAATGAATGTAGCCAAAGGTGAAGAGATAGATACGGTAGATAGATAGATAGATAGATAGATAGATAGATAGATAGATAGATAGATAGATAGGCAGGCAGACAGACATTATTGATTAGTTGGGAGAGGAAGTTGGCTTCCATTTTTTTCACTGTAGTGGTGGATAAGATCATCAATGAGGAATGAGAAGAGAAACATTAGAGCCTTTGACCAGAGGAATACATAATTTGCAAGAGTTGTGGAAAATGAAAGAAGAAATTGATCAGAAAACATAGATAAAATGACACATAGTCGGATGCCTGTTGAAGACTCGTTATATATACTTACAGTTAGTATTTTACTGGTGTTATTTTAGGCAAGAGGCTTACTTTCTCTGACCTTCAGTGTCTTCTCCTGTAAAATGAGAGCATTTGATTATATGATCTCTGTGATCCTTTACATTTCTAAAATTAACTTCAGGATTTGCATTTAAACGAGAGAGACCTGCCACCTCAAAGTAATTCATCTCAATTCATCAAATTCAGGACATTTTTATTTCATTACAGCTTTGAAGAAACTCTTCATCTGACATGTACACTTTGGACAGGGGTCAGAGGAGCTACACTTGCGGAGGGCTTATCCCCTCCCACTTGGTCCTGTAATTGACACTTGCTGACAGTAGGGGCGTGTGTAATGGACAGAGCCTTGTAGCGGATACATACCTGTTGAGAAGTGAGGGCCATTGGCGAGCCTGTATTGCTGTAGATTATTGCTGTTATTACCTGCCATGAGCACCTGGAACCAAATGTGAAAATTCACTGTGTGCACATGTATACACGAAATCAACTCTAGGTTTTAGTAAGTGGAGTTAAAGACTAAACCTGTCTAAGTTGTGTGTGACTTTTGCATGTTTGCTCACTCTGGTTTTTTATTTTTATTTTTACCGTTCACATTTTCTTTTAGCCTATTGCTAACTATTTTTTCTTGCTTCTCTCCCCTCCTTTCATTCTGTTTTACAATTATTTAATCATATTTAATTTCGAGTTTTCTTGGGAATATATGACTCTGCCCTTTTTCCTCCCTTCAGGGGTTAACTAGTAAATGTAAATAATTTAACCTGTTTGGAGGTTTTTGCTGAACAACCAAGATATGAGTCACTGAAGGCAAATGCTGTTTAATGCTTGTAATTGCTGCTGTGTGAGACAGTATTTAACCAGATACTTCTCCACAAAATGATGGAGGCACCTTGACTCTAATGGCAGGTCATCTGCCAGTGGGGAGGGTATTGCTTGTTTCAAAGTAAGTATAAGTGATAATCTCCTTGGGCAAAGAAAAGCCTGTCTTGATAAGATACTGACACTACAGAGTTTATGCTGGTGAGGCATGAACTAGAAGGTTCCTGTCTTATCTAGCCTAAGAGACTGGGGTCCGTTCCTTCTTTAACTTGCTGTGGATGGGGGGCATCTGTGGGTGTCTCAGTCCACCTCTCTGAAGTCTTAAGAGTCGAAATAGCCTGGCCCAGACGGGGAACATCATGTGAGGCGGGGGAGCACAGAGCTGCCTCTCGCCAGTAAGATAGTAGATGTAGTCCTTCCTGGATTCCTGAGACAGTAATTCAGTGACTGTGTTTCCAAGACTTAAGTCTCAGAACAACTTCTGCAGCGTTTCAGCGGCTTCACAGGAAGATTTGCTGCCACTGTGTCAGAGCTCAGAGTGTGCAATTTAGACTAGTTAGAACGGGCAGCGCTGCTAATCAGAGCTTATCACAGGAACACCCCAGCAGCTTTCACAGTGGACGGGCTGTTCGCAGCACCCCTGTGATTCTCGGGACGCTGTAGTGCCTGGGCATATTTTATCCAGCTGGCCAGCTACTCCTCCCACAAGGTAGTGTGACTGTCAGACTGGGAGGAAACAATTCTGTTAGAGGCTATAAAACTATATGAAGAAGTGATTGTAAATGGTTTGAGTGTGTAAATTATGTATGCTGGTAATTAAATTAAAAATTACAAAAGGAAAGGATTTGGCTCAGTCTTTTCAGGGATGGAGAAAACCTGAGTATTTTGGGGAGCCTTTCCAGCATTTTGGATTTTTGTGAATTGAATACTTATTATTCTTTGAAGCTTGGGTGACACAAATTTTCTTTCTCTGTACAGAAGATAATACACAAAAGCAAAATGAATCACACTGCAACATACTTTATCAGCTTTTAAATATCATGATGGATTACAAAGCAACCCAGGATGAATAGGACAGCAGAATACACTCTGAGTTATTGGTTTTATGGTAGTTAGAAGACTGTTTTAAAGGACTTTATAAAACCCCTGAAGTACTTGGTCCGTAAAGAACTTTCTTTGGCCAAAACTTATATTTTGTATAGCCTACATATGTTAACATAATTATAAATGTTTGTACCAAAGTATACCATGGATTTTAGAATCAGGACACTTAGATTATAATCAAAATGCTAATATCAACCAGCTGAGTGAACTTAAACAAAATATTTCACCTCCATAGAATCTAAATTAACAGGGCTTTAAAATGAGAGAGTGGACCATTCACGTAAAAATCTCACTATTTTGTTTCTATGCCTGTTCTATTACTGTGTAGCTCATTGATAAGGAGACATTATTATTATTTTTTTTTTACCTAAAGTACATTACAGGATATTTGAATGAGTTTAAGGTACAGATATTTGAAATACATAATGAGCCAAAACTTACAGCTTTATTAAAGTATACTTTTAAAGTTCTATATATGGCTCATAGTATATCTGTATGCTTCATTATTATAACACGTGTTCTCATATGGGAGTTAAAACTACATTTACTGAGGAGTCATGCTGATATTGATAAAACCTAGCATTTCTTGAGTTCTTACAATATGCTCATGATTTCACATGTATGATCTCAATTTAATCTTTAAAATAACTGTATATTGTGGATATATTATTATACTCAGAGACTTAGAAAGAATACACATTCACAAATATTAAAACATAATTAAGTAAATAAAAACAAATTTAAAGACTCATTCTAGAGTCAGAATGCCCCAACAGTTGTTTCGTGATACCTAATTGTGGTCTATTTATTTTATAACCTAGGTAGGGTTATATAAGCTGACAATACAACAATATAAATGCTTCAAAATAGGGAATATATTATACATATAGGAGAATGTGGTTTGACCTTAATACCTTTATAAACTCATACAATTGAATTTATTTATATCTTGAGAAAAAAAAATTTGGCTAAGATACTGAATCCTGAAATTTATCTTGGAAAACATGAGCACCTTCTTAAGTCTCCATTATGCATTGCATAAAATAAAATAGAAAATGAAAATTCTCATAGTAGATATTGAGTCCAGTTGTAAGTCATGAACCGTGGACTTGCCAGCAGTTTCCTAGATGGGATGAGAAGTGAGTTGACCCACCACGGAGGAGCAGGAGTGAGGGGCCGCGTCTCAGTGGTGGGGCAGAGGGAGTAGCATGTGAGGAGACACAGATTAGCCCAAGCAGCAGTGGCAGTGATGGCAAGTGGCGGAAAGAATCAGAGGTGTTCATGCAACAACCCTCAGAAAGGAGGGGAAGAAGGAAGGGGGAAGTGGGGAGCTCTCCCAGGTGCTGATAGTAACAGCATTGGTGGAAAGAGAACAGAACTGACATGTGTATGGGGGCAGATAGTTCCACTTCTCTCATAATATTTATTTTCTGTTCAGAAGCTTACACAGTGTTGTGGGAAGTACTGAGACTGAGAACTTGTCTCTCCAAACCCCAAGTTTAGCCCAGGGTTTTTACATACCTTGGTTACTGCTCCAGTAGCTCTTTTAGGTCCCTTTAAATAGATTAATGTATTTTTAAAGAACTAACAATAGTCTATTCATGCAGAATTCAGTGTGCTACAATGGAAAACAGATTTGAATCCTGGAGGTTGGTTCTAGCCTACCTCAGGATTACAAAAATGAATAGGTCATTATGAATGCTTCAAGTATTCTAAAGTGTGAATCATTAGGAAAGTTAGGCTGATTAATATTTTTGTACTATTTGAAAATGCATTCATAATATTGTGTTTACATTGTATTATGACATGTATATAATAGGCAAGTGCTGGAAAGAACTATGAGTAAAGATTCGAGAAGATTCCCAAACTCCTTTCTACTGTTCATAACTCTGATGATTGGGGAGGCATTGCATTATATTATGATTTTATTTTAATTGTTTTACATTCAACCTTCTCTTCTACAGTATGAGAACAAAACCAAAATAGCATGATAGAGTTGCTAAGGTTGTTATGAAGGTTAAATAATATAAGTAATAAAAAAAGTCTTCTTAAAGAATAGCATTTGGTTACCACTCTATAAAACTTAGTAATGTTTTCTTCTATCCTGTGTCAGTCCCATTTTTTTGTAGGGTGGCTTCGGTTAACTTTTGGTTGAGAATTAATATGGTCAGGTTCGTCTATTACAAATAGAGTTTTATGTTAAAAGTCATATTTTTTGATCAAGAGAAGATTATAAAGTCTAGAAAAATTTAATCACACTTGAAAGTCATGGTGTAATGTTTAAGATTACTAAGCTTAAAGGGTCTTAGCTTAATTAGAGAATTGAGTTAAGAATTATCTGGGATTTTGTGGAATACAGTTAGATGTCAATGTCAGTAGGAAGGTGGCAGCCTATGAAGGCTGATTGCCCCTTTTATTTACATGAGAAGATTTGAATAGTGCTCATGTTGTTTAAGGGAGAGATTTTTTTTTTATGCTGTTGGCAGCTGTCACACTTTGTGCAAACTGGAACCAGTTCTTTGAGTTACATGACAGCTAAAGCAAAAAATTAATCAACAGGTGAGGAAATTGGAGGTGGTAGAAGATGTGAATGTCTTGAGGATTTCTTTATATTTTTTAAACTTTTTTTCCATTTGTTGAATTACCTTCAAATCATGTGCCTGCATGTTTTTAGTGTATTTTACTAAATTAACCTATTAATTTCCTAAGCTAGATATTACAATAAATAATAAATTCCAAAATGAAACAATTGATTTTCTAATTATATGTCATCCAGTTAGTTAGTCTCCAATTTGAAACTGCATGGTTGCTAAATTGTTTCTCTGCCTCAGCAAATACTAGGGACCCATAAAAGGTGTGATATGCTGTGATTCGTCATTAATGGTTCAACTTTCCTCTTGGAATTTGTAACCAAATCTACTCAGTAGCTCTCAAATCTACGCAGGGAGTCAGGAACCTGACAGCATGGGAGTAAGTTGTGTGCATGGAAGAAAAACCAGTTTTATCTGGTAGGACCTCCTTGTCTGAGATGCCTTCCCTATGACTACATTATTCTGGCTTTTCCATCTTGGTCAGTGCAAGGGACCTCATGCAAGGTCCCTGCTCTGTCAGCTGTTTGCAGTTCACGGTGGTTCGGGAAGTGAACGGACTTTGGGGTTGGGTTTGGATCTTAATTCCAGCTCTGCTCACTTGTGTGTATGCATCTGACCCTCATATGTAAGGAAAGCATAATAATACCTAATTATAGCATAATTGCAATAAAACTATATGTAAATAAGGTAATATATGCAAAGTGACAAATAAATCATAAGGCATCCAGGAAAAGAGGAGGTGAGATAAAACATACTTTAGCACCTATTATTATGCCTTTTTGCCCTTTAGAATCCTCGATTATATTCAAGGTGCTCTGAAAGTTACTATAGGAAATAAACAAAAGCGAAAGCTTATTTTCTGCCATGTTAGGTATATACATAAATATGAAAATAATGTTCTAAGCTACATGAGAAGAATTAGAAATATAACATGAAAAATTTTTGGACAGAAAAATCACAGTGAGGAATCACGGATAATTTCATAAATGAGGCAGCATTTGATTGGAACTGTGGAGGATTTGTAAGTTGTTGAAAAACAGAAAGGGTTTCACCTGATGTCAGACAATATAATTACATAGGCTGAAATAGGGGAGGGGAGCTACATGGGGTGCGTGTGAACATAATGGGAAAGGAAGGCAGAGACAGGGAATAAGAACAGTGATTAGGGAAGTAACACAGATGACAGTTCTTCCCGTATGGATTTTTAGATTTTAATAAAATCCCAGTTAAGAGATTAAGAGAGAGACAGAGAGAGAGTAAGGACACACACTGATTCTAAAATTTACATGGTTGCTTGACGTTCTGATAATAGACACGACACTAAGATCATGCTGAGGGGTCTAGCCTTACCATATATCAGGACCTATAATAAAATGTATTTTTTTATAACAGTGTGATTTTGTTGCAGGAATAGAAAAATAGGCCATTGAAGCCAATAGATAGCCCTGAAATAGACCACACACATATGTAACCTATATGGACAAAGGTGTGTTTTGCTCACCAGTGAAGAGAGAAAAGGTTATTCAATATTATACCACCTCAGGTATTTATCCGGTTGGGAGAGGAGTGACAGAAATCGGGTCTCTACTACACAATGTATGCAGAAGTTATTGTGGGGTCCACTGAAACCTCAAGGTGAAAAAACCCACAAAATTATAAAATTTTAGAATACAGAATAGAATATGTGCGTGATCACATGATTGGCAAATATATTTTTAAGTTGGACATAAAAATTCCAAACTACAGTGAACGAGAGTTGTAAATTCAACCACATTGAGATGAAGAACTTCTCTTCATCAAAAGCTTCCGTAAAGAGAGTTAAAGTGTGAAATCACGTAGTGGGGAAAATTGTTTACCACACATATAATTTACAAAAGGATTTATGTCTAGGATACTTTTTAAAAGCCTTGTAAGTCAGTGAGAAAAGGTCAACAATCCAATAGAAAAAAACTGGGCAGAAAACTCAAGGAAAACTTATATGACACAATATTATAAATCAACTATATTTCAGTTGAAAAATAAATGAACAATAGAGAATTTAATCTTGAAAAAAATCATATGAAAGGATTTGCAACCTAATTAGTTCTCTAGGGAATTGAAAATTAAAGCTGCAATAAAAAATGTTTTATACATACTAATTTGTGGAAATTTAAAAGTTGGACAATATCAAATGTTGGCAAAGAAGTAGTTCTTGGAATTGTTAAGTACTTCCGGTGGTTTTAAAAAAAATGGTATAGTTACTTTGGGAAAGAATCTGTCATTGTCTGGTAACACTGAAGATGCTGTAACTCACTGTCCTAGCAGTATACCTTAAAGAAACATGCTTCAGAAGACCTGTGAAGTGTATCTGTGGCTGCAGAATGTGTAACACTGAAATGGTGCAAACAGTACAGACGTTCGTCAGTGGTATAAAGGATTCATGAAGTACAGCATATATGATGCAGTTGAAAAAAATGCAGCAGTGAAAATGTCCTATAGGCAGTAAGATGGAGGAAAATCTGGAATATAAAATTGAGTGAAGAACAGTCAAGTTTCAGAAAAATACGTGTAGTATGAATCTCTTTATGAAAAGGTAAAAACACATGACAGAATAAGCCATAGAAATATGAATATTAGACTAAAAAGTAAGGAACGAGCAAACAATAAACTGAGAATAGAGATTTCCTCCGGTAAGCGAGAAAGGAGGATGGAGCTAGGGTTATTTGCTTTAAAGGCATGTTCTATACCCTTAGCAGAAGACGGTTGATTGTATTAGCCAGTTTCCCAATAGGAAACAGATCTCTTGGCAGCTGGGAAAACTCGGAGCCTTTATTCCTGAATGATGTTTAGAATAGCACGGGCATAAAGAAACCATGAGACCTAGTGCAGGCAGCTAGTCTATGAGTAGCTAAGCTGTGATCATCCCTGGGCAGACCCGGAGGAGATAGGGAGAACAGAGCACTAGCTGGAGTCTGGAAGGAGAGGCGCAGAAAGGCGGCTGCCCTGAGAGGCGTGGCTGCTTTCAGTCAAGGGCAACAGGCGACATCTCATGGGAGGGGCCAGCGGGATAAGCGACCTGCCCCAAATGCTCTCCATCTCTGACCTTTTCGTGGGGCTTCCACTTGGGGGGAACGCCGCTGGAACCCAAGAGGGCAGAAGGACCCGCTCACGGATTCTCAGGGCAGAAAGTAGGACTGGGGCAGAGGACCACATGCGGGGCAAACAGGAGGGGTATGGCGCCGTTAAACATATCCATTTGTCTACATTCAAAAAGCAGTAGATTATCTAAAGTAATTTTACTCTGCAAAGGAAAGGAGAGAGAAGGGCTGGGTGAGCATCTGAATACTAAGACGGCGAACCAAGTGAATAAAGAGCCGGGAGAAATGAGAACAAGGCGGGCGAGGGAGGTCGCAGAGGAAGAAGATGAACACGGGGCGGGGGGGTGTTTTCTGAAGAGCTAATTACAGCCATTTAGCTCCACTTTCCCTTGGTCATTTCCATTAAGGCTTCTCACTTTTTAAGAACTCTCCTTCTCTTTGACGGTAATTTTCCCGTCAAACTGTTTTCTCTGAACAGATTAATTCCTCCTGCCAGTATACCTCATGGATTTTGACATGCTGACCCTTTTAGGTCTTGCTGCTCCATGAACGACATCAGAAACAAGGTTAACATTCTCTTTCTATGTAGCAGCAGCCCATGATCATTTGACTCTGAATAGCTGGCTAGCTGGTTTTTGTAGAAGTGTTGAACGTATTCCAGTTTTACTCTCTCATACACCAGCAGGTCCATTTGAAGTCCGATTCCTTGACAATACTCACTTCTGGGTTTAGGGTATCCACCTGTATTGAACATGTCCATGGTGATTTCATTTTTGATTAGGAGAAGGAGACAAGGAAGGAGTCTTCTTTACTTTTCAATTTCAAATATATTCAGATTAGTAGACTTACGAGGCTGAAATTTGTTAACGCTGAAAATTTATCATTTGCTGTGTGACATTGTAATATGAATGAGTGCAGCTGTTTTGCTTGCACGTGTATAAAGTTGTATGATTTTAAGGATGTTTTATATTAAGTAGTTAATTATGACCGCAGTACCCAATGTGAAACAGTGGGCAAGGGAGTGTGAGTTGCCATTACTACTTCACTGGCTGATGTGGATGGAAGTGGAAGTTTTCTCTATCCCTTCAAGGAAAGCCCAAGGAGGAAAGGTACTGAGAGGCTGGTGTGATGTGGGGGCCACTGTCACGTCATCAATTCAGTAGATTCTCCAGAATTTTCAATTGCCAGCTTTCTGTAAACTGCAAACTTACAGAAAATTACGGATGAAGTAAGGAAGAGGAAGGGAAGAAAGGAAAGACGGGGGGAGGGATAAACGTAGAAGAAAAATACAAAGGCACGAAAAAGATCAGTGTTATAAGAAGAAATGAGGATTCAAACAAACTCTAGTTTACATTTCTTGCTGAATCCTGACTGCATCTTCATTTTAGTTCAAGAAACATTGTATTAAGTGACAACTGTGTTTCTGGGACAATGCTAAGCCCTGTGAATCAAAAGTCTACAAGTTCCTGGGGGCTTCCCTGGTGGCGCAGTGGTTGAGAATCTGCCTGCCAATGCAGGGGACACGGGTTCGAGCCCTGGTCTGGGAGGATCCCACATGCTGTGGAGCAACTGGGCCCGTGAGCCGCAACTACTGAGCCTGCGCGTCTGGAGCCTGTGCTCCGCAACAAGAGAGGCCGCGATAGTGAGAGGCCCGTGCACCGCGATGAAGAGTGGCCCCCGCTCGCCGCAACTAGAGAGAGCCCTCGCACAGAAACGAAGACCCAACATAGCAATCAATCAATCAATAAAGAAATAAATTTAAAAAAAAAAAAAAAGTCTACAAGTTCCTGTCATTGCAGACACTACACTGAGTTCGCATCTATTAGAAAGGATGTAACATGTAAAATGGCACTTTACCTGAAGAAACGTGGAGAAAAATGCAGAAGCCTATATACCAATAAGAAAGAAAACTGATGATGCTAATTAAACGATTATGCAAGAACTTTGACTTCCATCTCAATCTGTATAGCTGTCTCACAGAACTGTCATATATTTTGTTATGTATCTCCGATGTGCTTTATCAAAAAGAAAACATAAGTGGCATCAACACTTTTAACACCTTTTTTCATATTCGTAGTCCAACTCCAATTATCCTTCAGCTGAGAGTCTTCTTCAGCTGAGGGTCATCTCCTTTTTCTTTCTCTCTATACCCTCCTTTGCTCTATTCAGAGGAGCCATGGTGATGTAATATTTCCTAGGATTGCTCTTTTCTCGACTCTGAGATTCCTCGTGAGTAGTTGATGCCTGCTTTGACTTGCTTTTCCCCAGACTGTGTCAGTGCAAGATGTCTGGGCATCCAGTTTTATATCCCTTCCTAAACTGGTATTAAATCCTGGATTACAACATGTAATTTTCCAGTCATAATATGGGAATAGCAAGCAGTTTCATGCATGTGCAGACACTGACAGCTATGTCTCTATTGCTGCCTAGCTGAGCAGTTAGTAGGAGGTCTTACACAATTCAGAGAAACTGATAAAGAAACAAAGGGGGGGAAAAAACCCCACATCTTATACATGAGTTAATTTGGTAATTGAATTGACAAATCCAGTCTAATTGTAAGAATTGCCAGAAAAATCAGGTATTTTCTGGCAGTAATACAATCTGACTTTAAAAAAAAAATCATCAAAGACTTACATAGTCCTTATGATGGTTGGACAGTATTATAAAGTCTTTACCTAGATTGACCATATGGCCTAGTTTACAACCATTGTCTAGTACCCAGCCAAGCTTAGAATTTTTTTTTTTTTTTTTTAAATTTTTGGCTGTGTTGGGTCTTCGTTTCCGCGCGAGGGCTTTCTCTAGTTGCGGCGAGCGGGCGCCACTCTTCATCGCGGTGCGCGGGCCTCTCACTATTGCGGCCTCTCTTATTGTGGAGCACAGGCTCCAGACGCGCAGGCTCAGTAGTTGTGGCTCACGGGCCTAGTTGCTCCGCGGCATGTGGGATCTTCCCAGACCAGGGCTTGAACCCGTGTCCCCTGCATTGGCAGGCAGATTCTCAACCACTGCGCCACCAGGGAGGCCCCAAGCTTAGAATTTTGTTAGGACTTCTCAATTTTTAATGAAGTATGTTATTCATAATTGCACAGGAATAATTTTGGGTGACTGTAATAGGGTTCCATTTTCTATTTGCACCCTCCGAGGTTGGTCATTATTTTAAGCTGGGCCCAAAGGTGGTTATATGGCCCATTCAGCTGCATAAAATGTGTTTACCCAGCACTCTGGAAAGCATTTCATTTAGATCAAAAGATTGTTCTAAAGTAATGTTATTTATTTTGGAATCGGTGTTTGCCTGTGCATACACAGAAAAGTATTAGTCACAGCTGCTACTAGGTTGACTCCAGTAGCAGGAGAACTTGACAGTTAAATATTGCCTGTTTGTATCAGTTAATTCCTATCATTTTTCTCTTTTTCATTCAATTTACTGAGTAAAATAATGTTTGGGACTTCCCTGCTGGCGCAGTGCTTAAGAATCCGCCTACCAATGCAGGGGACACGGGTTCGAGCCCTGGTCCAGAAAGATCCCACATGCCACAGAGCAACTAAGCCCGTGCACCACAACTACTGAACCTGCGTGCCACAACTACTGAAGCCCATGCGCCTAGAGCCCGTGCTCTGCAACAAGAGAAGCCACCGCAATGAGAAGCCTGCGCACCACAACGAAGAGTAGCCCCAGCTTGCTGCAACTAGAGAAAGCCCACGTGCAGCAACAAAGACCCAACGCAGCCAAAACTAAATAAATACATAATTTAAAAAAACAATGCTTTTGAAGTTCATTCTGTTGAATGTAAAAACATTCTAAGTGCTGTCACAAATTAAGTAAAAAAGTTTAGCAATGAAAGTGAAAGTTTGTTTTTGCAGTGATAATAAATATACACATTTTAATGGCACACAGCCTCATGGTAAAATGTCTATTCTTCCTAAAATAAGATGCTTATGAAACAGAAACGTGTTTGAATCTGTTGTGAGGCATACACAGTTCATACTTTCCTCCAAATACCTGAAGTATAAAAACCTTGAGAGATTGAAAACCTTGGGGCTAAAGATACCCCTAAAATCCTTTTAAGAATAGACAGGCTAATAGTAGATACAGGATGTTTGTTGAACGAGTGAATGTATGATTGGCTGTATGGACCCTAAGCCTTACATGAAATAAACCACTTCCATTTCTGTACTTTTTCCCCAGAGCCCCTCTTTGTCTCCCTCTCAATGCCTGTCCCTCAGGAACAGTAACTTCTGTAAGGTCTGCTTTTTTGGTTTCCCTGTGTATTTTTTTCGCTCCAGGCAACGAGCCATCAGAAGATTCCAGGTGGGTGAGAGGACTGCCTTCCTTTTGAAAGTGGAAATTTGACAGGGGAGGTTGCGAGGAAGAACTACCAAGTGAAGACACGGTCTCAGACACAACAGTGCTAGGGAAGAGAAGGCCTGCCCAGGGAGGGTTGGGGACTGATTGCCTTAAGCGCTCCAGTCAGCGTACCCAGGAGGGACTGCGTGCTCCTCTGTGTGAACGAGCGCCCCTTCAGTGATTGAGTTCTGAAATGAAACCACATTGAAACTGGCGGGGGCAGAGCAATGTTACCCCAACCAGCCCCGTCAGGTGGCATTATCTTAATATGGTAACTGTATTCCAAGGAATTTTCTTGATCATTTAGGGATTTTCCAAGGATTGCTCGTTAGCTTTTAGGTTTGGGAATTTTATTATTCATGATGCCCCGAAATCATCCCGTCCTAGAGTTTGATTTGACATAACCAAATTAACAAACCTCAGTGCTAATATGAGAATGTTGTTCCTTAATTGATACTGACAGTAATAACTATCAAATGTAGACTTCTATTCACCAACAGGCATATTATTTCTCTTTATAGAAGCCTACTAAATAATGTGAATTATAAAAAGGATTGGTGGGTGACCACACAGTGGTATCAGAGTGGTAGTGAGATGATTTTGTTAGCCAGTGTCATCAAACCATATATGTGAATACAGCCCTCTTTAATGCAGAAGGGTATACCTGCCACACAGAATTGCTGACACATTCGCCTCTGGGTAGTTCTAGGGACCCACTTGCCAAGTTGGCATCTCTTACTTCCTTTTTGTAGATTCCTTGAGACCGCACCCTTCATTAATGCATTATTTCCTAATGCAGACGATATTGCAAATATATATGAGCTTTTCTAGTAAAAAATCACAATCTAGTTTCCCTAGATTGAATTTAAGTATATATAAAAAATACCTGGGGTAATTTTTATAGATTCCTATTCTCATCCTTTATATTTGATTTTATCTCATTCAGAGAGACAATTTCAGTTTAACCACGGTAATATTGCTTTCTTTAGTTTCACGTACAAGCTACAGGGACATCTGAATAAGAGAGAGTCCTGGGCTGAGAAGTATGTAGCATGAATCTAAGAACATAGTCAATGCTGCAAATGTAATGTCCTCGAGTGGGTTAGTTGTGCTGCCTTTTGTCTGTCCCCATGGAGGTTAGCATCGGAAACTTCAACGTGAAAAGTGTAGGTGGGGTTTGACTTTTGGGTCAGTGAGAAAGTGGAGATGGGGGCCTGAGAAGCCTGGTAGACTGGATCCCATTTTCTAGCGTAAAGAAGTCCATGTCATTGATCTGTCCTTGGTCAGAATGTATATCCAGTTTTTTATTTGAAGTGCGTTGTGTTAGAAATAATGAGCATTTTGTTTTTGTTTTTGTGATCTCAATAAATCGCGATGGTCTGAATGTTTGTGTCCCCCCAAAATTCATATGTTGAAATCTTAACTCCCTAGGTAATGCGTTAGGAGGTGGTGCCTTTGGGAGGTGGTTAGGTCATGAGGGTGGAGCCCTCACGAATGGGGTTAGTGTCCTTGTAAAACAGACACCACAGAGCTCCCAGCCCCCTGTTCTGTGTCAGGACACCAAAGCAAGTCTGCAACCACACAGGGCAACTCTCACCAGGATCTGATCACGCTGGCACCCTGAGCTCGGACTTTCAGCCTCCAAGACGTGAGCAGTAAATTTCTGCTGGTTTGTCAGCCTCCCAGTCTGTAGAATTTTGTCACAGCAGTGCAGATGGACAAAGACATGTATGCTGTACGTGACACTTTTATAGATGTGAAAATTGTTTTATTTTTATAAGAAAATACACTCAGTATCACCCATGCTGAATGAATATGTTGGATAGCTCCAGATTTTCCCCTGAATGAAAAGAGATTAAAAAGAAATAGTTGTACAAAACAAGCAGTACAAAATAAACTCTAGACTTTATAGAACAGTTATCTTTGGAGTGATGAAAACATTTTAAAATTAGGTTGTGTGAGAGTCACACAACTCTGTAAATCTACTAAAGTAATTGAATTGCACACTAAAAGGAGGTGAGTTTTATGGTACATAAATTACACCATAAAAAACTGTTATGCATATACACTCACTCGTATACAAGAAATAACAAAATTTTGGAATTCATTTAATCCTAAGAATGGGTAGGTGATACTAGTCCACAGAATTCCCCCCCCCCTTTTTTCTTAACATCTTTATTGGAGTATAATTGCTTTACAATGGGGTGTTAGTTTCTGCTGTATGACAAAGTGAATCAGCTATACATATACATATATCCCCATATCTCCTCCCTCTTGCGTCTCCCTCCCACCCTCCCTATCCCACCCCTCTAGGTGGTCACAAAGCACCGAGCTGATCTCCCTGTGCTGTGCGGCTGCTTCCCACTAGCTATCTGTTTTACATTTGGTAGTGTATATATGTCCATGCCATTCTCTCACTTCGTCCCAGGTTACCCTTCCCGCTCCTCGTGTCCTCAAGTCCATTCTCTACATCTGAATCTATTCCTGTCCTGCTCCTAGGTTCTTCAGAAACTTTTTTTTTTTTTAGATTCCATATATATGTGTTAGCATACGGTATTTGTTTTTCTCTTTCTGGCTTACTTCGCTCTGTATGACAAACTCTAGGTCCATCCACCTCACTACAGATAACTCAGTTTTGTTTCTTTTTATGGCTGAACAATATTCCATTGTATATCTGTGCCACATCTTCTTTATCCATTCATCTGTCGATGGACACTTAGGTTGCTTCCATGTCCTGGCTATTGTAAATAGAGCTGCAATGAACATTTTGGTACATGACTCTTTTTGAAATATGGTTTTCTCAGGATATATGCCCAGTAGTGGGATTGCTGGGTCGTATGGTAGTTCTATTTTTAGGTTTTTAAGGAACCTCCATACTGCTCTCCATAGTGGCTGGTATCAATTTACATTCCCACCAGCAGTGCAAGAGGGTTCCCTTACCTCCACACCCTCTCCAGCATTTTTGTTTATAGACTTTTTGATGATGGCCATTCTGACGGGTATGAGGTGATACCTCATTGTGGTTTTGATTTGCATTTCTTTAATGATTAGTGATGTTGAGCATCCTTTCATATGTTTGATGGAAGTCAGTATATCTTCTTGGAGAAATGTCTATTTAGGTCTTCTGCCCATGTTTGGATTGGGTTGTTTGCTTTTTTGATATTGAGCTGCATGAGCTGCTTGTATATTTTGGAGATTAATCCTTTGTCAGTTGCTTCATTTGCAAATATTTTCTCCGAGTCTGAGGGTTGTATTTTCATCTTGTTAAAGGTTTCCTTTGTTGTACAAAAGCTTTTAAGTTTCATTAGGTCCCATTTGTTTATTTCTGTTTTTATTTCCATTATTCTAGGAGGTGGGTCAAAAAGGATCTTGTTATGATTTATGTCATAGGGTGTTCTGCCTATGTTTTCCTCTAAGAGTTTTATAGTGTCTGACCTTACATTGAGGTCTTTAATCCATTTTGAGTTTATTTTTGTGTATGGTGTTAGGGGGTGTTCTAATTTAATTCTTTTACATGTAGCTGTCCAGTTTTCCCAGCACAACTTACTGAAGAGGCTGTCTTTTCTCCATTTTATATTCTTACCTACTTTATCAAAGATAAGGTGACCATATGTGCGTGGTTTATCTCTGGGCTTTCTTTCCTGTTCCATTGATTGATATTTCTGTTTTTGTGACAGTACCACACTGTCTTAATTAGTGTAGTTGTGTAGTATAGTCTGAAGTCAGGGAGCCTGTTTCTTCCAGCTCCGTTTTACTTTCTCAAGATTGCTTCGGCTATTCGGGGTCTTTTGTGTTTCCATACAAATTGTAAAATTTTTCGTTCTAGTTCTGTGAAAAATGCCATTGGTAGTTTCATAGGGATTGCATTGAATCTGCAGATTGCTTTGGGTACTATAGTCATTTTCACAATGTTGATTCTTCCAATCCAAGAACATGGTATATCTCTCCATCTGTTTGTATCATCTTTAATTTCTTTCATCAGTGTCTTATAGTTTTCTGCCTACAGGTCTTTTGTCTCCTTAGGTAGGTTTATTCCTAGGTATTTTATTTGTTTTGTTGCAATGGTAAATGGGAGTGTTTCCTTAATTTCACTTTCAGATGTTTCATCATTAGTGTATAGGAATGCAAGAGATTTTTGTACATTAATTTTGTATCCTGCTACTTTACCACAATCCTTGATTAGCTCTAGTAGTTTTCTGGTGGCATCTTTAGGATTCTCTTTGTATAATATCATGTCATCTGCAAACAGTGACAGCTTTACTTCTTTTCCGATTTGGATTCCTTTTATTTCTTTTTCTTCTGTGATTGATGTGTCTAAAACTTCCAAATCTATGTTGAATAATAGTGGTGAGAGTGGGCAACCTTGTCTTGTTCCTGATCTTAGTGGAAATAGTTTCAGTTTTTTACCATTGAGAATGATATTGGCTGTGGGTTTGTCATATATGGCCTTTATTATGGTGAAGTAAGTTCCCTCTTTGCCTACTTTATGGAGAGTTTTTATCATAAATGGGTGTTGAATTTTGTTGAAAGCTTTTTCTGCATCTATTGAGATGATCATATCATTTTTCTTCTTCAATTTGTTAATATGGTTTATCACATTGATTGATTTGCGTATATGAAGAATCCTTGCATTCCTGGGATAAACCCCACTTGATCATGGTGTATGATCTTTTTAATGTGCTGTTGGATTCTGTTTGCTAGTATTTTGTTGAGGATTTTTGCATCTGTGTTCATCAGTGATATTGGCCTGTAGTTTTCTTTTTTTTGTGACACCTTTGGTTTTGGTATCAGGGTGATGGTGGCCTCATAGAATGAATTTGGGAGAGTTCCTCTCTCTGCTATATTTTGGAAGAGTTTGAGAAGGATTGGTGTTAGCTCTTCTCTAAATGTTTGGTAGAATTCACCTGTGAAGCCATCTGGTCCTGGACTTTTGTTTGTTGGAAGATTTTCAATCACAGTTTCAATTTCAGTGCTTGTGATTGGTCTGTTTATATTTTCTATTTCTTCCTGGTTCAGTCTAGGAAGGTTGTGCTTTTCTAGGAGTTTGTCCATTTCTTCCAGGTTGTCCATTTTATTGGCATAGAGTTGCTTGTAGTAATCTCTCATGATCCTTTGTATTTCTGCAGTGTCAGTTGTTACCTCTCCTTTTTCATTTCTAATTCTATTGATTTGAGTCTTCTCCCTTTTTTTCTTGATGAGTCTGGCTAATGGTTTATCAATTTTGTTTATCTTCTCAAAGAACCAGCTTTTAGTTTTATTGATCTTTGCTATCGTTTCCTTCATTTCTTTTTCATTTATTTCTGATCTGATCTTTATGATTTCTTTCCTTCTGCTAACTTTGGGGGGTTTTGTTCTTTTTTCTCTAATTGCTTTAGGTGTAGGGTTAGGTTGTTTATTTGGGATGTTTCTTGTTTCTTGAGGTAGAATTGTATTGCTATAAACTTCCCTCTTAGAACTGCTTTTGGTGCATCCCATAGGTTTTGGGTCGTCGTGTTTTTATTGTCATTTGTTTCTAGGTATTTTTTGATGTCCTCTTTGATATCTTAGGTGATCTCTTGGTTCTTTAGTAGTGTATTGTTTAGCCTCCATGTGTTTGTATTTTTTATAGTTTCTTTCCTGTAATTGATACCTAGTTTTATAACGTTGTGGTCGGAAAAGATACTTGATACGATTTCTATTTTCTTAAATTTACCAAGGCTTGATTTGTAGTCCAAGATATAATCTATTCTGGACGATGTTCCATGAGCACTTGAAAAGAAAGTGTATTCTGTTGTTTTTGGATGGAATATCCTATAAATATCAATGAAGTCCATCTTGTCTAATGTGTCATTTAAAGTTTGTGTTTCCTTATTTATTTTCATTTTGGATGATCTGTCCTTTGGCGAAAGTGGGGTGTTAACGACCCCTACTATTACTGTGTTACCGTCGATTTCTCCTTTTATGGCTGTTAGCACTTGCCTTGTGTATTGAGATGCTCCTATGTTGGGAGCATAAATATTTACAATTGTTATATCTTCTTGTGTTGATCCCTGATCATTATGTAGTGTCCTTCTTTGTCTCTTGTAATAGTCTTTGTTTTAAAATCTATTTTGTTTGATATGAGTATTGCTACTCCAGCTTTCTTTTGATTTCCATTTGCATGGAATACCTTTTTCCATCCCCTCACTTTCAGTCTGTATGTGTCCCTAGGTCTGAAGTGGGTCTCTTGTAGACAGCATATGTATGGGTCTTGTTTTTGTATCCATTCAGCTAGTCTGTGTCTTTTGGTTGGAGCATTTAATCCATTTACATTTAAGGTAATTATCCATATGTATGTTCCTATTACCATTTTCTGAATTGTTTTGGGTTTGTTATTGTAGGTCTTTTCCTTCTCTTGTGTTTCCTGCCTTGTGAAGTTCGTTTAGCATTTGTTGTAAAGCTGGTTTGGTGGTGCTGAATTCTCTTAGCTTTTGCTTGTCTGTAAAGCTTTTTAATTTCTCTGTCGAATCTGAATGAGATCCTTGCTGGGTAGAGTAATCTTGGTTGTAGGTTTTTCCCTTTTATCACTTTAAATATGTCCTGCCACTCCCTTCTGGCTTGCAGAGTTTCTGCCTGCAGATCAACTGTTAACCTTATGGGGATTCCCTTGTATGTTTTTTGTTGTTTTTCCCATACTACTTTTAATTTTTTTTGTTTATATTTAATTTTTGATAGTTTGATTAATATGTGTCTTGGCGTGTTTCTCCTTGGATTTATCCTGTATGGGACTCTGTGCTTCCTGGACTTGGTTGACTATTTCCTTTCCCATGTTAAGGAAATTTTCAACTATAATCTCTTCAAATATTTTCTCCGACCCTTTCTTTTTCTCTTGTTCTTCTGGAAATTTGGTGCATTTAATGTTATCCCAGAGGTCTCTAAGACTGTCCTCAATTCTTTTCATTCTTTTTTCTGCTCTGCGGTAGTTATTTCCGCTATTTTATCTTTCAGGTCACTTATCTGTTCTTCTGCCTCAGTTATCCTATTGTTTCCATCTAGAGAATTTTTAATTTCATTTATTGTGTTGTTCATCATTATTTGTTTGCTCTTTAGTTCTTCTAGGTCCTTGTTAAGTGTTTCTTGTATTTTCTCTATTCTACTTCCACGTTTTTGGATCATCTTTACTATCATTACTCTGAATTCTTTTTCAGGTAGACTGCCTTTTCCTCCTCATTTGTTTGCTCTGGTGGGTTTTTACCTTGCTCCTTCATCTGCTGTGTATTTCTCTGTCTTCCCGTTTTGCTTAACTTACTGTTTGGGGTCTCCTTTTCACAGGCTGTAGGTTTATAGTTCCCGTTGTTTTTGGTGTCTGCCCCCAGTGTGTAAGGTTGGTTCAGTGGGTTGTGTAGGCTTTCTGGTAGAGGGTACTGGTGCCTGTGTTCTGGTGGATGAGGCCGGATCTTGTCTTTCTGATGGGCAGGACCATGTCCGGTGTTGTGTTTTGGGGTGTCTGTAAACTTATTATGATTTTAGGCAGCCTCTCTGCTAATGGTTGGGGCTGTGTTCCTGTCTTTCTAGTTGTTTGGCATGGGGTGTCCAGTGCTGGAGCTTGCTGGTCGTTGGGTGGAGCTGGGTCTTAGCGTTGAGATGGAGATCTCTGGGAGAGCTCTTGCCAATTGATATTACGAGGGGCCATGAGGTCTCTGGTGGACCAATGACCTGAACTCGGCTCTCCCACCTCAGAGGCTCAGGACTGACACCCGGCTGGAGCACCAAGACCCTGTCAGCCACACGGGTCTCGGTCCCCCCCATTCATGCGCTTCCCATCACTCTGCCAGCTCCTGCCTCCGTGCCTCCCTCCCTTTTGTTTGATATTCACTTCCCATGCCGGCTGGGGGTGGAGGGCCCACAGACTTCCATTTAAACAAAAGCTGTTGAGAAGCACGTGGTGTATAATAGACACTCTGTGCATTTTATTGAATGTGAATCATGAGAGAGAGAGAGATTGATGGTAAGTTTGACTTCACCATTATCTCAATTTTAATAAATAATAAATATATTTTAAATTTTTTGAGTTACAAATTCCCATATGAGAGTCAATGTTGCAAGACTCTATTAATCCACTTAATTGATTAATTTTTAAAATGCTTAGTGTAAATCTGAAAATATCACCCAGTATTTCCCAGGAAGAATGGAAATTTTTATTGCCTTTTCTTCTTTTCTTTTGCTTTGCCCCTTATTTTGTTCCTATTTGCTTTTGTATATGCACATTTTTCAGCCATCCACTTTATGTGTAGGATCTGCAAAATTAAAAAAAAGAACAGCAAAAACAAAGAAATATTTAGATCTTAATAAGCAACAACATAAAGCAAAACCATTTCTGTGGCATTTCATACATTACAACAGAAGCAAATTATTTTTAAAATTAAGTAGTATATTTTAAAATTCAAAGGAATTAAAGAGTGAAAGAAAGTAGTAGCTGTTTGTTGGCATTTCTGTAATCTACCCTCTATATAGTGTGGAATATACACGCTGTGGTTCCATCATTTGTATCATTCAAATACAGAACTGAGTGAGGCTGGGAAGGGCTGGTTGCATTAGAGATAGTGGGAAGGGCTTTCAGGGAGGGTGTGAAGAACTGAAGTTCACTTCTGCTGAGAGACTGCAAAGCAGAGATTGGCTTAAATTACAGCAGAGGGGATTTAGATTAGGCATAAAAAAGAACAGTCTTCTGTCAATGCCCTAAGCCACCAGACTGCATTGCCAGGAGAGCTAATAAAATTGCACGGTTCTAGTGAATGCAAGGGCATGAAGTAAATGATTTCTTAGACTCATTGTAGCAGTTGAGATTTTAAGATTTCGTCTTTTCATACATGCATGCATGAATTCAACAGGAACTTTTTTTTTTTTCATTTGCCATCCTTACTGTATGCTGCTGGTTTTGACTGGTGCTAATTTACCAGTCATTTCTGATTATGTGGATTGCATTCTAAATGCGGTTAAGTGCAATTTATTTCTAGTAAGCCACTCATTGGCATTAGCGAGACCAGCATTTACAACTTAATTACCTTTAATGGAGGCATAAACTCCAGCTCCATTTGGGGTTTCATTATTTTACACCTACTAGAGAAAAAAATATATATGTGTTTGGTATGGTGTCAGATATCCTTTAAATATATATATTTGGTAAATCACAATGGAAATACCAAAAAGCTTTACCTAGCTGTTACTCATAATAATACAGCGGTGATATTTTATGAGGCAATAACAACTCCCCAGTGAATTAACTGTGAGGTTGAAGGCTGGTTTTCACCAGCAGGATGCCAGATGATTGTCCCATAAAACAGTTCAACAGGACTGTTATTGGCACTGTGTAGTGTCCTTGGAAGCCTTGAGTGTTTCAAAGCAAGTTACAAGTGGAAATTATTACGTACCTGAAAAAGAAACCTGCAGACGTATGACATCCACACTGTGTCCTGAAGTGGAATTGGCATTCTTAATATTTGAAGTGAATAATAAGATTTGCAATTTTAAGCTTTCCTGATTTTTCTAGGTTTGCGACAATGCTAAGAATAGTCTCAGTAGATAAGATTCTACCAATAGGGACTTCCCAGGTGGTGCAGTGGTTAAGAATCTGCCTGCCAATTCAGGGGACATGGGTTTGATCCCTGGTCTGGGAAGATCCCACATGCCATGGAGCAACTAAGCCCGTGCACCACAACTGCTGAGCCCATGTGCCACAACTACTGAAGCCCGTGAGCCTAGAGCCTGTGCTCCACAAGAAAAGCCACCGCAATGAGAAGCACGAGCACCACAGTGAAGAGTAGCCCCCTCTCGCCTCAACTAGAGAAAGCCCGCGCGCAGCAACAAAGACCCAACATAGCCAAAAATAAATTTATTATTTATTTATTTATTTATTTATTTATTTGAAAAGATTCTACCAATAAATTTCAGCACCTTGGGCTCCCATCCATGCACTTTTTTTTTTTTTTTTAACACACACATGCCTGCACACATGTACTCACATGCATGGTAATTTACTACAACTTTCTTTCCCTGATTTGGTGGTTTCCTTGAAGATGGAGCATAGCTGAGCACAATGCCTCTTTCCTGTACAATGCATCTTCTTAGGATCCACATCCCCTGTTTCACTGCCTCATCCTCACTGGCATACCCCTTTTGTCCACAGTGGAGTATGTCTGCCCAGCATGAGTTGAGTGCTTCCCCGGGGCAGTCATTGTTTCAGGTACTTTACCTAAGTTTCCTTACTTAATACTCGCTGAGCCCTGTGGGAGAGGCATTTGCGATTATCATCATCTCTAAGAAAGCAGAAGTGGGGAGGAAGGGGTAAAATAACTTGCCTAAGACTCCACCTCTAGTGAATGTCACAGGCAGTTTGAGTCCAGTCAACAGCCTCGACCTCAGGAGCTTGTACAGTAAGTGTGGGGTGTCTCCTAGTTGGTTCAGCTTTGTTTCCCCAGAACTGAGTCCAGTACCTGCCAATACTACCTGGACCGCAGCACATAGGTGACGGCTGCTGAGAGGGAGTTGGCTGTTGTACTGATGGGCTTAGTCATCCATCTAGGCAGGGCTTTGAGAGCTAGGCAGGGTGGTTGTTGGAAGGCCTACGGGTACATAACAAGAGTCCCTGATTGCAAAATCCCCTAGGACCCTGTCTCCAGCTTCTCAGCCTGAGAAAAGAAGCCGTGGACTTGAGGAAGTGCCTGTCTGCATGGGAAACTGAACCATCCTAAGACACCTCTGTCTTTATAATTCTCATTCCTAGTTTAGGAGTTTTCAGTCACAACTTTTCTTTGTCAAATCTTTTCTAGATCTCCCTTCATATGTTTTTTAACTTATATTTTTTTCACTGTTTTAGCCCTTTGACTCTCTTAATATTAATATCGTATTAGGATTTTGGAAATAATTATTCTTGCTTAGCTTTTATCAAGCTCATGCTATAGAGGCACTTAGCTATGTAAGAACTTTATGTGCATTGTCATCTTTTTAAAATGAAGTTTAGTTGATTTACCGTGTTGTGTTCGTTTCAGGCATAGAGCAAAGTGATTCAGTTTACATATATATATATATATATATATATTCTTTTACATATTCTTATAGGTTATTACAAAATATTGAGTCTAGTTCCCTGTGCTATATATACAGTAGGTCCTTGTTGGTTATCCCAAACTCCTAATTTATTCCTCCCTCCTTTCCCCTTTGGTAACCATAAATTTGTTTTCTATGTCGGTGGGTCTATTTCTGTTTTGTATATCATTTTAACCACACGCTCTTCATTTCTGTAAATCACCTGTTGATATAATGAGTCCCAATCAGCAAGTCTGGATAATGAGAATACAGCCCACACGAGGAACAGAGGCTCACACTTGGCACTTTGGTTTTTATCACTATGTCCCTATTTCAAGATGCAGATGTGTCTTTAAGAACCTCGACCCTGGCTAGATGGGAGCAAGGTGAGCTTAGATCTTCTTAGATACATTACGTGTGATCCCTTGCAATTGTCCTTCATGGCTCTATAGATCAAAATGCCTAAATCTTCTCCTGGGAGGTGTGTGTACCTCCATTTCCAAGTGCCTCTAAAAGTTTCACCATCCCCTTGGGGACAGCCACTGCAAAATGTAAAAAGTGGGTCGTCTTGTTTCATAATAGAGCTAACACATCTGTGTAAATCCTTCAGGGTGAGATTACAGACTCAGATACTGACCACACAGCCTGTTTGCTTTATGAGCCATTGAATAATTGGAAGTCCACAAAGTGAAGAACAAACAAAAGAGTTGCATTTAGGGAAAAATTAGTAAATAGGGTCTGTAGCAGCATCTTTATGGCAGAAATATTCCGTATCACTCTAGTGAAGGAATAGTAGACATATGGAGGAAAGAAGTAGTGGCCAAGAAATTTTATGTTTGGACCAAGGTAAGCAAAAGTGTTAGCGCTAACAAATGGCAAAGGATTGCATATGTGAAGGTTCAGAATATACTCCAGGTTTCAATCTGCACATGGGAGTGGTTTATGACCAAGGTGCCTGACTCGGCTGAGTTTTGTAGCTGTGCCGCCTTCATGGCAAGCAGGGCAGGTCTCCTAGTGGTCCTCACAAGGCTTCTCTGCCTGCTGCCAGGATCCTTGCTGTCAGCTGATTGTCAGCGTTATGTCTTCTAAGCTAGTGCTTTTCACTGGGATAGTTAAATATGAGTAAGGAGTTTGGAAAACACCAATCCATCAATCTATGAATATTATCACATGTTGAATTTTCTGACATCTTACAGGTTCAGAAATTTCCCTTGAAATAGTATCTTTTATTATATCCCCAAACCTTCTCTTTCTGTTCTAACCAGAAATCTGAATTGAAATAAATTCAAATTAATGAACTTAATTTCTTATAAAATTACCTTAATCTTTAGCACGAGGTAGGCATGGTTCTAAGCACTTTGCTTTGAATCTCTACAGCCAACTTTTGTAGTCGGTGATATTTTATACCCATTTTGCAGTTGATAAAACAAAGCACAGTTGCTCTAAGTGGACCAGCTAGTGAGGGGTTAGGCTGAGATTCAGTTCCAGGCATTCTGATTTTGATTGACTTAGAGGGCTTCCAGAGGTGGTGAAAAGGTTTCGGTTGCTAATTCAAGAGGCGTTATTAAAGAGAAGGAAGATGCCAAGTGAGGCTAGACCAGCAGGCAAACTCCCCGAGGTTACATCACAGTGTAGCCAGCCCAGCTCAATCCATGGGAGTGAAGCCTTTCAGACTCCCTGAAAAAATGGAGTATAATTTTCACCCATTAAAAAAAATATGTCCTGAGATCCTCTGTGTCCATATCAGCAGTGTATTCGTTAGAGATAGCCCTCAGTTGCATAGAAATAGAACTGTTCACACTTAAAAAACAATAACAGAGTTTTGTTTGTGTCGCCGTATCACGTGTCTGGGGGACTCTGTCTAGATCTGAGCCGCTCGCTCTGCACTGCCATTGAAGTCATCGGACACTGAACTGTGTCCTTTTCTCCTTCCTCTCTGTGACCCTCAGTGGGTCCCTTTGGTCTTCAGGGTCATCTTTAGGCTGTTCTGCCTCCTGCTTCCCCAAGGGAAGGATGCTCTGATGGGAAAGGGGCAAGCACTGTATCAGAAAAGCAGACCTTCCCTTGCAACATGCAACAGGTTTCTTCTTGCGTATCATTTGCTGGAATCCTGTCACTCGGCCACATCCAGCTAATAGAAGCCGTTACAAAGAGGGCTTTTTAACTTGTGCGTGTTCCTACCCTTCCCCCAAAAATGGGTCTTAGGAAGGTATCAGAGGTTTGGGTCCCCAGAAGACAACCTTAAAGTTTCTTGTGAAAGTGAATTATTAGAATTCCCAGGAAAAACCAGAAGGGGTGTGAAGGAGTGGGCCAGGGAGGGGATGACAGCCCAGCACGGGTTCAGTGTTGCACTCAGTGCAGAGAGGAACCTCGGCTTCACCCGGGGGAGGACTCCGATGGCCGCGTGGCCGCACCTCCCGGCTGTTCTGATCGTTAGGAAGGAGGGCGGCGTGTCCATACCTCTGCACGCCTGTCGTCGGTAAAGGCTGCGAGGGCAGTGAGATTCCCAGGCACCTCAGCTCTCCTCGTGTACAGGCAGGCGGGCTTCAGCCATCTGAGCTCAGGGTCCAGGCTGAACTGCTGGCTGCCGGGCGTGGAGCCCTGGCTGTCCACTTCCTGAGGCCGCCACTGCCTCTGGTACCCAGGCCGCATCCTCTCCCCGCAAGGGCAGTCCGAGCACTGAGCGTGAACCTCAAGAGATTAATACCCAAAGGTCCCATGATATCTTTACTATTACTTGTTTTTACTGTAAGTGAGCACGTGTATCTTCTCTCTCCAACCAGAGCTGGCTCCCTTGAAAGCTGGTGATTGTGTATACATTTCAGTGTGTCCTAGGACCATATACTTGATGTAGCTCAGTGTAATTCTTGTCTTAGTTGCTCAGATGTTTGAGTGGATTGAGCAATAAATTCACCAGTCTAGGTGGGTACATACAAGCCTTCTCTAATTACATGACTTTTTTTTTTTTAATTGAAGTATAACTGATTTACAATGTCATGTTAGCTTCAGGTATACAGCCCAGTGATTCAATTGTGTGTGTGTGTGTGTGTGTGTGTGTATATATATATATATATATATTCTTTTTCAGATTATTTTCCCTCATAGGTTATTACAAAATACTGAGTATAGTTCCCTGTGCTATACAGTAGGTCCTTGTTGGTTACCTTTTTTATATACAGGAGTGTGTATATGTTAATCCCAAACTCCTAGTTTATCCCTCCCCCACTTCCCCTTGGTAACCATACGTTTGTTTTCTATGTCTGTGAGTCTATTTCTCTTTTGTAAATAAGAAATAATGCCATTTGCAGCAATATGGATGGACCTGGAGATAACCATACTAAGTAAACCAGACAGAGAAAGACAAATATCATATGCTATCACTTATATGTGGAATCTAAACAAAAAAGATACAAATGAGCTACATGACTTATTTATTTATTTTTGTAGGGTGTTTTTTATCTTGAAATATTTCTAGTTGTTTTGCAGTTGAGTGGTCTCTAGTCTCACTTCTAGTATGATTGCATATGAGTGGCTCTTCCGACCGTATTCTTTCATTGCCAAATGCATTTCTTTGGTTAATACCACCGAAACTACAGTTCCTTCATGGTGCCATACTAAATTCATCCTATCTCTCCTCCAGTCTCCATGTCTGGAGTGAAGCAAACTGTGCCCTTATTGTAATCTCCTTCTCCCTGCCCCCCCTCCCTCCCTCTGTCTTGATTTTTCCAACCAAAATTTCTAAGTTGTCTGTAAGATAAATTGGCATCTCCAAATTATGTTTCGACTGTTCAGAGTCTGACATGTGTGTGGCCATGACACATTCTAACTTGTTTTTCTGAGACTTTGGAACTCGTATTAAAAATGAAAAAAGTCTAACGTTGCAAGAGGCCTTTCCAGTCATCTAAATTAATCTCCCACTTTTCAAAGAGGAAATTAACATGGAGAAGTAGCTTGACCAAAGTTACAAAACTAGGAAATGACGTAAGTTCTAGGTGCTGTCCTCTGTACACAACAGCACATGGTATAATTTGATACTTCAATCACTATTTTCTTCAAAATGTCCGCAAAATGTTTGATGTGGACAGTCTTTTCTCGTCTGAAACTGAAAGTCTTCCATAGATCGTTATGTTGATTTTTGCTTAAATCCAGCCCCGCTGCCATAATGTTTTTATCTTACAAACCTTTTCAGGCATTGTCTCGTTTCTTCTGACCAGTTAGGTCATAGATTAGGCTGCACAGAATGGAACTTCTTTCCGTGATGAAAGTTTGATCACAATCACATGAGAAGTGTTAAACGTAAAGATTTAAGGTAATTGCTTAGGACTGCCCTCATCTCATCTCTGCCCCTCTCTCCACGCCAGAGTAGACCTACTCCGTGGGCCACGAGACGTTTATATCTCTTAGTGCTTAGAAAGCACCGATTTTAGAGTTCAGCCTCTCGTGCTTTTGCTCTGTGGATCTCATGATCTTCTTATCTCTAAGGACTTGGACTGAGTCAGTGTTGCCATGTATACATTTATTAGCATCAATTTGGAGATTTGAAAATCAAGTGTAGGCTTGGCACAGTAGAGGTGAATGAACTGGCATGTCTAGTCCAAGGGTGAGTGCTCCAAATTTGGATAAACACAAGTCATTTCTTGTTTTCTTGATAATTTAATGTTTCCACAGTTTGGGGATTATTAAGGATATCATTAAAAATGCAAAGAAGTTTTAAAACTTTAGAAACCTTAACTAAGATTTAATAATCCCTTTGTCTATAGAATGATGAGTGTAGTACGGTATAGTAGAAAGAATGCTCTCTCATATCAGAAAGGTCTGGTTGAAAAGCTTGCTCCATCATTTTTTCATTTTGTGATTTAAACTGTGTGTGTGTGTGTGTGTGTGTTTTGTTTTCCTGAGTCTCAGTTTACCTAGCTTTTAAATTAAAACAAAAAAAAAAGATTTCTATTATGTTTAAAAGGGAAATTTCATATGAAATACGTAAAACAGGTTGTTTTACATAATTTCTTACTAAATATTACCTTGCTTCTAAAATGACTTCCCTTCTTTATGTTATTAGTTTATTTTCCTTTATTTAAAAATTTACTGTTTTAAGTTTTGACTGAGTGCTGGGTCTATAAAGATCAGACAGTCACCTTTCTATTTTTTTCATTTTTTTGTCTATTTTTAGGCCATTTTGCCATAGCTACGTTTTTAATTTCCTCATTCAAATCAAGAGCTCTCTATGGGCGTATAGTTATTTTGCTTTCTGTGAGTCAGGCGCAGTGTTGAGCAAGAAAATAAAAGCTCTGCAGGTGTTTAGATCTCTAGTAAATTAAACATAATAGAGCACAACAATGTAATTAAAATATGATACTATATTGCAAAGTTATATGTATAACAAGTATATAGGTAATATATATGTTACAAAATAGAAGAGAGAAAATTATAGTTAAGCCTGATTTAATGGGAATATTAGGTAAAGTCTTAAGGATTATGTGGTTTCTGAAAAAGGTTTTCACAAGATAAATAAGAGTTTGACAAACATCTAGGAAGAAAGAAATGGCGAAAGTAATGGAGTCATAATATATCCGGTGGCATTACAGTAAATGAGGAGACCATAGAATGATCATGCTGATATTTTTCATGTCTTGTTATGAAGCTTGGACTTCAGACTGGCAAAGGAAAGTCAATAAAATAAGTCTAAAAGGAAAAAACAACAAAAAAAGAGCTCTCTATTTTTTTGAAATTATCTTTTGTGAGTCTAATTACAAGAAGAAGTAGTAATGAAGCAGGTCACATGAACTGTATGACCATCTTCCAAAATGCTCCCTCTGGATGAACCAGCACCAGTAGGAGCCTCTTGACTTCTAAAAATAGCGAGATGTCGTCCCAGGGAACAGAGAACAGCACGCCTCTCGTAACGGCTGCTTCTGGGAGAGGGATGCTTCCAGGAGAAATCACATCTCTGAGAGCACACCATGAGTCAGTTTTAGGGCCAGGAATAGAAGCCTGGACCCTTTTCCATTGCTCGCTTTATAAAGCTATGTGATCCGGCCTCTCACAAAGAGAATTCTAGAACAGGTTTGATGAGACGTTGAGAAAGCAGGTTTTCTTAAGATCTGCCTGTAAAGGACTCTAGGATAAAACTAGTTTTTATTTTAAATACATTCAACTCTAAATCTAAGTATTTTTCCAGCCTCAGGAAATGAAAACATTCACACCAGTCTTCTTGTCCTTTCAAGACTCAGATTCTTTGTTATTTCTTTATAGACCGAATATGAACTGTCAGAATATGTGAGGCTTGGTCAACTTTAGCATCACTCTAAGCCTAGAGCTTTTTAAGATGCAGACAAACAGGTTTTTGAATTCTAAAAATGTATGTCAATGTTTAATTAGCCGGTTCATTTCTGCTGCCTCTGAGTGGGGTTGAAAATTGTGCAGCGCTAGCTTTTTGGGGATAAATAGTATAAAGATGAGTCCAAGAGACAATGAAAACTTCTACAAAGTTCTCTTAGTCAACTCACAGATTCTGCATGAGGTTTGGGGAGTTTGAGAGAAAGTAAATGATAAATATATTAGAAAGAAAATTAAATAACTATTTATTAGTGCAATGGTTACTGATTTATTTAATAAATGCTTTAAACCAGAGGATTTGAAACAAAGTTAAATTTCTAGTTAACCTTTACTTGACAAAAAATTAGTTTAACTGTAACTCACCCTTTATTCCAATTCTGATACATAGAAACTATATGTTAATGTGGGAGTGTGTGTATATGTTGTATGTGTATGTGTGTGTGTGCATGTGTGAAAATAGTCATTTTTTTGCTTTTACTAAAGATGTTTTTACTCCAGATGGAAATTAATTGTTGTGAAAATTGTGAGATTGTGGTTCTTATAAAAAATAAAAGATTCGTGTGGTGTTGAAATTCAAATGGATAATTATTAATCTTTAGTTTTGACTCTAAATGCCAAGATGATTTGCAGAGAAAGCCATTTGATTAATATTGAAAATTGAAGTATAATCCTAATTGAGTGATTTTTCTGACAGTTTATTCATGCTTAGGACATTTTTCTGGGGTTTGATCCTTAGTTAGAGTTTATGTGTAATTCTGAAATTATTAATTGCCTAAATTACCCTAGGTATATGTTTGAGAATTTTTTAGATGTGCTTTTAAGAACTTTTTTCAACAATAATTCAGTCCAGAAATATCCACCTCCCCCCCAAAAAAAACTGTAAAACCTGAGGCCAATTTTGTCTTATTCACGATATTATCTCTGCTATATCAGCCTGACACATGGTAAATATTCAGCAAATGAATTCTCCTGGACATAGAGACACAGTTAAGGGTAAATCCAAGGTCATCTGGATTAAAATATGATTCAGCTACATGAGAACACTGTCTTCTTTATTAGTGCAGAAAGAAATCAGTAAATGTACCCATTGTATGAATAGTAACAAATAATTGTGACATCCCAAAGGAAGCAAAATTTTCTTTTCTTTTCTTTTTGTCACTTTTTCGTTAATGGAATACATGATAGAAAATTGTTCAATAAATGTTTTCTCATAGGTTCAAAAATACCTACTGTGTGTTCTTACACTGTGGTTCAAAGTGTTCCACAGGTCCCTCTCCAAACCAGGGAGGGAAAGAGCACAGCTGATCTGGGGTTTCCGACGTCGGTGTTGGGAGTGGGAGGGCTCAAGGAGAGTTGAAGACCCTCGCCTTAAAGGGCCTTGTTGAACGTGCAAAGAAACTTAGTCCTTGCCCTCTAAGGATGAGCTAGGCGCACGCATTCAGTATTATCAGCATCTTGGTGTTGGCGTAACAGGGGGATGGAAGCGATCTCTAAGGAGGCTGAAGTAGGATTGAGAAGAGGGCAGGTGGTGGAACAGGAATAGAAGACGCCGTTGCTAAAGGGTAAAGCAGAGGAAGAGATGGAGTGTTCATGGCAGGGAAAGCCATAGTGGAGCTAAGTCACGGCCCCTGGATTACCACTGTGGGTCAGCCTGGAAGAGGTGCCAGATAAAACAGAGGACAGCCAGCTGAATTAGAATTTCGGATAAAACAAAAATACTATTTCTTAGTGCTTATTTTTTACTAACACAACTAAGGAAGGCCTATGATATTTAGTTTATCATCTATAATTTCACAAAAACTGTTTTTGAAAATGATATATTAATAAACATTTTACATTATCAAAGTAATAATGTTTATTATTAAGAATGAAATATATTTAAATGTAGAAAAATATTAAAAATAAAAAAGGAATTTTTAAGTTCTTATCTAATTGAATCAGAATAATTGAAATTGGTGAATTTCTTTCCATTGTATTTTAATATAGTTTGCTTGAGTTTATTTTTGGTTACAGGGTTGGTGACAAAGGCTATGTTCTTTGTTTCTTCTTTATTTTGGTAAGAACTGTTAACATGACATTTACCCTCTCAGTAAACTTTTATGTACACATTACAGTGTTGTTAACTATAGGTATTACGTTCTAAGGCAGATCTGCTTATTCATCTAGCGTAACTGAAACTTTGTAGTCTGAACAGCAGTCCCCCTTTCCATGTCCCCCGTTAAGTAACTACCGTTCTGTTCTCTGCTTCTATGAGTTTGACTATTTTAGATACTTCCTGTAAGTGGAATCATCTAGTATTTGTCTTTCTGTGACTGGCTTATTTCATTCAGCATAATGCCCTCTAGGTCCATCCATGTTGAAATGGTAGAGTTCCTTCCTTTTAAGGCTAATATCCCATTGTATGTATATACCACATTTTCTTTATCCATCCATCTGTTGATGGAAATTTAGGTTGTTTATACATTCTGGCTATTGTGAATTATGCTTCAATAACATGGGAGTGCAGACCTCTTTTTCCTATCCTGATTTCAATTATTTTGGATACAACCTAGAAATAGTATTGCTGGAATATACGATAGTTCTATTGTTAATGTTTTGAGGAATCTCTGTCCTGTTTTTCATAGTGGCTGCATTATTTTTCATTCCTGCCAGCACTGTGCAAGCATTTTAATTTTCCACATCCTTGCCAACATCTTTTATCTTTTGTTTTCTGATAGTAGCCATCCTAACAGGTGTGAGGTGGTATCTCATTGTGGATTTGTTTTGCATGATTTAGTGACACTGAGCATCTTTCCCTACACCTGTTGCCCATTTGAATGTATTCTTTGGAGAAATGTCTATTCAAGTTCTTTGCCCATTTTATTTTAAATTAATTAATTAATTTATTTTTGGCTGCGTTGGGTCTTCGTTGCTGCATGCGGGCTTTCTCTAGCTGCAGCGAGCAGGGGCTACTCTTCATTGCGGTGCACGGGCTTCTCACTGCGGTGGCTTCTCTTGTTGCGAAGCACAGGTTCTAGGTGCGTGGGCTTCAGTAGTTGTGGCATGTGGGCTCAGTAGTTGTGGCTCGCGGGCTCTAGAGTGCAGGCTCAGTAGTTGTGGTGCACGGGCTTAGTTGCTCCGCAGCATGTGGGATCTTCCCGGACCAGGGCTCGAACCCGTGTCCCCTGCATTGGCAGGCAGACTCTTAACCACTGCACCACCAGGGAAGCCCCACTTTGCCCATTTTTAATTGGACTTTTTTTTTGCTCTGTATTTGTAGGATCTTATGTATGTTTTGAATATTAACTTCTTATCAGATTTGTGGTTTCATTTTTCCCATTCCACTGATTGCCTTTTTATTTTGTTGATTATATTCTTTCTTTTTTTTTTTGATTATATTTTTGATGTGCAGAAAACTTTGATGTAGTCCCACTTGCCTATTTTTGCCTTTATTGCTTGTGCTTTTGGTGTCATATCCAAGAAACCATTGCCTAAACCAATGTGATGAAGCCTTTTCTATGTTTCACAGACACATTTTTAGTACAAGTGTGTCCCACATATTGCATGGGACAAACATACACAATTTTTTTAGGAAAAAAAAATCTGAGATTCAACTTTAACTGAGTGTCCTGTGGAAAAAATTCTGGAGTAAAGTATGTTGTATCTAAATTATTATTTAGCTCCTAACTCTTTTTTTTTTTTTAATTAATTTATGGCTGTGTTGGGTCTTTGTTTCTGTGTGAGGGCTTTCTCCAGTTGCGGCAAGCGGGGGCCACTCTTCATCGCGGTGCGCGGGCCTCTCATTATCGCGGCCTCTCTTGTTGTGGAGCACAGGCTCCAGACACGCAGGCTCAGCAATTGTGGCTCATGGGCCTAGTTGCTCCACGGCATGTGGGATCTTCCCAGACCGGGGCTCGAACCCGTGTCCCCTGCACTGGCAGGCAGATTCTCAACCACTGCGCCACCAGGGAAGCCCTAGCTCCTAACTCTTAACTTCCCTGAAGTTTGGAGGGATTTTTACAGGTAACTTTACTGTGATGAGTTAGAAAACTTACCAGAGGGAGGCGCTTGATCTGGTCTTCGAATCTGTCTCCCAGAACAAGGAGAGCACCGTCTGTTCTCTGAGCTCTTTCTTCTGGAGAAGAATAGAATCTCTTACTGACAAGTTTTCTTATCCCTGAACTCTGCCTGAAGTGTTTTCTCCAAAATAACGGAAACAATCCCCCTTGCAGTGTGCTTTCCCAGTTGCAGATGACAGGATATGTGCCTGTAGCATGTTAAACGTGAAGCCCTATCTCTGCCAGGGCATCTGATCCACTTAGAGACCAGTTCTCTGGATGGAAAGTACAGATTACGCATTAAAAAGGTCAAGTTGGGGTGGGAGGGTGGTGTGAGCATCTTTCACTTCTGAATTCTTTTTTCTTTCTCCAAAGGATAGACTGTCCGTTTTTAATGGATGACTATGGTTTTGAATGTCTAAAAGTTTCCCCTTTTGTAATAAACCAGAAGGTTGTTCAATGGTTATAGCACAGCCGTCTTTTTTTTTATTTTTATTTTTTTATTTTTTTTTAGCACAGCCGTCTTTAAACACACAAGCAGAACTGTCTGCTCTGAATCACACCTTGATGTGTGTGATCTAATTTCTTATCAGTCCTCTGAGAACTCCCTGCTTCCTGTTCCAAAAGAGCCACAGTTATTCCTGGCCGCACTGAACTCTTCTCCCTTTTATTCCACTCCCACTACCTCTTCCCCATTTCCAGCTAAATTTTTGATCAGCTGGATTGTAATTCAACACTACAGACTCAGTTCCCAGCCTCTATTCTCTTCCCATTTAAAAATCTGTTATCACTACCCCTGCTTCATTAATCATTCAAAGCATTATGTAGGTGTGTCAGGTTTGCTTTAAAAAACAAAAACAAAAACACAAAAAACAAACAAAAACCTTCATTTTCTATTCAAGAAGGTCCAAGTTCCTTATAGGGGCTTTTAGGTCCTCCTATAGATTCCTTATAGGATTCAGTAAATCTTTCTAGTTTCTTCAAAGAATCGTTTCACTTTATCTACCTTTACTCATTCATGTCCTCTGCTAATCTCATCTCTCAAAGCCAAATAACCAAATCTTATCTCTTTGTCCAGGTGGAGCCCCGATACCAACTATTCCGTGACCCCTCCCATTAGCCCCCCTCCTGGTGCCCACCTCTAGTGCTTCCGAAGTCTGTACTCTTCATTGGTTGTGACCCAGTGTGTTATAGTTGTTGGTAGGCATTTCATAAATTTTCAAGATGCCTGGTGGTTCCATTATTGTTTTAGAAATGTCATAATTTTGTTTGGATCAAAATCCAAATTAGGACATGAATGTAAAATTACTAGCATGTGATTTTTCTTTGAACGCTCTTTCTTTGAACGCTATTTTTGAAGGTAATGCTTACCTTTTACTAGTGGCATAGTCTTTATTTAAACGATAGTATAGCTGTGTTTCTCCTTTCTTAAATTATGTGTATTTCATTATATTTAAGGATGGCAAAATATTTGGGAATTTTATACAGTAAGCTCAGTAAATACTTGCTATTAAACAATATTTTTCATTTGAAAATATCCTGTTTTATTTTAAAGCACTTTCATCAATTGGATCCCAAGTGTTATTTATATCATACAAAGCTTTTTCTTCCTTTGTCTCTTAATTCTGGTACATTTATATCCTAATCTTGATATACTTATTGGATTCTATGGAGATCTGAGTACCCACCATGGTGTATTTAAACATATTGTGAGATTCGAATTAATAATGAGTGGTGTGGACACATTCTATTGAGGGAAAATTTTCCTGAGTGCTAACACTGCACAATGACATTCTATAGAATACACAAAGGCTGTGACTCTTTGGGGGATACAATGATTTAGAAGAACTGCTTACTATAATTCTCTAGGCTGTTATACCCAAGCTTCAGAAAATGGTGGAGAGCTGGTATTTGTCTATAAGACCTTGACATAATGAGCCTTTTCTTAAAGCTTCAGGTAAAAAATATGGGACAGAAAGAGTCTGTGTATGGCTGTCTATGTAATTTAATACACTTACATGAATAAATATTGGAATTAGCATTTATGAAAACTGACGTTAGTTATGGAATTCTTAAAAAATGTACAAATATAATAACATTTCACATGGTAGTAAAGGATGTTTTATTTTAATATATTAGGAAAGTGCTTCTCGGGTATATGTGTTGAAAAAAGGCCATGTATGCAATTAAATAATATGCCATTAGCTAACCTAGCTGCTTAGAATTGCAGCCATTTCTCCCCAAAGAAAAATATGTCAGAATTTTATTTTCACTACAGATGAATACAATACAGTGAACATTAAATCAATATGTATTCTCTGTAAACAGAACTATTAAGATTATTTTTAGTCTATCTTACATGTGAATGTTTAAAGATAGCAACCGGTAAAAGTTAAATCCAAATATATTTTTAAATAGGGGACTTCTGATAATGAAATTAAATATAATAATCTGTACAGGAAAAATATAATCTATGCAGTTCTCTAAATTTTCTCAACTTGTCATGAAGTTAGGGATTTATTTGGTTAAAACAAAAAAATTTAAGAATATTTTTAAGTATTAGTATCTATAGTCTTAACCTCTGAATCTCTACTTTGGAATTACATTGGTATTACTGATCCAATCAGCCTGGCACCCACAATGGATGTGATCTGATATGAAATGATGGTTTTCTGCGTGCTGCTTCCACGGTGGGCAATAGGCTCTAACGCTCTCGTGACATGTAAAAAAGAGAATCGTAAAGAGCTCTTTTTTAAAAAATGTAATTCGTTATGTAAGTGTTTTCCTTTTCCTGACTGTTTATAAAAGTCACATTTAAATGCCCATCACTCAGTCTCTCTCACCAGACTGTGTGATCCTTGAGTCACAGGTCCTAAAGTATTTGTCTTCATATCACTAGTGTGTAAGGGGTTCAAGGATTTCAGAGCTGATCAAGGAAAACAGTAAGACCACGAGGGGGCAGTAGCACACAGGAGCTTTGTTGAATGATGCTTTGGTTTGCAGGAAGGCGATGTCCCTCACAGCATGAGCATGTCCAGAGGCCACCATCCAGAAGGGGAGGGAAGCTAGGGAACTCTTAGAGAGGAGGGGGCTGGGCAGGGGCTTAGGTGTCTAGGTGACATCACTCAGCATCATGGCAGAGTCTCTGAGTCAGAGCTCTGAATGACAGCAGTGGCTTGGGGGTCTGTGTCGCCACAGAGTTTATCTTACCTGTGTCTAGCGGATGCTGGGTGCAGTTTTCTGAGGTATGCAGAAAATTTAAGTTTGGTGCAAGTAGCTTTTTGAGCTAAGGGATCTTATCCTGGTGTGAAGAAATAAGTAACCTAGGGGCTAAAATACAGAGACCATCTCTGGCTCATTTATACAATGCAGTGCCTGGCACAATGCATGTAAAATAGAAGGGCCAGGTACATACCTGATGAAAATACACAGTCAAATCATTTTGCTTAATGAGATAATTGTGTAAGCCTCTAATCACAATCCAATTTTCTTTCATTTATGGAAGGTAAAACAAACCATCTCAAAATTCATAGCCTCTGTTCTCAATGAACTTACTGTCAAGTTAGAGGAAAATGACTAATGTACTTGAACTTTATATAAACTGTACCAAGTTGCAAAATGTTTACTGGAAAAAAATACATAGGGAAATATATAACATTTTAGAACGTACTCAATTTTTAAAAATAGGCTAAGCTTTAAGAAAGTCTGTTACAGGACGGTGACGCTGTTGTGTAGTTTGTTTGGATACTTGGTGGTCCTTACTTATTTTAGATTCCTTTAGATTTGTATGTGATTTCTACGTGCCCATAAGCTTGTGATTTTTAATTAAATATATTAGCTTCAAAAATAAACTCAAAGCCAGTCTACTCACAGAAGCCTCCCTGGATGTTCTCTATCCTAGTTTTGTTTTCCTTAAATCTAAATAACATTAAATCTCATCACACTGATCCTTATAAAGTCTCCTTTGGAGTAAGGTTGAGGGCTGCAAATAAATATCTTCTTTGTTGTGCTTCATAAATCATATGCACTTATTTCTTCAGCCAGAAGAACTTCCTTTAGTATTTCTTACATCATAGGGCTTTTGCTGATGAATTCTCTGAGTTTTCATTTACTGAAAATGCTTTATTTTGCCTTCCATCTGGAATAATATTTTGGAAGTAAATAGAATTCTGTGTTGGCAGCTTTTATTCTGAGCTTCTTTCAGGACTTTGAAGTTATTATTCTCTTGTTTCTGGTAGGAAATCAGCTCTCATTCAAATCATCTCCCTCTATGTAACATGTTGCAGGTCCTCTGGCAGCATTCATGACTTCTTTTATCTTTGGTTTTTAGCTGTTTGACTCTGATATGCCTGAGTCAGATTTTCTTTCTGTTTTTCCTGCTTGTGGTTTACTTATCTTCTTTGAACTTTAAACTTTATATCATTCCCCAAATTTGGCTAATATTTAGACACTGTTTCTTCAATATTTCTATGCCCATCTTCCATTGTCCTCTCCTGGGGCTCCAATCATTCTGTTCGACCTTTAGATACTGTTACAGATGTCATTGGGCCTCTGCTCATGTTTAAAATTCTTTTTCTTTATATTCTTCAAATTGGATATTTTTGTTAAGCTATCTTTAAATTTATCAACTCTTCTGCAATGTCCAATTTGCTATTAAGTCCGTACAGTGTAATTTTTTATTTAAATTTATTTTTCATTCTAGAGTTTCCATTTTATTGTTTCTTCGGGTTTCTGTTTAACTGCTCTAAGTTTCTATTTTTTATTCATTGTGAGCATGCTTTTCTTTACATTTATGACTCTAATAGTAATAACTATTTAAAAATTCTTTACTGCTTATTCCAATATCTGAAGTCTCTTGGGATCAGTCTGAATATGGATTAGATTTTCCTGTTTCTTCCTATGCTGTATAATTTTGGATTGTATTCTTCACATTGTGAATGATACATTAAGAGACTTTTAATTATGTCATGTGTTCCTTAAGGGTACTGGTATTTTATTTTACCTTTTAGTTAACTTGATTTAAAATCATGCAGCAAATTCCTGATCTTCTGTGCTGAATGACAACAGAAATTTCTGTTATCTTACCGTTAACTGAGCACTCACATTATATATGTATCTGCATGTTAGTTATCAACTGCTGCATAACAAATAACCCCAAACATAGCAGTTTGAAACAACACACATTACCTCATGAAATCTGTGGGCCAGGATTAAACGGGGCTTAGCTGTGTGTTTCTGGATCCGAGTCTCCCGTGAGGCTGCATCCCAGGAGTGAGCTGGGGCTGCAGTAATCTGAGACTTGGCTGGGGCGAGCAGCCTCTTCCAAGTTTACCCTCACGGCTCTTGGTCATAAGCTCTTCATGGGGCATTTCCATTGGGCTGCTGATGACATGGCAGCTGGACTTCCCTAAAGCTAGAGATCCAAATGAGTTAGAAAACCTGGCAGGAGCCTACTTTTTGTCCACCTAGTCCTCAGAACTGGTATGCCACCACTTCTGCTGTATTCTTTGGGCCACACTGGGGGAGGGGCTATGAACGCCAGGGGCTGCTATCATTAGGGGACACCTTGGAGGCTGGTCACCACTGTCTCCTCTGTCTTCCATTGATTCAGGTCCCTCCCACAGGCAGCATCACTCCTTCCCAAGACCCTCAAAAGCCTCATCTCATTTACATCAGACCAAAGTCCATAATATTTTTCTCTAAATCAGATATAGGTAGATAAGTTCCCTGGGATGTGGTTCCCTAAGTATAGAGTCTAGAGTTTAATTCTTCTCAATCTCCTCTTCCTCACATTCTTAACAGTCAACAATGAGGCAAACACAGGTTAACCACAATTGGCATTCCTAGGGGGGAAATGACATTTCACACAGACCTTGATTTCAAATTCTCATTGTTAATTTAATTTTTTCTATGACTTGGGAAAACTTAGCTTACCATAATTAAACCTGTTACGAAGTTAAACCCTACGAGGCAGCTATCCGTATCACCATCTAATTTAGAGGAAAAAGGCTCATATTAGTTAATTGTATAAAGCACTCAGCACGTGGCAGTTGATCTGTTTTTTTATTGTTTTTCCATTTCTATCTTTCTCTGCCCTTTTCTACCCTGCCCGGTGCCCCTGGTTTAGGGAACGATGCTGAGAACTCCCTAAAGGAACAGTTGAGAGTTAGCAGAACTGGCCACCATTTCTGTCCCCTCCCCACAGCATAAGGAGATGATAATGACAACATGGATGACCGCCGTGTGATCTTGTAGGCTGTGCCCTGTTCTTTGTAGAATACTCAACCACCCTACAAACCTGAAGGGCCAAAAAAGAATCCTTGGTGGGGACTGGACACACAGGCAAGGGGTTGCTAGAGTCCTTTCAGGGAGCTTGTCACTTGGATGATACACTCTGTTGATAATGGGGGAGGCCCTGTATGTGTGGAGGCAGCGAAAATGTGGGAACTCTCTGTACCTTCTCAATTTTTCCATTAACCTAAACTAAAGTAATAGTCTGTAACTTTTTAAAAAAGGTTGTGTTATAACGATTTGGGGATAAAAGTTGGGGCAACCATTATCTCTGTTCTGTCAGAAGATGACTGTAGTCATTCCAGAGGCTCCAGTTGAATCATGGATGTGCAAGGTGAGGCAGGTACTGCAGGTCTCTTCAGGCAGTCCTGAGACAAGTGGAAGCACACAAAGTGGCTTTGGGGGCATTTATTGCTGAAGGAGTCAACAGGAGATTATTCTGGCTCTGAGAGGCTACTCAGTGACTGACACTGACATTAACACGGTGAGGGTGAAGCTGAATATTAACCCACATGTTCAGAAGGTAACTACATATACCTTCTAACTACACATTTCATCTTGTACCTGTTACTTAACCTCTGAGTCCGTTTCCAGAGCTCTAAAATGTTTTTTAAATAACATCTCTTTAAAGTGTCTCCATGAGCATGTAAATTGTCTAGTACTTAGCAGGCACTACAAATATATTCTACATGAATCTAGAGCTACACAATTGTATTACCAAGTATTGTTTGCTCTGAGCAAAACAGGTTGCATTGTTTCACCTGATTCACAAAACTCTAGGGTTTATCAGAGAAGCAAAATAGTTTGCCTACATCACAAATGTAGCAAAAACAGAGCCAGGATCTGAACCAAAATATAATTCTCAATCGTTATCCATAACAGGGCCCCACAGGAAAGGGCAGTTAATCACCAGGAACAAAAAAAGCACAAAACCCACCTAATAAAAATGGAGGTATGCTCTGAATATATAGTCTCTTACTAATAATTGAAAATGATGGCTGCATTTATTTATGTGTGCTTGTGTGCATTATTGTGTAGTTTGTCAACCTGCCGGAGGATTGGGGGCTCATGTCTTTCATGGAAAATATGTTGGATAAATTTCTTCACCTTGCTTGCCATGAATTGTCCACTGTCACTGAGATTTATGTGACAGTAAAAAAGAGGTGATCAGAAGAGATAAGAACTTTGCCCAGGATCCTAAGCTCAAGATTCTAAGAAACCAAGCGCAAGTTTAATTGAATAAGGAACTTCCATGGATTGGGGTACAGATCCTTTTCCATCACCACCCCCCAAAAAACCCTATTAACACATACAATTCCCATTTAGAGAATCGGAATGTTAAGAAACCATTCCTCACAAGCACTGAAATTGAAACTGTGATTAAAAATCTTCCAACAAACAAAAGCCCAGGTCCAGATGGCTTCGCAGGTGAATTCTATCAAACATTTAGAGAAGAGCTAACACCCATCCTTCTCAAACTCTTCCAAAATATAGCAGAGCGAGGAACACTCCCAAACTCATTATGAGGCCATCATCACCCTGATACCAAAACCAAACAAAGATGTCACAAAAAAAGAAAACTACAGGCCAGTATCACTGATGAACATAGATGCAAAAGTCCTCAACAAAATACTAGCAAACAGAATCCAACAGCACATTAAAAGGATCATACACCATGATCAAGCAGGGTTTATCCCAGGAATGCAAGGATTCTTCAATATATGCAAGTCAATCAATGTGATACACCGTATTAACAAACTGAAGGATAAAAACCATAGGATTATCTCAATAGATGCAGAAAAAGCTTTAGACAAAATTCAACACCCATTTATGATAAAAACTCTCCAGAAAGTGGGCATACAGGGAACCTACCTCAACATAATAAAAGCCATGTATACCAACCCACAGCAACATCATTCTCAATGGTGAAAAACTGAAAGCATTTCCTCTAATTCAGGAACAAGACAAGGTTGCCCACTCTCACCACTATTATTCAACATAGTTTTGGAAGTTTTAGCCATGGCAGTCAGAGAAGAAAAAGAAATAAAAGGAATCCAAATTGGAAAAGAAGAAGTAAAACTGTCACTGTTTGCAGATGACATGATACTATACATAGAGAATCCTAAAGATGCCACCAGAAAGCTACTAGAACTAATCAATGAATGTGGTAAAGTAGCAGGATACAAAGTTAATGCACAGAAATCTCTTGCATTCCTATACATTAACAATGAAAAATAAGAAAGAGGAATCAAGGAAACACTCCCATTTACCATTGCAACAAAAAGAATGAAATACCTAGGGATAAACCTACCTAAGGAGGCCGAAGACCTGTATGCAGAAAACTACAAGACACTGATGAAAGAAATCAAAGACAATACAAACAGATGGAGAGATACATCATGTTCTTGGATTGGAAGACTCAACATTGTGAAAATGACTATAGTACCCAAAGCAATCTACAGATTCAATGCAATCCCTATCAAATTACCAATGGTATTTTTCACAGAACTAGAACAAAAAATTTCACAATTTTTATGGGTACACAAAAGATGCCGAATAGCCAAAGCAATCTTGAGAAAGAAAAAGGGAGCTGGAGGAATCAGGCTCCCTGACTTCAGACTATACTACAAAGCTACAGTCATCAAGACAGTATGGTACTGGCACAAAAAGAGAAATATAGATCAATGGAACAGGATAGAAAGCCCAGAGATAAACCCATGCACATAGGGTCACCTTATCTTTGACAAGGGAGGCAAGAATATACAATGGAGGAAAGACAGCCTCTTCAATAATTCGTGCTGGGAAAACTGGACAGCTACATGTAAAAGAATGAAATTAGAACACTTCCTAATACCATACACAAAAATAAACTCAAAATGGATTAAAGACCTAAATGTAAGGCCAGACACTGTAAAACTCTTAGAGGAAAACATAGGCAGAACACTCTTTGACATAAATCACAGCAAGATCTTTTTTGACCCACCTCCTAGAGTAATGGAAATAAAAACAAAAATAAACAAATGGGGCCTAATGAAACTGAAAATCTTTTGCACAGCAAAGGAAACCATAAACAAGACAGAAAGACAGCCCTGAAAATGGGAGAAAATATTTGCAAATGAAGCAACAGACAAAGGATTAATCTGCAAAATATACAAGCACCTTATACAGCTCAATATCAAAAAAACAAACACCCCAATCCAAAAGTGGGCAGAAGACCTAAATAGACATTTCTCCAAAGAAGATATACAGATTGCCAACAAACACATGAGAGGATGCTCAACGTCCCTAATTATTAGAGAAATGCAAATCAAAACCTCAATGAGGTATCATCTCATACCGGTCAGAATGGCCATCATCAAAAAATCTACAAACAATAAATGCTGGAGAGGATGTGGAGAAAAGGGAACCCTCTTGCACTGTTGGTGGGAACGTAAATTGATACAGCCACTTTGGAAAATAGTATGGAGGTTCCTTAAAAAACTAAAAATAGAACTACCATATGACCCAGCAATCCCACTACTGGGCATATACCCTGAGAAAACCATAATTCAAAAAGATACATGTACCACAGTCTTCACTGCAGCACTATTTACAATTGCTGGGACATGGAAGCAACCTAAATGTCCAACGACAGATGAATAGATAAAGAAGATGTGGCACGTATACACAATGGAATATTACTCAGCCATAAAAAGGAACAAAATTGAGTTGTTTGTAATGAGGTGGGTGGACCGAGAGTCTGTCAGAATGAAGTAAGTCAGAAAGGGAAAAACAGTACTGTATGCTAACGCACAGATATGGAATCTAAAAAAACGGTACTGATGAACCTAGTGGCAGGGCAGCACTAAAGACGCAGACATAGAGCAGAGACTTGAGGTCGTGGGGGGAAAGGGGAAGCTGGGACGAAGTGAGAGAGTGACATTGATATATATACACTACCAAATGTAAAATAGTAGCTAGTGGGAAGCAGCTACATAGCACAGGGAGATCAGCTTGGTGCTTTGTGACCACCTAGAGGGGTGGGATGGGGAGGATGGGAGGGTGGCTCAAGAGGGAGGGGATATGGGGATATATGTATTCTTATAGCTGATTCACTTTGTTATACAACAGAAACTAACACAACATTGTAAAGCAGTTATACTCCAATAAAGATATAGACAAGAACAAAAACAAAGAAACAAAAAGAAATCATTCCTCTTACTTTATAGTTAAATTCAAACACCTATAAACTAATCTAAGGACGAAGTGTTTGCCTGTTACATGGAAGGGGAAATTGGGGGTGACATTTTTCAGTAGTTATATTGTGTCAAGCACGGTGATAGGCAGTTCACATATTATCATATAATTTCATGATCTCCAAAACCCATTGAGGTGACTGTTATTTTCACTTTGCAGATCAGATACCTGAAAATCAGAAAAGTGTCCAATGTCACACTACTAGACATGAATATTATGACATTTTGTAAAACTTCCTGTGATAAATTGGTTATTATTTCTGAAAACTAGGAAAACCATTTTAATCAGATTTTTGAAATGTGTAATTCTCAATTTTATATACCTGGGTGAGAGAATGATCAGTCTCAGACTTATGAGGAGAGGAGTAGATCACTGAATCTGTATTTAAGATTTGATTCAAATGGAAAACAGCCCAAAAGATCATTGCCTGTTCATCCTTTGAGTTGAGTTCAGCAAACATATTGAGTATCTAGCGTATCATTCGTTATTCTATTAATGAAACTTTGTGTGTACCTACTATACACAATGATGGAAATGCATTCACGAATGATATTTTTATTACCTACAACTGACAAGTGGCTAATACATGTACAAGTATGTACAAATATACATGTAATATCCTACACACTTAGAGTGATGGTTCTCTTGGCTAATTCATTTACTTCATTCCGAATTATTTATTGCAAACGCATCATGTGTGAGGAGCTGTTTTGGGTAGTGAAGGTAAGAGAGTGTAGGAAGCAGATATGAGTCCTGCTTGCATGGAGCTGTCGGTCTCCATTGGTGCCCATGGAAGGGGTACTAATTTGCACAAGATAAAAAGTAAAGTATGTAGACTATTAAAGGATGATGAACGCTATGTGGAAAAAAATAGGCCAGGAATGGGGTAGGATGGGATATGTCACAGAACAAAAAGGAGTCTTCTGTCATGAAGTGGTGGCCCTCTTTAATTCTGGTAAATATATTTGCTTTAACATTTTTATTTTTCTCAATATTAACATAATTTCACTAAATTTAATTTTAGTCATTATTTGTTTGGCATATCCTTTACCATCCTCTCTTTTTGCTGAATTCTGTGTCCTTAAATTTTAGACGTGTCTCTGGGGACAATTCCAAATACTTTTATTGTTTAACCAACAGTTTTTCTAATTAATAAAGTAACATTGTTTTAATGTAGAAAGTTTAATTCATTTGTAGTTAGAGTATTCAAAGTGTGTGTATATGTGCTCACATATGCTTGTTTAAAAATATTTAGAATTCCCACATCATTTTGTGTTGTAAATTTGTACTAATTTTTTGTATCAATTATTTTGTACATTGTTCTTTGTTTTGTCTTTCTTTTATTTTGAGTTAAATGAGTTTTTCTCATTTGTTTGCTTGTTTGTTTGTTGTAAACTCTCATTTGTCATCTCTTTGCCTTCTTCTGGAGAAGCCCCCAAATATCAGACACATACTCCGTGCCAGCTTCTTTTTCCACATTTTGACTCTTGTCTGAAATATTCCTGCCTTTTTCAGCCTCCAGTGCCTCCATATTTTTGTTATTGTGGTTGTTCATGTCTGCTATTTACAGCAGTTATTTGCAGGAGAACCAATTTGTCAGGGTCTCATTATCTACACCAGAAGTGAAAATTTATCTAATATCATTGATTGCAAATATTATCATTTATAGAAATAGCATTGTTATTTTTTTCAAAAAATTTAAGTCATATCTCCCCTTTATATTTTTCAATCCTTTTTTTATCCTTAAAACATGTTAAGAAGAGTCTCTTTATAATTTATGTACATCATCCATTATTTGAAATTTGGGGCATCTGTATATGCTCTATGTGTTTAACATTGACCCATGTTTCTTATCCTGGTGGCTTGTTTCTGTGTGTGTGTGTGTGTGTGTGTGTGTGTGTGTGTGTGTGTGCGTGTTTTCTCTGGGAGGTGATATTTGTGAGAACTTTATTTGCGGCACTTCTCTGAATCAAGGATTGTAGGTATATTCAACAGGGACGATGTACATTTAAAGTCACGACTCTGTATTTACCTGTCTGTCTCTCCAGTGTTGGGGGCAGTGGTTTGTCCTGTGCCCTCCTCCCTCTTACAGATACAAGACCAGTTGTTGATTTTTCAGTCTATTCTGCTTTTTACTTGTTAGGACAGAGTGGTGGCTTCCAAGCTTCTTAAATGCAGAAGTGGAAACCCTATCAGTTCTTGGATAGATAATCTGCTTTTTAATCCTTTAGCAGGTTCTAAGCTCTTGCTTAGTTTAATCTATTATTTTATTATAACTATATCTATGCTTTTTAAAGAAAAAATTTATCCTGCTTATGTTGTATTAGTCTTTTAAATTTATGTTTTCATCAATCCTAAGAATTTCTCAGCACATTCTACTGCCACTCTAATGAATTGTATCTTAGATCCTTTTATTCTTTAATCCATATTCTGCAATAACTTTTTTTTTCCCATCTATACTTAGTGTGCTGCATCCTGAATACATTCTACAAAATTATCTTTGATAAATTGCTTTTTCTCTTTAACTATATCTAAACTTTTCTTATCACATTCCTTGGGTTTTTCATTTTAATGACTAAAATGCTAGATAAGAAAAAAGTTGAGAAATAATATTTGAGAAAGGAACAAGATCCTTTCAAAACCTGACTAAGGATATATTTAGGACAAAGACTCATTAGAACTTTTAGAATTGAGAAACTAAGGCACCATTCTCTCCTTAGATTCCAATTTCCATAATGTTAATATGTGAATTTTTATGGACATCTCATTTTACTCTTTTTTTTTTAAACAATTTCTGTTAATTCTCACATACGGAATGTGTTTTCCTGTTGTGTTTTATAAGTTTTCATTGTGAACTCGTGTTTGGTAGGAGTTATTTATGGAAATCTTGAGAGACATGGATGAGGTTCCCTATGAAAAGTTACCCAACACTAGCAATCATGTTCTGTGTTAATTTATTTTCTCCAATTAAGATTCTTCCAGACAACACTGCCGTATACAATGGACTCAGAGACCCATGTGAGAGCAGGTTTTTAAAAATATTTTTATTTTTAAAAAAATTTTGCCAAAGCTCCTGGAACAAGACAACACATCTCTTTCACCCTTTGCTTAGTGGGCGTCCTTTTCTGTCTTCCAAGTCTTCTCTCAGAGTCTAATTCCTTCAGGTCTGGATTTCTGTGGAGTTCAAGGTCTGGAAGATGGACTGGCCCAAGTCTCGCCTCCTGTGCTTGGCATGAGCATTCTGTCCCCAGTCCTGGCCGGTAGGATCAGCAAAGCCCTTCCTTGGGGCCCTTCTAACAGCCAGCTTGGTCCAGCCCCCAGATATCAGCTCTCTTTTCATGTTTAAACTATAGGGATTTAAAAAAATTTATTTGGAACTTAATTATTTATTTAAAAGCACAGTTGTTGACTTAACTCATATTTCAAGAGTTAAACCTCGTGACCATATATACTTTTATATTGCTGGAAACAGATGTCCTGACAATTTATTTAAAGTAGAAAATTAATAGTGTTGGAAACTATTGTATTAATAATTGGACATATTATAACTACTTTCCAGTTATTGTATTTCCTGATTTCATTAGTTACATGTAAATGGTAAATATCTGAATATATCACAAATATAGTAAGACCAGTCTTGCTTTCACTCTTAACCTTAAAAAATGCAGTATGCTCTCTGCCATTTTCCATCTCAGAAATTCTTCTTGAACTCTGAACTGTCTCCAAGAAAGGGCAGATAGTTTAGGGCACAGAATGCCTTTGTCTTGACTCCAACGCCAGGAAGTTCTTCTGTTTTGCCCAGAAATATGAGAAAAGTAGGAATTTGTTTTTAATTTACAATTTCAGAACCAACCTTGAATATCAGGACATGATGCCATGAGTCCAACATAGAACTTTTAAATCATAAACACGCTGTTATTTTATAATCACTTTGCTTAAAAAATATTTTCATGGTCTAGTTTCATTAATATTTTTACTGCTTAATAGTAATCAGAAAATGTGAGGTTCAGGTTTTTTTTTTTTTTTTTTTTTTTTTTTTGCTATTTTATTTTATATTGTACAGTTTGGGACTTGACCAAATTTTACTTTTCTAAAGATCTGGTTAGATAATGTAAATAGTGATGTGAAATTGGGCTAAAGAGGAAGTATTCTATTTGAGTTATTTAACCTGGTATAGATTCAACGAGCACAAAGTTGTTTTCGAAGAAGAATGTACTCAGGAAATCGTAATTTTCTTTGCATCAACAGCACAGCTAGATAAAAACTGACATTTTCAAATAAATGAGTTTATTACTATTTTTAGTGTTGGTGTAATTTTATGTTTTCCGTATCTTGCCAGTCACGAGTGTCCATTTTTAAATAGATTTTTTTTCTCTATGACATCTCTGCTTGAAAAAAACTGACATCTCTGAAATGAGCCACAGTATATTTGCTATTTTTAGACTGCCCAATTTTATATTTTCATTTCTAACAGGTCTGTCTTTATATAAATTCATTAATGTTAGAACGTTGTCTAGAATTGGAGAGTACTTGAGCTGTTTAGTAATTTAATAAATGCAGTTGTTCGGCAAATTCAAAACTAGTTGTGGAAAATAAATCTAAAAGAATATATAACAAATCAACCCTAAATAACCCCTGGTATGTTAATAGTTTTTGATTAAATCATACATGATTATTTTTAAATATTTCAATATATAAATACACAGGAAAAATAATTTACAGGAACTTATGTAAGAGTTCAAGTTTACAGAAGTAAACACAATATTTCAGTCTCCTTCAAATTGTACATATAAATTTTGATGTCCACAGTCATCACAGTTGGCACAGCGTCATTTTGTAAGACCGTACCTAAATACCGCTCAATTCTTTTCTATTTTTAGTACACATTTTTCCTCTCCAAGCCCCTTCCTTGCCACTTGTCTGCATTGACTGAAGGATGCCTGCTATTAGGTCTTGTCCTTGACTTTCCCACATGAACCTTACTGCTGCCTGTATTCTGTCACAGTGAAAGCCAAGAGGCAAAAATGAGTAAATTTGAAATTACTGTGTTCATGCTTGTGAATGTCAGATCAGATGACCCTGAAGGAAGCAAAGGTCAATGTGTGACAGTCACAGTGGAAAACATTTGCCCCGGCCTGCCTGTCTCCACAGCAGAAGAGGGAGAAAACACCACCCTAAGAAACGTGTCAACAGTGGTGGCTATCTCAGCTCTTAAGGATTTCTCAAGACTGCCCTGGGTCACAGCATCACTGCTTTAATTGGAATTTAGATGGCTGTGACTTCTCTAAAACTTACCATAATATCCTTTTCTTTCTCATGTTGTGTTGTTATTTATTGATTGTCAATTTATTTATCTCGTCAAAGGTAAAAGATGGATTTTTTAAGATGAGCTTATGTAGTCTTTATTATGCTGTGGAAAAAATAATAACCCTGAAATCTCAGGGGCTTATGAAACAAAGGTTTATTTCTCACTTTCCTTTCTAATGCCTGTCAGGGGAACACAGGTTGAAATAAGGTTTTGTTATTGGTTGTAGAATTTTGGGGTCTCTCCTATTTCAGCACTAGGATCCAGGGTCTTTCACACAAGGGGACAGGAGAGAGAGATCACAGTACAAATGAGACCATAGCATTTCCATCCCAAACCCACTGTCCAGAATTGGTCTCGTGGCCCTGCCAGGAACGGGGTTGGGGACATGTAACCCTACCATGTGCTGCAGTGGAAAAGAGAATCAGACGTGGATGAGATTTGGTACCTCTAACAATTAGGAATAACTTGCTATTTGCTTTGACCTGTATTGCATTTGGACTAATAGAACCACAACGATTTCTTTATCCCCACCTGTTCCTTTTTTCTTGTTTTGTTTTCTTTTGTTATTTCAAGATGGCCCAAACTATACTAACCAGAAAACTGAGCAGACACTACTCTCACTGCAGGAAAAGTGGTACACCAGCCGGCAAGAACCTCCTTCTACTAGGAAGACTTTCTTCATCCCTTTAGAGGGCATGACTCCTCTGGGCAACAGGGGAGACCTCTTGGAATATGTTCTGGGCATAACTCCAGATGCAGAGTATGAGATATTGATATGGAGTTTAGAAAAATATTGCACTTGGTACTTGTGAAGGATATGACTTTCCACATATACCATGTCACTTGATAGACACATCACAGAGATTTCCGGACTGGAATCATATTCAATAGGTTCTACTTTATATCATTAACAAAATTATTTTTGAAGGAAAAAATAGTTGTGATTTCCACAGTATAGTAGAAAATAGACATAATGTTGTGATTCTGTCTATCTACCTATCTATCTAACTATCTATCTAAAAGAGCCAAGTTTGATGAAACCCTGAGTCTCACTTATGTTGCCATTCTTATGTGTTGAGCACCTACTATATACCAAGCCAGTGTTGGGTGCTGAGGATAAAATGGTATTTAAAAGAGATGGCCTCAAAGATTTTACAGTGACTTCTTCAAGCCGGAAAAATGTCAACAGATGAACATTATCACTACATTTTCCAGCCTCACAGATACAGGACTTCTCAGCTAAGGGAGGTATGGATACCTATCTATTCATCTAGTAAGCTGGTCTGGAAAGCGTGGTATTCTCACTCTTTGTCATCCTTTGGGGACATAATACTACTACTACTACTACTACTAATAAAACCAACAAATTGTTGTAAGAATGCTTGAGAGTATTTAGATTTCTCTTTAAGAAGTGAAATCTCTATGTGCTGATGATAAAACTAAGAAAGTATGATCTTCATACAGGAAATTGGAAAACAACAGTACAAGGGACATAAAGTTAATAACAAGATAACAATAATGGCATCAACTTAAGTCAGAGTCTCCCAGGGGCAGACCCATTTTTGTGTATGTGATTTATTAAGTATTCACAGAAAATTTCAGTGAAAAAAAAGCATGGTAAAGAAAAGGGAAGGAGACAAAGAAGAAAATTATCAGTACTTAAAAGTTTCTATGTTCATGCTGACATTGCCAATTCAAGTATTTTCTTTTATTTTCATTTAATCTGAGAGCATATTTATTACACTAGTCCATTTTTAAACTACAGTTGACACTTGACCAACGTAGGGGTTAGGGGAGCTGACCCTCTGTCCAGTCGAAACTCCCTATATAGCTTTAGTTGGCCCTTCCTACCCGAGGTTCCTCTGCATTTACAATTCCTCTGCATCAGTGAATTCAGCCAACCATGGATTATGTAGTACTGTTGTGTTTATTATTGAAAAATATTCGTGTATAAGTGGACCAGCCAGCTCAAACCTGTGTTGTTCAAGGGTGAAATGTATTTTAAGGCAACATTTTCTAGAGTGTCCTTTGACATTGTTCAATTACTGTTGTTCAATTTAGCCATCTCTGTTTTCTTTCCTCCTCCTTCTTTTTAACCCTTGGCTCAAGCATCCTGGATTTACCTTCAAGCATATACTTCCAGGTGATATCTTTATTTCTTTGCCATCACCCAAAACCAACTGCAGGTAAGGTAAAAAAGAAAAAGCCAGTTTTCTTCCTAGGAACTGTGAATAGTACAGGAACATAATACACCTAATGTTTCACTGAAATTGCATACAATTAAGAGTGAATTGAAAAGAAAAGAAAGTCATTGAATAAATACAACACTGAGGTTTCTGTCTAAAGTTTCTCGTTAACGCCTCATTTTCACATACACTGTAGTCCTTTAGCACTACGTGAGAAATCATTTGGCATAATTTTAAAAAAATTATCGTTTGTAGTTAATGTCAGACATAAAATTTGTCTCAGTTTATTAGCCAGGTTCTCATTATGGAAATTAGTTTACAATAACCACTTCTGGATTCTATTTTCATCCAGGTTTACAATTTCTAACATAAAAGCATCCATTAATCCCTTCAACACAGAGTTGGCGAAAACTATCAAAAATCTTGGGCTAGTTTAAGTATTTCTCTACAAATAGATAAGACAATGATTGTCCTTCCTATTTACTTTAATCTTAAAAATTGCTTGGATAACCAGATTTATTATTTAATAGTGACATTAATTGAGGATAAAATCATGAAATTCCCAATCTCATTAATAACTGTTGAATGGTATTTTGATTTTACTAAACATGTTGAAGAGTTTCACAAAGAATTAGGGACACAAACAATTTGTTCATTTTAAGTCAATGTATCTTATTATATCAAAAATCCCTTGAGGAATGCTTAATTAGTTAGGAAAATCAGATCTAGAGACCAAGATAAGTCATATATCTCCTAGAAGTTTAAGTAGTTTACTCTTCTAGAAATAGCAAAATATTTTTCACGCTATAGCACTGCTTTATCTTCCTTTATTCTGTTCAGTATACTGATTTCTTTATATTTTAAGGCTTCTAGGTTATGTGCATACAGTTTCACACAGCTATTATAGATTACTTATTTTCAATAAGGAGATCAGAGTTTTAATTCCTATAATCAGTCACAAGGAGTTGAACTTAATTGCTTTACAGGGGTCTTTGAGTATATTTCTGTTTAGTCTAACCAGATTGTAAATATTTCAAAATTATATTAGTTTTTTTACTTAAAGGTAGACAATAATTCAATATCGTCACTTCCTGCAACTAAAAGAGAAATCAATTCACACTGGTTCCCTCTAATATGTGTCCATACTAACTTATTATCAGAGGTTACACAGTGGTGGATATTACAAATTAAATTTTATCTAGGCCTTTTCTGAAATGTCAAGTTTAAGATTTTATCAAGCTAATTTAATGATAAAATGTACAACAGTTTTCTCAATATTTTAATATCATCTACTAGTTGGTGAAGTCACTTGACCCAAGTGGATAGTCTCAAGATTCACTTTCACCTTACTTAGCCTTCAGTAGAACAGTCCATTTGATTAAGATTTCATCATTTTGCTTACCACTTCAGTTTAATTATATTGAAACATTTTTAATATTTTTTAAGGGCACATACTTTTTCTAACATTTTAAGTTAAAGTGGAATAAAATCATCAGTAGCTTCTTTTTTGTAAGAGTTTTGTTCTTTGAGTTGCACAGGCTGTCCTGCAAGGTGTCATTGGTAACAGCGTATGTTGCATTACTAATGAAACTGATTGTGAGATTGACATAAGGACACTCCATTGTCACAGACAAGGTGGTATCACATTTCAGATGGCTGATGGCTTGCGTTCCCTCAGAGTAAATTTGGGGAAATCCAAATTTTCACACTATTGAGGGTTCCAACCTTTTCCTTCTCAGCACTTTTTTTTTTTTTTTTTTTTTTTTTTTAAATTATTTAATTTATTTGTTTTATTTATTTTTGGCTGTGTTGGGTCTTCGTTTCTGTGCGAGGGCTTCCTCTAGTTGTGGCAAGCGGGGGCCACTCCTCATCGCGGTGCGCGGGCCTCTCACTATCGCGGCCTCTCTTGTTGCGGAGCACAGGCTCCAGACGCGCAGGCTCAGTAGCTGTGGCTCACGGGCTTAGTCGCTCCGTGGCATGTGGGATCTTCCCAGACCAGGGCTCGAACCCGTGTCCCCTGCACTGGCAGGCAGATTCTCAACCACTGCGCCACCAAGGAAGCCCCCTTCTCAGCACTTTTTGATTTTTTTTTTTCATTGAAGTTATTTTACAAGAGTGAAGTAAAGCTATTGGATCTAATGTAAAATTGCATTTTTCTGAGTATCTCATAGTTTCTCCAGTTTCAGACAATGTAAAAATTTCTAGTGATTCTGAGCCCCAGACACAGTACTCTGGAGAGGTTTCTCTCCCTTAAGATGCAGCCTACATGTTTTTGTATTATTTTCTGCTGTCTTGAGACTTTAGTCATTTTTCCATTTTAACTATTTGTCAATGGGGAGATTCTGATTTTCCAATTTGGAGAAATTTGGAACAGTTTGGAGAAAATTACAAAAGATTTTACACATCAAAAGAGCAAAAGCAAATGCTTGGGAAGATTGTGACCCCAAGAAAATTAGAAATAACATCAGAGAAAGATAGAAGAGCATGTATGAAGTTAGCCTTAACATCATTTTAAATATTGAACCATTCTTGAATTCATGGAAGTAGTTATTTACTATTAAACATACTGGATTCTATTTACTGTTATGCTTGAGAATTTTGACTGGAATTTTGAATAATGTTGGAAAGAAACATGAGTCCTGGATTGGTGGTCTTTTGATGGTTGCTGTGGTATCAGAAGTTCATAAAACAAAATTTTTAATTTTAGTCTTAAAAGCATTGGAGTCCTTTTATATCTGGACTAAATTTTCAGTTCTAGAATATCCTTTCAAAAACATATTGAAGTTCTCTGGTGAAGTTTTCTAATCCCTTCACCTATTTATTGAATGGATTAATCATAGTTATTTTTATTATTTGTCTATTATTTCCAATATCTGGATGATGTGTGTCTGTTTCCACTCTGTGTTCATTCTTTGGTTTTTCAGACATGTTGTCATATATCTTTTCACATCCAGTAATTTTTAAATTGAGTATTGGATATTGCATATGAAAAATTAGAGTATTTGTTAATGATTATCTTTCTCCAGAGAGGATTTTTTTTTTAGACAAGTGGAGTGTGTACAGGTTAGGTACCTTGATCCAGCTGAGTCTTACCCATCTCCAGTGTGGACCCCTTGGGGTACCTTTCAAGGTTCTCAGCTGACTTCTTGGAATATTTAGCAGATCCATTCTTTCTTTCCCCAGACCATGGAGGTTGATAAAATGTGCTTTTGGCTTGTGAGCCTCAACCTATTTCTTGTTTAACCATGGAATATCTTCCTCATATGTAAACTGTGAGTTAGCAAATGATTGGAGGGGAAATTGCACAAAGAATATCAGATTTGACCCCTTTTTCCCTGGAATATTGGCTCTTGAGGCTTGTGTTGGTATCCATGAAATCCAATGCATTTTACCTTCAGCCCTGTGAGGTTGCCACAAGTAAGTTCCAGGCCCCACTTTCTTTCCTGCCTTCATGCCGCATGAAAATCAGGACATTTCTGAGGAGAACCACATTTTTGAAAGTGCAGAATACATGTAGTTGTACATTCCTTTTCTCTGGGAACTTGGCTCCTCAAGTGTTGAGTCCTGATGCTGTCGAAGTGTTGTCTTTCACACTGTTCAGTATACTTTCAAAGTCATTATCTTTGGTAGGGTTATTCTAATACCAGTTATGATTTCTAATATTCTGTGTTATTTTAAGTGCAACTTGGGAATATTTTCTTCTACTCTTTCTAAAAACAATATAATAATAATTGAAACTCTTCTTTCCATTCCTTTTTCTTTCCAGAACTCATATTCCTATACCATTAGCCTTCTTGATCTGCTGTGCAAGTCTCTTCTTTTTTGCATGTTATGTTTCTTCACCTGCTCAGATCTAAGTATTTTGTTATTACACTGCTGTCATAGAAAATGTGGGAATGATAGATTTCACAGTCATCTCTGTGCTCTGTGCTTTGGAAATCCAACAACCAGTAGTTTTCTAAGTTTTTCAAGGTACTTGAGAGGAAGGTGAACTTTTATGTGTCAAAAATATTTGAGTCTGTATGTGTATATATAATGCATATTTTAATAATTATATTATTCAAAACCTTTCTATTTTTGGCTTGACGTGTTTATACATGAACATAAGCTCAAGTGTCCCATTAATATTTGTCAGCAAAAAATTATCATTCATTTCTTATCGTGAACAATTTCTGTTTTAGTATTACTCTATTTGGCATATATTAAATCATGACATCTATGCATGTTGAAGAGTGAATATTTAACCACTTAACGGACCTTTTGCACAAATAATTTTTAAATTCAAGTCTGTTTTTCTCATATTAATATTGCAGTCCTTGCTTCAGTTTTGTTGGCATTTGGCTGGCGATTCTTTGTCCGAATGTCTCCTTTCAGAATTTTAGAGTAGAAGCAAATGCTTCCTCTCTATGATCAGGGACATGTGAGGATTTGAGTCTTGGTTGAATCCTCCTTTCCTAATGTAAAAAAAAAAAAAATTCCATTGGAGACTGAAGATATCAGAATCCGATGAAGCTTACTTTTTACACAATCAGACACCTGCAGCTCATTGTAAGGATTGATGATTGAGTAATAAGCAATTGTAATTGATGAGTCAATAATATTTATGACACACACCTGTATTGAGAAAAGGGTGCTCTTCATTTACCCCAAGTGGGCTGCTCTGTGGCTAGAAAATGTAACACCTGAGGGAATCCCGGTTTCATTGAGTAAAGGTAGCCCACACCTCCTAGTCATGCCTGTGATGAGCAACTGCATCTGACCTGTGACGCGGAGGCCTCACCAGTGAGTCATGAGATGTCCCCTGTGCCACTGATGCTCCTGCTGGGCTTCTTGATCTAAATTCTTTCTTACAAGCAAACAGTAAATTTGTCAGTTTTGAAGCTCATTTAGTGTTGAGGGTGGTTGGTGAATTTGGACCAAAGGCTTTCCTGGTGGTGAGTAGAGTGGGAGTGGGTTTGCTTGTCTCTTTCTAGCTAAATTGTTTGGTTCACTTGCTTGTTTGAATAAAATGTTTATTTTCATTCAAATTAATTTTTTTTTTTTTTCTCTTTTGGTGTTGTGTGGGAACTGAAACAAAGCAAATCTGAGAGGTTCTTCAGATTTAGGTCTTCTTTTTAAATTCAAAAAATTTACTTCTTTCATGTATTTTACCATTTAAAATTCGACTTCATTTATAATTTACTGCAAGAAAAAAATTATGTGCATTCTCCAGTGTCTTTCTACTAAATTTATGGTCTCATAATTTTCATTTTTTTATCCTCTTTCTCTGAATTCTGAGCAATTTTTAAGCATTTTATCTTACTAGGAGACAGTTTCCTTGCTTGGTTTTCTTTCTTACCCCTGTTCCTTGTGCTTGTTGGTCCTCCTCCCTAAAGCTTTGTAAACTTATTTCTACGTGAGGATGGAAGGCTCATTCCCTGTTAGGTGGTCTCCTCTTTTTTTTTTTTTTTTTTAATTTTTATTTATTTATTTATTTATTTATGGCTGTGTTGGGTCTTCGTTTCTGTGCTAGGGCTTTCTCTAGTTGCGGCGAGCGGGGGCCACTCTTCATCGCGGTGCGCAGGCCTCTCACTATCGCGGCCTCTCTTGTTGCGGAGCACAGACTCCAGACGCACAGGCTCAGTAATTGTGGCTCACGGGCCCAGTTGCTCTGCGGCATGTGGGATCTTCCCTGACCAGGGCTCGAACCCGTGTCCCCTGCATTGGCAGGCAGATTCTCAACCACTGCGCCACCAGGGAAGCCCTTCTCTAACTTTTTAAAGTATTCTTCCACTTCAGAGTGCACCAGACAAGAATAATTTCCGCAGCACAGTTGACTTCACTGATCTTATTCTGAGGGTCTGAAAGTTGATTTAAATAATGTGGTTGAGTTTACCCATTATCTTCCCTCGCATAAATTTCGGTTATCCGGATAAGAAGACCCCTGCCACATTATAGTAGACTTAGATCATGAAAAACATGTAGGGCCAGAGTAAATAGATGATAGTGGTTATATGAATTTTTTCTTCCAGTCCCACAGCTAAATCCTCAGATGTAGACAAGGCAGCAAATGCAGTGATGACCATTTCTCCCAGTGTCTACATCTGCTTCAGCCCTCGGTCCCTGAATTAGTGCTCTTGATGATGTTTTCTGTATTTTTTCCTACTAATTTTCCCTGAAAATGCACTGCCTTTTGAAGAAAGGATGAAAAGAATTGTGTGTTCTTATCCAGCATAGATCAATCATTAATGTACTGGTCCAGAATTCATCAAATGGGTGCTATGGTTTTTTAGACCATTTCTATGTTTCAGAAATTGTAGTTTTGTTTTATTTTTACCCTTTTGGGATTTTTGACCATTCTGCTATTTTGCCAGCATGTTTCTTAGAAATTACATTTTATCTTTCTTAATTAGAAGAACTGTCACATTCCAACACTGATTAAAACCTTTTGGAATAAAATTTAGCATCTTCTGTTTTGGGGTAGAAGGCCTTTTATAATCTCAAACCTTACTCCTGACACTACTAGCACCCCCTTTTATTTAAATACTGTATACTTTGGAACAGCATTAGAGGTACCAAAACAAAAACAAAAACCCTGCAAAGATAGTGTAGAGAATTCCTACATACCCCACACCCAGTTTTTCCTATTAGCAATTAGCATGGTACATTTGCTACAATTAATGAAGCAATATTGGTACACTATTATTAATTAAAATGCACATTTTTCATATTCTCCTCATTTTTTATGTAATGTCCTGTTTCCAATCCAGGATTTCATACATGACACATTAAAATAATGATGCATTATGAGTCCTTAGGCTCTTCTTCGCTATGACAGATTCTTACACTTTACTTTTTTTTTTTATGACTGACAATTTTGAGATCTGGTTAGGCATTTTGTTGAACGTTCCTCAATTGCCATTTATCTGACATTTTCCTCAATATCGGACCGGAGTTATGATTTTTGGAAAGAAGACTACAAAGGTAAAGTGTTACTTTCATCACACCACATCACCAGTGCATACTCTCAACATGATTTATCACTATCAATGTTGACCTTGATCACTTTGAGCTGAGATAGTGTTTGTCAGCGTTCTGCACTGTGAAATTCCTCTTCTTCTCTTTTTACCTACTCAACTACTTGGAAAGAAGTCACTATATGCAGCCGGCACTCAAGGAGTGAGGAGTTAGGCTAGCCCTGCTAACATCTTAATTTTAACCCGGTGAGACCCATGTTGAATTTCTGAATTACTGAATTGTAAGATAATAGCTTGTATTGTAAAGCCCTAAGATTGTGGCAGTTTGTTATGGAAGCAGTAGAAAATACATTGATATGATTTGATGAGTACCTGCCATGTTTGTAACTATTTCTGTTCATTGTGTTTCTTTTGTTTTTTTCTCTTTTTATGCATTCTCAGTTTCAATTGAGCATTTTATATAATTTACTTTATTTCTTCTCTTTACATACAAGTTATACTTGTTTTGAAAAAATAGTGGTTTCCTAGAGGTTGCAATGTACATTTTAAACTAATCTAAGTCTACCTTGAAATAACGATTGATGTGTAGGGCAGTTACCTTGTGACAATGTTCCCAATTCCTCCCTCCCACCCCTTACATACAGGTCACTGTTATTCATGTCATTTATCCTCCTGCTATACTCACTCAGTTCACCTTTACTACTATCACTTTTAACAAAGAGTTATCTTTTAGATCAGGTAAGAATTTTAAAAACTGTTATCATCCTTCATTCCTTTTTCAACATTTTTCCTTTTTTGTTATCCCAGTTTTTAGTCTATATAATTTCCCTTCTCCCTGATGTACTTCTGTGAACATTTCTTTCAAAACAAATGTGTTGGCAATAAAGTCTCTTAGGTTTTGTTTGTCTGACAGTCTTTACTTCTCCTTCACTTTTGAAGGTAATTTCCTGGATATAGAATTCTAGGTTGCCTTTTCTTCCTTCCGTCCCTCCTTCCCTCCCTCCCTCCCTTCCTTCCAGCACTTAAAGTATTTCACTTCCCTGAATGTGTGATGCATGGTTTCTGACAAGAAACATGCTTACATTTTATCTTTGTCCCTCTATTGGTAATGTGTCTTTTGCCCCCATTGGCTTCTTTCAAGATTTTTCTCTTTGTCTTTGGTTTTTTACAGTTTGGATATGATGTATCCAAATGTAGATATTTTGATATTTATAGTTTTTGTTATTATCTGAGCCTCCTTCATCAGGTGTCTGCCATTTATCTAGTGGTTTGGTGTCTGACATTAATTTAACAAAGTTCTTAGCCGTTATTACTTAAAATGTTTCTTCTCCATATTCTCTTTCTTTGCTTCTGATATTCCAATTACATGTATGTAAATCTTTTAAAAATTGTCTCACAGTCCTCACATGTTCTGCTCTGTTATTATTATTATTATTTTTTACCTTTTTTTTTCTTTCTCTTTCTATTTCAGTCTGTTAAGTTTCTATTGACCTGTCATCAAACTTATTCTTCCTTGGCCACGTCCAGTGTCCAGTTGAGCCCGGTAGAGGAATCCTCCATCTCTGTTGCAGTGCTTTTAATTTCTAGCATTTTATTTTGATCATTAGAGTGTTCATCTCTAAGTTTACATTGTCTGTCTGCTCTCTACTTTTCCAGAGTGCCCTTAACATATTCATCATACTTATTTTAAATTCCCATTCTGTTAGTTGTAACATCTCTGTTATCTGAATCTGGTTCTGACATTTGCCTTTGCTCCTCAGACTGTGCTTTCTCACCTTTTAATAGGCCTTGCAGTTTTTTGTCGAAAGCGGAACAAGGTGTATTAAGTAACAGGAATTGAGCTAAGTAGCCTTTCCGTGTGAGGTTTATGTTGATGTGGCAACAAGTTCTGCTGTGCGTACCGTTTGCTATAGTTCTAGGTGCCAGAGGTTTCAAATCCTCTTGTGCCTGGTTTTTGTCCTTCCTCTTGACTTTGGACTTTGCTTAGAGAGAGAGTCTGTGCCTTACAGCTCTCTCAGCTATAACCCACTGGAACCCTGCTGACGTAGTGGTAGCTGTGAGAGAAGGAAAGAGTTCTGTAATCCGGTAACTAAATGTCAGTATGTTACTGTGCCACAGTCCTTGGGCTGTGACTTTCACAAACATTCCTTTGCTTCCCTCTTCCCTTAGGTGATTCAGGAAAGCAGAGGGGCCTGGAGTGGGAGAAATACTGCTCTCCAGTCTTTCCACTGGGCGGCATTGGCCTTTGTCATGGAGAGTGCCCTGAGTGTATTTGGCCATGGCTGATTTTCTCAGCATCCCTGCCAAGGCCAACAGGGAACATTCTTGGCTGGGGTTCCTGGTGGGGAACCTGGTGGGGTTCCTGCAGATAAAACCCCTGAAAATGTGCGTGCACCCTAAACTAAGGCCCCCAGGAATTCTTCTCCATAGAGTCCAGATAAAGTCTCCAGTAATTCATCCAATTGCCACTTCAATGTACCCGGCCCTACAAGGAGGGTCTAGTAGCTCCTGTTCCAGGGAAGCACATTGTAACTGTGACTCTGGATTTACCTGTCTCTGTAGATTTTGGTGGCAGATTTCTCTGTGAGCTCACTTCACTGATGGATCCAAGGACGGATATTGATATTTTAGCCTTTTTTTTGAGGAACAGGGATAGGAGGATGGCATCCAAGCTTTTTACATGTTGGAACTGATACCAGAGTTGTGAACAGGAGACTCAATCCTTTGTCCATCTGGACATGATGGCAGGTCCTACACCAGGAGTATTGCTCCGTGCCTTGGAGTCTTGGACACATTTCCGCATACTGTGTGCCTTAGGAACCCCATCTAATCCTTTATGTGTAAAATTATATGAACCCTGAGTCTCCATACAGGTTTGACCACTTCTGTCTTCCCTCTGATGACTGTATTAGGTACATAATAAAATTCTTGAAGCCTCAGTTCTCACTCAGAAATATGGGTTTGTACTTTTTAAAACTTTATTTTCCCCCATTCAGATAGTTCTCAGTGATCATTTTATCCTTGCTTTGTTTTGTTTAGATTTATTGGAACTTACTGGACTAAATCAGCAAAGTTCCTTTCAGAATATATGATTTATGTGCAAATATAAATATACCATAGACTGCATAATATGGTTTTAAAACAATGCACGAATGCTAATTCATTGTGTTAGGAATGATATATAGCACCTTTAAGAAGGAACTTTTTTTCCTAATTATCACTTTCAGCATTGTGCAGAATTCTTGTTTTTATGTAAAAAGTTATAAAAATAATATCAAATGATACATTGAATATGGAAAAGTACTATTCCAGTTCACCAATATTAAAATATATATATATTTATTTTAATGGTAAATCCCTATCTTTGTAAAGATTTTAAAACATGCACAGTTACCAATGAATTTATATTTCTAATTTTAGCTGAAGCCTTGTATTTCAGAAGCATTTTTCATAACTGTCAGCTCTTAATAGCAGTCAAATTATATTTAAATAATTTCCATTGCTTGTTTAGATGAGGCATTTTAAAATTATGCCGTGCTTATATCTATCTTTAAATATTTCTTAATTCACATTTCTCATGTCATCAAACAAAACATCACTTACTTGTTTAAAGTCACAAACATAGTGTAATTTTTTTTTCTACTTCAAATATACTGATGTCACTAGAACAGTATTTAAATGCTATATATTCTATATGTAGTTTATATTTGGTACAGTACAAATAATTATTTTCTTAATATATCATACATCATTTTATATTTCAAATTAAAACCATGATTTTTTCTTCTTTAATTTCAGGGAAATTCTTAGCTAAAATTTTATCTAATTTCATAGTCTTAAGTATGAAGTAACATGAAATATTTAAAGTCAAATGCCATAGAATATGTTCAAGTTAACAAAGCTGTTTACACATAGACCAATTAACAGCCTACTTTTAAAAGAAGAGAGCAAATGAACCAAGAAAATTTAGTTTTAAAATATCTGCTATGCCATAAATACACATTAAACAGACAAAAAAAATCTTTTAATGTACACTTCTAAGGGGCACAGTTGAAAAGCAAGCAAAATGGAGGCTAATGGGGAAACCCAGATAAATGTTATTTTAAGAATATGTTTGGATACAATTTGTATTTAAGACAGAATTTTTGAGAGACTAGATCAATGCACATGCATTTTGCAGCAATGAAGCTATTCTAAAGCTATTAAAATATGCAAGAAAAAAATGCTTTCCAAATTAAATTGATGGAAAAGATATTAAGAAAGTTTTTTTTTGTTCCAGTGTTAAGTTCTTTAGAAGATATTGATTCAAAGTTAACCTCTCAGCAGCTAAAATATTTTAAGTAAATTAAGTAGGAAATATCTATATATCCACATCCTTTTCTGGTTTGTATTTTTCATGCAATAATATTCCAATGTAATCACAGTGTTTCAATTTGGTATTAATATAACCTCATCTTACCATGTGTTAATATTACTTTCACTCTTCATTAAAACATACAAGTTTTAATTTAAATCTAAAATACTATCAGACCTGAAAAACTTCAGAATTTCAGATTTAAATTCAAGCACTTGTTTTTTTCTTTATGAAAAGAGGGAAGTATTATCATAGCTTTATAACCTTTAGACTCGCTTGCAGAAGTGTATTACTTTTGTTAGTATGAGTGTTACAACAGGAGAAATATGGGGTATTATCAAAGCATGAATGAAAGGGATTCATAAAGTCTGAAGTGTCAGCAAAGTCATCTGTAAGGAAGAGCTATTACAGTTCAAGCTTGAAGCATCAATTAGATTTTCTGTCTAGCCGGCAGTTTGGGTGAAGAACAGCCTACAGAAAGGGAACATCAAGTTCTCAGCTCCAGAGATGATGGGACCTCCCAGAGTTGAAGGAAGACTTTTTATATCCATGAACAAAGAGAGCAAGTTCACAAGTGGCCAGAAATGAGGCTGGAGAAGTAACTAAGGGATATAGTGTATAGGAATTTGTAAGCCACATTGAGGTTTATAGATTTAATCTTTAGCTGTGTTATGAGACAATGATATCTGCACACATAAGCGCAAAAATGATCTTTGTTGAAATGAGAATGAATCTATGAAATACTTATGTAAAGAAGTCTTACCTAACAGGAACAGAGAGTATACATGAGTTCAGGTGCACAAAAAATAGTCATTATTTTCCTGATTACCCTTAAAATTCTGAAATCTACACTTAAATTTTAAATTTAATGCTTGTCTTTAGACACCTCTCACATAATGCAAAAACCTATAATGCTTTAACATCCACATCATTTCCTTGACATAGATGCAGTGTTAATCTGGTATTTTAACTCTATTTCAATATTTAAAACATTGTTATTAACGTATAATATACATGCAAAGAAGTACATATTGCAAATCAATGCCTGTGATGGATTTTCATTAATAACAAACTTATTCTGGTAATTAAAAATCAGATCTAAAAGCATAGCTTTACCAGCATCCCCAAAAGCCCTTTCTTCTGCCCCATTCTAGTCACTAGCCCTTCAAAAGTTACTACTTTCTGAATTCTGTCAGTGTCAAGTAATCTTGCTAAGTTTTGTAAGTTATGTAGAATCCTACTATATGTTTTCTCTTTCATCATTTGCACTCAATATTATATTTATGATATTCATATATATTGTTGCAATTCATTAATTTTCACCACCATGTCTAGATCACTATGAAATTAGACCACAGTTTATTTATCCAGACTACTGTTAATGGGCATTAGTTGTTTATTTGGGACTATTCAAATAGTGTTGCCAAGAACACGCTGGTACATGTCTTTGGGACATATCTGCACCCATGATTGTTAGACATATATCTAGTAGTTAAAAAAAAAAAAAAACTACGAACAAGGCAGAATGACTTGAAGAGCAAAGCTGAGACCCCAGAGATCAAGAGATCAGAGCCAGGGAAGAGTATTTCCAGGCCTTGAAATCTAATTGTGTTTGCTCAGCTGGATTTCAAAACTGCTTTGGACCAGAAACTCTTTTTTATCTCCTATTCCCATGTTTTTTGAGCCACATTTTCTATAATTATTATCCTATGCCTGTCTCATCATTGTATTTTGGGTGTATTGGAGGCAAATACCTTATTTATTAGTATTAAAGGTTCACAAATGGAAAAGAATTAGATCCCAGGAGACTTAATACCCAGGAGCTTCATTTATACCTGATCCTAGTGATGAGATTTTAGACATAGAACTGATGCTATGATGGGCTGAGATTTTTTTAGGACCTTGAAAGGAGGTGGATGTATTTTTTTACTTAGGAGGGATGTGACTCTTTGCGGGTAGAGAGTATACTGTGGTAGGCAAATTTCTAAAGTATACACCCTCAATATTCTTGCCTGTAGGCTATTCAATAAAACATTAATATAGGTACAGCTGTAAAGGAGAATTTTCAGAAGTAATTATAGTCTGAGGTCTGTTGACATTAAGCTATGGAAATTACTGGCATGTCTAGATTTAGTAGCTACCTGATCTTCTAAAAGCAGAGATAAATTTTCTCCAGCTGGTATCAGGAGAATTCAGAGAGGTGGGCTCTTGCTGGCATTGGGGAAGGAAGTAAACAGCTATGTTCTGAATTGCTGATGGAGAGAAGGGGGCCTTAAGAAGCTGAAAGTGCATCATGTCTGACAGCCAGAAAAAAAAACAAAAAGCAAAAAACAAAACAGACACAAGGAAACAAACTTGACAAACAATCAGTGTGTTTTAGGAAGACCCTGGGCCTCAAATGAACATTGTAACACCAGTTGACACTTTGATTTCAGCCTGTGAGACCTGAGCAGAGCACCATGCTGACCTATAACTAGACTCATGACCCATCAATACTGAGATAATAATGAATGTTGTTTTAAACTGCTGAGTCTGGTACTAGTTACAGTAGCAGGAAACCAAAACACATGGATAGTACAGGATAAGAAAACAACAGATCAATGTCTATCATGAACCCTTTTTTAGAACACTAAAATAAATTGGCAAATTGAATACAATAATATAATACAATAATAACTTCCATTTATGATACAGATTCATTAAAAAAACTGGGGATAGAAAGGAGTATGCTTATTTGTCAAAGGACACCATAAAACATGAAAAATGAACAAGCAAACTAAAAATGTAAAGAAAAATATCATATTAGTGGGGAATTAATGTAAATTTATCCCTCATAATCATAGATGAGGCAAGGATCCCTACTGTTCAGTCACAAGTACTATTTAACAATGCCCACTAGACTCTCGTCAGCTTTGCTTTTGTTTTTGTTTGAATCTTTAGGTTTTTCTACATGTCAGATCATGTTGTGTGCAGAAAGAGGTAATTTTACTGCTTCCTTTCCAATTTGGATTTTTTTAGATTTATTTTTCTCGCCTCATTGCTCTGATTAGGACTTCAAGTATCATGTTGAATAGAAGCGGACAGAATAACCCACCCTTACCTTATTCCTGATCTTCCATGAAAACTTTCACTTTTTCACCCTTGAGTATTATAGTAGCTGTGGGCTTTTCATATATGACCTTTGGTATGTTGAGATAATCTCTGTCAATTCCTAGTTTGTGGAGTGGTTTTACTGTGAAAGGATGTTGGATTTTGCCTAATGCTGCTTCTGCATCAATTGATATGATCATGTGGTTTTTGTCCTTCATTCTGTTACTGTGGTATTTACATGGATTTATTTGCATATATTTAGCCCACCTTGCCTTTAGGTATAAATCTCACTTGGCCATGATGTAAAGTCCTTTATTATGCTGTAGAATTCAGATTTCTAGTATTTTGTTGAGGGTTTTTGCATCAGTATTCATCAGTGATATTGACCTGTAGTGGGTTTTTTTGTTTGTTTTATTTTGTTTCATTTTAATTTCTTGGTCTGCTTTTGGTATCAGGATAATTCTAGCCTCATAAAACAAATGTGAAAGTGCTCCTTCTTCTTCATTTTTTTGGAAGAATTGCAGGAGGATTAGTGTTAATTCTTATTTGAATATTTCATAGATTTCTCCAGTGAAGCTGTCTAGTCCTGGGCCTTTGTTTGATGGGAGGGTTTTGATTACTGATTCAATGTCTTTACTAGTTATGGGCCTGGAAAAAATGAAAATTTATCTCATGTGTATATATCAGAAGATTCAGTATTGTTAAAAATGTCTGTACTCCCTAAAGCCATCTGCAAATTCAGGTTAATCCCTATCAAAATCCCAATGGTATTTTTTTTGAGAAATTGAAAAAATTTCGAAAATTCACATGATATCCCAAGGGACTTCAGATTGTCAAAACAATCTGGAAAAAGAAGAACAAAGTTGAAGGGCTCACACTTCTGATTTCAAGACATGTTGCACAGCTGCAGTAATTAAAACACTGTGATGCTAGCATAATGACAGATTCATAGACCAGTGGAACAGAATAGACAGCCGAGAAATAAACCTATGTATATATATGGTCAAATGATTTTTGACAAGGCTGCCAAGACCACAGGAGATTGATTCTCTAGATGAACAGGTTGCCATTAATATATATCTATGTCCAAATCCATATATACATCTATATATGTCAATAACCATGTTCCTATCTGTATCTATCTACCTGTCTGTTTTATCTACCTGACCATTAGTTTATGTTAGATATTTTAAAGATCTTGAGATTACCTGAACACCATAAACAATACTGATGCTTCTCATCTTTTGAGGTTTGTATCTGCCATTCCATGAGCTGTGTTAAGTTGAGAAAGCCACTTTTTCTCTCAGTCTTCATCTGTTGCCTCATCAATAATATTGGGATAACAGTCTCTCCTGAGCAAATCACAGGGTTTTATTGAACTTTCAAAACACTTTCATGAATGTTTCAGATGAGACAACATATTTGAATGAGCTTTAAAAACTCTGATATGCAAATGCACTGTTATTACTGATTTAGAAAAAAATAAATGAACACCTTATAACCTCTCATGTTGCTTTTTAATCCATGAGCTATTTTGCTTCAGGCATTTTTATCTTTCTTTAATGGATATGATTTTGTCAAGGAGCAAGTGTTTGAAACTGAGAACTGACAATTGTTATTTGATGAAATCTAAATTAAATATATGTTTGAGAACATCAGGTTAATGCACTGTCCAGTGGTGGGGACACATATTTTCATCCTTCAATCTTTTCTTTATGAATTAACTAGAGAATCATCATCCTGTACACAATTTACATGTTAATATCAAATAAAGTCTCTATGATTTTGTTAAAAAGCCTTCTGCATATGCCATTGGCCCTAATTTTCATCCTAAATACATCATATCTCACTCAGTTGTACCCAAATAAATTATGGTGGAGGCTGCAATTCCGTCTCACTACCATTTATAGTGATTTAAATTTTAGAGAGGATTTTAAATACATGCAATATAGAATATTTTATGAAAGTGTCAAAAATATGCATATAAAACCCTGAAAGATGAAACTCATAATATTCCCCTATGTTCCATGTATAATCCTAATTAAATTGCCTTCTGTGGTTCATACTTATGAAGAGTGCATAGCAGGAAACTTGCGTTCACAAAATGGTGGCTCCTGGTACATTTTCATAAAATGTAGAGAGTTACTCAGCACAATGTCTAGATTTGGAAATTCATTTTTATACCTGTAAGCAAATTTCTTCTGATTATAATTCACTTTTTCAGTTTTAAGCCTTAGTCCTTGGATTATCAATAGTTCCACTGATTTTTTGCCACTGTTCCTCAGTGTTTCTGGAATGTTGGTAGAAACTCTTCCTAGATTTCAGTGGCCATAAAGACTCTTCTTTCTTGGACTGATGATGTGCGGCCAGTGAACCGACTGGGAGGAAGTCAGCAGAGGTGGGCTAATGCCCTCATCTGGGTCTCGGGAACTTTCTTGTCCTATATTTCTGCTTAATGAAAAGAGCAACTTAATTACTTCGCGCTTCATATTAATGATGTCATTAATGACATTCAAGGCTATAAAAATCTGAACTAAATATTCAGAAATATGTTCCAACCTTTACTTAAGGGAAACCAATGATCTATCTGTATGTCAAATCTCTCTTCTTTCTTTGCATTCCTGACATAGCACTGTCTTCAGAGTCAATTCTAGGTCTTCTTCATTTTTAGGTAAAATTTTAAAGACGTTCTCAAGTTTGCCCTCTTTCGTGAACTTGAGTGTGATTTACTGACTTCAAGGCAATTTTAATTACTCAGAGCATTGCTTTTTCCCTGTTTGTTCCTGTTTTTGTCTCTCTTTTGTTCTGTTCTGTCCTTTAGGTCCCTTATTATCTCAATGTGTTGTCTTTTATTTTCAGTTTTCATTTATCATTGGATAAAGTCTATATTATTTTCTATTTTTAAGTAGCAGATTGTCTCTTAAATATATTTTTAATAGAAATGTGTTAAAATATGAATAAAATACCTTGAATGCTTTGTAAATCCTCTGTTTCCTTATTTCACATGGTCTGTGTTTCATTTTGTTGATGTTTATTTACTTATCCTGTAATGATGAGAGCCTCAAATGGATACTGATACCAACCCACCAGAATAGCTGAAAAGCCTGATAACAAGTGAAGGTGAGGATGTGGACTAATTGCAACTCTTATATACTTCTGGATCGAGTGTACATTTTTCAACAATAGACACTGTCTGTGAAAACTGTCTATCACATACTCTTATGTCCCAGAAATTCCACTTCTTGAAATATGTGCATGCATTCACCAAAAAACAGGTACAGTGATGTTCATAGCAGCACTGTTTGAAATGTTTCAAATATGCACACAACTCAAATGTCCATCAACAGAAGAAAGGATAAAAATATTGTGGGGTATTCATACAATGGAATATTATACAGCAACGAGAATAAACAAATTACAGTTACCTGTAGCCAAATAAATGGATCTCAGAACCGTAAGGTAGAATGAAAGTCATACAGTGTGGTATATATAACAACAAAAACCTATGGAGTTAGCAGTCAGGATAGTGAGGCCCTTGGCTGTGTACATGGATGTACCTTGAGGGTTTCTGCAGTGACTGAAGGGTGTTTGGGGCCTTCTGGCCTTCTAGAATCAGGCCGTGTGCTGGTTTCACAGTCATGTTCATGTTGTAAAACATAATCAAGATTTTCATTTACAGTAGTTGCATTTTCCTTCTATCACTTTCTCTAGATGTATGTATACACATATATATAATATTTTAATTAAAATTTACATTAATATAATGCATATTTAAAAACAGAAGTGTGCCATCTGATGACTTTCAGGTACAACCTTCCAATTTATAGTCCAGAGATACCTTACCTCTTTGTTGTAAAAAAAATTTCATTTGAATGAATTATTTTAATAGTAAAATGAATTAATATATTTATATTACTTATATTAACTTGTGTATTCCAGAAGTTCCTTTAGTAACAGTAATTGTTGGCTCCAATTGAATATTGATTTTAGTATTTGACCATTCAAACTTCTGCCAAAATGTGTATCCAGTGCACGTCTACACACACACACACACACACACACACACACACACACACACACACACACTCATTAGTCTCTCGACTACACAAACTTCATAAGAGGGTTGTCTACACTCTTCCCATCTGCTTCTTCTACCCATTCCGATTGTGGATCCTGTCTACACTATTTCAACCAAACACCCTTGACTAAGGTCATTTGCGCTGGTCACCCTGCAAAATATAATGGTCATGTAAACGTTACTGTTGTACTTGAACCCTTCCCACATTTTCAGCATTGCTTTCTTTTTTCTTGGTTTCTCTCATGTAACATGGCCCTTGCCTCCTTTCCATTTTGGGGTTATTCCTTCATTGTTTACAGTGTGAGTTTTTGGACATTGTATTTTATCAGAGGACAGCCCAAGGTCACTTCTCTTTCACTGAAATGTGAAGACTAACACTAACACTCGTGCTTAGAGACACCAACCAGATCCTTTGCTTTGCGGTGTAAATGACTCCAGAAAATACATTTCAAGCCCCCAGTTTTTCTCAGTGCTCTACACCATTACATCCAGCTGCTTAATTTATATCTTCTTTTCGGTGCATCTAGGGTTCAACAATACACAAATGAACTCACCTCCTTCCTTGGTTCTTCCTGTTTTATTGGTGCCATTGAAAGACGGCGTGATCCATCCAGTTGTTCAGACTGGAATCCAGAGTGTGAATCTTGGCAGCTTCTCCTCCTTCACCCTGGACAGCCCCTTGCCCTGTGCCTCACCCACCGTGAAGTCCAGCGACCTGGACCTTCCAGCAGCGGCACCACCCACACTTCCCTCCAGCCCCTCTGCCACTTCCCTCCAAGACAGTAGCGACTGCGGTGTGCTCCCCAGAGATACCCCCCCAGCAGGCTTTCAGCCCCTGCTTGCCTTCCGCCCAGCCATCCCCACAGCGCTGCTCAAATTATCTTCTTAAAACTCAAACCTGGTATTTTCAGTCCCTACTTAAAATGCCTGGGTGTCTTCAGAGCGCTCTTGCAGCGAATCCAAACCCAGTAACGTGCCCCATAAGGTCCCAGGCATCATGGCCCCAGCCACCCCTCAGGCCTTCTCTCCCACCTCACAGTCCTGCTTGGCCTCCCGACACAACAGCTTATTTACTTATTTGAGTCTCTGATTGGTGCCCTGTTCTCCTGCTGTAGGCATATGTACGCTGTGATCGATAGTTCTCAATTACGCATCATAACTTAAAAGAACATTGACTGACCTGCCTGACCGCGTCAGAGCCCTTGGTCACGCACTTCATAGCACCGAGCCTTCCTCCCTCCCAGCACTGGGCGTGATTGCAAATTACCACACGTGATTTACACGTGGAAAAGCTAAGGTGTCCAGGGCCACTTCTGCTCACGGTTTTCGTCCCAGCCACCAGCTCGAGGGCGAGCATACAGTGAGAGCTCAGTAAAAATTTCATTAAAGGATGTGCTACCAGACAGCACTATAAAGAAAGCATTCGGGGAATCTGAGTATGGTGAATCCCAGGATGAGCTTTTGTTTTTCTCTGCTTATTTTTATTTATCTTTACTTTTGTTTTCCTGCACTCTTCCTTCCCATTTTTTCAATCTGGTCTAACCTGCAGTCAGGGATGTCCTCAGTCTTTGGTCTTCTTCCCAATGTTGCTGCCTACTGAATCCAGTAGAATTCAGATGGCTTTGGTTCTTTTCCAGTTGTGTGTACTCATAGCCCGAGAGGGACCAGCTGATGCAGGCTCTGGATCTCTAGTGGCAAACACATTTCAGGAATAAATGAAAAAAAAAAAAAAGAATAAATGATTCCCTTCTACCCCCAGCTCATTATTCTTCCTCCAAAGTAGGAACGTTAGTAAGAATCTGTGAGTACACACACTGTTTGTTTGCCGTCGACTGGGATGAATCCTCAGGAAGAAAATATTCAGTGTGATATAGGTTAGGTATAGGTATTTATACAAATTGGTCAGTTTGCATCATATTTAAAAGAATTTTTCCCAAATTTGAGACGTATACAGGTACATTTTGAAGTTTGGATATGCGTACACTTTATTCTCTATTTTCTTGTTGCACCCTTTGTTTTGATTTGGACTTAACGTTGAGAAGTCATCTCAAGTCACCATTTTGCAGTAAAATGATAAATTTTTTACTTTCTGGAAGAACTGAGATGTTTGAATATGAGGGAGTGAATTTAAGTAGCTTGAGTATTCGGGAGTGAAGACATCTCCATGAATATAAGCATGTGATTTTTATTTCAAGGTTTATATCTCACTTGTTTTAGGATTCTGTAGACAAATAGCACCAGTGAGCAAGAGAGAGAGATTGACTTTAAGGAGCTGACCCCTGCGATTGTGGGGGGCTGGCAGGTCTGAAATCTGCGTGGCGGTCTGGCAGGCTGGAAGTTCCACCAGGAGTTGATGTTTCAGTCTTGAGACCAAAGCAGACTGGAGGCAGAATCCCTTCTTCCTTTGGAGGAGTTTAGTCTTTTCTCTTAAGGCCTTCAACTGATTGGACAAGACCCACCCACATTATGAAGTGTTACCTGCTTTACTCAAAGCCTACTGATGTAAGTGTTAATCACATCTAAAAAATATCTTTACAGCAGTATCTCAAGTAGTGTTTGACCCCAAAACTCGGTGCCATAACCTAGCCAAGTTGACGTAAAATTAACTATCAGCACTGAATTATGAAAACAATATTGTAAATATTTACAAGTGTTTGTCTGTAAATTTGTAATATAATTTTGACGTTCCTGAGGCATTCTTTAAATTTTCAGATATACACATTCTCTGATACTTTTTAAAAAGTATTTTATTTGTTCAGCTGCTAGTTGGAATACGAATAGAGAGAAATGCACCTGGGATTATGGGTAGAGTAGAAATAGAGTTGTTTTCATTCCAAACTGTTTACCCCAAGTGTTGCCCAGAGAAAGAAACCCTTTGAAATAACAAGACATTTTAGAAAAAAACACAAATCGTTCGAAATCAAATTGAAAATGAATGGAAGCATCATAGAAATCGCTAGCCTCCAGGAATAAAAACATTCTAGAAAATTTCCTGTAAAATTACATAAGGTTGAAATCATTACACCCAGAGCTAAATGTTGGTCATACCTATGTAGTTGCACTAATTTGAATGATTTTTATTTTTCCAATGAGAGGTTTTCTACGTTCAAACTATTCATACTTCAAAGGGGAAAGTTTAATAAAGTACTCACTCCATCCATGGAAGTGTGCAAGTCATCAGAGACCTTCCCAAGATAGCATTGCTACTCCTTCTGTGTCTTGTTAGGTGTACAGCAAATAGAATTTACTGAATCACACACTGGCGTCTGGGCCTCAGAGAGGGTGCATGCATCCCATATGCATATATAGTTTACTGTCAAAGGACCTTTGGATCAGGTATATACTGCTGAGAGAGTTAATTTTTAATTCCCATAAACACTGTCTACAGCATTCTGTTTTATAGGCAGAGGCATTAATGGATTAAAAACACAAAATCTCCAGACCACTATTTCTTAATATGCTTTGGCCTGATATGATATAAATAATAAAGTGATTAAGAAGGATTTTGAAAGTGTAAAGTGCTAAATGGAATAAAGTGCTTTTACAGTTAGTGGTTGGTTCTAGTCAGAATGCTGTGTGTGTGTGTGTGTGTGTGTGTGTATATATATATATATATATATGCTTATGTCTACTTAGAATTCTGAGTTCTAAAAAGATGGTGATATGTCGCATATTTTACACGATCCATTAGTGCTTTTCTAGTGTTAAAAGCTCCAACTCTATAATTTATACACTTCTGTCTTTAAAAACATAGTTTTGCAGTCACATCAATCAATAATATCTGTGTCTCTGAGAAGCTATGAAGTGAGAATAGATACAGGTAGTTTCTATGTGGATATATGCATTCATGGAGTACACATGGCTCATATGTACAAATCTATTCCAAAAGCAAGCATCGAGCACATACGTACCATGAGCTGGGCACCGGCTTCGGTCCAGATATGATCCATGTGTATAAATAGGAGAGACTGAAAAAAGAATACAAAGAGGAAATGATACATTATATGTGGTTTCTGAGAAGATATTAAAAAACAGAGCATTGTGCTTGGCATTGGAAGGGTAGGATAAAGTCTAGTGCCATCCTTTCCTAGCTGTGAGAACTTGGGCAAGTCATTGAGGATTGGTCTTCTCAAGTTTGGATGATATCTTCCTCACAGGGGTATTGTGAAAAGTAATCACGGAAAAAGTTTCCCAAATTGGTGACATGTTGTAGATTGTTAATAAATATTAGCATCCTTCTCTTTTAACATTAAGCAATGATCCCAGATTCTCAATGGCTACTTAAGAAATTGAAGGTATCTAAAAAACAATCCAGAAAAGTGCACAAGGCATAATTATAGATGTCTAAAGTCCAAGCATATCTACTTCAGAACATCTCTTTAGATGTTCTCTATGCCTTGTACTGGAGGAGATTAGAAAATAGTCCACAATAAGATTAGCAAAAAAAATTTTGCTTTTTTGAGTTCTTTTCAATTCTTTTTCCTTTATGTACTTTTTTGTGATTCATTTTATTTTTGCTATTTTCAAGAAATAGATTATTGGATACCTATACAGTAAATCCTACACTCTCAATAATTTTGGGTTCTTATTTAAGGTCCTGTGAAGCAACTGACGTCCGGTGAAATTCAGTGGTAGTAGTTATGTCTTTAGGGCATAGAAATTGATTTTTCTCATCTTTCATCCTGTCATCTAAAGATCATTAGAATGCCTTTTGGACTACAGCCTAAGGCCATGCTATAATATTGGCAGAAACAGAATAAAAATGTAGGTTCCTTGCTGAGAATCATGTGGAAAAAAAGAGCCACTGCTCTTTGGGATTTTATAAACGGTGGATTTAAAATGCCCTTGCATGCTATATACTACTGTGTTGCATTTGTTTTGCAAATCAAATTATCTCCTATAGTCTGCATTTAAGCAGTGTGTCAACCTGCCTAAAACTCTATTGTAATGTGTTTATTCTTCTAAAAATAGCAGTAAATTTAGTAAGGAGTGAAAATATTTCTGCTCTGTCACTATCATTAGCTTGCACTGTCATCGGGTAAACAGTGTGTGATGTTTACACTGTATATATACTGAATGTAAGATTATAGTTGTGTAAGTTACATGGCTCTAAGTATGTTTTCATTAACTGACAGGTTAGCAGAGTTCACTGTGGGTCACATTTTTGTCTAATCAAATTCAGGCTGAATTGCCTCCCCGAAGGAAAGTGAGTAATAGGAAAATCTGGTTTAAGAGACACACAGTGATTTTGTTAAATGAATAATGAACACAGCACTGTGCTCTTGTACAGGACTTCCTCTCGAATTGCAAATAGCTCAGTAGGGACTCCTCAGCTCCAGTGGTTAATAAGGAAAAGCCTGAGCCCTTTGCACACTTCCACTGCATGTCTATAAAAATCTTTAGCCCCAGAACACTTTGTCTTCCATAAATATGATTTCTGGAGTCAGAATACTCAATAAATTCTCTCTCTCAGTCATCTCCAAGCAGATGAAATAAGTTTGTCTTTAGACTTTCTCATATCCTAACACATATGATGGAAAGACCTCCAGATTTTTTTTTTTTAAAGGTTTGGAACTTTATTTTATTTTTTTAAATTGAAGTATAGTTGATTTACAATGTTGTGTTAATTACTGCTGTACAGCAAAGTGATTCAGTTATACATATACATATAAAGAATATATATTAAAAAAATGTATATATATACATTCTTTTTAATATTTAATATTCTTTTCCATGATGGTTTATCACAGGGTATTGAATATAGTGCCCTGTGCTCTACAGTAGGACCTTGTTGTTTATCCATTCCATATATAAAATCTTGCATCTGCTGACCCCAAACTCCCACTCCATCCCTCCCCCAACCCCCGCCCCCTTGGCAACCACCTGTCTGTTCTCTATGTCCGTGATTCTGTTTCCGTTTCGTACATAGGTTCATTTGTGTTGTATTTTAGATTCCACATATAAGTGATATGGTATCTGTATTTTTCTTTCTGACTTACTTAGTATGATAATCTCTAGTTGCATCAGATTTCTTTAATTCATTCAACTATTCCTAAAATTAACTGTATTTACTGAGTAGCTAAAATGAGCCCAAATCACTAATGATGGTAAACTTCAAAAATGCAGAGTTTGGACTTTATTGCTTTGGTTGAGTATTCATTTACTTTCATTCCATGTTACAAAATAATCTCATATATATGTATAAATTCATAAAGTACATGATATTTTAAAATATTCAGTCTGCCTGACTTTTATGAAATCAAATAGAAGAATTTCGTGCTCTTAAGAATATATGCAAGATTTTCATACATAAAATGATAAAATCTTCTGCAAATGAAGCACATTTTCTGATCAAGGAATTTTGAGATGCTGATTTTTGAAAGGCAATGCAACTTAGGTTAGGATTACTCAATTTTTGCTTGTTTGTTTCAAAAAATGATCAATTAATTCTATTATATACATCAGTAGTCTCCTATTCACCTACTGGAAGAATCTGAAATTATAGTCAAGCAGATTTTATGTTCCTAAAAATATAAGCATTTAGTAAAGCAAACAGGGTCAAGTCAGTGGATCGAGTTAGACATGCACCCATGTTGATTTGAATGCATATAAAGGAACCTCTGTCATAATGATTATGATGTTCTGTCATAATATTACCCTTTAATGACACAAGAAAAACGGAAACATCACTGGAAAATGTATATTTTTTGGCTCATTTATTGTGGGAAAAAAAAAAAACTCCATGAGATCCAACATCCTTGGTACATTACTGTACAAAACTTCATTCCTAAATTATTGGGTTCTTAGAATGACTAAAAGAGAGCTCTACCATACTGAAGAAAGTGGTCTATCTAAATCATATTCTTGTACCTGATATATAAATATCCTAAGATGGTTTGAGAGACATCTATTTTTTTTTTAAATGGGGACCTCATTTTATAAAGGCAAGTGATATTTTAGACCGTAGTGAATGTGTAAAAGATTGAAAACCCATTGCAAAGCTAATTATATCCAGGTGAAAGAATAATTGACTCTGAACTAATTCACTTGAAGAAACCTAGTATAATGTCTGGAATATAATAAGTACTCGAGAAAAATCATCTATTTTTAAAGTAATTTATTTTATTTTAGTTCCAAAAGAAAAAAAAAAACATTCTTTGTCTTATATTTCTATTGCCAGCTGCAAACAGCAACAACAAAACCCCTATGCATATTATTTGTATATGTAATGAAAATTTAACATTTTAATAATTCAAACTAACAAACATAATTATCTAATTTAATTAACCAAAAAATATAAAGCCAAACAAAAATAGAAAGCAAGGATTTGGGGTTTTTCCACTGTTTTATGTATGAAAAAGCAGGGGAGTCAAATTTCTCTTCTAAAATCACAGTACAGCCAGTTTGTTGAATCCCAGACTTCATGATCCCAAACACCTCTGGTGTTTGAATCCATCCTTCCTCAGTATCCTGTTTCTTACCATTTGCAACAACACGGATAGACCTAGGGGGTGTTCTGCTAAGTGAAATAAGTCAGACATATACTGTATGATTTCACTTATATGTGGACTCTAAAAAAACAAAACAAATGAACAAACATAACAAAACAGAAACAGAGGTATAGATTCCAAGAACAAACAGGTGATTGCCAGAGGGGAGGGGAGTGAGGGCAGGAAAGAAATAGGTGAGGGAGATTAAGAGGTACAAACTTACAGTTGCAAAATAAATGAGTCATGGGTGTGAAATGTACAGTGTGGGGAATATAGTCAATAACTGTGTAATATCTTTGGTATAATATTGGAACTAGACATTATGGTCTCGTATAGAAATATCGAATCACTACGTTGTGTAACAGGAGCTAACATAGTGTTGGTGGTCAATTATTCTTCAAAAACAAGCAAACTCATAGAAAACGAGGTCAGATTTGTGGTTGTCAGAGACAGTGCGGGGGGGAGGTGGGGGGAGAGGGCACTGGACTAAGGTGGTCAAAAGGTACAGACTTCCAGTTGCAAGTCAGTCCTGGGGATGTACAACATGAAGAATATAGTTAACACTGATGTATTATATTACATATGAAAACTGTTGAGAGTAAATCCTGAGTTCTCATCACAAGGAAAAAATTTTTTTTTCTGTTTCTTTAATTTTGTGTCTATATGAGCTGACAGATGTTCACTAAACTTGTTGTGATAATCATTTCATGATGTATGCAAGTCACATCCTTATGCTGTACACCTTAGACTTATGCAGCGCTGTATGTCAATTATCAGTAAGAAAAGTGGAAGAAAAGAAAAATATAACAGAAGAGATATGTCCATAAATTAAGAATCACTAAACTTGTGAGATTATTTATTTAACAGGCAATGCAATATAAATGTTAAATAGAGAGGAACAGCTAACACAAATGGCACAGAAAGGATTCCTAAATCATCTTCAGGTCCAAGTAAACAATTGCTTCTAAACAAATAAAATAGTGCATGATGAGTGAACGAGAGAAAGCATCAGCAACTGATGACAGTAAGACCATACAAGTACTAATCAGCCACATCTCCACCCCTGGAAACTCCATCTCTTCCCTCATGCATTAAAATTATGATCATCTAACTGCAAAAAAGGATTCTGAATGACTGCTTCAACACATATTAATCTCTTGATATTTAAAGAGATAAGTAGTCAAATAATCCTTCCATGGGCTCTCTTCTCTTTAAACTAATTATGATTCTGAAATATTGATAACGGCTCCTTCCAAGAGTAGCCGTTTGGCCCCTGAAAGGCTGCATTACAACTTGTGATAAATGCTCAAAATAAAGGAAGAGAGACCTGGTAAGAGGAAATTATATTGCTGAGGAAATCAGTACGAAACAGCTTGGCATGTACCCACTTGTAGTGAATAATTTATAAATGCAAAGTCAAGAACTGGCAAAGACAGACCAAAAGCAGACTAACCAGGAGCCCGTCCTTCCCGTGCTTTCAGGGAATGCCACACCTGGAATCAGGAGGGTTACTCTCCAGTTGTGCTCTGACAGCTTGATCATGACTTCATGTGCTCAACCACAACCATGGTTCGTGAAATCTCACCCCATCCTTCTCAGAGCTCTTGTGAGAACGCAGTGAGAAAGCCTGGTGAAAACACATTGAAAATTTTTAAAGTTATCATTATTGACAGACTTCCCAATCGTATATTTTCTTATGACCCTGAGCAAGTTTCTGTGTTCATATGTGGACACTTTTTAAATGATTTAAATAATTATATGCCATTTTGATGCAGGAAAAAAAAGAAATAAAAGAGGACAAAAAAATCTTTTAAAGAAGTGTTATATTGGTTTTCATGAGATTGACATATTCCTTAGGTGTTATTGGTATGATCATTAATGTTTATCCGGCTATTTTGATTGTCCAAGTCTTCATACATAATTAAAGTAGACCCTAAATAAACGATAAGTAATCCATAACTAATGAATGGAATAATATAATCAAGGGGTTATTAAGATATTGAGAATCGCTACTGAATGGTTTCTGGCCTGTCTATAAATTCTGATCTTGCAAGTCAGTGATCTAGACAGTATCAAATCTTACAAAAGGTAACTCGATAACAGTGATACTTTTGGGTCCTCCATTATGACTATATTTGGGTGAATTATTAGCTCCTGAAGCTGTTATAAATTGTTTATGAATGAAACTTTTGATCTATCTAACATAATTATAGTATTACTCGTGGCTGGTTCCTTTCACATAAATAAGCTAATTTAATTTTGAGATAATAAAAAGTACCTCTAATAGATGAAGCAACTGTGATTTTATAAGTTTAATTGAGTAACACAAAACTCTAAGAAATGATTTTTTTAAAGGCTGAAACATTAGAAATTTGGCATTAAAGTTGGTGTTTTTCTTCCTTACTTTTACATCCTGGACATCTTTAAATGAGCTTTGAGTCATTTCTCCGTACTTCACCACTGAAAGTTAATCAAAAGCAGAATTTGCATTGAAAAACATCTAAATTGAGGCATATTAACCTACTAATCACAGTAGATGACAAAGTCATAATGACTGAGCATCAGTTTACAAATCATGACAACAGAGCTCCTTCTAGGTCCAATCACACACGTGTTTTTGAAGGGGACTGTTTGAAGATGACTGTTAATAGATTGTTTCTGTACCACGAAATAAAAATGAGAATTCATTTATTCTTTTAGTAATGGACATATGTTTCTAAACTAATTTCAAGTAGTAAACATTTCTCACAATATTATATATCTGAACCAAATTGAATTCTGATGTGCCTATCATCTAATTTATGTTGAACTTGTATTTATCAATGGAAAGATCCATTTTTCTCAAATAAGAAAAAAATCAGGATATTAAAAATATAAGATGTGAACACTTTAAAATTCTAAAGTGGAATATTACTAAAAACATTTTTTAAAGATAAATTCTACTTGCTCCTTGAGAAAGGAAGCATATAAATTAAACACGATCCCTCTAATTTAGACTAAACAGACATTTTCTGTGCTTGACAGCTGCACGTCCTCTTAAGGATAAATTCTTATCCCCTCGTAACTCTGAGTTATCCTCTCAATAAGTTAGCGTCGGAGAGCAGAGAAGGTCATACGCAAACGCAAATGGTGGTGAATAAACAAAGCAATAAGCAGTCATTTCCTAGGCGTATTATTAAAAACAGGTTGGAAAATAAATTCCTTATTTCTGATGGAAATAAGGAGGTATGTCTCCCAGCAGCTGTGTTTAGCATGTTTAACAGGCAGACATATGAAGCAAGATTTTGTGAGTAAATTATCAGCTTACTATCAGCTATAGTCTTATAATGTCTTATAATGTTTTCTTCTTTCCATTAGATTAATTTTTCCTCATTAATCCTTCATTTGCTATGGTCAAAATGAGTGGATGCAAACTTGGAGGTACATAGATACCTTTGATGAGCAGTCAGAACCACTTAGACTAAACAGAATAATCCAGCACCTGTCCCAGGAGGAAAAATCACTGCTATTTATTTCAGCCTTTTAGACTCAACGTGCATGTTTACATGTTCCAAAAATATAATGGAATGAAGTCTTTTGGAATGTATTTTTTTTTTGGAATGTATATTTTTAACGGTCTTTTTTAAAAAAGTGTGTTGATGCAAATTTAAATAATTTCTGACTTTAGACAGAACAATGATCTCAAATTATTAAAAGCACATATATGTATATTTATTACATACATACACACAAATACACGTATATCTTTGCAATGAAATAGTGTTATTGTTTAGGAGTATAGTTTTAAAATTGCAAAAGGTTTAATGTCCAGTAGTTTAAAAGGACAAGGGAGATTACATATGACAACCTCATCTTTTTATAGATTCAGATTCTCAGGTTAAATGAATTGTCCAAGTTTTACTGTCTCAAAGTGCATAGCCAAGATTTAACAAATGCCTAATTTCACCGGCTAAATTCCACTGTTGTTACAAATGCTTTATTTCCTGGTAAAATGCTGATGATATTCCAGGGCTTACTTCAAAGCTAAAGCAGTCCTAAAATTAAAATTTTACTACACTACTTTTAAACGTCATTTTACTTTTCTTGTTGAATTCAGTGATTTGTTATTTTTTTCCATTTTGATAAATTGTATTCTTTTTTTATTAGAAGTATAGTTAATTTACAATGTTGTATTAGTTTCAACTGTACAGCAAAGTGATTCAGTTCTATTTCAGATTCTTTTCCATTAAGTGTTATTACAAGATATTGAGTATAGTTCCCTGTGCAATACAGTAGGACCTTGTTGTTTACCTATTTTATAGATAGTAATTTGTATCTGCTAATCCCAAACTCCTAATTTATCTCTACACCCCCTTTCACCTTTGGTAACCGTAAGTATGTTTTCTATGACTGTGAGTCTATTTCTGTTTTTTAAATTCATTTGTATCATTTTTTTAGATTCCACATATAAGTGATATCATATGATATTTGTCTTTTTCTGTCATACTTCACTTAGTATGATAATCTCTAGGTCCATCCATGTTGCTGCAAATGACATTATTTCATCCTTCTTTATGGCTGAGTAGTATTCCATTGTATAAATGTGCCACATCTTCTTTATCCCCAGTCATCTGTCGATGGACACTTAGGTTGCTTCCATGTCTTGGCTGTTGTAAACAGTGCTGCTATGAACATTAGGGTCCAGGTATCAGTGATTTCCTATTTGAATTCAAATAGGTCCTACTTACACTGCAGTTATTTTTGAACATTTTGGTTTATAAACTCAGAGATTGATAAGGTTAGTTTTGTAGTGTGTAATATTTTATTTCATTAATTTTAGCTTTACTTTTTACGTGATGGGATTTTATCATTAAGGATATCTTTATCAATTAGCAAGGTTTAGAGATGTTTTCCTTTCACTCACTAATAGGATGAATGAAAGAGGAAAAGAACAAAAGGAAACAAAAAAAGGAACTGGCAAAATGTCAGAAGAGGAGGGAAGAGAAGGGTTTTCAGGAGAATGGACCCATGCATCTGGAGGGCAGTGGCACTCTGGGCAGAATTAATGGAGCTGTGGGGTTTGTAAGAAGCACTGCTTCTCTGAAGGAAAGGGGGTGGGAGGGGAGCAAGTGAGGGAGTTCCCCATCAATCAGGTGACGGCTGATCCCAGGGCAGTATGGGTGCTCTGAGGAATGAGGCTGGTGGGTCACAGCCTAAGGGGCTTTGGGAGGCTGTGTGCTGGTTGCCATTTCACATGCATAAAACATTAACACATTTGTACTTGGCAAGTGAGCTCTTAAAAGGGCTTCCCTGGTAAATATCGCTGACTAGAGCTAACATCAATTTTTTTTTTTTTTTTTAAGTAGGGAGAAAATGGAAAACACAGCTACCTACCAGTTCAATGATGCTCTAGAGAGGAAAGACAGTTATTTTGCCTTTGTCAGTTTAAAGGGGTTTGGGCTTCCAAAAAAATGTTATTAAAAGGTTATGCATGGAGATAGTGATCCTGTTTAGCACCTCTGAATTCTTCTTGGAAAGTGCTAGACACATGTAAGATGGAACCATAATGAGGATCACTGGTCATAAGGGAGAGAAAATTATGTTTCTCAGTCAAGTTAGACTCTTACTTTGGAATAAATTAAGGAAAGTTAATACTCAAATAATTTTGATTGTGGATGGGTATTAAAGGATGTTTTGTGATTTCTCTACTCTGGATGGCCATGTTGTAAATGCATATCCCCTAATGTAAGCAAATTGAAATTAAATACTAACTAATTTATAATTTTGACTATTTTAACATATACTGAATGATTCCAAAAATACCAATAAAAGAGAGGGATCTAATTTCTCTTATGAAGACACATTATTAGGTTAAGTGCTTTAAAACCAGAACCAGTTGACTGACTGTATCATCCAAATTTGAAACTAAAATCACTCAGGTTTAACAGGAGAACAGTTGGGATAGAAGTTAGAATTGGATGAGGCTGCAGACACCCTAAAAATAAGATCTCCTCTATCTCGAGCTAAAGCTCCAACCAACCAAGAATGCTCTTTGAATTATCCTTGTAGTTATTAACTGTATGCACTAGGGAGAGATAAGAAAAGTAAGGAACATTTTGAATTGGTTGGAACACTTGATAAAATTATTTTAGAACAAATAAGATGTGATTGTGGTGATGGGAAATGAAAAGGTAAACAGGAAGACAGAATGTAATTATTCCGTGAAAATAAATGTTCTGTATTCATTCTGTCCTTTGATTTTCATCCAAATCCATGCCTGACTTTTAGTCCACTTCCACTCATTCATTAACTATATCAAGGCTTCTTGTGCTGCAGGTGCTGTGCTGGGCTCTGGGGACAAAATGCATGATCTAGAGTAAAAGTGCCTTTGAAAACACACATGTCTGTGTTCAAGAAGACTTCTCCATTAATGTCTTTAACCTTGGATAAATTAATGAACTTCATTCAGCCTCGGTTACAAAAATGAAAATGATAATTCACACCTCTTAAGGATAAGTGAAATATTATACTTTAATCTTTTAGGTTTAACATTGTCTGGCCTATAATCACTCCATAAATGATAGAAATATTTTATTGATGTTCAGATACTTGTTATAAATTTATTCAAAAACCACATACTAAGTACTTAATATATATTTTCAAGAAAGTTTGATGTCTAAGAGAAATTACCAAATAAATTAAATGTAGCATCATTAGGATTGTGGCTGACTTTTCCTGGCTTTCCAAAAGCCATTCTCAAACCTGTCTTGTCACCTCCCATAATAAGGCTAGGAAAAAAAAAAAAATACTTGTTTGACAACCTCCCTGGAAGCCAGATGAGTTACTGGTCAAAACCTGATGAAAGGCTGTTTGGAAAACATTTTTCTCCCTGTTAAAAAGAAATTCCTCTTTTTCTGACCATTCCTTTCTGTAAGTTTGAAATGATAATCTAAAGATGTAAAAACCACAACTGCAGCAGCCATCGTGCAGCTAGGGCCGTGGCCAAGGTCATTGCCAAAATGCTGACCAAGATCTCTGGCATAACTGAGATTTGCATCAACACTGAAACTACTAAACTCTATATTTTTTTGCATGAGAAAAAAGTCACTATTACTTAAGCAAATATCAGTCAGATATTCTGTGTTTTAGAACTTCAGTCATTTCTAATTGATGAAAGTCTTATTAAGGAGTGGTCAGGGTTAGAAGGAAGCCCATGGGAATAATATCTAATGTTTTAGTGTGTGATGGGGACAGTGACTTGGGGTTATTCCTAGAGGAGATGACATGAAAATTAAAATTTAACAAGTAAATAATAGACTGGATAGACCGGGAGTTTGGGATTGACATGTATACACTGCTATATTTAAAATAGATAACCAATAAACAAATCAATTACTTTTGAAAAAAAAGTAAATAATAGCTCTCTTTAGTTTCCAAAAGCTTGTCTGTGGTTTGTCTTGATGTGGATTTCTTTGGGTTTAGAGTTTAGAGTTTGTTGTTTATCTTGTTTAGAGTTTGTTTAGAGTTTGTTCAGTTTCTTTAATCTGTAGGCTTCTGTTGTTTTCCAAATTTGTAAGTAGTCTAAATATGTCAATTAAAAGACATAAATGGTACAGTGGATCCAAAATCATGACCCCACTGTCCAGAAGAAATTCACTTATAATATTGGCTGTTAGAAAGTAAAAGGATTGGAAAAGATATGTCATAAAAACATAATAAAAAGAAAACAAAAATGGTTATATTAACACCAGATAAAGCAGACTTCAGAACAAAGAAAATTACCAGATACAGTTAGAAGCATTATATAATGATAAGTCAGTCCACCAAGAAGATATGGCAATCCTAAACTTCTATCCATCAAACAACAAAGCTTCAAAATATATATAGCAAAAATTAATAAAAATGAAAGGAGAAATAGATAAATCCACTATTATATTTAGATAATTAAACATCCTCTATAAACAGTGGATGAAACTAGACAGAAAATCAGCAAGGATGTAGACGAATCCAACATCATCAACCAAAGGATCTAATGGACATTTATAGAACATGCCATGTAAGAATAGCATGTTCTTTTAAAATACCCATTGAATAAATACCAATATATATTATATCCTAGGTCATAGAACATGGCTGAACAAATTTAAAAGAACTAAAATCATACAGTGTATGTTCTCTGACCACAATAAGATAAAATTAGGAATCAATAATAGTGACATGACAGGAAATTTCCCAAATACTTGGAAACTAAACAGTCTGCTTCAAAACAATCCAAGGATGGAGAAAACCTCAAAGAAAATTAAATATATATTTAATTATATATATATATATATATATACACATATATAACTGATTGAAATGAAAATAAAATGTATCAAAAATCATGCTAAAGCAGTATAAAGGGGAAAATTTATAGCACTAAATGCATACATTAGAAAAAAGAACAAGTTTCAGATCAGTGATCTAAGCTCCCACCTCAATTACATAAAAAAGAAGAGCAAAATAAAACGAACAGGGAAAGGAAGAAATAAAGACAAGTAGAAATGAATAAAAAAAAATTCAGAAAGTGAATGAAAAAGTTCTTTGGAAAGATCAATAAAATTGACAAATGTTTAGCAAAACTGTCAAAGAAAAATAGAAGATTGCCAATATCAGGAATGAATCAGACCTGTATACACCAATAGGAAAGTAAGGGATACTCCAATTCTGCTCGTATAAATCTGAAAAAATAGGTAAAATGAGCCAATTCCTCAAGAAAACAAACAAAAACCCCTCAAATTACCACAACCCACTCAATATGAAGTAAATCATTTGAATTGTCCTATTACATCTGTTAAGGAATTTGAATTCCTAATTTAAAACAACAAACAAATGAAAACTTCAACAAAGAAATCCTCAGTTCAGAATGGTTTTCACTGGAGAATTCTACCAGAACTTTAAAGAGTAATTGACTCCAACTCCACACAGTCTTTTCCAGAAGTTAGAAGGTGAATCATTCACAAATCATTTTATGAAGGTAGCTTTATCCTAATACTAAAACCAGAAAAATACAGTACAAAAATAAACACACACAAAAACAACTATAGACCAAAATCTGTATGAAAGTATTTGTACAAATCATTAACATAATATTAGCAATTAGAAATCACCCTTTCATAAAATGAATTATACACCATGATAAAGGAGAGTTTATTCTAGGGATTCAAGACTGGTTCAGTATTCAAAAATCAATCAACGTAATCCACTCTGTTTTCACATTTTTATATACTCATTGTGGAGATAGCATTTGACAAAATTCAACATCCATTCAAGATAAAAATTCTCAAAAAAGGAGGAACAGAGGGGAACTTTCTCAACTTGATAAGGAGCAACCACAAAAAACATACAACAAACATGATATTTCATTTTGAATTTTGAGAAGAAATACAAGTTTTGGAAAACTGAATGTTTTTCCCCTATGACCAATAAGGCAAGGGTGCCTGCTCTCACTACTCTTATTTGGTGTAGTGTTGGAAGTTTTAGCCAGTGCAATAAGGCAAGAAGGGGAAATTAAAGGCATACAGATTGGAAAGGAAGAAGTAAAGCTGTACTTACTTTACTTATTTGCAGATGGCATGTTTGCATATCGTCTTAGTTTAGGTTGCTGTAACAAAATACCAGAGAATGGGTGGCTTAAACAAGAAACACTTATTTCTCAGAATTCTCAGACCCCTTTGCAGACTGCATATGTTACTTGGGTGCTGAATTCAGAGCTGGATTAAGTGATGATATTGTGGACCCCCCCAAAAGTGGGGTCCGGCTTCTGGCCGTTCAAAAGCCAATAAAGAGGCCAGGTTGGTGGAAAGGAAAGTTTGCTTTATTTTGGATGCTGGCGAGCGGGGGTGGGGGGGAGGGCGGATACCTGTCCAAAGGTCAGCTCCCCCTCCCCGGACAGTCAGCGGGCAAGAGCTTTTATAGGCGGAGGGAGGGGCTACCTGCAGAAACAGCACAGTCAGCTCTGACGGTCATCTTGAAATTGGTCATCGGTGCTCTGACCAGCGTCATCTTGATTGTTTTAGGTATAGTTAATCTTCCGTTCCAGGGTTGATTTGTTCCCATTTCCTTGAGGCCAGTTCTCGGAATTGCGGCAGCTTATGTCATGGCTACAACCTGGTCATCATGTAGTTAACTCCTTCCACCTGGTGTGGGTTTCTGTAGCTATAAGACAGCTCACAGGATATGGCTCAGAATATTATCTGTAGCCTTTATGGAGGACCTAAAGGTTCTTGACTTTGCTTAATGACTAAAGTATTATTATTTAGTCTCCTTTGACTGTTTTGCTTTGTTTCTGCATTTTCTCACTTCTCTGATTAAACTTATTTTTTGGCTAAAGTTTTTCCGCAGACAAAAGGCAGGCTGAGGACATGGTGGAGGGGAGCAAGGACCCTATGGTAGCTCTCCAACAGTGGAAGAGCAGAAGCTCCCCTGGCAACGCGTATCTGTGACAGGAGTTTTGGAGTTGTTCTTGCAAACTTAACCCAGCATCTGTCCCTTGAGCACTCCCAGAACTTCTGGATGCCATAGAATATTTTGTAATTAATCTCTTTCTGTTTAAACCAGCTGAAGTGAAATCTGTCCTCTGCTGCTGAATTCTGACCAATACAAGGCAGGTGTACTGTGTTTATCTTGTTGAAACAAATGGAGAGTGATAATCCAGAGTTTGAATTTGGGGGAGAAAATGTGACATATGTTATTTCCTTTTAGCATAGTGCGAACTTGTGATAGGTGACATCTAGCCTGCATTTTTTTTCCCCCTAGGAAAATTTCTTATTGCATGAATAGGCATAGGATATGGTTGTCAAGATATCAATATATCTTTTTCTAAAATTTTAAGTCCACCCAGAGACTTGGAAATGTCTATCTATTAAATGTTATAATAAAGTTGTTTTAGGAGACTTGTAGATCCAAATATAATGGAGTTGATTAAATAGGTAGCATTATTGTTGATGTTGTTTTATATCAAATAATTTATCATATAAGATAATAGAATTAAGCCTATAATCACTTAATTATTTCCTGCACACTTTGATGAGTACGTCTTCAAAGATGTGATAGAATCAAGACAGAACATATTCTCACTTTAAATCTTATGCCAAAGTCTTAATGATGATGTTGAATTTCAGGAACCAGAGCTTATGTTTGGGCCATTAGCCAGTAGTGGGTACATTGAGACGATGGAGAATGTCCTCTGTGCATTTGAGACAAATGTGTGTTTTGCTATGGTTGGGTGGGTAGAGAGTTCTGTACGTGTGTGTGAGATTTAGTCATCCTACTGTGTTAAAGTCCTCTATTTCCTTACTGATCTTCTGGTCTGGTTATTCTATACATTATTGAGAGTGGGGAACTGTAGTCTCCAACCATTATTGTAAAACTGTCCATTTCTCCCGTTAATTCTATCAGTTTTTGCTTTATGTAATGTATCTGTTGTTACCTAAGTAAATATTTATAATTGTTATATCTTATAATTGTTATATCTTCCTAAGGTATGGAATATTTTATTAATATATAATGTCCTTCTTGGTCTCTCATAACCTTATTTGGTTTAAAGTGTATTATGAGCTCATTATGCTTAAATGAACAGTGCCTCCTGCTTTTCCAAACTGAGTTGTTCATTAGTTGAAACAGAGACACCCACCTTGCCTCATTCCTTCAGATATCCTGTAGACAGGTTAGCGCAGCCCCACAGGACAACTTGCAATTAAGTCTCCTCTGCTCCCTCCCTCGGGCTCAAGGGAGGGACCAGGGAGATGGGCTTCCACTGCTCAGGGAGGGAGTGGGTCCGGGGCAAGTGAAAATGGGACAAATCTTTGTTATCCTTTTGAACGTGCTTATTGTTGATGGGGCTTTTGTTTGCTGTAAACCTTTGACTGTTTCCAGAGCTCCAACGAAGTTGATCCTGCTCTTTTATTCAGCATTTGTGTACAAGAATGAGAGCTTGGAGCTGCCCTAGTTTGCCATTTGCTAACATCACTCCAAGAATCTCTTTTTTGAGGCAAATTTTGTAAAGAATCTGCATTAAGACGAAAGAAGCAGATACTTAAAATTCACATTCTCTGCCACAGAAAACTATATTATCTTATCATACGTTTGGAAATTATCTTTAAACCACTATCCCAGAAGGAGTCTGAAAATGACAAAAAAGTGCTCAAAAAATTTCAGGAGTAAGATGTGAAAAAAAAATGAGACATAAAATTTTTCAGAAAAATTCTCATGTAAAAAGATAATAATGGCATATTATTTATGGTGTTACACATTGCAAACATTTTATTTCAATGCTCTCATGTCTTTCAGATATAAGATTTTAAGAGAGATGTTGAAATAAGTAATCTTCTGCAACATTTGACTTATTCTTTTCCTGCACATGTGATGATGGTGTTAGATCATTTTTTCCTCTATTTGTTATCACTTTAATCTAAAGTAAGTGTAAGACTTTGTAAAAGACTAAGAGCCTTCAGTCTGTCACTTCTGTGTCATGACTTGTGGCTGTCTTTAGCATCTTGACAGGTTTTAGTAAGTTTAGCGAGGTGAGAAGTAGGTGATAAAGTACAAGGTTTAGCTGAGAAGGAAGAATACCACAGCTTAATTCAAATGACCATTTTCAATGTTGTCGTTGAAGAGAAGACACAGCCTCCATGACGTATACTGTTATCAGATCATGAATTGGTATCACGTTGTAGTAAAATAGGGTAACATAGAGAAAATCGTAGTGAGGTACGTTATAGTAATCTCACTTCTTTTTAAAAGAATTTTATTGAAGTACAGTTGATTTACAATGCGTTAATTTCTGATGTACAGCAAAGTGATTCAGTTATACATATATATGTATACATCCTTTTTTTATATTCGTTTCCATTATGGTTTCTCACAGGATATTAAATATAGTTCCCCGTGCTACACAGTAGGACCTTGTTGTTTTAATCTCACTTCTAAATATTGGTTTTCAGGAACTAATCTAAGATGAAGAGGAATCTAAGATATAGGATACTCCATGAATGACCAATCTGGATTTGTGTAGGTGTGTGAATGTGTGTGTGCACGTACATGTGTGTGTTAGAAATTGCAAACAACTCAATAACAGAGGATTATTAAATAAATTGTAGTTCACGTACACAACCAAATACCATTCCACAATTAAAATGATGATATAGTTTTATATTTCACATAAAATGACACTAAAATCAAATTAAGTGAAAAAGCAGCCTTCACAGAAATGCACATCATATGATTACATATAAATATACATACATAAGAGTTGTGTTTAGGCATGTAGACTAAAAGCAACCGTGGCTATCACTGAGAAGAGGCTTTTCCTTTCTGCTCTTACATATTGCCTAGAGTTTTGGTTTTTTTTTTAATCATAACGTGTTCGATATTGGAAAATATTCGTTGACAAACGCAAAAGTTGGATTGTTAGAGTTGGCAATACGGAGATGAGAAAACTTTAAGTTTAGAGATGGAGGGCTGGGAAGAGAATAAAATGAAATCTACTTCCAAGGATTAACTAAGAAAATGCCAAGATATAAAGTTGATAATAGAAGATGATAGTTAATTCAGTGTTCAGAAGAGCACAAGTATAAATTAAAATGAGACTGGTCTTCTTACATTCAGGAATCCTAAAGTCCTTTCTCAGAAGTAGAGGGTATAAGGCTTGGTCAGTTTAGCGGTGAGCCAGGGTGGAATTTAGATAAAAGTGAAGAGGATGTGATTGTAAGCTCAAAATAACTGTGAACACTTATATGATGCTTATAATGTGTTAGGCACTGTCCTAAATACTTTACAGGTATCGTAAATACTCATTTATGTTTCACAGTCACCAAAAAAGAGTTTCTGTTACTGTTATGCATAAAGCACAGAGAGATTTATAGGTGTCAGAGTTGGGATTCTAATCCAAGCAACCTGCCCCCAGTGTCCTGTGCTACGAGGCCCTATAGCCAGTCTAACTTTAGTCTGAACCATCCTCAGCATAGAAGTCACAAGAATGATAGCAGAGCAAGTTGTAGAAAAAAAGCTGAGAGCCAAATGCTGAAGGTGAGAACATCCCTCGAGGTTAGTAAAATATAATAATGATGGAGAATCATCACATAAACTCTTAATGTATGCATACTCTTTGCAAGAAAAAGAAATCAAAATCATTTATGGACTTTATAACCCTGAGGATTAATATCTTCTCATGTTGGCAAATGGGCTTACAGAAAAACCCTGAAACAGCCGTTCCCCTTTTTGTTCTCTTGTGTTTCAAATAAAAACCCAGTGTAGTTTGCCTCAAGGTCATTGATCTCTAATTTAGAATGCAAAACCTCCAAGCCTGCCTACAAAGCCTATTGTTAGACTCTCTAAATAAAAACAACAACCAAGGCATGGATGAAATAGAATATCGTATTTTTTTACCCATAAAATTGTAAGGTGAAGAAAATTTGCTGATGTAAAATTCAGGCGTGTGACCTTCAATGGGGAATAGCTCTAAAAGATAGAATTTGAGCTTCTCGAGTCACGCAGCTCCCTAGGAAAGCGTGGTAAGCAGAATTCTCTGATGGCCGCTGTGATTCCTGGCACAGAGCACGCCAGCCTGCATATTCCCTCTTCTTGAGGGTGGACACAACCTCTGAATATGAATTATCTGGATATCAGGTCCCTCGATTTAGTTACTTCACACAGTAAGTGGTGGTGGACGGTCACTCTCATGATTAAGTTATTATATAGACAGCAGACTGGATGGGGGATGGGAAGTCAACTTGATGGGCTCACACCTGCCCATCAGGAATTCCTGGTGCAGATGGGGGGTGGGGGGTCACAGGAGGCCTCTGTGTGTGGCTTGGAGGAGCTGAGAGTGAACTCCAGCTAGTGAGCAGACAGGGACCTCCATCCTGCTCCCTCAATGGATTGCATTGTGCCGTTGACCTGAATAACCTTGGAGGAGCCCCCTGGCTCCCAGATGAGATGCGCAGCCTGACAACTTGACTCCTACCTCTGGGACCAAGTCATCATGCCTAGATCCCTGTTCCCAGGAAACACTGACATCATAAAGTTGTGCTGTCTTAAGCTGATAAATTTGCATTAATTTGCTATGTAGCAACAGTAAACTAATACAGTACATGGAGAAAATGTACTTTATCAGGAAATGAAACAAAATAACACAACAACTTTTATTTAAAAAAAAAATTTTGACAAATTCTGACAGATGATTAAAGTTACTTAGGTGGAAGTTGGCCAGTGTTGTAGTTAACATCTCAAAACTTTCAGCTATCATTCATTATAATACCTGTCCAGTACACTAAATCATCCTTAGCAAATCATTAAATACTCATTAAATGCCCATATGCACCAGCTGCTGTACAGGGCACAGGTACCAAAATTAACACAAAACTAGATAATTGCAATCTGTGAAAAAGAAAATACTTAGTTCTGATATGAGCGGGGTTGGTTTTCCCCACCCCTGCTTTTAGGGTTAAAGTGAATATACACGGATAGAGAAAGTAGCTGAGAGCAATGGAGAGAAGCCAAGCAGTCACAGCACCTGATTTCGCACTGAGGTTTTTCTTAATTGTATATTTCAGGGCCCCACCCATGTGATCCGAATGCCCCTTGATGGGGTCTGAGAATTCGTGTTTTAAAAACCTCTCGAGATAGTTCTAACGCACAGCTACCACCTTAAAAGATGAGTGAGACCAACAGTGACAACTAAAGCTGCATTTTCGTGCACTTTAATGACTATGCAAGTGACTTAATTTTTCCAGTTATTTCAGCAAATATTTATTCTCTGGTGACCCAGCGAAGAAGAAAAACACTGCCCCAGTCCTCAAGAGTCTCACAATCTAGGACGATAACGGTAATAGCACGTGCTAGGTGTTATACCCTCATATGAACAATGTCGAAGAAAGCGCAATTAGGATCGCCTGTGGGAAAAGTGGCTGGGTGGGAAAGGAGACTTGACAGAGGAAATGATATTGGAGTGGGACCTCAACATTTGAGTCAAATCAATCAACGTAACAAGTTCTTTCTATCATCATTCATTTGATACATATTCTAAAAAACCGTGAAACAGTATGGCACTGTGATTGAGAGTCTGTGCTCAGACAGATATGGATTGATTCCCAGCTCTGTGATTCCTAACGTTTGGTTTTCTCCTTTTTGCCTTGGGTAAGAGAACTGGGATGACCTCACAGAGGATCATGTTTCTGAGGATTATGTGTGGGTAAACTCTTAGCATGTTCCCTACCACATATTATTATTTTTCTTGCTGCTGTGCCCCCCACAACCATAGCTATGGGGCTGTTCAGTAAGACTGTATTTTAAGAAAGCTAGAGGCAGGCCATGCTCATCAAAGAGTCTCATCTGGTCTGGGAAAAGGAGGTCGAGACACACAAACACATCGTTTCGCACTTCACCACCACTGCCCCAGAGGCATAGCAGTGCACTCTGAAAGAAAAGAGTGTATTTAAACTTGCCTGGAGGAGTGAAGCAGAGAAGTGAAGCTTTTCAAGAAAGGAGTTATTTTAGGTAAGTTTTGAGGATCAACTGGGAATTTATCAGCACGGAAGGAAAGCTATGAAAGCCAGGTCTTCTAGGTGAAGGTAAAGGGAAGTATTTGTGCCCAGGGAAAGCTTTCAGTTGGCATGATCTGCTCATTAGATGTTTTTAAGGCATTGTTTTAGCCAAGTCCAAGATATTTCCATCAAGAATTTTTAGACATATGAATGGAAATGCATATACCGTTTCTTTGTTATTTCTACAGGGTATATTTCTTGGGTAGAACACACCGATATTTTTTACTGTGTACTTGAAAACAGTTAACAACTTTGAGTCCTGATCATGTGTGAGGCCTTGATTAATGAGCAAAGGAGGCATTATCCAAAAAAAAAAAGGGACTAAAATCTTGAATCTTTCTACAAACACCTAGGAAACCTTGTGAGTTGTGAAGAATATACATGGATTACATGGAAAGGAATATTTCCAAATTCAAAGATTTGAGTTTTACTCACTTTACTGTAAAATCAGGGTCCTATGGAAGTAACTTGGTGTGGTGAATGAGTCTCACCCCTTTTTTCTCCACATGCTACAGGGTTCTTTTGTTTGTCTGTTTTGGCTCTTCCTATGATCTCTGGACCCGATAAGGATTACATAAAGAAATGTTTTACTTTCTTAGAATTATATTATAGAAGATTTAGGAACTCACTGGTCAACTCTGGATCGTATACCATAATATATTCTCTTTAAGGAGACTGTGAATCAGAAAGACAGAGAGAAGAAAAAAGGCAAGATTAGAATGATTTTTTTTTCCTTTTTTTAATAAAAAGGTGATTATATCAAAAGCCTGTGGGCTTGTGAAGCCAGTAGGAGTATGAAGTATTCTGCTATCTAGTGAAAGATTTTTCAGTAAATCACCTTCTTAGTTGACCCAGGTCTCTTTGTTTATATGATGAAGATCAGGGATTCATGCCAGTAGAAATGACAGGCTTTGCAGCAATTATTACGTATAGATTATATAAATCAAACAGTCACAGAAACACAGCCATGCCCATTCACCAAGCCCCCATGTGTTTGGCAGCCCTAGACTTTTTGGGGGAGCAGTTCAGATTTTTTTATGCTTACAGAATTATACTTTTGCTGTTGTCATATTAGAATAATTTTGAATATCATTTTAAATAGAATTGTGTAATACAAAGTGCAGATTCAAAAATGAATGAAGATCACTTTTTAAATGCGTGCAGTTATTTTCTCTGTAAGATTCACAAATGTTAAACTAAATCCATTACTCCATATTGGCAGTGATTGATGATTTATGAGTAAGTCGGTTTGATGAGACATTTGACACAAACTTTGGCTTACTTGTTAAAATCTGTCAAAAACGAACTTCATTCTTTGGTGATAACATGGTAGATGTATTGTTATTAAAGTACGCGAACACATTTAAAAAACCGTTACCTTATTTTGACTAGCTGCAAATCATGTTTTGACTAATCTTTGAGATAGAAGTAATTATGGAGTCGATGTATATATTTAGCTTCTAGAAAATTCTCAAAATTCAAAGGGCTGAATTACAGCTATTCCAAAGTGACTGTTGTTCCCCTTCCCTGGTTTGTGAACAAACTCCACTTGACATTTCTCATTGGAAAAGTGGATGTTTGAAATCACCGTAAAGAAATTACCTCACTTTATTCTTTTAAGTTCCAGTATACTGCGTAGTTAGGTCTGGGGTTCATGGGCAATATATTTCTGATCCAGAGCCTCTGTAATTTAATACTACAATTGGTATTTCAAGTAATTATCTTTTTGAAGTCAGGAAGGGATTTTGGCTGATTTAAGAAAGAATATGCTTTTCTCAGGGGAAAGGGCTGGAGACAGAGATGAGGAAAATGATTTTCTGCTCGGTGAGGCAATGTGATGTGAAATATCCATCCATGCATTAGAGTAGGAAGCGTTTAGTTTGCTTCTCAGCCAATCCCTCTTCTCTGAGAACTTGAATCACAACTTCAAGGTAAAGCACAGCATCCATGTCTCCGTTACATGACCCTCACCGTGTAGACTACTTCATCCTCATGTTTGCCTGGCAACCGTCCACAGAATTCCTTTCACTCAAGAATGTATTGAAGTCAGGTTAATGATGGGGCCCTAGTATAAAGCTCTACGGATTTCTGCTGCTAAATTCTGTGGAGCACCCATGACACCGGTCCTTTCTAGGGAATACTTGTACAGGTCTTGATTTTTGATTCTTAGATACCCAAAGATCTTTCCAGAATGTCTTCATTTTGCATAAGATAGTGATTTTCTGTTTTCTGAAAACGGTAGATTCTTAAGAGCAGTGTATTCAGCTGTCAAAGTTGTGGTAGCTCTTTTGAAGTAACAACTATAAGGAGTGGAAACACCATGCCTCTCTCTTAATGAAGGAAGGTATAAGATAAGAAAAGACAGTAGAGTTTGAAATCAACATTATTTCTTGGCACCTCCCAGGATCACATTGTGTTATGTTACACTTTTAAAAATTGTAGCAATATAATTTTTTTTTAAATAGTAAGAGACACCAAGTAGTGGTTTAAAAAAAAACACACAGGCAATTTTAGAGCAAAGTTACAAATTATTTATCCCCCAATTTCTACCCATCATTGTGAACTACTTCACTGAAATGGATGAAACCAGCCAAATAAGAAAACCAGGATTTCATACATGTATTGTTTCTAGACTGCATTTTGCAATAAAGTTTCTTTTTTTTTTTTGCTTTTAATTTTGCATGGCTAAAATTACAACTGTGTGTATGAAAAATAGCTGCCTACAGCCGTATCATTATCCTCTTTTTTTACCTTCTTGTTTCTTACGTTTTGCATTCTACCACTCTCTCCTTTGTACGTATTTTCTTCTGACATTTTCTATTAGACTCACTCTCTTTTTCCAGACATGAGGGATTTGTTTATCTGAGCAGTATCTATGTACTGATATAAAAAATTGTTACAATGTTAATTCAAAATGGTTCTAGATAAAGGTAAACCTAAATTGCATTACCATTTTAAGTTATATAATTAAAAGGTAGTTTATAAATGCTATATTTTCTTTCTCTTTTTCTTTCCCAAAGGAATATTTATCTTTTTATTAGTTAAGAGCAGTATCCTTCTTTCTTGTTTATTTTTAAAAGAAAAGATACAGTGAAACAGTTAATTCATGTCATTACATTTTTTCATTATTAATGAATCTACTGTTTTCTCAGTTTTTTCAGTATACCATAAGACTTGCCAAAAGATAAAGACAGATTTCATTATATCATTTTGTGACCCCTTGTGGGCATATGTACATGTACAGCGTAGGCTATCATTTACATGCTCATTCAGTCATCATTCAAAAAAGAAAGCCTGTTTTAACGTTACATCTCTAAAATATTACAATTAATTTTTCCAAGAAAAATGTGGGTTTTGCTTGTGCAAAGTCCAAATTTCTGAAATATTAAGATTAAGAATTCTTACTTCTAGAATACCTCAGACTTTGATAAGTAAAAAGATGCATAAATGTAGAACAAGACAGTAGAATGTGTGTGTGTGTGTGTGTGTGTTTGAATTTGGAAAAATCCTTGAACATATTTTAAACTAAGTAGGAAAACATGTCTAAAATATTATTTTGATAAAACAAATATTGTCTTCTATATGAAAAAGTTCAAAGTTTTAAAATCATGTGCTTTGTAGACTATGATTGTCATATGTGTACTTAAAAATGTGAATTTTATTGTATAAACTATAATATAACATAACAGGACAGAGTAAAATATTTGTCTGAAAGGATCGCTTTCCATTCATTATTTCTACCACTTTGAATGCTTACTCATTTGGGCTTCACTCCTCTAACCTCTCACCATAAATCTTCAGTGTCTTCTCTTCATGAATTTGGTCAGACTCTCTCCTGAGAGAGAGTTTCATTTATTTGCTCATTTGCTGAATTTGGGGAGGATTCACAATAACCCTTTCAAAATACAGCAAATTTGAGGTTGGCTTTTAAATTGATTTTAAATCAAAGAAAGCATTAACAGAGTTTGCTCTGTCTAGAGCAAGAGCAATTTGATTAGTACTTGTGAATAAGTTTTGCTTCGTGTAGTGAGCGAAGAATTAGACATTGTCATGTCAGAAGTCCTAGATCTGTGTTTATCTATATTTTTAACTAATGAAGATTTATCGGAAGACGGTGTTAGGTTGAGCGGTGGGAGCTCTTATGGACACAGTGCTGTAAACCATCACTTCAAAAGCTAAGGCAGCAGCATGGATGGACCTAGAGATTATCATACTAAGTGAAGTAAGTCGGAAAGAGACAGACAAATGCCATATGATATCACTTATACATGGAATCTAAAGTATGACACAAATGAACTTATCTATGAAACAGAAACTGACTCACAGACATAGAGAACAGACTGGTGGTTGCCAAGGGGGAGGGGATGGGAGAGGGTTGGATTGGGAGTTTAGGATTAGCAGATGCAACCTAGTATATAGAATGGATAAACAACAAGGTCCTACTGTATAGCACAGAGAACTCTATTCAATATCCTGTGATAAACCATAATGGAAAAGAATATGAAAAAGAATGCATATGTATGTATAACTGAATCACCTTGCAATACAGCAGAAACTAACACAACATTATAAATCAACTACACGTCAATTAAAAAAAAAAAAAAAGTGAAGGCAGACAGAAGCAATTCTGCTGCCCTTTGGTTTGTCCTGATGGATGGATGAGTTTTATTGCTGGGCCCCCGTAGAACTCACACAAGTACATTTTCCCAAACATGCACTACTCAGTGGAGAATACATTGTGTGTGAGTTTTCTCATTGGCAGTTCTTCTCTAAGTTTTCAGTGCACAAAACATGGACACGCATCAAAGACATGTGATTTGTTTAAGGTCAGTTCTGGAAAGCATGTAGCCGCACAGTAATGGGGAAAGCATTAGTCTTGGGGTTACACTAGCAAATTTCAGAGAATTTGCTAGCAAAAAAGGACCTTGACAATGTACTCATTATATCTGAGGCTTCCCATCTCCATTTAAAATAGGAGAACAGGACGAGATGTTCACTTCTCTTTGCATTTCTTCTAGTATCTGGCAGATAATTAATAAGGAAGATTCTGGACAAAAGAAAAGGCCCAAAAAAAATGAGCAACAACAAGAAAAATATTTAGTCAAGTATCAGTCAAATGTCATGAACTGTGGAAGTGCTTTTATTATTGACTGGAATTCAAAAAACACCTAAAAAATACTTGTACACTCACTGGATATAAGGGGAAAAGCACTTCTTGGCTATATTATTTCAGTAAGCAAATATCTTTATTTGACCAAATATTTATCTTTTCTTAATATCCACTCTTTCCATTTTGAGGCCATAATTATAGACAGGTCATGGTAGGAGTACAACCATGGCTAGCAGGAAATTTTAGGGCTAAGACTGGAATTCAAAGACTTAGAAACGCTAAGTTCTAGCTCATCAGGATAGCCTGCCTCCAGTAAGGGAATATCCCAAACTTGGTGCCCATGGAAACATTGTTAACCCTGACTTACTTATTTGTAATAGCATAATAGTTTTAAAATATCTATTTAGGGTGTATAATGTGATGATTTCATGTACAAACACATTGTAAAATGAAGTTTATTAACACACTTATCACCTCACATTGATTGTAACCCTTTTTGTATGTGGTGAGAACATTTAATATCTACTCTCTTAGCAAGTTTCAAGTATATAATGCAATATTATTGACTATAGTCACCATTCTCTACATTAGATCCCAGAGCTTATTCATCTTATAAATGAAAGTTAGTACCTTTTGACAAATATCTCCCTATTTCCCCCACACCCCAGCCCCTGGCAACCATCATTCTACTCTCTGTTCTATGAGTTTGACTTTTAAAAATTTCACTTATAAATGCTATCATGCCACGCTTGTCTCTCTGTCTCGGGTTTATTTCACTTAATACAGTGTCCTCCAGGTTCATCCATGTTGTTGCAAATGACAGGATTTCCTTCTTTTTTATAGCTGAATAATTGTATGTACATAGCACATATTCTTTATATATTCATCGTTGTCGGATACTACATTGTTTCCGTGTCTCGGCTATTGTAAATAATGGTGCAGTGAACTTGGGGGTGCAGATATCTTTCCAAGATCATGATTTCATTTCCTTGGGTATATAACCAGAAGTGAGATTGCTGGATCATATGGTAGTTCTATCTTTAAGGAACCTCATTACTATTTTCCAAAGTGGCTGTACCTGTTTACACCAACGGAGTGCAAGAGTTACCTTTTCTCCACATCCTCACCAGCATTGTTCTTTCTTGTGTTTTTTTGTTTGTTTGTTTTTCTGCTTTTTTTGTTTTTAGTAATCCTGGCTTATTTCTTGAGAGGAACATGTGAATGGAAAGAGAGGATGCTGAACATAATGGAGAAATTAATTGCTATGTGGCAAAATTGAAGCAAGCCTACACTGTATGTTAAATCCCAGGAAAAGATGGGTACCGCCTGGGTCCAAGGTCATCAATCGCTTCCCAAAGGCATAGCAGATATTATTATACACTGAATTATTTAGTTTTTAAAATTTCACCTTTAAGGAGCAAATGAAAGTGTCTGCCTCTTGTACAGAAATTGTGGGCTTTGAGGCATATGGCAGAGACTCATTTTGGGGTGACAGATGAAATTGTGCCATCTACATGGAAGAAGGGCTGTGTGATGGGTATAAACAAAAGGACAGCCATTAAAAAGCTTGAGAGAAAAACCTACCTAAAGAGACAAAAGACCTGTATGCAGAAAACTGTAAGACACTGATGAAAGAAATTAAAGATGATACAAACAGATGGAGAGATATACCATGTTCTTGGATTGGAAGAATCAACATTGTGAAAATGACTATACTACCCAAAGCAATCTACAGATTCAATGCAATCCCTATCAAACTACCAATGGCATTTTTCACAGAACTAAAACAAAAAATTTCACAACGTGTATGGAAACACAAAAGACCCCGAATAGCCAAAGCAGTCTTGAGAAAGAAAAACGGAGCTGGAGGAATCAGGCTCCTGGACTTCAGACTATACTACAAAGCGACAGTAATCAAGACAGTATGGTACTGGCACAAAACCAGAAACGTAGATCAATGGAACAGGATAGAAAGCCCAGAGATAAACCCATGCACCTATGATCTTCTTATCTTTGATAAATGAGGCGAGAATATACAATGGAGAAAAGACAGCCTCTTTAATAAGTGGTGCTGGAAAAACTGGACAGCTACGTGTAAAAGAATGAAATTAGAACACTTCCTAACACCATACACGGAAATAAACTCAAAATGGATTAAAGACCTAAATGTAAGGCCAGACACTATCAAAGTCTTAGAGGAAAACATAGAACACTCTATGACATAAATCACAGCAAGATCCTTTTTGACCCACCTCCTAGAGAAATGGAAATAAAAACAAAAATAAACAAATGGGACCTAATGAAACTTAAAAGCTTTTGCACAGCAAAGGAAACCATAAACAAGACAAAAAGACAACCCTCAGAATGGGAGAAAATATTTGCAACTGAAGCAACTGACAAAGGATTAATCTCCAAAAATTACAAGCAGCTCATGCAGCTCAACATCAGAAAAGCAAACAACCCAATCCAAAAATGGGCAGAAGACCTAAATAGACACTTCTCCAAAGAAGATATACAGATTGCCAACAAACACATGAAAGATGCTCAACATCATTAATGATTAGAGAAATGCAAATCAAAACTACAATGAGATATCATCTCACACCGGTCAGAATGGCCATCATCAAAAAATCTACAAACAATAAATGCTGGAGAGAATGTGGAGAAAAGGAAACCCTCTTGCACTGTTGGCGGGAATGTGAATTGATACAGCCACTATGGAGAACAGTGTGGAGGTTCCTTCAAAAACTAAAAATAGAACTACCATACGACCCAGCAATCCCACTACTGGGCATATACCCTGAGAAAACCATAATTCTAAAAGAGTCATGTACCAAAATGTTCATTGCAGCTCTATTTACAATAGCCAGGACATGGAAGCAATCTAGGTGTCCATCGACAGATGAATGGATAAAGAAGATATGGCACATATATACAATGGAATATTACTCAGCCATAAAAAGAAATGAAATTGAGTTATTTGTAGTGAGGTGGATGGACCTAGAGTCTGTCATACAGAGTGAAGTAAGTCAGAAAGAGAAAAACAAATACCGTATGCTAAGACATATATATGGAATCTAAAAAAAAAAAAAAAAAAAATATGGTTCTGAAGAACCTAGGGGCAGGACAGGAATAAAGACACAGACGTAGAGAATGGACTTGAGGACACGGGGAGGGGGAAGGGTAAGCTGGGACGAAGTGAGAGAGTGGCATGGACGTATATACGCTACCAAATGTAAACTAGATAGCTAGTGGGAAGCAGCCGCATAGCACAGGGAGATCAGCTCGGTGCTTTGTGACCACCTAGAGGGGAGGGATAGGGAGGGTGGGAGGGAGACGCAAGAGGGAGGAGATATGGGGATATATGTATATGTATAGCTGATTCACTTTGTTATACAGCAGAAACTAACACACCATTGTAAAGCAATTATACTCCAATAAAGATGTTAAAAAAAAAAAAACTTGAGAAAAAGCTAGTGCCATGGAAATTACAAGCGAATGATGCGCTTTTATATTTAGCCATTTTGTAAGGGTTAAGATAACTATATAAGGGGGAAATATAAGCCCAAGTCTACGGGAAATGTTCACTTTCAAAACTGGTATAAAGCATGGGAGTGAGGCAGTGAATAGAACCGTATTGATTGATTCACTCATAATTAAACAGTCTGAAAAGCAGGCAGTAATTGCCATGATGCTCTTGAGCATGTTTATGTTCTGTGGGTAACTAAAAAAGGTGACATAAACATGGTAATTAAAGGGTTATTTTTTTGTCCTTCATATTCAAGGATGTCATTACTCCAAGATCAACTTGATTTGTATGTGATCTGAGTACAGTATCGAAATTTCGATTTTCTAGTGCCATAAAGGGGGTCATTGGTGTGGGTAATTGACCACTGCATATAATTAACACGACAGGGGCTGGTGTTCAGCATGGCCAATGCCTCTGCATGGTCTTTGAGCTCAAGTTCACCTTCCATCCTCTTAGATCTTCTCTGTGCAGCTGTAGAACCCATTCAAAGTCAAACATTGAGAGTTCTGTATCACACAGTGTGTTCAGATTAAAAGTGCACACCTGTATCCTAGAATAGTAGCTATGAAAGTATAGTTGTATCTACTAAGATCAGTTTATCTCTTTAGCAATATTTATGGTTGATCTTTATCTTTAGACTTTAGGAGGGTAGCAAATGATGTGAAGAATTAAATCTGTGTAATGAAATGGATGTCATTCTTAGAGTGTGCTTACACTTAAATATATAAAATAGAAATATTACATATGGGTATAAATAAAAGGATATTCAGAGTTACTAACCGACACTATCCAGTTAGAATATTGGTGAGTATGTATTTCTAGATATAGATATTCAGAGTAGAACATTTTCCCTTATCTCTGATTTGCATTCTGTGATTCAGAATCCCAGTTCTCAGTCATTGCTGGTAGTAAAAACATAAATAATAAACACTTGGAACAAATAGGAAACTTCACTATGTTTCTATTTTTCTAGCTGGTTTGATTTTATTATTTATTATTTTAGAATCCGTGTAATAAAAGAACTGTGTTTGGTGACATTCTTTTTCCATAAGTTCCTAATATTTGTTTTTTTATATTTTATTGACAAATGATTAACATTTAAAAACACACCTATTTAGCTCTACATTTTGATAAGTATATGTAGAATTTTAGGAAAATATAAGATTATCTGAATAAATGAAAATGGTGTTTCTTTTTGTCCAACATTTATGCAAGTCTCTCTCTCTCTTTTTTTTTTTTTGGTGTGTTTGTTTTGTTTTTTGTTTTTTTTTTCTGAAAATTGTTAAGAACTCCAGGACAAAATATCATAGTAAGAGGGAGATTGGCTGTCATTTTCCTCTGTGATCATTTGGTAGTATTCCTAAAGTTTCATAAATAATAAGCTATTTAAGAAAGATTTCTAGTAGATGAGCTTTTTTAGATTAAAGTAGTATTATTGTAAAATGAATGGGTAAAGTTAAATGTAATGTTTCCTTCTTTATCAAATAAGATGATTATACAAATATTAATGTGATGAATTATGATGCTGTATTACCTGATGTTGAACCATCCTTGCAGTCCTAGAGTACAATCAGCCCTGTCAGAATTCTGTGCATGTGTGAGTATGTGTTATGTGTTATATTGTGTCCTGCAAGGAGATATGTTGAAGTCCTGACTGCTAGTTCCTCAGAGCATTAATTACTTGGAAATAAGGTCAGCACAGACATAATTAGTTAATTTAAGATGTGACCATACTGGCATGGAATGAACCCTTGACCAGATATAACTGGTGTACTTGAGGAGAGGAGAAGAGGCACAGAGACACAGACACAAAAGAGAAAAAAGCCATGTGAAGATGGAGGTAGAGATTGAGGTGCTCCGTCTATAAGCCAGGGAACACCACAAACTAGGAAAAGAAAGTCATGGAACAGATTCTTCCCTAGATTCTTCAGAGAACATGGCCCTACCAACACCTTGATTTGGGACTTCTAGATTCCTGAAATGATCAAGAAAAATTTCTGTTGTTTTAAGCTGACCCTTTGTTATGGCAGGCTAACAAAACCAATACTCTGTGTGTGTGTGTTTGCGTATGTGTGTGTGTATACACAAATAATCATGCAGTTTTAAGCTTTTATAACTTCACAAGTGTAATCGGTACATATTTTTAAAAAGCATTATTTTGAAGTTTTTTAATTGTGAAAAAGAATTTATTTGAATTTTTTTCAAGGTTTCCCATCTTCAGTCAGGTTGACTCAACACCGCAAACTATAGTTTTGGCAAGAGAAGAGACATTCCATTTCCAGGCATAAATGTTATTTACCTCAGTCCACTTTGCCCCACATAAAACACTTAGCTTTCAGCTGAAAATTACATGATATTCAAAGAAAAAAAAAACCAATAGGACCAAGTTCACATATGACCCAGATGTTTGGACTATCATACAATTCAAAATTTAAAATTACAATTAAAAATAACAATGATTAATATGTAAAAGGCTTCAGTGGGAAGGTAGGAAACATGCATGAATGGGTGAAGAATTTCAGCAGAGAAATGGTAATGAAAAGAATTAACTAGAAATGCTGGAAAAGAAAAGCATGGTAACAGCAATAAAGAATGTCTTTGAAAGATTCATTAGTGGACATGACACAGCGGAGGGAGGAATCAGTAAACTCAAACACAGTCTAATTCAAATTTTCCAAATGAAAGCACCCAAAGAAGAACTGAAGATGCATTATTAAAATATCACTCATAGGGCTTCCCTGGTGGTGCAGTGGTTGAGAATCTGCCTGCCGATGCAGGGGACATGAGTTCGAGCCCTGGTCTGGGAAGATCCCACGTGCCGCGGAGCAGCTAGGCCCGTGAGCCACAATTACTGAGCCTGCACGTCTGGAGCCTGTGCTCTGCAACAAGAGAGGCCGCGATAGTGAGAGGCCTGCGCACCGCGATGAAGAGTGGTCCCCGCTTGCCGCAACTGAAGAAAGCCCTCGCACAGAAACGAAGACCCAACACAGCCAAAAATAAATAAATAAATAAAATATCACTCATATAAGTGATTAAGAAATATAAATGCAGTTGACTCTTAGAAAGTGTGAGGGTTAGGAGTGCTGACCCCCCACATAGTCGAAAATCTGTGTATAACTTTACAGTTGGCCCTCCATATTCACGGATTCAGCCAACCATGGATCATGTAGTACTGTATGCAATTATTGAAAAAAATTCACATTTAAGTGAACCCAGGCAGTTCACACCCATGTTGTTTAAGGGTCAACTGTAATTACACTTTAAGTGATGTTTACAGTTTGTAGAATTTATACCTCAGAAGTTATAAAAGCTTGAAACTGTACTAAACTTTTGGGAATACACACACACACTCATAGACACATTCTTCTGTATTTTATTTGTTAATATTTTAGTTAACATTTTTACATCTTGTTTTCTGTTTTGTTCATGGGTGAGCATATTTAATTTTTTGCTATGTACTGTCCTGTCCTACTTTTTTTCTGTTTGAAAAATTATACAAATCCATTTATTTATTTCTTATTTGTTTCTATTTATTTCTGTTAATACTATTCATCAGTGTTTTCCAGAAAGACAGAACCAATAGGGTATATCTCAATAGAGATAGATAGAAAAAAGATGATATAGATATAGATTTATTATAATGAGTTGGATCATGCCAATTAAGGAGAAGTCCCAAGATCTTCAGTCAGCAAGCTGGAGACCCAGGAGAATCAGTGATGTAGTGTCAGTTGGAAAGCCCACAGGCTCAAGACCCAATAAGAGCCAGTGTTTCAGTTCAAGTCCAAAGGCAGGAAAAGATGGATATCCCAGCTCAAGGTAGTTGGATAAGAGGAGTTCCCTTTTCCTCTGCCTGTTTGCTCTATTCAGGCCTTCAACTGATTGCGCAAGGCTTACCCACAATAGGGAGGGCAATCTGCTGTACTTAGTCTACCAGTACAAGTGTTAATCCCACCCAAAACCACTCTCACAGACACTCCCAGAATAATGTTTGACCAAATATTGGGACACCCTATGGCCCAGTCAAGTTGACACATAAAATTAACTATCACAAATGTTATCTGTTCTTCAGTATTTAGGTAAATCCTACCTTTGAAAAAATTATTTTAGCCTGATGTGTCACTTTTTAGGGGAATATTTGTGAAATTTAAAGATATTCTGGTTTTCCATTTTATTTTTAAACCAATTTTGGTAATTTACATTTTTCTATGAAAATGTCCACTTTATCAAAAATTTTAAATTATTAGCTTATATGTTATTATAGAATTATTATTATTATTGCTATTATTATCATTATTATTATGACTGTTTTTTCCCTCCTCATTCCAGTTAGTAATTTGGACATTATGAGTTACTGTATAAGTATGCTCTCTTTTTCTTTTTGTTAATTCTTCCACTAAATACTTATCATACATACTTACATAATTACTTGAGCATCTATGTAACTAAAGTTCAAACCAGATCATATCTTGGCCGCTTGTGAATTCATCTTGCTAGGACATTAGTGATATCACAGATCCAGTTACACAGTCAAACATATGGCTTTGCCAGGTTCTACTTGTAACGGATGTGTCTTTCAGTGATCTGTAGATCCAGGTATTGAGGGCAGCTCCTGGCAGTCTTCTCCATGGGGGTCTGTGCTACATTCAGCCCCTGACTTCCAGGTGTGGCTTTGTATTTTATCCTGACATTGCACCAAACCCTCCCTGGCCCAAAATATCCTAGAGGAGTTAAGCTTACCTGCCACTGATCTATTTCTGAAGCTGGAGCCTGTGTTACACTTGTGGCTCTGGTAACTGTTTTTGTGTGTATGGTTATGTTTTGTATGTATGGTTTGTCTTAGTCCAGCTGGGCTGCTATAACAAAATACAATACACTGGATGACTTGTAAGCAACAGAAATTCATTTCTCACAGTTCTGGAGGCTGGAAGTCTGATCTGGGTACCAGTGTAGCCGGGTGAAAGTCTTCTTCTGCGTTGCCAACTTCTCCTTGTATCTTTCCATGGTGGAAGGGGCTGGAAAGCTCTCTGTGGCCTCTTTTATAAAGGCACTAATCCCATTCATGAGGGCTCCACCCTTATGACCTAATCACCTCCCAAAGTCCCCACCTCCTAACAACCATCACCTTGGACATTAAGATTTCAACATATGAATTTTTGAGGGATGCAGATATTCAGACCATAGCATCCATGAAATGTTTGCATTGTTTAAGGATGATAAAGTAACCTTATTTGTATTAGGTTACAGTATACTGGAATTTAAATGCCCAAATGGAGATATTTATTATTGTTTTATTCACTAATTTAGTCCCAGTGCCTAGAAATTTGTGTAGAATATGGTAAGCACTCATTCAAGTTAGTTAACTGGATAACTTCTTATTGTTTTCATTTCTACCCTGGGTCTAGGTTAGGAGTAGTGATAGTGTTCATAGAAGTACATGAATCTATCTAGGAATAATTACTACAAAAACACATCCTAGAGTGGAAACATTTTGTAGTTTAGTGACAATACCTCATTTGATTCTATCAGATTCATCCTGAAGCTGATGTGACCACCCCTGCCTTCTCTTCCACATGTACAAATGCAGAATCAACAGAATACGGCAATCTGCATTAAGTATATTCACAAAGTTCTCCTATTTAATCCTCATATCACCCTTGGGAGTTATGATTATTTACCCCAATTTTACAAACCAGGATTTTTTTCATACCAGTTAATGACACAACACAGATATTACTAAACTTCTTTGGAATTTGTATTTCACTAGCTTGTGTTATTAGTTCTCGCTCAGATTCATCTTCCTCTCACACTGGATGACAGTTATCTCATTTTATATGAGTTTTTAGAGCCCAAGAGAATTATTTTTGATTGACCCAGATGTTGAGTCAATACTCAGGTATTGTTGATTTGTGTTATAGTTAACACTTGTCTTGAGTGACTACATGAGAAATAGGACCTGCCTCAAGGGTCCTGCAACTACGCCTGGTGAAAGTACATATTTGGCAACAACAGGGTGCTTTCTGAGAAGGTGAAGATCACCTTTTCATGCACTGTATTGTCCGAGGATGCATAAAAATAAAACCTGGTCATAACAATTCTCTGATCTTAATGTTGTTAAATTTACAGTTGGATCAAGGTTACAACCTACTACCTGTAAATGAAATAAAGGAAAACTGATGTGTGTAAGATTTTTTTGACATCATATAAAATAATAAGAGAACTGACTCTAAAGATCAATCTTTTAAAGGGCTACTGACACAGCCTTTAATAAGGTGCATTTTTGGAGACATTTAATCTAAAGTCAGGGCTTCAAGATTTAAGCCTGAATTCATCGCATTTTCTGAACCGCACCGTCCATTCTGAGCACATCAGAGCCTCAGATAACAGGGACTTACACATGATAAAAGCATAGCAAAATGCAAAACAGAGTGAATGTTACTGAACACAGGTTCGTGTGCCAGATGCACAGTGACACCAAACAATACTGAAACATTGGAGTTGGAGCAGAAAAGAGGTTTCCTGCAGGGCCATACGAAGAGACTGGTGGCGTGTGCCCAGAGAACCCAGAACTCCCTGAAGGGTTTCAGCAAAGCACTTTTAAAGGCAAGGTGAGGGAGGGAAGTGGTTAGTTGCTGCAAACTTCTTGGTGTCGGAATCCTTTGTTCTCACAGCTGTCTGCCTAGGTCAGGTCAGGATGTTCCTGTAAACTTCCAACAAGACAAATGTTATTTTCTGTTCTGCAACTTTTTATCTCTATATGAATGGAGAAGTGTTACACTCTTGAAAGTCAGAGTCCTGAGAAAGGGCTCTGTATCCTGTATATTTCAGGCTACAGGCAACATTATTTTACAAAAGGGGCAGAGCCAGCATGAGTAAGCACAGGCCACAGGGCACAAAAGTTAAAGCAAAAGGAACAGATCTAATATGGAGTCAGATTCGTTCTTCCCTATTACATGAACACCATAATATCATATTTTTTTCATTGAGTTTTTAGTGAGGTGAAAACTCTGGGTGACGCAGTTAAGCTTTATTTCCTGAAAGTATGTTATTTGATTTCTAAGCAATCCCCCGTCCTCAGAGATCACTGCTTCTAAAAAAAAAAAAACACCTCATTTTTAAATGTTCAGATAAAAGCTTTACAGTGTAATATTTCTTTTCAAGTTATGTTAATTTAGAATATTCCCAGCAGAGTAACTTGCGAGCTGATAATCTGGAAAATGTATATTGAATAAGGTTTAATTCTCAGAGTTTAAGGATAACATGCCAGAAATCTTGTAATTTTTATAACTAAGAACTCAGCAATATTTTTAAAGCGAGGATGTATAAGCCCATTTGTGTATTGTTATAAACAGCTGAGGTCTCCTTCATTCCTATACTCTCATCTTCCAAAATTGAATCACTGATATTTTCTATCATATCCAACGTTAATTTGTAATGACAGTCTCTCTCACAACTATATATATAAGGATAATTCAAAATATAAGTATAATTGGCTTTTAAGCTATGGGGTCACTTAGCATTTTACTTTTATTACTAGAAAATAAAAGGTCATTTTACTTTAAAAAATAAGATCTCAGCCGATCTTAATTTTTGTTTTAGAATGAAAATAATGCAAATTTAACACAGGAAGGAAAACGATGAAGTATAAGGCATCATAGTAAAGTATTTGGACCTAAGAGGGAGGAAATACCACAAACACCACTGCCCATGAAATCTTATAGAAATATAAACACCAGGAAATAATCACTCCATATTTTGGTATAATTTCTTCCACTACTGTACTGTTTATACAGATGTAATACACTCTCTAGAGTTCCATATCCTTCCCCTCTCAACACTGTGCAGTCAGTTCTGCTATAATGCAACGTGTGTTCCTAAACATCACCACATAGTGTAAAAAAAACCACACAATAAAAGCAAAATAAAACAAAACACAGGGCTTAAGTAAAGGGAAAATTGGGCTAGGGTCACACCACTTAACAACTTGGTTAGTGATAAAAAAAAAAGATAGGAATCTAATAAAAAAGTAGGCACAATATTATACATGACAAATGATTACAGGATACATAATACTACAGTAAATGCAGTACCTTGCCTTCACAGAGACCTAAACCTTATTTGTGGAAGCCCTTCAGAAGGTCTGGAGCTTGTGAATTATGGTAAAGTTCTAAAGGAGGATGACCTGAAATGGAACTGAGGTTGACACAGCAGAGGTAGATGTGTGTTGCTCATAATACAAGGAGTAAACTGAGGTAGCTTGTAGATATCAGAGGTGTGTGTGTGTATGTGTGTGCAGGTAGTGTATTCTTCTGCAGCTCATTTCAACTGAGTGCAGTTTTCTGCACTTGCCTAGTCCTTTTGAAGATGAAATTGAGAATAAACAAAACTCCCCTTATGCTCAAATTGTTCCCAGTGTATCAATCCTATTGGAACAATGTCATGTTTTCAAAACATGTTTTTATACAGAACTGACTGTATCATGACATTGTATCATTTTTGTTAGTTGTTCTTCCTTGAAAATTATATGTAAAGACATCATAATACTCCAAGAAAAAATACATATGTAGTTTTTCTGCTGTGGAACAAAGAGGTTGTTTCTAACTTTGTTTCTTGCTTTTGGAATATCCTTATAATCATTGGCATATCCATATTTCTTTAAGATAAATTAGGATTAAAGTGTATGTTGTGAGTAGTTTAAACAGAGTATGTGTAGTGAGTAATTAAAGGTGAGAATCTGAAGTTAATTCTGTTTTTATCACCTAAAATTTATTTAAACTTGGGCAATATCCTTAGCATCACCAAGCCTCAATTTCTTTGTCTGTAGAATGAAGATGAAAATATTAGCTACCTTCTGAGGTGCAAGAGAGTGGAAAGGTGTAACACTCAGAAAACAATCGGCTCAGCACTTAAAATATATTGTGCACTCAATAAATGTGCTATAGATACATAGTCCTAGGAGTTGGATCATCTCCTTGAGTATTAAGTATTTGTACGTTTCCAATACATTTTAGCAAATTATGTTCCAAAACTCAGTTCCGAAAGGCTCTCTCAGACAAAAAAGAGCCTTTTGTCATAGCCCAACCTAACCAAAACTATTACTAAAAAATCTACTGTTTTTAAAGGCACATTTCCTTTTCTTTTCTTTGGTTGCTAATGAGGTTGAATAAACTTTCTTAGGATGTTTTCCCTGTGGCGCAGAGTTTTTCCTATTCTATGATAAGCCGCCCGTTGCACTCCCTAGCCCGTGGCCCTGTGTCACTAACTTTGGGTTTAAATTTGGAAGCATCTTTAATGAATCTTCTGTCTTCCTTGTAGTCTCTTAAATGCCTGATGTTTATCTTTCCTGCTCATGTTCTGTCTTCCTTTGAGTCCTTTTTACTTCCCTTCACCTCTTCATCCTCACGTGACCAAGTAAAAACCAGTCAAGCAAGTTCGTGTAGAGCCCCTCTAGTTCCCCTCACTAAGGAGATTCTGCCCTCTTCCACATGTCTGCCCACACCGCCTCCTCGTCTATGGATCCTCTTGTGTCACTAGGACTGATCAAAGTAAACGTAGCCTTTATGGAAGACAACTACAGAAGCCAGAGGGGCTAGCGAGATCGATATCAGAATAACTTCTAGACTTGTATTTATTTGAAAATTCCAAGGCTGAGCCTAAGATGAGAGAAAATGTATGGGGTTTTGAAGGGGGCATGTTCTTCTCATTGGCACTAATCCTTGCCTGATAACCTGTCTTCATTTTAAGTTATTTCATTTGCTTGAATTTGGATTTGATGCGCTTAACATCCTGCTTACAGTGATCTGTGCCATGTAGGTTCTGTAATGGGACCACAAATCCCTTCAATCTGAATTGTTAAACTCTCAGCACAGAATCACCCAGCTGACGTTTAGACAACAAGCCCTGCAATGAAATTCCACTTGCCATTTCTGATGCATGCCTTGTCTTTCGTTTTCCCATTATAAGTATTTTTACTCTTGGCTTCAGCTAGATGACCTTTTGTTTCAGGCTTTACGGCCTCTCCACACATCTCAACTATTTTTGTGTTCCACTTAATTTCTACCTCGTTCTTGATTGACTTCTCTTTGTCTGGGTTCTCTAAAAAGTACAACCCCTACCATGTGTGTTATAACCTTATGCATTATAACTTTATTAGTGCGTAATCTCAGGGAAGCAGGAGTAAGGAAAAAGAAGAGACAGGGAAAAAAGAATGAGTCAAAACGAAGGCACCTTTCTCAGATGTCTACCACCTGTTATCTCTCAAGTGAAGCTAATTGTTCAATCTTAATCGACCATCTTCCAACAGAGTATATAGCTATGGTGTCTCAGGATATTCCATGCATTGGGTTAGGTATATGAGAAAGAGAAACAAATGTATGCTTCCTTTCTTGACTCTGCTGGTCAGGGGTTTACCCCATAGGGCATGATCCCACCTGCACCCCTGGTTGCTCACACATGACCATTAAGTGGCTTCCCAAGGTCTCGTGTGCCTCAGTGTCACATGGGAAGCTCTAGGGCAGGCGGTGAGAGGCATATGGAAAAGAGCTGAATCCCCTACACAGTAGTGGCTGGAATGAAAAATAGAGGCAAGTGAGGCCAGAGGATCTAAAGTGGGCATACGAGATAGCTGGTGTATCTCCCCAGCCCCAAACCTCTCTGCTGCCCAACCAGACTGAAGTGAGTTCCCTTCTGTCTGGTAAACATGAAAGCACTATATATTTATCTTTTCTCAACTTAGCTCTAACAAAATGAAGTAAGTGATAACAGTGTGTACCTAACTCCATGAGGACATACTATATGTATCCCTATAACTTTTAGAGCATTGTTGACAATCAGTATTTGTTTAATAAATAGATTCATAATTGTATGAAACTATAGTTAGCTGCTAATGAACAGAATTTTTTAAAATATTATATATCTCTCTGCAAGCCCCAATGCATTACTCTTTTATGCTGAGCTAATAAATAAAAATTATAGAAATGAGTTGATAGAAAAAAAAAAATCCCAGCAAACAAATTAAGCATATGTCAAGAATTGTGGGGCTTCCCTGGTGGCGCAGTGGTTGAGAGTCTGCCTGCCAATGCAGGGGACGCGGGTTCGAGCCCTGGTCTGGGAAGATCCCACATGCCGCGGAGCGACTCGGCCCGTGAGCCACAATTGCTGAGCCTGCGCGTCTGGAGCCTGTGCTCGTCAACGAGAGGCCGCGATGGTGGGAGGCCCGCGCACCGCGATGAAGAGTGGCCCCCGCTCGCCGCAACTGGAGAAAGCCCTCGCACAGAAGCGAAGACCCAACACAGCCATACATACGTACATACATACATAAATAAAAAGAATGTAAGCAGACAAGAATAGCATTAAAAAAAAATAAAATAAAAGAATTGTGAAGGGTCTACTAATTTACCCTACTTGCAATTAAAATTCTGGGCCTCCAGTTTCATGAATGCTAGCTGGGATGTGAGATTCCTGGGTCAGAAATAAAGGACATTATTACTCCCAAAAGTAGTAATAGGTCAGAATATCAGCATTTTCTTGCAGCTACTTCCACCAGCCCTAATTCCCTCAGAGAAACATGACTTGCCTGGTGACACCTATGTATGCAGCGGGTCACATTACCAGAGAGTCTGAGTCTGAGCTTTGGGAACATAACTCTTTCATAATGGCCAGTAAATAAACCTGCCCTTTGCTCTGGACAGAGATGCTATCTCTATCTTCCAAGACTGATCACTCTGAAAACACCCTTGACATTTTGGAACAAAGATGTTGTGGAACAAAGGCAGTCAGCACCTCTGCTTTATTGCAAGATAAGCGGAAATGTGAGAAGCCCATAGGGAATTGTCTTCTGATAATAAACACCACTCATTTCTATGCTACCTTGCTTTTTGAAAACATTTCCTAAGAGTAAGGCACTCTGTTGTCCATTCTGATTCATAAGACCTAGAGGGTGGGATGAAATCCATTCAATTTTCCTGATACAGGATCTAATTAAGGCTACCATCATTACAAGAAAGGAACCCTGAGATTTGGGAGCCCAAAGTAACTTGAGTGTTTGCGTTTTAAAGAGATGGTTCTCAGGTCCTTGAGAAGAGGGCTCTGCATCTTAGAAGACTTACATCTCAAAGGGTCAGAGAAAGCATTTATAATTGCGAGCCTTTCTAAAGTAACTGATCCAAGCCGGGTTAAGGAGTCTATCTGCCTATCATTGAGTTTTGGCTGAAACAAACAGTAAGTTCTCCTGGCAGCTCTGAGCTTTCTCAGGTTTGTACTTGAGGCTGAGGACATTCTAGGATATGGCCTTAAGCTGTTAGAAACTATGCTGGGGCTTTGTTATGGACTGCACATTTGTCCCTCTGAAATTCCTATGTTGAAACCCTAATCCCCAATGTGCTGATATTAGGAGGTGGGGCCTTATGGTGGCAGTTAGGTTCAGATGGGGTCATAAGGGTGGAGCCCCATGATGGGATTAGTGTCCTTATAAGAAGGGGGAGACACTCTAGCACTCTCTCCACCTTGCCAGGACCTACTGTCTGCGAGCCAAGAAGAAAGCTCTCATTAGGAGCCCAGCTAGCTGGCACCTTGATCTTGGACTTCCAGCCTCCACAACTGTGAAAAATATGGTATTTTGTTATAGGAGCCTGAGCTGACTAAGACATGTTTGTTCACGTCTCTCAGTGTGGAGGGAGGACAAAAGAATCTATGATGTGAGTCTGTGGTTCTCGGAGGTCAAGGCTGAGGCCAGGTCAGGAAGAGGGCTCAGAGGTCAAGAAGAGGGCTCAGAGGTGTTCCTTCTTGAATACGCCATTTCCTTCTGAAAAGTGAGTGCCCTCGGGTCTTCCTTTCATTGCGAGTCCTGGAGTCTGAGTTGACACACCCAACAGGAGCATTTCAGTCACACGGCCTCCTGGGTCAGGTGTTCGGTTTGAATGAAAGCCCATCGTCCCATTAGGAAGCTAATGGCTGCTTTTGAAGCGGGGTGTGGCTGGTTGCTATGTCAAGGGGGCAACAAGTCCAAAAACCTGGAGGGCTGTGTCTGTGCGGAGAGCACCTCCTTTGCCAGGGGCTCCATTTGGCAACAGCCTCAGGCAGAGAAACTTACAGCTCGAAGTGCTCTTCAGGATCGCAGGGTCCCAAAGGTGCTAGCGCCTCTCTGCATGAGAAGCCCCCAATTGAAAGAGTCCTAGAATTTATGCGACAGGGATGAACAGGTACACAGCACCTCAATGCCTACTCTATACTTGGTTGTAGGAACAACTAAAGAACACTGATTTGGTCCATCTCTTGTACCCCCAAGGTCAAGGTCAGTTTCACATCCCTTCCCATTGAGAACACCCGTAAAACCTATTTAGGGGACAGGGAGATGCCCCTTCTCCCCACAGTGTCAGGTAGGTTGGTCACACAGTGACTGGGGCTCCAGCAAAGTCATACAGGTTGGAGCTCCTCCCGTCCCTGAAGTTTGAGATCCTGGCCTCACCCCTAACCATCTTTTTCCTTACACCAACTGAGGTCCGAGCAACCGAGAAGGTCTGAGCTTCGGGGTCGTGTTGGAGCGTTTGCCTCCACCCAATACACGAGGCACATTGACCTTTTTTTTTTTTTAAATTTATTTATTTATTTATTTTTTATTTTATGGCTGTGTTGGGTCTTCGTTTCTGTGTGAGGGCTTTCTCTAGTTGTGGCAAGTGGGGGCCACTCTTCATGGCGGTGCGCAGGCCTCTCACTATCGCGGCCTCTCTTGTTGCGGAGCACAGGCTCCAGACGCGCAGGCTTAGCAGTTGTGACTCATGGGCCCAGTTGCTCCATGGCATGTGGGATCTTCCCAGACCAGGGCTCGAACCCGTGTCCCCTGCATTGGCAGGCAGACTCTCAACCACTGCGCCAGCAGGGAAGCCCCTGAGGCACATTGGCTTTTGTCTCTGAGTGGCATGGCTACTGCTAGCAACTCAGTCAAACAAAATTCAGTGTTTCAGTAGCAAGGTCATCATTATTGAAACCATCTGTTTTATATATTGAGTAGCAAGGTCTTCACTATTGACACCATCTGTTTCAGCGTTGGGAGCCTCTTAGCAGTCCTCCCCATATTGCTGCTGGGTTGCAGGGGTTGCCCCCTTTGGCTGACCTGGGACGGACTCGCACTGTGGCATCCTTTAAAGGCGTCCACCCACCTCAATGTTCCATTACCACGTCATCGCTTAAGTTCTTCCCGTTTTCAACAAATGAGCTAGGAGAGTCTTCCAGGGATGCATGGATGACTGAAATAATTTGTCTGAAATCCCTTTGTTCAGTCTCATTGTCTAGTGGGTCATCTTTTACCTTGTAAACCCAGCCCAGGGCAGTGAGAGCCTCATACAAGGGTCAGTCTCTTCTGTGGGTTCCCATGGGAGTTTGTCTAACTCAGGGAAATCTTCCCTGAAGACTTGAACTTCCTTTGTAGCTGAGTGGACCCATTGCAAAAATCTCTAGCATCTTTTCCTGTTGTCTCTGAATGATCTAAGGCTGGCCTGAGAGACCACAGAAGGGGTCCAGCCATAATGGATGGTTGTTTTTGTCCTTCTTTGACAAAATGTCCTGTACCCCACGCTCTCCCTGCCCAAGCTGGACGGTCTGTCCTCGCATTACTCCTGGTTTCTGCCCACAGTGGTTGCCATGTCTCTCCCCTCATATTCAGTATGGTTATGCAATTCCGCAACTCTTGTCTGAAAAGGAGTGGAAAATTCAGCACCCCCAGGAAGAATCTTAGTATTAGTTTTTATAATGGGGCAAACCTAAGGCTGGCATCAGACTGGCCAGGAAGTGCCGCTTCCTTAGGAGAGCTAACCATGACTAGAGCACTGTTTGGACACAAGTCCTTGAACTTACTTGATGGTACTCAGCCGGCAGCCGCCTCCCCAGTTCCTACTAATCAACAGCCATGGTGTAAAGAACCATTTATCGCCCAGTTGACTGTGCATTTTGGTCAGTATGGTTGCTATTGATGATCGTGGACTTCCCTCAAATCCTGTTAATCTTGTTGCGGAAACTCAGCCTCTGTTCAACGGTGCTGAATAGAAATGCAGAGACAGAGTTCTGGGTGAAGTAGAAAAGAATAACTTAATTGCTTTGCCAGGCAAAGGGGGCCACAGCGGGCTACTGCCCTCGAGACTGTGTGTCCCCCCTGGAGGGGTAGAGAGGAGTCTTACAGTGTCCAAGGAGCAGGGCGTGGTCAGCTCGTGGACCTTCTTCTGATTGGTTGGTGGTGAGGTAATGGGGAATCAGCATCATCGGCCTTCTGGCTCCACCCGGTCCGCGGTATACGTGCTGGTGGGCAGCACGCGGTTAACTTCTTCCATCTGGTGGGAGTTTCAGTATCTGCAAAACAGCTCAAAGGACGTGGCTCAGAGTGTTATCTACAGCCCTTGAGGAAGAGCTAAAGGTCCTTGACTTTGTTCCGTGGCTAAAGTAGTATTATTTTGTCTCGCTTGACTATTTTCCTTTCTTTCTGCATTTTCTCACTCCTCTGATGAAATTTATTGTTTGACTGAAGTTTTTCTACAGACAAAAGGCAGGTGGAGGACACAGGTGGGGGTCTGTTCTGGGAAGACCTCGTAGGGTCCTGCTCGGTTACAGTCTGTCCAAGAGGGCTTTGATTTTTCCTCTTCCAAAGGCATGCCTTTGTCAGCGTTTCCATGCTTATGGCCAAAACTGTGAAGGTATGATATCGTACAGTTAGCCTGCAGTTGGTTCGTGGATGCTGGCTGGGCTGAAGGTACCATATTCCTGAGTCAAGACAAAGGACTTGATTACACAGAGCAACACAGAAGCCAGAGGGTAAGCATTTCCCTGTCCCAGTTCTCTGAGTCCTAATCCCCGCAGGATGGCACTAAGAGACTCAGGCGACACTGGCAACATGCAGTGACCTCCATTACAAGAAAGGGACCCTGAGATTAGGGAGCCCAAAGTGTTTACTATAATTGCAGTAAGCAAATTGGCCTTTGGCTCCAGAGAGAGATACTCCCTGTATCTTGTAAGTCTATATGCAAACCTTCCCTTTGTGCCGGAGGGAGAGCTCTGTCTTCCAAGAGGACTTGCTGTAGGGACACCCTTGTAAAGACAGTCCCGAACAGACGGTCAGCGTCTCTGCTTGCAAGAGTGTAGAAACACAAGGGATCCACGGGGGACTGTCTCTCCAAAACATAATCACTCCCCCCAAAATAACTTTATTTGAATCTAGTTTCTACAGCAGGAATTCTTAAACTGTGTTTTGTAGCCCATGTGAAAAATCATTTGTGATCCCATTGATGTCCTTTCCAGAAACAAATTGCAAATGTCAGTACAAAAAATTCAGTGTTCAAAGACTGTCTGAAGCCCACGTGTAGATCTGGGACCCCCCGGTTAAGAATCTTGATTGTAAGGATTTTTCTGGCCATTAATGTAAATTATGTAACTGTGTGATGCTATAAGATAACACATTGAAGCATTTTGATACAAGAAAGAATGTAAAAATGGGCAGTAGAGATCAGGACTAGAACAGAACCATTCATAACTCCTTCTCTCCCCCCTCTGTCTTTTCATGCCCCTGCTGCAGTCCTTCGTGCAGTGGTCAAGTTCCTTCCAGTAAGTTAGGTAGTAGGGTAGACCCACCCAGATGTATTGATGTTTTAGCTCTGACGGAAAAGACGGTAATGCGTTTCTCTAAGGAACACGGAGCTAGACTCCACTGCTGACTCAGATTTCTGTTTTTAAATTGCGCTCTATTTTTTTCTTGCTTTTTACTGTCCCACTATACTTGTTTCTAAAAGAGCCTGGACTCACAGAGTATCTCACGTATGCATGTTTGCAAGAGGTTTCCTTAGAGCTTTACTTTACCAGTAATTATTATTTTTATGGGGAAAATACAGTTTATTCATCCATTTAGTCATACATGGCATAGTCTCTGTTCTCAAGGATCTTTCAACTTAATGGAGAAACCAGAATCACCTGCTAATTTTATTAAACATGGAAGGGAAGGGACAGTATTTTAGAGTCTTTGAGAAAACACTTCGGTGCAAAGGATGGTTAGGACGAGGAGCATCCTGGACAAGTAGAAATCCTTCCAGTGGCCAGTCTCAGAATGAGCCCAGAGCCCAGGAGGTAACTAGTATCTAGACTGGCATCAGAAGATTGTAAATCACAGAGACAACTGGGTTGAGGTCATAGCCAAACAAGATCGCTCCAGGTATCCCTTTTAAAAGTAGATATTTACCGCCTCTTTGGGGTTTTTTTGTTTTTTGTTTTTTTTAAATTTATTATTATTTTTTTAACATCTTTATTGGAGTATAACTGCTTTACAGTGGTGTGTTAGTTTCTGCTTTATAACAAAGTGAATCAGCTATACATATACTACCAGTAATTATTATTCACTAAAAACTCCTGTATTAAAGTTTAACGTAGACACCAAGGTATTCTTGACCCCACTGACAAATGTAGATTTGCTAACAATACATTAACTCTGTCACCATAAATGTAATTGTGGCTTTTATATCAGGGTGTTCCAGTAAGACTTGACAAATATAAAGGAGGCCTCTTCTATGACATCAATATTTAACAATCATCAGATGCACTTAAGAGCTTATACTGTTAGCATTCATGCATAATTTGCCATTTTTTTTCTTAATGATGAAAAGATTATTTTGGGGTTGCTATTTAGCTTTCTGCAGTATTAAGCTTTTATGAATGATTGATTATAATAGATGCTATACCTTAAATTATAATATGGAACACTGAAAGAATGGTCCACTTTTAGAAGATTATTACAACTCTGAAAGGTCATGGCAACCTACAGGCAACATTTGTATAAATACATAGAAGGATAAATAAAAATAAATGAGGTTTGAACCAAAGTTAAGTTGTATGTAATATACAGTCAACATGAATGAACTCATTCAAATGTAAAAAACATTTGGGGCCATTCGGTTCAAAGTGAATAAGATATAACAACAACAACAAGACTTTCCTGACATCAATTACCTAATTCAATATTCTATTGAAGATCGATTGAGTTAGTTTGAAAAGCTTCAGATTAATATAATTATACACAACTCCAAAAAAAAAATGGTGGAAATATCATGACTGCAGGCAATATAGCAAATGGTGTTGCTTTAATTACATTATTCAATCAATAAGAGGAGACGAAAATGAATTAAGAAGTAGAAGGAGACCTGAATAGTATTTTCTTAGTGGAAAATTCTACAATAGCTATGAGCCAGATGATATATAAGAGAAAATCAGAAAAAAATGGTTTCTGAAAACAGAGGAGTTGGTGTTCCTCTCAAAAGCACTGAAATTCTCAGGCCTTGCCTAATTTTGCCAGTCTCTCATAATTTCTGTAGCACATAACAGGGAATAGCTTTACCCCCATTATCTTGAACTATTTCAGATTAGGAAGGGGGGATTTAAGGAAGTCTAGTATAAAAGTACAAAACTCGTCTTTGTTACTAAAGACCCAAGTCAGATCATTGGTCTCTGTTGTGATTTTGAGACCAGATGCCCAATCTCTAGCCATGTTCTTACAGTTATTCCTGACCTTATTTGCCTTTATTTCTGCAAACTGGATGGTATTTATTGTCTAGAGCCATGTATGTCCACTCCCCTATCTTTGCACTTTCCATAAGGAATTTACTTCCAGATGCTTAATCTTTCTAAATTGCCTTGACCCATTTAACCACTTCGTGCCTAGTGACATGCTGATAAATAGAGAACGTGATGAAAATAACGTAGTACCAAGTGCGATGGATACCACTGTGTCATCTGTCTTGCTTCCAATTTGTTTGTGTATGTTTATTGCTCCCGCTCTCATACGTGAGGCATCTCCCTTCTCCATTGTGGCAAACCCGTGACCCAAACTGGCCAGAGGGCCGCCATCCACTTGAACCCAATCATTTGTCCTGGAATGTTCACATGATCGAAGGGCAGGATCTTCCTTGTGGACACTAGGGGATTGCAGCCTCTGCTTCCGAGATCTCACAAGCTGTAAGGACCACGTAAACCTAAAGAAGATGGAGACAATTCTTCTAAAAACACAAAGAAGCCCTACTGCAACATGTTGGCCGCACAGAGGAAAGCAGAGCTCAAACTTGAAAGCTAGCAAGATTCCTCCCAGCATTTCTGACTTCCTGAATATTTCAGTTAAGAGAACCAAAACATTTTTATTTTTTCTAAAAAGAATTTGAACCTACCCCTCTTTCTCCCTCCCTCTCTGTCTCTCTCTGTCTCTCATAGTATTTCTGGAAGTGATGGTTCTCCTCACTGGTTTCCACTCCCACCAGTCAGCTCCTCCTTCTAGGGTCCTAGCTCCCACCTGGCAGCCTTTTCTTCAAGATCACAGTGCTGGCCAGGCCACTCAGCTCCTGCGCTCTGCAGAAGCCAATTTCTCTCCGTACCCGCTGCACTCCCAGGGTACCGCTCCCACTTTTTATTTCTGTTTTGCTTCACTTTTTCCCTGTTTTTAGCTCTTCTACTAAATATACCAGCTGTATCAATTTTCTCCATGGAATAAGCTGGCCTGGGTTCCATTGTTCCATTTGGAGCCTAGCTGATAAAAAGGCACCTACTCCAAAGCGGTTTCCTAGGAAGTAGGGAAGGTAGATTTATGGAGTCTTCTGAGTCAGATTTATACGTCTCCCACGTTTTCTTAAGGGTCATCTTATACCAAATCAAATATATAAAGAAGGCACACTTTTAAAAGTTGACAGTGTAGGTGCAGGTTACATTCTTGATGTTTGGACAAGGTCTTAGATCCATATACTCTCTTTCATAAGAACAAACCACAAACTTGATGCTAAGATTTACTGTCTCATGAAATAAAAATGTGGGAATGTGATTCACTCATGAGCAAGCACTAGAGAAGAAATGAAAGAAGAATATTGTAAACAAATCAATGCCTTTGACAAGAGAGATGCTACAAGATTCTAATTAGCTGTGTTGAAAATATTTCTTCCTTATATTCGAGTTAGACCAATCATTCCATTATTTTCTATGGCATGTGTTAGAAAATGAAAAACTGTAATTACGGGAAGTTGGTAGTTGACATTTTAACATTATTTTTTACTGTTGCATACTGTTTGTGTAATACATATAAATCAGGAGTAAAACATTAAATCTAACATTTTCTTATGTTACGGGGGCTTGTATGTTATTTGTGCTTCATTGAAGTGCTATTTCTAGCATATAAATTCATGTGCAGTTTAGTAAATCTAGCTTCATTCTCACTTTTAATTCTCCAATTATTTTTGTCTTTCATTTTAACATCTGCTGTCACATAGGCAATAAAAGGACAAAACTAGAGAATCTGAACCATTACATCTAAATACAGAAGTGCCTAGAAATTTAGTTCATAGTTCTCATTATTTGATAAATTCTTTGGCTCTTCTGTATCTCTCTCAGTTCTTGCTTATAGCTCTTTTCCCCACACTGATCACTCAGATGGGGTCCCCTTGGTCTCCCCCTACATTATGGCCACCTGAAAACCTCAGTGGCTAATTGCATAGAAGTTCAATAATATTTAATATTAATCTCAAAGATAAATTCGCAGCCTCACTCTGCGATAGAAAAATGACCCTTAAGAAGGCAAAGTGACTTACTAATTTATACAGAAAATTAAGAGGGGAGCCGAGGTTAGAATTCTGCTGTTCTGTGTCTTTTTACCATTCAGAAAAAACACTTAAAATCCTGGCACACTCCTCCACTCGCACCTGCCACCACCAACTTGAAGATATATTAAATTTAGGAATCGATACCTAATGTTTAGTTTAGAAGGCATTCGAAGCGGATTTTGCATTTGGAAGAAAGTACAAATATGGGTCGATGCATACCTTGGTTAAAAACCAGTGCAAACCGTTAGTACATTTACCTCATATGGGAAATTGTTTAATCTCTTTTGCCATTATATCTCCAGGACCCAGCGCATTGCATTGTGCAGTAGATACTTAATAAATATTTGTTGAATAAATAAAATAATTATTTGTATCAGCTTGAGTTTCTCACTCTGAGTACAGAATGTGAGCAGAAGGTCTATTGGGGAATGTTCTTGGGAGAAACATCTGGAAGGGCGAGAGGAAGGCAGGATTGCGGGGGAGAGCGCTGATCTGACCTACGTGTGCACCTGAGGGCTCAGCCAATCCTGTAGGGAGCTCTGGAGTTGGGACGGTCCCAAATTAAGGCAAGGGGTCAGGCCATTTATCCTTGCTGGTTCTCAGCGTGGACTACCGCCTTGGAGGAAACGTCATCTTGGGTGAAGCTACCGAAGGCACTTTCCACGGAGAGGCAGCTGTGAGCTGTCAGCAGCTAATGTTTTCAGTGTCGGAGAGTGTGAGCGCGAGAGGGAATCTGGGTGCAGCACCACAGCACACGTTCTTTTTTTCTTTCCATTGAACTCTATCTTTTAATTGAAGTATAGTTAATTTACAGTGTTGTGTTAGTTTCAAGTGTACAGCAAAGTGATTCAGTTGTGCATATATATACATATGTGTGTGTGTATACTTTTTCAGATTCTTTTCCATTAAAGGTTATTGCAAGATATTGAGTAGAGTTCCCTGTACTATACAGTAGGTCCTTGTTGTTTATCTATTTTATATATAGTAGTGTGTATCTGCTAATCCCAAACTCCTAATTTATCGCCCTCCTCCCATCGTCCCACTATCCCCTTTGGTAACCGTAAGTTTGTTTTCTATTTCTGTGAGTCTGTTTCGCTCAGTATACATTCCTATTCAACTTTGTTTCTTCCATACTTAGGAAGTTTTTAACTAGAGAAAACACAAACACAATACACCCGTGATATGTTCTCTTAGTCCTAAATTACTGCCCTTATTCACTGAAAAGAGCTAATGCTTCCAAAGCAGAAATGATTCTCCTTCACTAGAACACATGGGGATTGGAACAAAGGACTATGGAATAGTGAGATATTCCGTACATACATTCCAGAACATACAGCTGCAGGGATGAGAAGTACAGAATGCTTATCCAGGTTGACTCACTGACTTGTCAGCAACTTCACTTGCAATCCCCCATTTATTCGTATGTGAAGATTTTTCTTAATGGCTGCATAAAGGCATTGAAGGTGATCGGTGTTGAATGCAGTGTGTACCGTGTCCACAGTTTACACATTATTGCCTCATGCACAGTCAAGCCCCATTCTTTAAAAGCACCCCAGTAGAGCCCTTGCTCCAGATTGGAGCTTCTGCTGCTATGCCTTTAGCAGGTGACTCTGACCTTTTAACCATGTAGATTCAAGTAAGGATGTAATATAATCAGGTTTCCAAGTGGTGTGCCCAGATCATCTCTAATTATTTATATATATATAACATATATATTGATATATATATATATATATATAGTCAGTTAAAAAAGACTTCTTAATTTGTGAGTGCTCAATTCAAGTATTAAAAAGCAATATATTTCATTTATTAATAAAATAATAATAAATAATAACAGAAAAAAGACATATAGAAAAGCTGTCATTCATTGAACACCAGCTAGATATTGGGAATTATTGTGGTCATTTAAAATATTCACTCATTTAATACTCTACCTACGAGGTAGGTGTTATTATTATTACCTAGGTGTTATTATTATTTATGTTTTTTACGTGAGGAACCTGGGGTAAATTACCCATGTAGAATTAGTTTGCTAATAAGTGGAGTGGTTGGGAGAAGGGAAAAAATGCTGCTTTCTAATTTCCTTATAATGCCCTGGTCTAATATTGATCAACACTTCCTTATCCTAAACATTTGGGGATAGATACGTTTCAGGATTCTTGACTTTCAAGAAAGCACTACAGTGTATATATCATATAAAACTCTAATAACCCCCCAAATACATCTGGGGCAGTACCCTTTAATCACATGCATTATTATGTCTACAATGGAAGGTAGACATACATTATATTGGATAAATAAAGGCAATAAATAGCCTCACAGTAAAACAGGTCCAGTCAATTCATGATGATATGAATTCTGATTTAAGAATGTTTTGGATTTTATAATTTTGAGCAAGAAATTTTCGTCCAAACTTACATGGAGTTTCAAAATCTATAATTTGTGAAAACTGTCTGGGGAAAGATGAGACTGATTTCTGCCAGAGTCTGCAGGCAGTGATAGTAGATATTCATTGTCCTGAGCCAGGGTTTAGATTGTTCTTAACGTGGGCACTATAGACATTTTGGCCCAATGTGTCTTTGTTGGTGGGGTCTGTCCTGTGCATCATAAGATATTTAGCGGCATCTCTTGCCTCCACCCACCAGATGTCAGTTGCACACCTGCCTTGTAACAAATGAAAATATCTCCAGACACTGCCCAGTCTACCCTGGGGAGGCAAAAACTGCCCCTAGTTGCAAATAAAATGTAAAAACATGTTTAATTTTAAAATTCCTGCTATTCCTTTTTTTGAAAATGTTTTCCTATTACTTGAAATTTTTGTGTTCCTTTTCTGATATGAAAGCAATTGTACCCTCAAATTGGGATGTTTCATTTTATTTTTATGAATGAAGAAATACACGCTTTGTGTTGCATATGATGTTTAGAAATTTGTATTCCATGGGCATTTAAATAGATAGAGTTAAATGTCAATGTGACTGACAACAAATGAATTAAATGGAGTGAGAAAAAATCGAAGGCTAGCTTCATATGGGAATGCAAACCATGTTTCCTACATAATGGATTGTGTGTTATTATTATTCATTAACTCATTTAATATTGAATATTTGTAATAATCTCATATTTTGGTTGGTATTACTTATCTCATTTTGCATGTGAAAGAGTCACCTCTGAAGGAATTTAAATAGGTTGTTCAGTATTACACACTAAGTTTTTTTAAAAGTTCCATGTTTTAAGTTGGGGAATCATTGACAGCAAATGCCCTTATCATAATTAGGTGTACAGCTCAGCAATTTTTACGCACAGGTATTGACTTTTATAATCACCACTCAGACCAAATATGGGGCAATTCCACCCCCCAGGAAAGCTCCCTCACACCCACACCCACTCAGTACAACCTCCCCGTGGGTGTCATGGGGCATCACTCTTACTCCTATTGCAGTAGATTAGTTCTTTCTGTTCTTGGGCTATATATGAGTAAAAGCACATGGTATGCACTCTGTATCTTACTTCTTTTACTCATTAGTATACCTACGAGATACATCCATGTTGTTCTATGCTTTAGTATATTACTCTGCTATTCCACTGTATGACGATCCCATGACTTGCTGTTCTACCATTGATCATTGTTTGGATTATTTCCAGTTTGGGGCCATGACAAATAAAGCTAGTATGAGCATTCTTGTCCTTTGTACATCTTGCATTTTCATGGATGTAATCATTTGTCATGTATCACATATCCAGGAGTGAAATTGCTGGTCTGTAGGTTATGCTAATATTTAGTGTTTTAGTAGACATTACTCACATTTTTCCAAATGCTTCTAACTACTCATCTCACATCAGAAATGTCTGAAGGTTCCCACTGTTCGCAGCCTTGGTACTGCCAGTCTTCTAAATTTCAGCAATTATGGTAGGATTAATGGGTATCTCATTATTATTTTTAATTTCCATTTGTCTTATGAATAATGATGTTTAACCATGTTTCATATGTGAATGGATATTTTAATATTCTCCTTTGTAAAGCATTTTACCCAATCTTCATTAGTTTCTCTCTTTTTGTAATTGATTTGAAATAGTTCTATATTTTGATTTACGTGAGTCTATTAAATAAATATGTTACTAATATATTATCCCATCTGGGGCCTGACTTTTTACTTACTATATGACATTTGTGTGGGTGAAAGTTTTTATTTTTGAAGTAAAAGTATCCAATTTTTATTTTATACAAAGTGCTTTTTGAATTCTGTTTAATAAATCTACCTTAATCACGAAGTGATTCTCTTCGGTATTCTTCTAGAAGCTCTAAAACTCTAGCTCTCACTTTTACATACATGCTCCATCTCAAGTTAAATTTTGTTAATTTTCTAAATAATTATGCAAGTGATTCAGTGCCATTAATTGAGAAGACCATGCTTTCTGAACTGATATGGAGTTATGCCTTTCTGAAATCATGTTAACTTATGTGAGTGAATCTCTTTCTGGACCCTCTATTCTGTCCCCTAGTCTATTCGTCAGTAGCAAATGCTCTCCCGCTCTGGGGCTTTCCAGAAAGCTGTACTGTCTTATCATCTGGTAGAAGATTTGGTAGAGTAAGACCTGTAGCTTCCAACTTAAGGCTACCTGTAGCTCTTCTTGGGTCTTCGTGATTCTGTATGAACTTTACAGTAAGAAAATTAATGTACTCAAATCCTAGTGATTTGAATGACATTGCACTGAATCTGACAGTAAGTTTGGAAGGATTTATATATATCAAGTTTTCTGGTCTGTGAAAACTACATCGCTCTCTCCATTGATTTAGGTGTTCTTAAATCTCTCTCAAGTACATTTTGCAAATTACAGTGTAGGAGTTTTGTGCATGCTTTAGTTGATTTATTTCTAGATGTTTGATCTTTTTTCTTCCAGTTTTATTGTATGTCCATCATTGGACATACAGCACTGTATAAGTTTAAGGTGTGCAGCATAATGATTTGACTTACGTACATCATGAAATGATTATCACAAGTCAAGTGAACATCCAGTGTCTCATATAGATACAAAATAAAAGAAATAGAGAAATAAATTTTTTTCCTTCTGATGAGAACTCTTAGAATTTACTTTCTTAACGACTTTCATATATAACATAGAGAAATGCTGATTATGTTTGTCATAGTATACATTACATCCCTAGTACTTGTTTATCTTATAACTGGAATTTTGGACCTTTTGACTGTCTTCATCCAATCCCCCTTCCCCTATCCCCCCACTTCTGGTAACCATAAATCTGATCTATTTTTCTATGAGTTTGTTTGATTGATTGTTTTTGAAGTATAATTGACCTACAGAAACTATGTTTGTTCCTGTTACACAATATAGTGTTTTGATATTTCTATACATTTCAAAATTATCACCAAGATAAGTCTAGTTACCATCTGTCACCATACAAAGGTATTATATTGGGTTGGCCAAAAGTTTCCATTGTTTTTTTCCCTAAGATGGCTCTAGTAGCACTTAGTTGTCTTTAACTTAATTCAAAAAAATTTTGTTAGATTGTATTTGACAGCTGTCATATCAGTGTGCACTTAAAAGAAGACTTATCAAAATTGATGAATTTTTGTGTCGCCATTTTAATATTGAAGATGGAAGAAAAAAGCAACATTTTCGGCATATTATGCTTATTATTTCAAGATAGGTAAGAACACAACTGAAATGCAAAAAAAGGTTTGTGCAGTGTATGGAGAAGGTGCTATGACTGATTGAACATGTCAAAAGTGGTTTGCGAAGTTTTGTGCTGGAGATTTCTTGCTAGATATGATGATGCTTCACAGTCGGGTAGACCAGTTGAAGTTGATGGCGATCAAATCGAGACATTACTTGAGAACAGTGAGCATTATACCATGCGGGAGATAGCCGACATACTCAAAGCATCCAAATCAAGCCTTGAAAATCATTTGCAGCAGCTTGGTTATGTTCATCGCTTTGATGTTTGGGTTCCACATAAGTTAAGCAAAAAAAACCTTCTTGACCATGGTTTCCGCATGAGATTCTCTACTTAATGTAATGAAAATGTGCCATTTGTGAAACAAATTGTGACGGGTGATGAAAAGTGGATACTGTGCAATAACGTGGAACGGAAGAGATTGTGAGGCAAGCGAAATGAACCACCACCAACCACAGCAAAGGCCGGTCTTCATCCAAAGAAGGTGCTGTTGTATATATGGTGGGATTGGAAGGCAGTCCTCTATTATAAGCTCCTTCCTGAAAACCAGAGGATTAATTCCAGCAAGTACTGCTCCCAATTAGACCAACTGAAAGCAGCACTCGATGAAAAGCATCCGAATTAGTCAACAGAAAATGCATAATCTTCCATCAGGATAACGCAAGACCGCATGTTTCTGTGATGACCAGGCAAAAACTGTTACAGCTTGGCTGGGAAGTTCTGATTCATCCGCCTTATTCACCAGACATTGCACCTTCAGATTTTCATGTATTTAGGTCTTTACAAAATTCTCTTAATGGAAAAAATTTCAATTCCCCGGCAGACTGTAAAAGGCACCTGGAAGAGTTCTTTGCTCAAAAAGATAAGAAGTTTTGGGAAGATGGAATTATGAAGTTGCCTGAAAGATGGCAGAAGGTAGTGGAACAAAAGGGTGAATACATTGTTCAATAAAGTTCTTGGTGAAAATGAAAAAATGTGTCTTTTATTTTTACTTAAAAAACCAAAGGCACTTTCTGGCCAACCCAATATATTGATGACTATATTACCCACACCGTACATTTGATACCCATGACTCATTCATTTTGCAACTGGAAGTTTGTACCTCTTAATCTCCCCTCCCCTCTGGAAACCATCTGTTTATTCTCTGTGTCTATGACTCTGTTTCTGTCTTGTTATGTTTATTCATTTGCTTTCTCTTTTAGATTCCACATATAAGTGAAATTATACAGTATTTATCTTTCTCTCTCTGACTTATTTCAGTTAGCATAATGCCCCCTAGGTCCATCCATGTTGTTGCAAATGGCAAGATTCTTTTTCTTTTGTAATGACTGAGTAATGTTCCATTGTTCTCACTCAAGAGCATTTTGCAGTTTATGGTGTGTGAGTCTTACAAACAATTTAGTTGATTTATTTCTAGATATTTGATTCTTTAAATCCTATCATAAATTATATTTTGTTTTGCCTTCCTCTGTCTTGCTAGCATATAGAAATAAAGTTGATTATTTTTCTGCTGACTTTGTTTCCAGGAACCACGTTGAGAACACGTGCATTATTACATTAGCTAGGGGCTTCTGTACGATGTTGGATTGAAACAGTTATAGTACTCATCCATGTTTATACTCAACTATACAAGAAAAGCTTTCAAAACTTTATCATTAGATATTATGTTACCTGTAGCTTTTATAGCATGTTCTGTATTAGATGAGAATGTCCCCTTCTATTCCTGATTTGCTACAAATTTAATTAAGAATTTTTTAAATTTATGAAATGTTTTTTATATCTATTAAAGTGATCATTATGTCCTTTATTCTATTAATGTGATGAATTATATTCATTATTTTCAAATATATTAAATGATCTCTATATTTTTGGAATGAATCTTATTACTTGAATCTTTTTTTTTCCATTATTATATATGTAACTGGATTCCATTTGCTAACATTTTGCTTAGTATTCTTGTATCCATGTTCATGAGAGATATTGGTTGTTTATTTCCCTTAATTGGAATGTCTTATGAGATTTTGATATAAAGCTTCTACTGGTTTTGTAAAATATGTTTGAAAATCTTTCCTCTGCTTACTGTCCTCTGCAGTTTTCATGCAAAATTGGTATTATTTCTCTCATAAATTTTTGAGACTTCACTTCAAAAACATTTGAGACTGTAGTTTTCTTTATCAAAAGGTTACTGTTTAAGGATTCAATTTCCTTAAAGATATAGGTCATTCATGTTTTATATTTCTTCTTGTGTCAGTTTTTATGTTTATTTTTCAAAGGATCTGAAAATTTCATCAAAATATTCAAATTTATTGTCATAAAGTTCTTTATAATAATCCCATTACCATTCAACTGTCCATAGGGTCTGTAGTAGAGATCTTTCTTTCAGTCTTGCTATTTGTAATGATTGTTTGCCTTTTAATATTTTTTGGATTACTTATGCTAGTGGTTTATTAAGTTTATTAATATTTTCAAAGAATAAATTTCTGTCTGTATTGGATTTTGCTTCTATTCTATGTCTGTTTTCTATTTTCTTTTTTTCTTCCTTTATTTGTATTAATTTTATCCATCTAATTTCTGTGTATTTAATTTGCTGTTATTTTTCTAGCTCCTTAGCTGAAAGCCAAGATTCTTTATTTTAAGCATTTTTAAATTTTCTTTACCATTATATGCAATTTAAGCTATACATTTTCTTCTAAACCACTGCTTGACTGTTTGTCATATACTCATTATTACTTAGTTGACTTGCAATCATCTGTTGATTTTCTAGTTACCTTAATATTCTTGATTTTAATTTAATTCTACAGAAGTTAAAAAAAATCACTGAATTATTTAGCTAATTAAAATATATGGGCCTTAGCTTTGTTGTCAGATACCCAGTCTATTTTGGTAAATATTTTATTTACACATTAAAAGGATTTGTATGCTGCAGTTGTTGGATGTAGCCCTTTATATATGTCAATTAATTCAAGTTACTCTTTATGTTTAAATCTTTTATAGTATGAATAATTTTTGTCTGCTCTTCTATCAGTGACTGGAGATGTGTGTTAAAAATTCCAAATATAATACTAGGATTGTCTATTTCTTTAATTTCTTTCAGTTTTCTGTATATTGAAGTTACATTATTAGGGGTCCGTACTTATAATTGAGCTATACCTATATAACTATATATCTCAATTTTACATATATATATATATATTTTTAATTTGAGCCACTTAACATTATTTTCATTATCTACCTTAATGCTTTTTGCATTAAATATTTTTTCTGTCTAATACTAATATAGCCACATCAGATATCTCTTTCTGGTTAGAGATTGCATGATATACCATTACATACTTTTACTTTAAATTTTTCTATCTTTATGTTTAAAAGTATATCTTATAAATATTATATAATTGGATTTTATTAATTAATCTAGTCTGACAATCTTTTTAATAGCTTTACTGAAGTATAATTGATATACATTAAACTACACATATTTAAGCTAAGCAGCTGGTAAGTTTTACTATAATTATAGTAATGGAAAACAGATTCGTAACAATCTTTATTGATTTATATCTCCTTTTGTCTCCTTATGTTTGATTATTCAAATATTGTATTATTATTACTATAATTTTTATTATTATAAAATCCTTTTGTCCAGTTGTTGTGGTTACTCCACATAATAGAATAAACCCCACTCTCAGGTTCGATTTGGATATGGAGACCAATGATGTCACACATGGGACAAGATATTTATTATTTACATGTTAAGTCTTTCCTGTGAGAACACAGTGAGCTTCTAAACTGGTCTGAAATGGCTTGAGAGAGCAGGGAAAAGGGACTGGCTTGGACTTTTATAGTGGTTAAAGGGTAGGGCTGGAAGGAGGGTTTCCACATGGGGGCTGGGTCCGCACAGTTTGGTGTCCTGCAGCACCAAAGGAAGAGGAAAACCAGGGTTTTCTTATTAGCTTGCTGAGATATGGGCAGGTGGGGAGGAGCAGAAAGAGGGGTGGTGAGGCTTGAAAGTCATTACGAACCCAACAGGAAAAATGGAGTTGTACTGTTTATTACACCAGTATTATTTTTTCGGTTTAACAAACTTTCACAATATTAGAATAGTTTTATTTGATGTGCTACACTCTAACCTTTTCCCTAATAACACAAGAATCTCTCAAAAGTGATTCTGGGTGTTCAGAGCATGACACTTATGCCCAGGATATGATCTTTCCTGGACCTTAAGTGAAAACCTGTGGTCTCCACTATGGGGAATCCACTCTGCCCAAGTCTAAACACTGATATCTCCCATTCGCTGCACAGCTGCTGAAATCTCTCCTCGGCTCTCACTGTCCATGTCTAGCTTAAGGGTCAGCCAGAAACCTAAGAGGAGACTTTTCGCATATTTTAGGGGCTCCTTCTCTGTGTCTTTCTTCTCTCCCTTGGAAATTGCCGTAATGTGAAAATTGCAATGAATAATGATGTTCGTTTTTGCACCCTGAGCCAGATCCTGTCTGATCAGTTTTATAAAGCCAGTTGTTTCATGTAAGTTGTCAAGTTTTTATAGTTGTTTACTGTGAGAAAGTGAGTTCATTGCAGCTGGACTCTGAAGTTTGGATTTTAGATTAAAGTGTAGTTGAGTCCTGATACAATATGGCACCACAGAGATTCAAAGTTAAGTTCTCAGCATCATTTTCAGTACATCCACAGTCTAAATTCAGTTTCAAAAATCAGGGGAGTGAAATGGTGGAGGTAAAACAAAAGCGTGTCTTCCTAAGGGAAAAGCTGTAGAAGTAGTAATTTTTCAGTGATATCCCATTTTATCACTCTCTAGGGATATTCCTGGATTTCTCTTTACAAATACATCCTGTATATCTTTTGCTAGTCAGATGTGTTCACTGACACAGGTAGACTAAATCCTGACAATGACTAAATCCTAACAGTGACTGTGAGAAGAATATTCTATTATTATTCCCATTTTGCAGATGAGGAAACTAAGCCTCAGTTTATCTAAGGTCTCAAATAAGCAGTAAGCAGGGCTAAATGTGCAATCAAGGTGTCAGTTTCCAAACTCAGGTGCTTTCCATTTTATTACATCACTTCTTACCTCCCTCCTGAATAACTATTGTTTTAAGATTCTTCTCATATTGTTGGCAAAAAAAAAAAAAAAAAAAACTCCTTGAAAATTTAGGTTCATATTCCAAATCCACTGATATTTAAAAGATAATTTGTAAGTAAATGAAATAAATGAGAGTGCTGTTTTAATTTCATGATCCCCATTTTCCTGATTTATGTGCATTCAAGTGTTTAGTCATTATCACTATGATGTTCAAGGCTGACTTAGTTTTTAAATTCAGGCTGTGTGGTTTTCCGAGTTAAAAAAAATCATTTGTCTAAATCAATATAATGTTAGCATTTGGTTTGAACCAGATTTAGCCCGTGGTTCTCCCTATTATGTTTCCTTTTTTTTTAATGTTTTCTAGTTAAAGTAGATAATATTATAATGAAACTATTTTGAGGGAGGAATAGAAGATTAAGTTGGAGTGGATATAATGTTTTATTTTTTAACATGATAGATTACCGTTAAGACCCTTCATTAAGGCTAAATACACACCTTAACTCGCCCTGTCTTTCTCTCTCATCTTTCATTTCTATGTTCTAAGAATTGAAAGCAATGTGAAGAATAGGATGACTGGGAGCTAAAGAAATTCATATTCTAGAAATTCAGTGAGGTCTTCCTTCCCTGTGCTTCTCAGGGTGAATTTTAATGAATTTTTTGTCACTAACAGAAGGATAGTTGAATTGTCACTGAGACACACATTTCTCAAAGATATTTTGTGTTAAATTGGTACATGAATTAACACCAGCCTTGGATTAATATACTGCCCCTTTATTGGACACCTGGAAGGTGAATCTCAGTTCTTTTAAAGATAAGTGAATCATGGGTAAAGTTAGTTACAGATTTTTTTATTCATTTAACTCTAGTACAGCATGAAGTGTTGAACAGAATATAAATAAATAGAAAGTTCTGGGATTATTTCCAACTAAAATCTTTGGCAATGGTGGTCGGTTACCATGAGTACCCAGTATCTTCTGTTCCCAGGAAACCTAATTCTACCACAGGCTAATATATCTATGTATATCTATCTCTATCTATCTATCTATCTATCTATCTATCTATCTATCTATCTATCTATCTATTTATATATATGTCTCTATTTTTGAAATTGTAGTTACTCACAAATTTGCAAAGAGGAGGGGAGACTAGACAAATATACACTGAGAAACACAATGATGGTATTGTGCTCGTGAATGTGATGCATCTGAGGTTATTTTTCCCACAGCTTCACATGGGCAGTGGTACCAAACTACCATGCCTGCTCTATTAATCCCACTTTTGAATCACACTGAGTGGAATCCAGGGCTGAATGAGCCTTGGCTGTAGGAGGAAAGCAGTAAATAATCTGGCCCCTCAAACATTTCACACAGGAGCTACCCTGGAAGTCGCCTTACAAATCAGCACACCAGCAAGTCACGTCAGAAGCCTGGCAGCCGTGAATGACAGAGAAAGCCCTTGCTTGGGAATGTCTTTCAGAAATTCGTGCGCTGGCCTTCTACAGAATGTCATTTATGTCAGTCAACAGGGGAGAGAATTTATTTGGGAAGCAAGACAGATGGCAGCAGCCAAAACAATGGCCAACAGTTGTGTACTATAGTATCCAGGCAGGCATTCTAAATCTTGGCACTGGATGTAGTTGGCAACAAGTGCCACTTGGCCTACTGCTACCAAAGTCTGATACTCCTAAGCTAATGGCTGTTTCTTCAAATTGTGAGTAAATTAAGGCTAAATAGACAGTGAAATTTGGCTGGAATTATTTTTCCAATCCAGTATCGGAATCCACCACTGAATTGAAATGCTGGCTCTCTGGGTTTCTTTTCCACATATATGCCACCCACAGGATTTCTTTATTCGTCTGGTTTCAGTTCCTAACGTGTAAAAAGCTTGGAAGCTGTCAGTCACATCGTTACAACAGGAAATCGCCAAGCAAACTGAAAGTAAATGACCATTCCTGAGCATATCAGACAACTGTGGTTGCAGGTAAACCACCATTCTGGAGGCGCAGGGGACCCCAAAGCATCAGGGCTGATGTTTGCTTACCTGGAGCAGGAGCTTCAGGAGCCAGGAGCTGGTAGGAAGGCACAAAGAGTACATTTGATGAACTGCTGGAGGCTGAGTGTGGAAAGAACTCCTGAAACCGTGCTCTCTGGAGGTGGCCCCACTCTTGTAGGTTTTACCTCTGGGAACTGAACTGGGTTTCACAATGAAGAACCAAGAGGAATCTCCAACTGACCCTGGAAGGAGGAGAGACAGTGTTATAATTGTGAAACACACCAAGTGTGTTCTCTATAACAAAGGCTTAATCTCTGGGGAAAGAGGTTTAACGGAGCCTTCTCCCAGCTGGAGGGAGGGCACTGTTTCTAATCCACCCCCCTCTAGCCTTCCTCATTCACTGTAGAGGCTGAGGGAAAAGCCAGGACAGTGGAGAAGCAGTCGCAAAGGTCACAGGTCAGAGGCACAGACCCATTAAAAGACTTTAAATTTAGTCATAAGATTATAGAACCCTTCCCCTCCACCCATTTCACCAACCTCCAACAGGGACCCAGTATAAGACAGTGGGTTAGAGTTGAAAGAGCTGTAAAACACAGATTCTCCAAGAAAGAGGGGGTGCAAATGTCAACATTGTGGATGAAAACTAGGACACTGGAGGAAGTTGGTGTCTCTGATATCTACAGCTACAGCAAATATTGAACAAATACCAGAATAGCATAAAACCTTGTGCTATAGGCCTGTTCACCTTAGCTCCTATCTCCTGATACATCATGTCCAGGTTTCCACCACGAATTACAAGGCATACTGAAATAAAAGAAAAGATAAAAAAAATTTGAAGAGGCAAAGCAACGTTAGAAGCAGACTCAGACTGCATGCATGTTGGGATTGTAAGACCAGATATTTAAAATAACCATGATTAATATGTTAAGGGCTTTAATGGAAAAACATGTAGACTACATCAAAGAACTGATGGATTTAAGTAAGCTAAGAAATGAACACCCTAAGAGAGAATCAAAAGGAAATGCTAGAAATCAAATGCACTGTAACATAAGTGAAGAAAGCCCTTGCTGGGCTCATCAGTAGACCAGGCACAGCCAAGGTAAGAATCAGTGAGCTTGAGGATAAGTCAATAGAAACTTCTCACACTTAACAACACAAGGAGAATAAAGAATCCAAAAAATAAAAAATAAAAGATCAGAACATCCAAGAACAGTAGTACAATTTCAAAGGAGAACATATACATAATTAGAATACCAGAAGGGGAAGTAGGAGAGAGTGGAGTAGAAAAAAAATATATGAAGTAATCATGACAGGAATTTTACAAATTAATGGCAGACACAAAACCCCAGATTAGGGAAGCTCAACGAATACCAGTCCGGAAACGTAAAAGAAATATACTCCTAGGCATATCATATTCAGTGCATGTATCTTTGTCAATCTTTTTCAAAAGACAAAGGAAAAAATGTAAAATGTAAAGAAGCCAGATTTAACAGGTAAAGTAGTTTTTTTTTTTTTAAGGACCAAAAATAAAAATAATAGCAAACTCTCATCAGAACCATACAAGGAAGAAAAGGGTAAACTAAAACATTGAAAATGTTGAAGAAAACAACAACAACAAAAACAAGTGAGAATTCTATATCAAGTGAAATGAATCTTTGAAAAAGAAGGAAATAAGAAGTTTCTTAGACAAACAAAACCAACCTGCAGGAAAGAAATGTTAGTTCTTTAGGGGGAAGGAAAATTACATAGATCAGAGTCTCAGATCTATAGAAAGAAAGGAAGAGCATCAGAAAGGAAAATGAAGGTAAAATAGAAAGTTTTATTTTTCTTAATATTTTTCATTTAAAACATTTTTAAAATTGTGGTAAAACACGTAAAAGTTATCATCTAAATCATTTTTAAGTGCACAGTTCAGGACTGATTGAGTATATTCAGATTGTTGTGCAACTGATCTCCAGAGCTCTATTCATTTTGCAAAGCTGAAATTCTATATTCATTAAGATGTACCTCCCATTCCCTCTCCCGCCAGCCACTGGCACCCACCATTCTACTCTCCATCTCTATGAGTGTGACAACTCTAGGTACCTTGCATAAATAAAATCATACAGTATTGGTTTTTCTGTGACTAGCTATTTCAAGCAGTATAATATCCTCAAAGTTCATCCATATCATAGTGTGCATCAAAATTTCCTTCCTTTTTAAGGCTGAATAATATTCTGATGTTTGTGTGTGCATGTGTGTGTGTGTGTGTGTATTTGCCACATTTTGGTTATCCATTCATCTGTGGATGGACACTTGGGATAAGCTGCTTCCTTTTGGATATTATAGATAATGCTGCTATGGACACAGAACATTCTGGAACTAATAAGTGAGTACAATAGGATCACAAGATACACAAAGTAATATACAATAGTCAATTAGTTTCCTAAATATCATTGATAAACTGTTTGAATTTGAAATTAATAAAACGTGATTTACAATAGCATCAAGAAGTGGAAATTGTCCTTGAATGGGAAAATGGTTAAACAAACTTTGGTATATCCATACAATGGAATATTATTCAGTGATAAAAAAGAAATGAGCTATCTGGCAACAGACATCGTGAAACCTTAAATGCATATTAACAAGTGAAAGAAGTGCTACAAACTGGAATGAGTTGAGTATAATAATAATCATTGGATAATAACCTCAAGTATAAAATAAATATCTTTGCATCCATACTGTTATAAATTAAGGATCAAAGAATTAAAATACATGCTGAAAAAGGGACAACTCTCCCATGCAGAAGAATTCCAGATAATTTATGTATATTTTCTGCCCTGAAGGAGGTGGAACATAACTCCTCATTCCATAAATTTCACTTGTTTATAGTAATTTTCTTTCAAAAGATGGAGTATGGAAAGTGGCGGGAAAAAGCATGACTTTTCAGTGGAGAAGCCTAACAAACACTCCTTCAGTCAGGTGATCAAGTTAAACATCAACTGTGATGAGTCATGTTGATGCTGTGTACCCTTGATGTGATGTGGTGAAAATGGCAAAATATTAACAATTGAAGAAACTTCAAAAAGAGTATACAGGCAAGTAAAGGAGAGATTATGCTATGAGGCTGGTTAGACATAGAGAATGCCAAATATTTACTGTATGTAGGTTCATATTTTATGAAACAATTCTAGACTATTTCTATTCATCTTTTAAAACTATGATATGCAGAAAATTTCTAATTCATAAATATCCATCTTCAGGGAAATAAACTGTTGTAGGTATGTCCTGTAATTATATATAATTTTATATTTATTATGTAAAGATATATGTGTGATGTCCACATTTTGAGCAATTACAGTATTATTTTTAACTTATTTACTAAGACACCCATCACTACCATTGTGTAGTCAGTAGCCCCTTATTATTCACTTTGTATTAAATACTTCCATTTTTGTTTATTTTCAGGAATTCTACCAGATGATATGTATAAGCATTTAATTTACTAAAAGCTAGTATCAATTTGGGTGCTGTCACACTAATATGAAATTTTCAAATAGTACTTAGTTATTGAAAGTAAATGAAGTATCTTGTATTATGAGAGATGCAAGGACTTATAATCATACACGTATGGACTCATATCAGTGGTTTTCATCACAAAACATCATGAGTCTTATTCATTTCCTTTGCTCACAGTGTTCATCTGCTTGGAAAATATTTATTCTGCCAATTCAGTTTCATATATTTTGTCCATCCATCAAGGGTTGTTTCAATTTGATTTTTTTCATGTGAAGGATACCCTAACTACTTCAAGCTATAGGAATAGCTTGTTTCCTTTAACTTTTGCTGCACTGTCTTGGTTATTTATGTGGAGCTCAAGCTATGTTACCATATTCAATATTTTATATTTTTTACAAATATTTTTAAAACTCTATTTTTAAAATCTCACTCTCCTTAGAGAGTATCTTTGGATTTTTGCTGATTTTAAAATATATGCAAAGACACATATGTTAATTTAATGTAAACTTCATCTGAGAAGCACTTGAACTATTCACATAGATTCAAATAATATTACAGCTAAACAGTTTTTTGTATGATTAACAACAACAAAAACCCACAAAAATCTACTCAAGGATTAGCACTAATATGAATTTAAGTCAAGTGAATCATCTCATCACATGATTAAGCTCAAGAGACAGCACTTCTGCCGTGTATATGTTTGTGTGCTGTTGTTTTGTTGACATTGAACTTAGGTGGTAAATCATCTTTGTTTTGGTGGTTGGGAGCTCTAAGCATGGGATTTGAATCCGGGTGACAGAATTTTAAACTCAGCACTCCATTTGCTTAACTCTGTGGCTTTGGACAAGTGACTTAAAATTCTTTCCATCTTGGTTTCTTAATTTACAAAATAGAGATAATAACAGCATATATTTTGTAAAGTCATGTTAATAATTACATAAGTCAACATATATAATGCTCAGGACAGTACTTCGCACACACACAAAGATTAGTTTTCATTATTGATGCCTTATTAGATTTTATTAACATTTTGGGCACAACTGTGTATTTCAGAAATTGTTCCTCCAAAAGTAATTGTGGGATATCAAACCATCTAATTCTCATAGTTTTTAAACTACCAAAATATTATGACTACTCTGGTTGGATCCTTCACTTTGAAGTCCTTTATTATGATCAGGAAAACTTAATTTGGTACAAGTATCAGACAAAGATGACGCATTTGAAGACTGCATGGAACAATGGGTGTGAGTTCTAGTGAATTGAAAACAGAGACTCAGGGCTTCTAGAGTTAAAGGAAACTTTAAAATTGATAGACTGGCTTTCTTTTCCCTCACTGAATGTTGATAAGTTGACCTCTGGCTATTTGAACGAAATTGTTTGCTGACCTGGTACTCTGCTGGCAGCCAAGGATAAAATACCTTTTGCCTCTTCCCTCTAATCTCTGTATTATGTTACTTTAAAATCATGTGGAGTGCTTCAGAATTCCAAAATGGGTCTAAAATTGAATTTTGTCCATTTACATAAGCTTTTATTTAGAAAATGTAATTTTTCACATAATCAAACCAAATTATTTTCTTTGTGACATAGAGATTTTTAGGGGAGAAAATCATGAGTTTGCATGATTTAGTAGGTTTTGCCATAGTTAGTAGCAAGAAAGATAGAGATTTCTTACTCAAATGTGAGGAATTTGTATGTAGGCAGGATACCACCACTGCAGGTCTTACCATGCAGTTTCATACCAATACAGCAGTCTATAAGCTATTGGAGGAAAGAGATAATTTTTATCTCTCTCACATTACCTAGCAGTGTCCTTCTTTAAGTAGGTGGGAAATAAATTCTTATTTGGTGAATGAATCAGTGCATAGTCAAACAGTAGTTTTTGAATGGAACTGTGGTCTTTTCTTTCAGTAATCTTGGAGAAACATTTCTAAATTAACGTCTTCACCTCCCCCGCTGCCCAGGGACTCAGTTGAAACCACAAGTATTTTCCTCCTGTTGAAAATGTCATTTATGATATTAACTTAAAATTATGATAATAACTTTTAAATATGTAACTCAAATTTAGGACATTTTCATCTCATCAATGTTGTGATTATTTTTGCCCCCAAATGCTGTTTATATACTGCATTTGGAGGTTGAAGCCCATATTCACTGAGTAGAAAACACCTTTTAAAAATGTTTACTGAAACCCTGCTTTCTATGGAGAATACTGAATTCTATTCTGAAGGCTGGTGTTACAAAGTAGTTTGTCATGAACTTTATTCAGGGCTATTAAAAGAGTTCAAGTGAATTAAATTTATTTAAATATGTTTTGAGTTACCTTTAAATAAGAAAATGTATTTTAAAATGTATAGTTCAGAAGAGAATTCATTTAACTTAATTGTTCATGATTCAATAAATGCATTCTTCCCAAAACCCCGTCCCCAACCTGCTCCCAACCTAGACGTTGTCACCCAACTGGACTTTGTGTTTCTCATTTTTTGCGATATTTAAACAACATATTGTTTTGTCTAGTTCACTTTGTAATTGTATAAACAGTGTACTCTGTATAGACTTTTGTAATATTTTCATTCAGCATTCTATATTTGATATTCAGTATTTCTCAGGCAACTATACTATTCATTTGTGAATGATGCAATTCATTGATACATTTTTCTGTTGAACATGGGCTAATACAGCTGTGACACATTTACAAGTGAATAGGATATTTCAGTAAAAATTTCTGTGAACCTCTTCTGATTGGAGGATTGTCTGTTCTTTTACCTAATGGTGCCTTTTGAAGAACAGAGGCTTTCATTTTAATGTAATTGGATTGTGGTTAAAATGGGGTGATACTTAAGAAATTTTTTACTTCTCTAAATTCAGAAAAAAAAAACTCCTATATTTTCTTTTAAAACCTTAAAATTTTTGCTTTTTATATTTGTCTTTGTTAATATACCTAAGTCAATTTTAAGCTATGGCCTAATGTAAGAATCCAGTTTAATTTGTTTTCCATGATAATAACCAGTTGTTCCAGGATCATTATTAAATAATCAGTTATTTTTATGCTATGCTGTGACTTTCATTTTCTCGTATGACTGTGGATCTGTTCCTGCAATGTCTCCTCTCTTCCATCATCTTTGATATTTTACAAATTCATCAAATTATGTCTACAAGTGAATTTGCTTTCCTTTTTGCCTGATATAGCCATTGCCTTTCCCGTATCTTTGTATTCATGCCTTAAGTTGTAAACAATGTTCAGTTTTTAACATTTTAAATAATACTTCTCCTTCATTTACGCTATTAACTCTTTGTGGACCTTACTCAGGCATATAGTAATCCTAATTTTATCACCTGTGTCTCTCAGATTTCATGTTTTCTTTCTTCATTTTGCTTTATGCCAATTTCTTGGTAATTTTTTCCAGATCCACCTTTGAGTTTGCTATTTCTCTTCAGCTGTATCTAATTTATTTAACTTATCCTTTGAGTTTTAAATATAAAAATAGTACACTTTTATCATATAAATATTTGTTTCTTTTCCTATCTTTGTGGTCACTTAAGAGACCCCTGTTGCTTGCTCATTATTTTTAGTTATTTTTTATTTCTTTAATCATTGTCTTGATTTTTATTTTATTACTGTAACTAGTATCTTATATTTTAAGATCATATCTTCAGAGTTTAAATTATTTGTTGTCTCTGATTCTCATGCTGACTTTTTCATCGTGTGTTGGTAATTTTGGATTGTGAAATCATAGTTGCTTGGTTTTTATCTTCAGGAATCCTGTTGTCCTAGTACCTTTCAAAAGTCAGGTCTTAACTCAGTAATTTCAAATTCAGTTCTGCGGATTTGTTATGGGCTCTGAGTATCATCTAAGGTCAGTGAAAGCACTGGTTTTGGTTCTTGCCCCCAGTCATCCCCATGTTTGCTCATGGTTCCCCACTCTTTTTTACTTAGTGCTCATGGTTCCCTTATTCTTTTACTTAATGATTATAGATCCCTATAATTTTCAATTGTGTTTGTTTTTCGGTCTTGGAGACTGTATTAGTTTCCTGTGGCTGCCATAATAAATTACCATAAACTGAAAAGCTTTAGACAGCAGAAATTTATTCTTTCACCAAAGTCCACAATCATGGAGCCAGCAGGGCTGCAATCTCTCAGAAGACCCTTGGGGAAAATTCTTCCGTGACTCTTCCACTTTCTGGTGGCTTGCTTTCTTCTTTGTGACTACCCAACCTTTGCCTCTGTCTTTACATGGCCTTCTCTTCTCTTTCAAGGACGCTTGTCATTGGATTTAAGGTCCACCTGCGTGGTCCAGAATGATCTCATCTCAAGTTCCCTAACTTAATTACATCTACAAAGACCCTGTTGCCAGATAAGGTCATATTCACGGTTTTCAAAAGTTGGGATGTGGACGTATCTTTTGAAAGGGCTACCATTCAACCTATTACAGAGGTTTCCCTTGTTTTCTGTGAAATATGTTCTATCCTGGATCTGATTTTAAATTTTAAGATTGTCCTTCAGATTATATTGATTACATAGATCCCTTTTCCTATATTACTTTCAAGAATACTGGTTTTAGAGTCTATATAATCTCATAGCCCTAACTTTCTGATTTTGGATAAGACTAGAAAGATAGATAGATATAGGCAGATATAGACATGTATGTTCATATATGGTACCTTATTCAATCAATAACATGTACCATTTGTTGAATGCTTAGCTTAAAGATACTATAACTCCCAGACTGAGAATGTAATGGTGAATTTTGAATAAATCAAAGTCTTATCTCTAAATTACCTTATATGATAGTGTGCCTTAAGTGCTATTATTATTGTTAATATCATCATTGTCATCATTACCAGATAACATTGAGTACTGAGCTCTTCACCAGAGTTTACTCCCTTCAGCAAGCATGTCAGATTGGCACTGTTTTTTTGTTTTAATTTATTTGTTTTATTTATTTATTTTTGACTGCATTGGATCTTCATTGTGGGGTACAGGCTTCTTAGTGCAGTGGCTTCTCATGTTGCAGAGCACAGGCTGTAGGCACATGGGATTCAGTAGTTGTGGCATGCAGGCTCAGTAGTTGTGGCTCACAGGCTCTAGAGCGCAGGCTCAGTAGTTGTAACACGTGGGCTCAGTAGTTGTGGCTCGTGGGCTCCAGAGCACAGGCTCAGTAGTTGTGGGTGCACGGGCTTAGTTGCTCTGTGGCATGTGGAATATTCCCGGACCAGGGCCCGAACCCGTGTCCCCTGCATTGGCAGGCGAATTCTTAACCACGGCGCCATCAGGGAAGCCCTGGCACTGTTATTTTCAAGGGACCAATATAAAAAGAAAGTTATTTAAACATGATAATACTTCATAATGGCTTTGTTTTTTAACATCTTTAGATTGATAGCCAAGAGATTTAAATTTGATCTTAACTCTGCCATAGGCAAACTAGGTAGTTTTAAGCATATCCTTTAACTTTGCTGGGCCTAATATTTTACTTGCATAAAGTTGGAGATATAAGCTCAGTGGTGAGGCAGGGCCTTTCCAGGTTTGAAATTTCAGGACAGTTTACAAAGCAAACACTCAAGAGGTTAGGACATTTGGCGATTAGATGAAATGCAGATACTATATAATAGTATGGAAATCATGCTCTCTATTCCACTTGGGTGCATGTGTGTGTTTATATTTAAATCTGTCAGTTATCTAATCTGGTTATTCTTAATTCATAGCTGCTGAATGCTAAAATTTCGAGTCTGAGAAAAGAATGTCTCAAACGTGGCAGAGGGTACAGATTACACAGATGGAATTTCATTACAATAAGCTTATTGGGACCCCCAAATATCTTCAGTGATATTTAATGAAATTTAAAGAGAGCCACTTTTCCAGTGAACTTTTGGGTTTACTCCATTCAGGAAAAAAACAAAACAGAGGGTCAAAAGTTAGAAGGCAGGGTTGCACAGGGGTCCCTGTCACCCTGGTGCCTTCAGAGACCTCAGTCCTATCATGTCTATGCCATCCAGAAATGGGATCTCCAAATGCTGGAGACTCTTAATCTAATTAATTAAATTTAATTTAGCTCACCTAATGCTCTCCCATCCCTTAGAATATTGTTTATAAATATGCCACAGAGTTGTCATCTTGACATTGCGATGTGACAACTTACTGGCAGTTAACACACCACCCAATACTTTACAAGTTGAACAATCTCTAAGTAATCATTTGGCCCCATAAAACCATCAAATGTGAGGCAAATCTAGGACTGAAATCATGTAACGGTGCTTAGCTATACTGTAATTGTCTCTGTCAGTTTGGGCTGCTGTAGCAAATGCCATAGACTGTGTGGCTTAAACAATAAGCATTTATGCTTCACAATTCTGAAGTCTGGCACTCTAAGATCATGGTGTCAGCATGATCAGGTTCTGGTAAGAGCTCTATTCCTGGTTTTTTTTGCATGGTGGAGAGAAAGAGAAAAAATAAAAAATAAAAAAAGCAAGCAAGCTCTCTCCTGTCTCCCCTCATAAGGGCACTAATCCCATTGTGAGGCTCCACCCTCCTGACCTAATCACCTCCCCAAAGCCCCAAGTCCCAATACCATCACACTGGGGATTAAGGATTTAACATATGAATTTGGGGGAGGGGGTACAATATTCAGTCCATAAGGGTAATCGTCCGGATAATCTCTAACTATGGTTAAACTGTTTTATTTTAAACCAAAATACAAATGTTCAAATTATTATATAGGACCCTAGTTTGATAAACACTGTCTGATAGAAAGAAATGTAAATATAATTTCTACCTTAGGTCACTAAATGTAATTTGAAAAGCAAAATGTTTTATGAAGAATATTTTCATTGCATTTTTTTTTTTTTCTTGTAGTAGTCATTGCAGCTTTTCAGCAAAGTCCAGTTCTCTCTTCTATCTGGGACATGGAAGACTGAAATTCCTAGACCTCTTGTGTTTCCTGAACCCATGACAATAGTTCTGGTTTGTCTCATGTCAAATATGTTTTATTTGTAGGAGATAAACCCTCCAAACGCTCTATTATTTCTCTGTTGGCCTCCTGGGGGCTGTCTTGCATTACTCATTTATCCGAAATTAACTGAGTGCCAACCACTCATTCAGGCATTTAATTAAATTTTATATATATGTATATTTATATATTTGTACACACACACACACACACACACACACACACACACACACACACACACCATTCCTGCTAGGACTGTGCTAACGTTATTCTGTAAAATCTCTGGTTTCTGTCCTTAAGGAGTTATGTTCTAGGAGCATCAAACGAGTGTAAGCCTTTAGACAAGGATCCTGATGAATTACAAAGGGTGCAATGATAGAGAATAGCATCGTGACCTTAGTTGGTAATACTGCTGTATTGTATACTTGATATGTGCCAAGAGAGTATAATTTGCATCCTTACAAAAATTTTTAAAAAGGTAAATATGTCATGTGCTGGATGTGTTAATTAACCTAATGGAGGAGATCCTTTCACAATGTACACATCTATCAAAGCATCATATTTAGACTTTAAATATAATGCCATTTTATTTGTCAATTGTACCTCAAAAGAGCTTAAAAAATGAAGCAATGTTAAGAATTTACAGGTTTAGGGACTTCCCTGGTGGTCTAGTGGTTAAGACTCCGTGCTTCCACCACAGGGGTCATGGGTTTGATCCCTGGTAGGGGAACTAAGATCCCACATGCCGCATGGTGTAGCCAAAAAATAAATAAATAAAATAAAAATAATGAAAAAAAAATTAAAAAAAAAGAATGTACAGGTTTATATTAGAAGAAAAACTAGGACATTTAATTAACATTTAATGGTGGAACTATATACATTCCTTAGATACAACCTAATATAGTTTCAAAAAGCTATTTTTGTGTTATTAATAAAATTAGCTTCCTATGTGAAAAATTATATATAATAATCATAACCTGGCTACAAATTTAATGGTCATACTCCCTGATCTGGATTTCATGTTTCCAGTTTGAAACTGTTTCCTGTTGTCTGATTTGAGATAGTCTATTGTTTTTAACTAAAACATTTAGTTTTTGTAAGTATAGGCAGAATGAAAAGGGAATCCATCCCTTCAAATTCACCTCTGAAAGAAATACTTGGTAATTGTAATATTAAGCAATATTTTTCTCCTATTGTTCTGGCTGGGACTTCCAGCAATATGTTAAATAAACGTGGTGGGAGTGGACATCCTTGTCTTGTTCCTGATCTTAGAGAAAAAGCTTTCACATTTTCTTTATAGAATATATGATATTAGCAGTGGGCTTGTAATACATGGCCTTTGCTATATTGAGGTATGCTCCTTACATACTCAGTTTGCTGGGAGATTTTATCATGAAAGGATGCTGATTTCTGTCAAATGCTTTATCTGTGTCTATTGAGAGAAGCATATGATTTTTGCCTTTCATTTTTTTAATGTGGTTTATCACATTTATTGATCTGTGTATGTTGAACCATCCTTGCATCCCAGGAATAAATCCCACCTGATCATGATGCATAATCCTTGTAATGTACTGTTGCATTTGGTTGGCTATATTCTGTTGAGGATTTTTGCTTCTGTGTGCATCATGGGTGTTGGCCTGTAATTTTCTTTTTTTGTAGCATCCTTGTCGGGTTTTGGTATCAGGATAATACTGGCCTCATAAAATTAGTTTGGGAGTATTTGCTTCTATTTTGTTTTTAAGAAGAGTCTCAGAAACACTGGTATTAGTTCTTTTTTAAATGTTTAGTGGAATTCACCAGTGAAGCCATCTGGTCCTGGATGTTTTTTTGTTGGGAGGTTTTTGATTACTGATTCAATCTCCTTATTAGTAATTGGTCTGTTCTGTTTCTTTATGATTCAGTCTTGGTAGGTTGTATGTTTCTAGGAATTTATCCATTTCTTCCAGGTTATCTAATTTGTTGACATAACATTTTTCATGCTCTTTTCTTATGATCCTTAGTATTTCTTTATCAGTTGTAATGCCTCCGTTGCATTCCTGATTTTGTTTGTTAGAATCTTCTCTATTTTAATCTTGGTTCATTTAGCTAATAAATGTTTGTCAATTTTATCTTTTTAAAAAATTCTTAGTTTCATTGAGCTTTTCCATTATTTTAATTTTATTTATTTATTATCATGATTATTATTTGGTTTGTATCTCTTGATCTCACTCACCTATTTCACTCATCCTCCCCTACCTTCTTTCCCTCTGGAAACTACCAGTTTGTTCTCTGTATCTATGACTCTTTTTCTGTTTTGTTATGGTTGGTTTTGCTTTTGTTGGTTTGTTTTGTTTTGCTTCTTCAGAGTCCACGTATCAGTGCAGTCATACAGTGTACGTCTGATTTATTTCACTTAGCGTCATACCCTCTACGCCCATCTGTGTTGTTGCAGATGGCAAGATTCCATTCTGCTTTATGGCTGAGTTACATTCCATTGCATATATTTCCACACTTCTTTATGCATTCATCTGTTGGTGGGCACTGAGGTTGCGTCCCTATCTTGGCTATGGTAAATAATGCTGCAGTGAACATAGGGGCGCATATATCTTTTCAAATTGGCGTTTTTGTTTTCTTTGGAAAAATATCCAGAAGTGAAATGGCTGAATCATGTTGTAGTCCATTTTTAAAAAAAATTTTTCTGAGCAACCTCCATACTGTTTTCCACAGTGGCTGCACCAATTTACATCCCCACCAACAGTGCACGAGGGTTCCCCTTTCTCCACATCCTCGCCGACACTTGCTATTTGTCTGCTTGATAATAGCCATTCTAACAGATGTGAGGTAATACCTCACTGTGGTTTTAATTTGCATTTCCCTGATGATTAGTGATGTTGAGTGCTTTTTCATGTGTCTGTTGGCCATGTGTATGTTTTCTTTGGAAAAATCTCTATTAGGTCACCTGCTCATTTTTTAAATTGGGTTGCTTGCTTTTTGGTGTTGAGTGGTGTGAGTTCTTTGTATATGTTGGTTATTAACCCCTTATCAGATATATTGTTTGAAAATATCTTCTCCCATTCAGTAGGCAGCCTTTTCATTCTGTTGATGGTTCCTTTGCTGTGCAAAAGCATTTTAGTTTGATGTAGTCCAACTTGTTTATTTTTTGCTTTTGTTTCCCTTGCCTGAGGAAACATATCCAAAAAAATATTGCTAAGACCAATGTAAAAGGGCATACTGCCTATGTTTTCTTTTAGGAGTTTTATGGCTTCAGGTCTTAATTTAAGTCTTTAATCCATTCTGAGTTTAGTTTTGTATGTAGTGAGAGAAAGTGGTCCATTTAGATTCTTTTGTATGTAGCTGTACTGTTTTCTCTATTCTTTTTAGTCTCGTTTCATCTATTTATGTTTGATCCTTGTAATTTCCTCCCTCTAACAACTTTTGGATCATTTTTTCCTCCTTTTCTAGTTCCTTGGGGTATAAAGGTAGGTTGTTTATTTATCTTTCACTTTTCTTAATGTATCAATAGGTATTTATAGCCATAAACTTCCCTCTTGAAACTGCTTTTGCAGCACCCCGTACATTTTAGTATGTTGTGTTCCCGTTTTGATTTGTTTCCCTCCCTCCTCGGAATGCCTGAAGAAGGCAGTTTTGAATTAGACCAGACTTCCTTGTTTGTTGAATAGAAAGACGCATACTAACTCATATCACATATGCAGTTGGTGTGTTTCTGTCACTCAGAAACCAAAACGTGTCCTGCCTTGATAAAGTGGACTCAGCGGGTTGCCGTTGGTGTCTGTGGGAGAGGTAGGCCAAACAGAACGTCACTGGCTGTGACTTCTTGTTTTTATTTGATGTTGGGTAAAAGCTACGATTTCTTGGAATATGTGGCAATGCTTTATAGAGAAGTAGAATCCCAGGTCACTAAGGGAGAGGGGATAAGAAAATCAGGATATTTTCTGCTTTTATGAACAACCTCCATATCTTAGCACAGAGGAAGTTTATTTTGCACATGCACTGGAGTTTAGCTGGGGGAAGGGATCTACTCCGTTCAGTCATTCAGGAGCTCAGGATCCTTGTCTCTGTGTCCCCACTTTCCTTTCTGGTCATTGAGTACTTCTTTAGCTGGTATTGGGTTGGCCAAAAAGTTTGTTCGGTTAGTAAATACGTTGTTCAGTAAAGTTCTTGGTGAAAACGAAAACTGTGGCTTTTATTTTTACTTAAAATGGAATGAACTTTCTGACCAACCCAATAGATGGGAAAGTGAAAGCACGTAGGATTACCAAAGAGGTTTTAGGAGCCAGGACTGTGAGGGGCTTATGTAAACTCTATCCACATTCCATACACAAAGTCTATGGGTCTGACTCATTTACATGGCCTCGCTTGTGTGCAATAGAGGCTGACCCTGCAGAGGAGAGAGGAAATGGACTATGAGAGCAGTTTGTTCTGTATTACAATTAACAAAAGGAATTAACTACTAAATACTCTACTTTTCTTCATGATATATGTATATATATATTTTATAAATTTATTTAATTTATTTATTTACTTATTTTTTGGCTGCGTTGGGTCTTCGTTGCTGCACGCAGGCTTTCTCTAGTTGAGGCGAGCGGGGGCTACTCTTCATTGCAGTGCACGGGCTTCTCACTGCGGTGGCTTCTCTTGTTGCGGAGCACGGGCTCTAGGCGTGTGGGCTTCAGTAGTTGTGGCTCGTGGGCTCTAGAGCGCAGGCTCAGTAGTTGTGGTGCACGGGCTTAGTTGCTCCACGGCATGTGGGATCTTCCCGGACCAGGGCTCAAACCCGTGTCCCCTGCATTGGCAGGCGGATTCTTAACCACTGGGCCACCAGGGAAGTCCCTATATTTTTTAATTCTTAAAGAGTCTAATATAAATCAGTGGAGCAGAATAGATAACTCAGCAATAGATGTGAACAAATATGCCCAGCTGATTTTTGACCAAAGGGTTAAAACAATTCAATTGAAGAATAGCCTTTTCAGAATACAGTGCTGGAGCAATTGCATATTCATGGGCCAAAAAACAAAACAAAAAACAAACCTGGACCTAAACTTCACACTTTACACAAATACTAACTTAAAATGGATCACAGACTTAAATTAATACTATAAGAATCTTAGGGAGAAAGGAAAAAAGAATCTTTAAGATCTAGGGCTAGGCAAAGAGTTCTTGGACTTGACACCGCATAAACAATCCATAAAAGAAAAAAGAAACAGGTAAATTGGACTTCCTTATAATTTAAAACTTTTGCTTTGCAAAAGACCCTGTCAAGAGGATGAAAAGACAAGCTACAGACTGGGAGAAAATATTTGCAAACCGTATATCCGGCAATGCACCAGTCTGTAGAATATATAAATATCTCTCAAAACTCAATAGTTAAAAAAAATTAATCCAATTGGAAAATGGGCAAAATACATAGAGACATTTCAATGAAGAGGATATAAAAATTGTAGATAAGCCCGGAGAATGATATTCAACAACATTAGCCATTAGGGCAATGCAAAGCACAACTTCAGTGAGATATCACCACACACTTATCAGAATGGCTAAAATAAAAAATAGCGATAACATTCAAACGCTGACAAAGAGGCAGAGAAACCAAAGCACACATGCATTCCTGGTGGGCATGTAACATCGTGCAGCCGCTCTGGGAACTAGTTTGGCAGATTCTTAAAAAGCTGAATATGCAGTTACCACATTATCCAACCATTGCATTCATGGGCGTGTATCCCAGAGAAATGAAAACTTACGTTCATACGAAAAAGAAACAAGAAAATTCGTGAATGTTTACAGCAGCTTTCTGAATAGACCTAACTGGAAAAAACCCAGATGTCCTTCTACAGGTGAATGGTTAAACAGTCTGTGGTCCAACCATCCCATGAAATGTTACTTGGCAACAGCTTGTATGAATCTCCAGAAATTATGTTGAGTGAAAAAGTCAGTATCAGGTTGTTACACGATGGATAAACCCACTTACATAGTCTAGAAATGAAGGAATTGCAGAAATGGAGAGCAGATTAATGGTTCCTGGGGGTGAGGGGGAAGTGGGAGGGAATTGAGTGTGGCTTTAAAAGGGCAACATGGGGGATGCTTGTGGTGATGGAAATGTCTGCACCCTGGGGGCATCAATGTCAATATCCTAATTATGATATTGTGCTATAGTTGTACAAGATATTACCGTTGGATACAGGGTAAATGGAATCTCTTTTTATTATTTCTAACAACTGCATGTGAGTCTACAATTAGCTCATATAAAAAGTTTAATTTAATAAAAGCTTACTTTGCTTTACTAGACAAACTTCTAACATGTTTTAACATGAAGGCTTTTTTAAAGTGCTCATATTTTAGCATAACTCATGTTTAAGTCAATACTTAAGATTAGTTGCCAAACATTTAGATTTTTCCACTGTGTTTATTATCTTTTTAGTTTTAAATTAAACGGGTTAAGTTTCCATCTTTACAGTTATGTTTCTGAAGCACTGTTGTATGTGCTTTTCACCTGAATGTTATACACAATTTTAAATTTCTACTAAAATCGCATGTTTCTTAAATAAAACCTAAGAAATGTCTTCTTTAATTTCACACTTAATATTTGAGTAATATTGAAAACAAATGGACATATATGTACTTATTCTTTAAATCCCAATGGAAAATATATTTTTGAAATGCATTCAAAAATAATAAAATGGGGGGCAATTATGTCACATTGATCTCCCTTTTCCAGGTAAGCAGCTTCTCTACTAAGAGAAAAATATTGATATGAAAAGATTAGTTTCTTATTCTCCTAATATTATAATGGAATGTTTGCTCCATTAATTGTATAATTTCATAAAATGGAATCCTGAAAGCTCAGACCCTATTGGAGTGATGTTGCATTATCTGCATTCACAGGACAATAGATTTATAATTTTATACCCATTTTTACACAAAAATGTTATATTCCGTCCTGTGCAGTTCTGCAACTAAACACATTTTTTGTCACTTCAACATGGTCACAGTTGTTTATCGTTACCAGTTAAAATTCAAATAATATGAGAGCAAATTACTTTTCAAATCATAAAAGTTTATGCTCTTGAACATATTTAGCTATACTTCCTCTGAAATCAACAACTTATGAATCTTGTGATTGAAGTTGGATTGATGTTTGGTTTTATTGTTCACAGAGTTAATTGGCCTGCATTTAGCTTCTTTGTTTTCTTTTACTAAAATTGCATCTGGTTTATCTCTCTTACTTATATCAGTTTTTCTCTGAAATAAGGGCAGGGAAAGAAATTTCTGTCCATTTTAGGGAAACTACCCACATACAGTGGTATTTACATTCCAAGGCATCTCCATAAAAAAACAAAATGGAAGAAGTGAGTCTTTGGTTGAAGAAAAAAAATCTTTAGTAAAGATTGATGGTCATCAAATACATAAGATTTGTCTTAAGAGCGTTTTATTGCTAAAGACACCAAAATCGTAGTCTCAAGACATGTTTGTGATTCTTTAGTCTGCAGAGCAAAACTGAGGCTTCCCATGTTCCATTGGCAGGAAGCAGCCTGGACCACCTGCTCGGACCCCAGGAGAGCTTCTTCTCTGTCGTCTACTGCAGATGTGGCCAAGGATGAACATGGAAAAGTAAGGCCTCTCCCGAGGGCAGACCCTGGTCCCCTGAAGGTAAGCATCCGGTGTAACCAGAGAAAATTCTCCACCCCAGCAGTGTCTCCCTGTGGTATTTTAGAACTGCCAGGGACTGGTGATATTTGTGAGTCTTACATCTCTCCCCATTCCGAGAGGGAGGTGTTTTCTGTGGTGATCTTGTGACTGTTCTATTACATCTCTCCCCACTCCGAGAGGGAGGTGTTTACTGTGGTGATCTTGTGACTGTTCTATTACATCTCTCCCCACTCCGAGAGGGAGGTGTTTACTGCGGTGATCTTGTGACTGTTCTATTACATCTCTCCCCACTCCGAGAGGGAGGTGTTTACTGCGGTGATCTTGTGACTGTTCTATTACATCTCTCCCCATTCCGAGAGGGAGGTGTTTACTGCGGTGATCTTGTGACTGTTCTATCACATCTCTCCCCATTCCGAGAGGGAGATGTTTACTGTGGTGATCTTGTGACTGTTCTATTACATCTCTCCCCACTCAGAGAGGGAGGTGTTTACTGCGGTGATCTTGTGACTGTTCTATTACATCTCTCCCCATTCCGAGAGGGAGGTGTTTACTGTGGTGATCTTGTGACTGTTCTATTACATCTCTCCCCACTCCGAGAGGGAGGTGTTTACTGTGGTGATCTTGTGACTGTTCTATTACATCTCTCCCCACTCAGAGAGGGAGGTGTTTACTGCGGTGATCTTGTGACTGTTCTATTACATCTCTCCCCACTCCGAGAGGGAGGTGTTTACTGTGGTGATCTTGTGACTGTTCTATTACATCTCTCCCCATTCCGAGAGGGAGGTGTTTACTGTGGTGATCTTGTGACTGTTCTATTACATCTCTCCCCACTCCGAGAGGGAGGTGTTTACTGCGGTGATCTTGTGACTGTTCTATTACATCTCTCCCCACTCAGAGAGGGAGGTGTTTACTGTGGTGATCTTGTGACTGTTCTATTACATCTCTCCCCACTCCGAGAGGGAGGTGTTTACTGTGGTGATCTTGTGACTGTTCTATTACATCTCTCCCCATTCCGAGAGGGAGGTGTTTTCTGTGGTGATCTTGTGACTGTTCTATTACATCTCTCCCCACTCCGAGAGGGAGGTGTTTACTGTGGTGATCTTGTGACTGTTCTATTACATCTCTCCCCACTCCGAGAGGGAAGTGTTTACTGCGGTGATCTTGTGACTGTTCTATTACATCTCTCCCCACTCAGAGAGGGAGGTGTTTACTGTGGTGATCTTGTGACTGTTCTATTACATCTCTCCCCACTCCGAGAGGGAGGTGTTTACTGTGGTGATCTTGTGACTGTTCTATTACATCTCTCCCCACTCCGAGAGGGAGGTGTTTACTGTGGTGATCTTGTGACTGTTCTATTACATCTCTCCCCACTCCGAGAGGGAGGTGTTTACTGTGGTGATCTTGTGACTGTTCTATTACATCTCTCCCCACTCCGAGAGGGAGGTGTTTACTGTGGTGATCTTGTGACTGTTCTATTACATCTCTCCCCACTCAGAGAGGGAGGTGTTTACTGTGGTGATCTTGTGACTGTTCTATTACATCTCTCCCCACTCCGAGAGGGAGGTGTTTACTGTGGTGATCTTGTGACTGTTCTATTACATCTCTCCCCACTCCGAGAGGGAGGTGTTTTCTGTGGTGATCTTGTGACTGTTCTGTTACTGTGGGTTGTATGAGTGCGAGGGAGGTTTCTTTTCATTCTGGCTCGGCGTCTCTCTGCCAAGAGTGGCACCCATAGCATATCATATGAGAACAGAGCACTGGTTCAGATCCCAGGCTATGACCTTGACACACTGGCCTGATGGGAGTGATGAAGACCCTTGGGAACATGATGAGCGTATCTTACATAAAGGACATGTTCAGAAGGCCACACACTGCTTTTTATTACTATTGCTCACAAAACATCATTTCTCTTTCTTCTGGGTAGATGATAGAATTGCACCTCTCAACCTTCTGTGAAATTAAGTGAAATAATGTCATATTTTGGCCAATGAAATAGGAACAAAAGTACCCGAGTCTTTTCTGGGCAGACACTTTAAAAGGCAGTGCACAAGTCACCTTAATGAGTGGATGCACTGCATGAGATGGATCCCCTGTCACCATGAGCCCTGATGACAGGGAGGAAGAGAAGGTTCCCATCACCCTGCATTAGCCGTGCAGGGTGCGTGAAGGTCAGGAAGACCTCACCTGTCATGATGAATAAACTCGCCTTACATATAAATTGCATGCAAAGAAGATGTGATGTAGTTGTTATTATCATAGATGGAAATACAGTTATAGCAAATCCGAGAGACAGAGGATTTTATTTTGAGGAGTTGGTTCCCGTGATTGGAGGGACTTGCACGTCCACATTCTGCAGGGCCAGCCAGCGGGCTGGGGGCAGAGGGAGAGGTGGATGTCGAAGCCCAAGTCTGGAGACAGAATTTCTTCTTCCTCTTGAGGAGCTCAGTCTTTTTCTTTGAAGGTATTTTGCTCTTAAGGCTCACCCGCAGTTTAAAGGGTAATGTGTACTCTCAAGGTCTACCGATTTAAATGTTAATCACACCTTACAAAATGCCTTCACAGCAGCATCTCGACCAGTCTCCGACCAAGTATCTGGGCACCACAGTCTAACCAAGTTGACACATACATCGGTCGTCACAGGGGCAGAATGGGACTCATCTCTTTAAGACTCAGTGATTTTTTTTAATTTATTTTATTTATTTATTTTTTGGCTGTGTTGGGTCTTCGTTTCTGTGCTTGGGCTTTCTCCAGTTGCGGCAAGCGGGGGCCACTCTTCATCGCGGTGCGCGGGCCTCTCACTATCGCGGCCTCTCTTGTTGCGGAGCACAGGCTCCAGACGCGCAGGCTCAGTAGTTGTGGCTCACAGGCCCAGTCGCTCCGCGGCATGTGGGATCCTCCCAGACCAGGGCTCGAACCCGCATCCCCTGCATTGGCAGGCAGACTCTCAACCACTGCGCCACCAGGGAAGCCCCGAGACACAGTGTTTTCTTCCCTTTCCTGTGTTTAAACGAATACCTGAGGCGGAGAGGTGGTCACTTCTGGGAGGCAGAAGTTTCTAGGTAGAAGCAGCACATTTCACACCTATAACTTCTATCAGCCTCAACGTGGGAGCTCACAGGACAGAAGCTAGGGAGCCTCCTTCTCCGTCTCCGGGCGCCGACCGCCCGTGAGAGTGACTGCGATTAGCATCTGGTGTGACGAGGCGCAGTTTCACCTTCCTCCTGTGTTAGGACTGAATGCCACAAGTCTGACTATGCGCCCAAGAGTGCAGTCTTTCCACGAGAGTGTGTCTTTTAGAAGGTGGCGTCGGACTCATGGCTCTTATTGGTTGGACTCAAGAACTTCACAGGTAGCTCTTCTTGAGGTCCAAGCGGTATTCCCAAAGGAAGAAACACAAACCAATATCCAAACAAACAAAAAACACCTTGTTGTTTGTAAATGCATTTTCTCTCCTGGTCTAAAAAGATGCAAAAGATATGATCTTTTCCTTGCTGTCCTCCTTGTTTAATGAAGGGTGATTTTCACTGGAATCTACTATAAATATGAGATTCACTTGGTATATCATTGTGGAAAATGGTCATAAACCATCTGAAATGTTACCAGGTAGGATTCGGGTTATGATTTTCTTAGTTTGAATCCAGGAAGGATTTGGGCTTTTCATTTTCTCAGTATGAAATCCTGAATTTTTTTATTTTAAAAATAATTTTCAGAAAAACTTATCCTATCGGTGAGAGTAAATAAATATCCTTATAACTATAATCAAGTTAATCATCACTAAATCGATAATAACATTTGAAATCCAAGTGATACATGCATGTAATGACATATATCTATATACCTGTATGTATATGTATACATATATACATATAATTCTGTTCTGGGTTGTGGCTATTTCTTAGCCTAGGTGTATCGATTTTGAGATAATAACTCAAGCTGTACACCTGTAATTTTTATTCTATACTTCAATACTAAAAAGTCTAACTTATAGGACTGATGATTGTGAAAACAACAGTCTCTCACCACATCACTTTTCACCCAGTTCCAACTTTGTTTATTGTCTCATTTCCTCGTTTTCGGCAGAGTGTCTTGAATGCTTGCGAGCACCCTTACTAGGTGTCTTTTCTCTTGTCTCTGTAACTCTCTCCATCTGTAAGTCTCAAGTTGTTCCACTTACCTTGTCCTTTTCTGCCTTTGCTCTCTGTCACGTTACATTTTCTCGTGTGACTGCACATCTCTGGTTGTTGTGCTGTGCACTGTCGAGGTGGAAGGATGCTGTGGGTTTCCAGGCACAGACATGGGTTCACATCGTCTCTATGGACTGTGCAGGCATGTATATACCTTAAGTATTTAGGTTGGGACGTCCACCGCAAGAATATAGTGACAAGTGATAGGCTTCCGCAAAAGTGGAGATGGAATAAGACAGTAGGAGAGTGGGAATACTTCTCGAGATCTTGGAGTCAGGGAGCCTGGCTTGAGTGCGGAAGCTGCTATTTACTTGGGGTGGAGACTAGGCTGTTCTTAACCTCTCAGTGCCTCTGTTTCTAAACCAGGCTAAGATAATACAGGCCAACTCTCTGGGGCTGCTGTCACTAAGTTCCGGAGACTGGATGGCTTGTAAACAACAGAAATCATTGCTCACAGTTCTGGGGACTGGGGCGTCCAGGATCAAGGTGCTGGCACATCTGTGTCTGATGAGAACCACTTCCTCTTCATAAACATTGTCTTCTCGCTGTGTCCTCACCTGGCAGAAGAGACACAGAAGTTCTATGGGGTGCCTTTTGTAAGGACACTGATCCCATTCACGATAGCCCTACCCCTCATGATCTATTCACCTCCCAAAGGCCTCACCTCCTAATAGCAGCATGTTAAGGATTAGGTTTCAACGTATAAATTTGGGGGGAACACAAATATCCAGTCTGTGGCACTAACATTTTTGTCCTCTGTCAAGTTTTGTACTAACTTTTTTCATTAGTCCTTATTTATTTATTATTGTCAGAATATGAGGTAAGTTCTATTATTACATAGATTGGGAAACTTGTAATTAGAGAGATTAAAAAAATTTCTCCCGAGGACATGAAGAAGAGGGGTGAGAATTTCAGTTTCGATCTATGTGGTCTAAGAGTCTGTTGTTAACCACTAAGCTACACTGCCTCCATTCATGAGGCTCTGTTATAATGGCATCAGTTCTTGTGTCTCCAGTACTCAAGAATCCAGTCCTGCTGAGGAACTAAAACTTGCCCTGACTTCAGTCCTTGAGCATTTCTCCCAAACTTTCTAATTACCCACCCCTATGACCATTCATAATCTTGGTAATTTTATATCAAAAACAAGGTCCCATTTTTCCTGAGTGTTGTGAATACATGTATATATCACAGGTAGATGCCACTTGGGAGCTGGCCCCGTCTTCAAAATACTGATTCTTTAATTTACTCCATGAAAATTCCTCACCTGGTCTATGAGGGTTTCCTTAGTGTGATGTGGATATAAGGAATTTTGTAGGAGAGTGAAATTGGTGTGACATATTAAATCCTGTACCTTTCATAGTCATCAGCTTTTGGATAAGTAGAATAAAACCTGACACATACAGAGATTTGAAAAGGAATGTTATGGATAGCAGATTTTCTTAATGTCTCTGAAAATTTTGCAATGAAAGAATCCTGGAAGACCATTAGGTATATGTTTCTACAGATAGAGGAACTTTTCAATATGGAGTAATAATTGGTAATATACCAAGTTAGCCAGTATGACATGGATGATTAAGTATTCAATTGGGTGAAAATGTGCCCAAAACACATTTGGGGTTGTATTAAACAGTTATGGACAATTTTGAATTATCTTTCCCTGAGGATCAATGGTAAAAGAGGTCCATTATATTGTGTGTGAGTGAGGAGGTGGAGAGATTGTTCAAAGAGCATGGTATGGACAGATAATCTATGAAATTGGACAAACATTAAAGTGCCTTTTAAATTAAGGAAACAATCTTCAGTAATATTATTTTGAAAGAAATAGAAAGGAGCTAAAAGCTCAGGTATTAGCACAGCAGAAAATCGTAACAAAAGACCTGTAAGTCCCATGGAATGATTAGTCATTCATCTCTTGTTCTTTGTATTTCATATATTTTATTTTCATGGTGTATTCTTTGTTCTACCTTACTGTTGTTGTAAAAGGTATCAGGAACAGGTAAACAGTAGCTGACCGTGGCAGTCATATGTCTGATAGCTCCTCCTCTTCTCTTATGCAAATTCTTAACGCAAGTACTTGTTTAGTGCACATGATCGGTAGTATCTAAATCATATCTGGTGTTCATGATGGAAGGAATTCTGGTCAGTAGTAGTTACAGCATTTTAGAGTTGACACTCTAGAAGATGAATGGATTTGTGCTCAGAAAACTTAGTCACAATAGCCACATATCCTCCAAAAATATCACCTGCTGACCCTGTCTTCATTACCACTTTTCTTCTGGTGGGAGGAGACTTGATGGTGGGCCAGTTGGGGAAGGGTGGTCCTGCACATATTCTTGAAGCAGCAAAGTACATTTGAGAAGAGCAGCCACCTCTAAGATTATGCAGGTTAATAACAGGAGCAGTTCCAGAATATGTATTTCCATAAGATTAAATACTTTTTTGACAAAGAATACAAAGTTATGAACAGAAAAGTGAATATTTACAATAAAACATATTAAAATGATAATAAGCTATTAAGAGAGTAATAAGGGAATATCACAGACAACTTCAAGATGATAGATACAGCAACATAGATGAAGTGGAAAAGTTTCCTTAAGGACACAAACTATCAAGGCTCACACAAGACAGATAACCTGAGTCACTCTACAACTATTAGAGAAAGGGAATTTATTGCTGAAAACCTTCCCCTGAAATATCTGTATATCCAGATGTCTTCACTGGTTAATTCTATAAAATATTTAATGAAGAAATAATATCAATGCTGTACAAAAATCTTCCAGAAAACTGAAAAGAAGGGAAAATTCACCGTTCATTCTATGATGCCAGAATTACTTTGTTATAAAAACCAAAGATATTACAAGAAAAATACAGAACAATATGTCTCATAAAGTAGATGCAAAAAGTTTTAACACATTTCCAACAAATCTAATACATTATATATGTATAATATATTATATATATTATAATATAGTTTATATTATAATACAATATATATATGGTGCTAACATTAAGATAAACATATACATCAATGAACAAAATAGTGATTCCAGGTTAACACCTACGTGTGTACGGTCAGTTGACTTTTAATAAAAGTGCAATAGCAATTCAGTGGAAAAGAAGATAGTTTTTTTAAGAATCAGAGGCAAAAACAAGCAAGCAAACAAACTTTACTCTGTATCTTGTCCCATATACAAATATTAATTCAAAATATGGCATAACTAATCTATAAAACCTCTAGAAGAAAAATATAGGGAAAAATACCTTTATGACTATAGGTTAGGCAAAGATTTTATAGGTACAATACCAAAAGAATTATCTATAAAAGAATAAATTGATAAATTGGAGTTTATCAAAATGAAAACATCTCTTCTTAATAAGACTCTGCTTGGAAATGAAAAGACAAGTCAAGGACTTGGAGAAAATATTTGCAAATCAGACAGCTGATAAAGGGCTTTGTATCCAGAATATGTAAATAATGATGTAAACTCATTAATAAGAAAACAGCCCTATATATAAATGGGAAAAAACTGGGACAGGCACTTCACCAAAGAGGATATCCAGATAGCAATTGAGTACTTGAAAGATACTCAACTTATTAGTCATTTTAGGTAAATGCAAATGAAGCCACAATGAGAAATTACTAACCAACTGTTGGAATAACTAAAGAAGAAAGAAAAGAAAAAGACTGTCCAGACCAAGTCTTGGCAAGGACGTGTAGGAACTAGAACTCTCTCACAATGATGGTGGGAATATAAAATGATACAACGATTTTTGGAAAACGGATCAGCAAATTCTTAAAAAGCTAAATACATACCTACCAAATATTCATTCATTCCTCTCCTTGGCATTTGCCCAAGAGATATGAACGCGTATGTCCATATAAAGACTTAGACGTGAATGTGCCTATCACCTTTGTTTGTGTTACCCAAATGCTGGAAATAATCTAAATGTTCATCGGGGGTGAATGTTTAAACAAACTATGGCCAGTTCACACAGTGGGATATTTAGTCTCTACTATTACTGGTCAAAATTTAGTCTCTACTATTACTGGTCAAAATTTATTGGGGATGCTTGGGTTCCTAAAACATGCAACTTTACACTTAGTACACTTTACTTCAATTACACTGTTCTCAAACGTTTCAGTGCTAATAAACTTATGTCATACAATCTCCAACAAAAAAGGGAGTGATCATATTGGATCATTCATTTATCTACTTCCGTAACACTACTGCATGACCAAACTCTGCCAGACTTAGTGGCTTAGGTAAGAATTATTCATTCTCATGGATCTATGGGTTGCCTGGTGCTTGGCTGGTCGCCTCAGCTAGATGGCTGGGACAACCTAGCTTCTCACTGAAGTTCTGTGGGTCAGCCAGGTGGCTCTACTCTTTTTCTTCTAGAACTGGGAGCTAAACAGGGCATATTTTGCTCATGGCAGTTGCAGAGGGAAGGCAGACAAGCAGAACTATGTTTTGTCTCTGAAAGCCCAGGCCACAATGGACACATTGATATTTCCACCTCATTCCTTTGGGCAAAGTATGCCACTTGGAAGAGTGAAGAGATGGCTGAGCAAGTGTGATTTCCCTGTAACAAGAGCATAGCGAAATGTGGATGGATAGAGACATGAAGAAATAGGGCTGGTTGTTCAATCCACCACCTGCATTTATATTGATTTATATACTGGATTACTAAGTATACTCCTTCTAGGAGGTATCTTCAGGTCTTCTGTCTATGTTTTTTACACATCTGATGATTAGAAGACTTTTGCAAGTCTAGCTGTTGGATGCACACATTTCAAACTTTGTTTTTTCTCTACTACCCGTGTATTTACAATGCCAGGCTATGTCCAAACAGTGACTCATCTCCTTTCCCTGAAAATTTGTCACAGTGCTGTGTAGGTTGGCACCATGGGCTAAAGAAGTGTAACTGGAAACCATTTATATACTGGAAGAGTGGTTCACAGAGTAGCTGCAAACCATGTAATCGGATTAAATGTGTTTCTCCACCCAACTTCTCCTTCACTGGATACTGAAAGTATCTGCATCCACTGCCATTTACCCAATAAAAGCAAAAGCGAGGCAAAGGACAAATTGGAGAGGAAGTAGAAAGGTTTTTTAATCAACTGTGATTTTACAAATTTATAAAAATATATGATAGTGTGAAAGATGTAGTACATTCATCCAGGTCTTTAGAAATGCCTAAGCAAGCGAGGCTCTCTTAAGCTCAAAACTCATGCCTGGTTAGTTTCACAACAAAACAGTCTTTGTGTTAATTCCTGTCTTGCCTGTTTAAGCTATTTGCATATTGAGCTCACTCATTAGTTCAATGAAAACTCTGTGCAAACTGTTCCCCAGTCGTTCTTCAGCTAAAAGTATAAGTGTAGTCTCAGTATATCAAACTTAGCAGAGTCAATTTAATTCCAACATTTACTAATAACTACTCTATGCAAAAACTGGGTAAATATGCAATGGTGAATAAATTGGGGGTTTTGTCCACGAAGAGTTCACAGTCTTGGACAGTAAAGAAGAATGGCCCACCACAGTTAGAAGACTCATCAAATTGTGTGCATTAAAGAGGTCCAGGTCTTTGTATGTAAAAGAAAGAAGACAAATTTAAAAGCATGTTGTTAGGGCATAACAAAGTGTTGGTAAAAATAGAAAAAATAGGAAAGGGGATTTTTACTGACTGTCTAATATATGCTTTGTAGTGTGCTAGGTACTCAACATACCTTATTTTATTTATATCTTCACAGCAGTCTTATGAGCTCAAAACTTACCTTCTGTCAACCTTAGAATTATCTCATCTCTTGGGAAAGATCTTACCTTATTTTATGTGATTGCAATAAGTTAGAAACCTTAGGACAGTAAGAGTCAGTTACAAATAGAAGGGTGTAACTTACAAGATTCCTTATTGAATGAAATGTCCAGTATTGCTGGCCCTGTCATCAGTCTGAGAGTGGGGTTTGTCACCCATAGGATAATTTGCTCTAGAGCTGGCGTGGCATGACCCCTGTGCTCAGAGAAAGACAGAAGAGGTCATTTCCCACTTACTTCATTTTTTATCACTTTTGCAATCATTTCTTAACTTGGTACACTAGAAGACATGCTTTTATCTAATTTTTATAAAAATAATAAAGCAAAAGTCATAGCTAAAAAAATTATTTGAGCAGAAGACTTGGAGATGACACCTGCTTTTCTTCCTTGTCGTGTCTGTCTGTGAGGACGGGCACAGAGGTCTCAGTGTAACTCACTTAAGGACACTATGTAGTCACAGTGTGCTGGCCTCATCTGCTTTCAGTGAAAAGTGAGAATCATAACATGATGAGGCCGGAGATCTTCAGGTATCTTGTTCGGCGTTTCCTGAGGGGCTCACTGATTTTTACATAAAGACCCGAGAATCCTGGAGATGATATAAGTCATCCAAAGTCACACACAATGCATGTGACAGATCCAGAATCCAACTTAGGCCAAACTCTCCCAAGTCATTAAAAAGAAGAAAAATACTTCTACTTGGGAAAATTCAGGAGGTGATTATGAGAAGATGCATTTAAGTGGGGCCTTGAAGAAAAAAATATATGATTTTAAGAGGCGGAGGTGATAGGAAGGGATGTTTTATGAGCTGGGAAGGAAGGAAATGTAGGGTCCATTTCAAGAGAGAAAAGGAGTCCAGGGTTCAAGAATAAGATTGTTTTGGGAGGATGGGATTATGCAGGAAAGAAAATAAAGGTACGTCAAAGCACAATTATGGGTGGTCTCATGCACCAGCATAAAGTGTATGGATTTTATACTCCATGCACTGAGGAGACAGTGCAGACATTTTTATCAGAAATCTGGCTTGAATTTACGTGGGTAAAAGGAGAGAGTCTTTGATAAAATGTGACAAGGTTATATAGAGATTTGAAAATGTCAGAGGCAGATGCAGCAGTTAGCTGACCTTCACAAAAATTAAGCAAGAGGAAGGGGGGAAAGTGGCGGGGGGAGATGATGGTGGTGGGATGAACTGGGAGATTGGGATTGACACGTATACACTAACATGTATAAAATAGATAGCTAATAAGAACCTGCTGTATAAAAACTAAATAAAATAAAATTCAAAAACAAAACAAAACAAAATAAATAGTGTCAGAGCTGACAAGGGTTCTTCAGGACAAGCCAGGCCAGGCCAGGCTGACCCAAACGCTTTAAAGATCAGAGACTCAGAGTACCCATTAAAGCTGCACCAAAAAGACTTCATTGTTTATAAATAAAATAATAAAAAAAAAATTAAGCAAGAGGCAGGGAATTAGGACAAACTGATACAGTTGAGACATGTGAAAGGTAAAAAAAAAAATCACAAATAAAATTCAACAGAAAGAAAAATTACAAACTGATCTCACCAGAGACAGGAAGTCAGTGTAGTAAGCAGCTCCTGGTAACTGAAAAGGCAGAGAATGTAGTTGTAACAAACATGGTCATCAGGAGTTCCCTGGTGGTCCAGTGGTTAGCACTCGGCGCTTTCACTGCCGTGGCCTGGCTTCGATCCCTGGTCGGGGAACTAAGATCCTGTAAGCTGTGTGGAGCAGCCAAAAAAAACCCGAACAAACATGGTCATCATGGTCTGTGTGTTCTTCTGCCCTGTAGCTTGGGAACCTGCTACATTTCCTGCTTCACCTCTATGCCATTTTTTCCTCATCTGTGAAATGGTACCATAAATACTACATGCCTCTTGGGATTGTTACGATAATTCAAATAAAGTATTTAACATGCTGAGAACAGGACCTGATTCATAACTATTTTTAAGGGCTTGTTGGAAAAAGGGACTTGCCCATAGAATGTACTCAAAACTCTTTTGAAAGAATGAACCCCCTTGCTGTCCTTCAGCCCAAACCGTTTAATTTCCAAAACGTGTTGGTCCAGAGAACCCTAATATTCTGTGTAGCACCAGCTCGGATCTTGTGTGAGAGTTGATATCAAAGCATTCCCAGTCCTCTTTGCTTTCCACCCAAGTTATCACATTCTTTTTACATAAGATGGGAATGACAAGGGTTAAGTGGCAGGATAGAAGTTATTTATTGAGCATATCCTATGTCCAGAGAATTTGAACATTAATTTAATTCTCACATTGGAGTAAAAGGATGCTGGCTTTGTGTGACTTAACAAATGAGGGAAGAGAGGCGTGGGAAAGTTAAGGTACATGTCCAGAGTTGTCTACTTAGTAAATGTTGGAATTTTGGAAGGCAGTTTGAACCTAGGTGCGTCTGGCGGCAACACCCCTGTTCCTTTTCACTGATCCGTACAGCCTGCAGGGCCAGCCGGGGCTGGGGCTGGCATTTGTGTTGTTTCAGTGGCCATTCGATTTGTTTTCCGTTAAGTTGCTTACCCTAAAAGACGCGTGCGATGTTGACTTTCTTGCATGATGTTCGTATCTTCATGGAGGGTCATTTGCCAAACTGAGCCGCCTGATTTGCTAGTGGAAGCCGGAACAGGGCGTCCAAACTTGAAAAAAAGACAGACAAACAAACAACAGGAACAACTTTTTTTTTTTTTTTTTCCTCTTCATAGAGAGGCATATAGTTGGAAGATGAAAAAATGACAGACAACTTTTCCAGAATGGAACGACGCATTATGTTAAACCATACTTTGTAAATTACTTGACGAGCTCTGTAATCATTCTCCCAGTTTATTCATTGAAGGCTTTGGGTTGAGAATCTGTCACACGGAAAGGGTGGGCTCTGGTGGCCAAAATGTTCACCAACACAACAGCCCTGAGGAATTCAGGACTTTTGTCAAATAGCAAAGTCTCCTTTGAGCCCAGTTCCAGAGACAAACCAGAAAGCTGGCCTGAGCCCTCCATGTCAGCTGGCCGGTCCCTTGCCTGCTCTGGTATCCAAACTTTACAGGCTGAAACTTCGTGGCATTTTGTCTAAAATGAGACGAGTATGGCTTCCGAGACAGTCTGGTCTTCGCTCTGGCATTTTAGTTGGATGTTAGGCGTTGTTCTTGTACAAACGGAAAAGTCACACCAGTCACTCCTGGAAAAAATGTTCCTGTGAGTAATTATGTTTATGAGCAGAAACCGTGTCTGGAGAACTAATAGTACTTTCTGAACCATGCACTTTAAACATTTGCATGACATCTTACCATGTACAGAAACTGGGGGAAAATATTTGGAGACCTGAAGGTTAGCCTGCCCTTAAGTTGACACTAATTATGGAACATGCTTCCCTTGATAAACTATGAAAGTGAGGAAGAGGAGAAAATCACAAACAACCACACAACCACACATTGAGCATAGTATCCACTTTCCCTTACTCAGGAAAGCTGTTTTGAAACAGAAGGTCTCGCCTTTACACTTTCCCCTTTTATCTTCATTTTTTAATATTTGTAGTAGGTTGTAAAGATACTTTATTGGTCTTAATTCAGGGCTCTTTTTCAAATGCCTGTGTTTGCCCTTAGTACTAGGACGCTAACAGAAAGTGGTAAAGACTTTCAGTTTTCGTGGAGATAAGGTAGGTGTGACACCTAAGCGTGAGGTTCCTTTAATTCTCCTACCTCTGTTCCTGGGCTTTTGTTACGTGTCAGAGGGAACTGATGGATAAAAGGCAAATGAGCATCAGAGAGAAGATGGTACCCAGAGTTAGATGGGATGACATTTTCCCAGTGGGATAGCAGAAGTGCTGAGCTCATAGTATCTTTGAGAGGATTGAATGTGTTCGTGCTCATAAAGGGCTTCGGTCAGTTTGGGGTTCATGGTAAGTGTCCGGTAGGTACATGGCCTTAACTACCAACTACTAACACCAGCACCACCACCCCGCCTCCATCTCAGCACCATCTTCATCCAGTCATGGGAGTGATTCCCACTCTGGCTTTCCACGGCAGCCAACGGAGACAGAACCCGAGGGCCAGTGGTCACATCCTGACGTTTACCGTCTCCATTGCTACAAACGGTATTGTCACTCCTGTGATGCACTTTGACACATGCAGAAAGCACAGCCCATTTTTTAGAAGTACTCTGAGGTTGATCCATCCATTTTCACGCAGGGAGAGATTTCCTTACAGCATAACAGATTCTCCAGGGAACAAGGCAAGCAGGTGCGCTGATGACCCCAGCAGTGGGCCACCGTAGGGTTCAGGAGATGCACGTATTGTGAAGATGTTTCCAGAAGAACCCTTGTAAGTTCTTTCCCAAGAATGCCTGCCAGGCATAGGTCCCCTTACCGGGAGTCTGTGATTAGGCTTTAGGCCAGCTGTGATGAGTGTCTGAAACTCATCACAATAAGTGCCATGTCACTTAAATCCCCCAGCTGACCTGCATACAAGAAAGGTGTGGAAATTGCTCCAACTCCCATCATTTTGAAAATTGAGACAACAGAACATTTGATTTACTCTCCTCCTTTTACACTGCCAGGCTTTTTCTTAAACTGCAGGTGGATACTACAAGCCAAAGGGGCAACACCTGAAACGCTCAAGCCGTTGTTCACACTCTGATGCTCTTGCACCTACAGACAAGCCAGCAGGGCTTTGTTGGTGGTGACACAGCGACCCAGACTCAGAGCTCTGTTTTCCTCACTTGCCCTCCTCCACACTGCTGGAAGACACATTTGCTTCTTATTCTGCAGGAACAAAATTAAAATTATGGTAGGCTCCCATAAAAAAAAGAAAAACCTGAAATCTGGGGCTGCAGGGAAATGAAATTTGCATTTATTCATAGGTCATGATCAAATAAAAATGTTTTTTCACAAAGCATTCATTTGAAATCCATGTATGATATATTAAAAAGATAATGTTTCAGATTCTATTATTAAAAATTCCCCACTGTTTTGAAGCCATCTCTATCATAGGCAAGCTTCCTTTGTATTTATGACTGAATGGGAACTCCTTACTTTGTATATAATCAGTTACATTTTCTTCTTTCTGCGCTAATTTGTCACTGTTTTTAATACTATTCCCATGAATGATATCTTCTATTCAGGATGTTTTTCTAATTCATTGTTGGAGATAATCTTGTAGCTGACGAATTTGCTGAACTCTAACTTGTTTAACGTGTTTATCTGATGATTCTATTGTGTTTTCTTTAACAATGAGCATGTTGTATACACATAATGCCAATTGTTGATTCCCTTCTCTTCTAGCCTGGGATTCCCAGGAAGCAGCAGCTAATGCAGTGGCTTATGTGCTAATAACATATTAGAGAGGACAATTCCAGAAATAGGACTGAGGGTCAGGGAAGAGGGAAGCAGAGGATGGAGAACTCAGTCAAGCAGCTGCCCCCAAGTGCAACCCAAGGCTAATCCTTGGCTTTGTTTACCAAGAAGTCATTTGAGTTGCATTTTAGGGCAGTGCATCCAGAGGAAGAAGGGAGAAAAATGATCCCACTGGCTCACACCTCTGCTTGGCTGAAGATTTACACCAGTGTGCATTAACTTCCTTGAACTTAAAAATTTCACCTCCTTGGGCGCCAAACAAGCTTCATGCACCATCATAACCAGTAAAGGAAGAGAGAGGACCACAGTCTGGGCAAGCAACAAAGCCCTCCCCAGTTGCGTCTGAGTGGAAATTGGTTAAATCACAGGTGAGTCCATCCCTAGCAATGGCTAGAACTGGCCGTAGGTAAGGAAGGCCAAGAAAATTTGATGTGACTCGTGGGATGCGTCTGACAGACCCCCTCCTGGGCACCACTTGTTCCCTCCGCTAGAGCTGGCCCCCCTGTTGCAATATGGGATCTCCAGAAGGGTGAGAACAGGTGCTGTCACTCGTTCTCTGAGAAGAGATTGAAAAGTCCAGTTTGTCCCAGAGTCTCCTCCAAGATGGCAGCCAGATGTAGATGCTACAGAGATTTCAGGCAAAATGGAGAGTGCAACAAGCTACAGGTTGTAACTGATGTTCATCCTCTAACCCTTCAACATCCATTTCGGTTTTCTCTCACCATTGGCCAGTATTTTGGCTGATCTTCGTTGCTTAAATGGTGGAGTAATCCAGCCTTCATCCCCAAGAGAATTGAGTTGTTCGTTATCTTGTTTTTTTTTTTTTGCCAGGTGATAGTTTTGCACATATATTCCTATTATACACTGGAAAAACAGAAGAATAACCCCAGGGTAGATCTTCAGATCCATTGGTCCTACTATGAGACAGGCCTTAGCTAAAACTCCATTTATCACATAACCTCCAGATGCCCCCCCTCTATCCAGAGGATCACGGTGGTAATGACTGTCTCCTGGTATCAGTGTCAGCTCAGGCTTCATTTCTGCTAATCCTCAAAATATCTGGGTATCCTTATCTCTGTCTCCAGGGCACAGCTACCCAGAAAATCGTCATAGATCTCTTTGAGAAAAGTTGAAGAAGTATTTGGGCATATACTTGTGGTGACATTGCAGAGAGCTTTTGGTCTGTGGACTGATTTTGATCTGGAAACTTGGTGAAGAACCATGATTTTCCATTTGTCAGCTGATAATAGCCTTCAGTCCACCAGGCTGTGTAGGACATATAAGCACAGAAAAGTTCTATCTATCGATCAATCGATGGATAGATAGATTGACTGAAGGATAGATCTGTCCATCAATTTATCGTCCATCTCACCCTAATTGGCTGTCCATCTCTCTTTATTTATTTATTTATTTATTTATTTATTTATTTATTTATGGCTGTGTTGGGTCTTCGTTTCTGTGCGAGGGCTTTCTCTAGTTGTGGCAAGCGGGGGCCACTCTTCATCGCGGTGCGCGGGCCTCTCACTATCGTGGCCTCTCTTGTTGCGGAGCACAGGCTCCAGACCCGCAGGCTCAGTAGTTGTGGCTCACGGGCCCAGTTGCTCCGTGGCATGTGGGATCTTCCCAGACCAGGGCTCGAACCCATGTCCCCTGCATTGGCAGGCAGATTCTCAACCACTGCGTCACCAGGGAAGCCCCTGTCCATCTCTCTTAACCATGAAAACACTATGGTCAAATATCCATTGCCGGCCCATTAGCCTTACTCGCCATTGCAGTAATTATATCGCCTTGCCTCAGAATGTGTTGCATGTCACCATGCCATTTTTGGAATCCTATCACCCTCAATGCTATTAGGGAACTCAGTCTATGGCAGCACATCTTACAGCCACCTTGGCCTACAAAAATAGCCTGCATTTCCTCAGATATTATTTGACTTCTCTCAAAAGTATATTCCTTATTTCCTTAGTAAAGGGCGTGTCCTTGGACCATCTCGAGGAACATGGTTGGCTGTAGTTTCTGAGTTCTTACATAGTAAGTCTGTTCTAACATTCTCACTTCCCTGAGACGACTGATATTTCCCTCAGTACTGTGCCAAGACATTTCTGGCATATTTACCTTATTGACTGGACAAGGCTTTGAGTGTCAGAGTTGGTTCAAGGAGCAGCTCAGTGAACTATTAAGATCGCTTTGTGGTGTGTTTGCCAGAATGCCAAACCCTTGACCATGTGCCCTGTGACCTGCGTACACCGTGTCAATAAATGCGCCCTATTTATACATCTCTAACCTTCAGTTCAATACCCTTAACATCCAGCCTCGTGATCCATCTGTGCTCTCCTATTCCCATTGGTCGATGAGCCAGTTGCTTCAGTTTCTTTGGCCATATAGCTGTTTCCTCTCAGAGCAGAGATTATAATTCCCCTCTCTCTCTGCTGTGTGTCCTGCCCCGCGGTTTCTTGTTGATGCCAAAGCTGGGACATGATGGGACCCCTACCTGGCAGGACGGTTGTGAAACTCAGAACTGTGGGTTATTTCATGTCCCATGGGCCAACTCTTGACTAATGAGATGTAGGAGCCAGATGGTAAATTCTCCCCTTTTCTCCTCCAGACAGTCTCTCCAGAGACGCAGTTTATTCCTCTTCTTGGAGGATGTTGCAATTAGCAGTAGCTAATTCATTGCTTCTCCATACTTTTCCTCGACATTATCCTTGTCAATTACTCCTTCTCTTTGAGATTATATCCCCTAGTGAAGGACAAGCATGGGAGCCTTTGCCTGAGATTCTTTCCGAGAAACTAAAGCTAAGACAGAAGTTAACGTTTGGCCCTAGAACACAGACAGTCACGTCGGGATTTTGTATCTGTGTTATTTAACAGTTTCAACGTTACACGCAAACCAAATCCTGGTGCAGATGTGACAGTGATAACTGCTGGCTTAAGCAGTGTTGCAATTATGAAGGCTTTTATCTGTGGTTAGTCGTGGTGAGAAACAGGTAGGAAGTGAAACATTAGTGTACAACGGCACCTGAATAGCATGGAGAGCAAGGAAAAGAACGAGGGTTGTAGAGTGAGTTGGTTTAGATTAACTACGTTTGGAATCTGGGACCAAAGAAAATAATAGGTTTAGGGCAGTGAACTTCCATCACAAGGTGCACCATGAAATCCATCCGAGGGACTTTTCATGACTGACTCAAAGAGCTTTTCTTATCTATAGGAGCAGAGCAGACTATGCTAAACTTCAGGGGCAGAATTGCCTTGTAACTGTGGTGGTGAGGCTTCAAGGGAGACTCATGCATAATGCCCATGTGCTCCAAAATGAGAATCAGAGCCCTGAGATGCAGACTGGGCCCTGAATGCTAAGGTAGGGGTATCTGGGTGGATGAACCTGGCTGTCTTGAATCTTGAGATACTCTTGAAACTTCTGATTGGTAGAAGCCTTCTACTGATTTTTGGCAAAGAAAAGTAGCCTCATTTTACCCAGAGACGATGCAGTGAGTTCCAGACGTAGGGGTGTGCCCCAGAGACGCAGACTTTCCTCAGGATTTGCTACCCGGCTTCTCACCGCTTCCTGGCCAGAACCAGAGGCAGGTCACAACTCATTCAGAGAGGGGACTAGCTCTCTGCTCGGGGAGAAAACAGCTGTGTGGCCAAAGAGACTGCGGAAACTGGCTAAAGGAGACCCATGGGCAAGGGCGAGGTTTCCTCAGAGAGAATTCGGGTGGAGTTCACACAACTTTAGTCACTGTGACAGTGGCTGGAACGCAAGCCAGAAAAGGCTGGGGAGGCAGGAAAGGTGTATACTGGGTGTTGGATACACCTACCTGTTTTAAACTTCACTTGTCTCTTTCTCTTGATTTTTCTTTCTTGCTTTTCTATTCTAGACTTATTATATTGGATGATAATGGTAACAGTATGTGGTTTGTTCTGAGTAATAAAGGAAGCACAACCAAGTTGTTTCTATTGTTCGTGAGATTTGCTGTAAGATTTTTCTCATGAATTCTTTTTCTTTTTTTTTTTAATTGAGGTATAGTTGAATTACAATGTTGTGTTAGTTTCAGGTGTACAGCAAAGTGACTCAGTTATGCATATATACATATTTTTTTCAGATTCTTTTCCCTTATAGGTTATTACAAATATTGAGTAGATTCCCTGTGCTGTACAGTAGGTCCTTGTCGGTTATCTATTTTATGTACAGTAGGGAGTATAAATTAATCCCCAGCTCCTAACTTATCCTTCCCTCCCCCTTTCCCCTTTGGTAACCATAAGTTGTTTTCTATGTCTGTGGGTCTATTGCTGTTTTGTATATAAGTTCATTTGTTTTTGTTTTTGTTTTTTTAGATTCCACATATAAGCAATATCTCTCTGTCTGGCTTACTTCACCTTAGTATGATAATCTCTTGGTCCATCCATGTCTCTGCAAATGGCATTATTTCATTCTTTTTTTATGGCTGAGTAATATTCCATTGTATATATGTACCGCATCTTCTTTATCCATTCATCTGTCGGTAGATATTTAGGTTGCTTCCATGTCTTGGCTATTGTAAACAGTGCTGCAGTGAACACTAGGGTGCATGTGTCTTTTTGTATTATGGTTTTCTCTGGATATATGCCTAGGAGTGGGATTGCAGTAAGATTTTTGTACATGCTTTTTTTTCCATGTGAGGCAGTTTCTATTTTTTTTAATTTATATATATCTTGTATATTAATTTCAGTTTTAAAATTTACCAACAGTTGTATGCATCTATTCAGATAATTATGTGATTTTTTATATAGTTGATCGAAGTGATGGATTCAGTTGTTGGATTTTTCAGAAGTTTTAAAATCTTGCATTTCTGGAATAGACTCATGTTGATTGCAATGGTTTGTTATTTTTTGATGCACTTCTGGATTTGGTTAGATAATATTATACTTTGGATTTTTCAGAGCTATGCTACGAATTTTTGCTCTTTATCTGGCTTTGTAATCAAGGTTGTATTAAACTTACAAAATCAATTGGGTGACTTTCGTTTCAGTCTGTTGTGAGGAAATAAACCTTTTATGAGTCAGAGGATTTTCCTTTAACAGAGGGGTTTTTTGAGCATTCTCACGGAAAGCCACATAGGAGTGGAACTTTTGATGGAGTAGCGTTGTGCTTTGATCCTGGCTTAACATTTTTATCTGCAGTTGGTCCTTTGAAGGTTTTTACTTTCATTCACCAATTTTGACCTTTTTTTTTCTTTTTTCAAAACCTATTTTGCTTAGTTATGACCACCTGGCCCCCAGGGTGTATGGTGGGGCTCAGCAAACATCCTCACCTGTTAGCTGTGTCCTCGACACCCATTCTCCAATGACCCCTTGACCTCTGCTGGCCGCTCCTCTTTCCAAGGAACCCTTTCAGCATCAATAAGAAAACAACAAACTGAATGTATATTTAATTTAAAAAAATAAAGTAATGATTTTGTTGTTGAAGAAGATTCCTGACAAGCATGTAACTTGCAGAAAAGATTTGTCGACATTTACCATCTGCTCTGGTGCTCCTACTGGTTGACATCATTTGTTCACCTAAAATCCAGAAGATGCAAGTCAGAAGCAGCGGCATGTACTTCAACAGTGTGCAGTCATTTTTCAAAGTCAGTGCCCAAAGAGATGGTTTAACGTGTTGAGCAGAAGAACAGATATGGAAGGACCTCTCCGTGCATCGTGAGTTTTCATTTAGATCAAATGACTCTTCTTGTCAATTAAGTCATCTCATTTCCAACTCAAAGTGTGTGTGTGGGCAGTGGTGCATATGTGAAAGGTCAAGAAATAGACGTTATTGGATCGGCATCATGAACAGTGGCAGAACTTCACAGACATTTGAAAAGGTGCCACTTTAATAGCAGTGTTTATCAAAAAAAAATTAGGCTAATTCCGACAGCAGTTTATTTTTTAACACACATTTATGGAAGAAAAGCAAAGCTCTTGAAAATTTGTTCAGTAAAAAGTGAAAGAGCAGAGATTATTGTGAAGGCTACCATGAATTCTGCAGTTCAACCTTGAAGAAGAACAGTGGTTGTTTTTGAAACATAAAAATGTACAAAGACTTTTGGGGGTGGGGAAACATAGTAACAAAGTCGTCTTACTAAATTAAGAAGGTTACGTAACATGAATATCTTTGAGATGAATTGTGGTTAAAATAGTTCATAATGTCATCCAAAAAGCATCTAAAAGCAACCGAAAGAAACCATAGTTTTCAAACTTCATAAATAATGCTCATGTATTTTTTTCAGAATAACTAAATTAAAAAAGTATGTTTCATGATTCTGTTTTGAATAGAAAATCAGCTTATTTTTATGCATTTTTCCTCTTTGCTATTCATGATCAATTATATTTTAGAAATAATTGAGCCTTTAAAACCTACGTTATAAATCAGTTCTGTATCCTGGAACAATATTAAATATTTCTATAATAAGTTCTTCTAAATTTTGGTTGCAATTCATTAAAAATCAGTTGAAAATATGTAAACAAGAGAAACACCAAACTTCAGCTTCTGAAAGTTTTAGAAAATTCCATTTATTTAAAACAAAGCTAGCAAACAGCATGGAGGCCCAAACTACCTAGAATATTTAATTTTCAGAACCTATGATTACCCTATGGGATATCTTGATTTGTTTGAAAATGGTTCTAATTTTAGTTATATACATTTATATCCTGGACTCTAATAAAATGAAAATGCAAAGGTCTGTGATTCTGTAGTATCTAAATTTGGTGCAACATTTGAACGAATTATGAACAGAGAAAACCTATTAGACATGCTTTGTCTTGTAAAACGTGTTTGTTCAGTGGGAGGCGTCATGACTACATGTAACAGAGGAACACGTGGCACCCTGATGCTCCTTAAGTATTTGCAAATGACTCCATTAACCACATGAGAGCTAAGAACATACTCCATCTAGAATAACTTGCTAAACTTAACGTGTACCTACTGCATTGCAAAGACAGGATCTTCTCATTTAAAAATACAAAGGTATCAATTGAAGGTGTCAATAATTTCAAATTTGTTAACCATAAGATGCAACTTTAAAGAAGATTGAGGACAATTTTATTTAAAGATCACATATTATAAAAAATCCTCGGGGGCTTCCCTGGTGGCGCAGTGGTTGAGAGTCTGCCTGCCAATGCAGGGGACACGGGTTCGAGCCCTGGTCTGGGAAGATCCCACATGCCGCAGAGCAACTGGACCCGTGAGCCACAACTACTGAGCCTGCGCGTCTGGAGCCTGTGCTCCGCAACAAGAGAGGCCGCGATAGTGAGAGGCCCGCGCACCGCGATGAAGAGTGGCCCCCGCTTGCCGCAACTAGAGAAAGCCCTCGCACAGAAATGAGGACCCAACACAGCCAAAAATAAACTAATTAATTAATTAATTAATAAAATCCTAGCTGGAATATCTCCCACTCTAGTGAGTTTCCCTTTAAAAAAAAAAAAAAAATCCTCGGGACTTCCCTCATGGTCCAGTGGTAAAGAATCTGCCTTCTAATGCTGGGTATGTGGGTTTGATCCCTGGTTGGGGAACTAAGATCCCAAATGCTGCGGGGCAACTAAGCCCGCACACCACAACTATTGAGCTCGCGCGTCTTAACCAGGGAGCCTACGTGCCCGCAAACTACAGAGCCCACGTGCCCTGGAGCCCTGCACGCCACAGCTAGAGAAAAAACCCGCACCCCACAACTAGAGAGGAACCCGAGCAGACAGCCCACTATAACGAAAAGATCCCACATGCCTCAACAAATATCCCGGGTGCCGCAACTAAGAGCCAAAGCAACCAAAAACAAAAAAAAAAAAAATTAAAAATCCTCAGAAAATACCAGTGTCAGATAGGACTGAGAAACTTATGAAATACTTAAATATGTATTACCAAGATAAATGATTCTGACTACACTTTTATAATGGTGAGATAAGCAGTATGAATAAATTGCTTTTATAATTTTGTTTAAATGTGTGTACATATGTCCCTTTGATTCTAGTAAAGAATCTGTCTGTGATATGTTTGGTGAGCTGTGTTTTAGGTTTGCCGGTGCGATTTAACAAGAAGACTATCATTTTGTTTATTGTTTAGTACCTCCTTCTTTTACCTTCACAAGTTTACTAGTTAGGATAATAAAATGTATGTTTAAATAGAGATGCTGGATGTAGTGACAGCTTGGCTATGTTATCATCTGGTTAAAAACATGAGGATCAAGTGCCCAGCATTATTATTCCTTATTTTTGAATAAACTTTCCGAATTTAAAAATAGTTTTAGAGTCACAGAAAAGTTGAGAATGAATTTTAGAATCTCCATATATCCCACACCCTACTCCTTCTGTTATTAACATCTTAATTTAGCATAGTGAACACATTGTAAATCAATTATACTTCAATAAAAAAAGTTTTAAATAAATCATAAAAATAACCTTAGCATGGTGTATTTAATACAGTGAGCACATACTCATCCGTTATTATTAATGGAAGTCCATGCTTGATTCAGATTTCCTTAGATTTTACCTAAAGACATTTTTCTGTTCCAGGATCCCACCCAGGATACCAAATTATATTTAGTTGTCCCATCTCCTTGGGCTTCTTTTGGCCTTAAGTTATTCAGACTTTCTTTGCTTTTGATGAACTTGACAGCTTTGAAAAGAGCTGGTCAGGTATTTCATAGGATGTGCCTAAATTAGGATTGTTTGATTCTTTCCTCATTGCCACCCTGGGATTGTGAGTTCAGGGCAGGAAAACGACAGAGATTCAGCGCCATTTCCATCATATCACATCAAGGGTATGTAAAGTCATTTTTATGTACCTTTGCAATTATTGATGTTTACTTTGATCACCTGACCAAGTTAGTGTTTCTCAGGATTGTTCCCTGTAAAGGCCCTCCTCTGTTTCCTCTTTCCATACTGTATTCTTTGGAAGAATTCACTATGCAGAGCCCACACCTAAGGGGTAAGGGGCTGTGCTCCAACAAACTGCGGGCAGATGACAGCATTTGGAAATTTTTTTTTGAATTCATTTACACAGGAGATTTATCTGTTCTCCACCATTTGTTTATTTATTCAGTCATTTAGTTAGGACATTATGGACTCATGGATTTTTATTTTGTACTTTGTATTATAATCTGATACTACTTTTTTGAGGGGGGGTCAAATGGTGCAGCTTTGGCCATTGACATCCTTTTCACTTGGCTCCTTAGTTCCTTTGATATATATGAATCCCACCCATTATGGATTTTTTTACATTACTTTTTAATCTTAATTATTTATCCTGATTATTAATTATTTTTCTGATATATATGTGTGTATATATATGTATACATATATATACACACACATATAAATAATCAGAAATTTTTAAAAATGTCATTGAATATCCTCCAGATCACACAAAATGTTGAGAGTAGAAGTTGTCAAGTTTCCTGTTATTAATTAATACTATCTTTATTTTACTAAGGAATTTTCTTCTTTCTTCTTTATTTTTTTATTTCTGGTGCTCTTCATTCCTTCTAGAAGATTCCACGTACCATCTGTTTTCATTTCTTTCAGCTTAAAGATGTCTTTTAACATTTAAAAATGCAGTAGAATGGTTAACTCTACTGCAGTGGATTCTGTCTGTCTTTAATTGTTTGGCAATGTCTTATTTACGTCCATTATTTAAGGCTATTTTTGCTGCATATATAAATCTGAGTTGACGTTCTCTTTCTTTCAACAATTTAAATATACTGTCCCCATTGTTTTTGATGGGAAGTCAACAACCATTCATATGGTATTTTCCTGTATGAGATTTATTGGTTTTATTCTGGGAAAATTTATATGCAGTGAAATGCCCAACTGTTAAACATGGATGGAGTTTTACAAACTTATACAGCCAGGTAACCACCACCTTATCAAGACCTAGAATATACTACTCAATTGAGAAAGTTTATTTATGCTCTTCTTAAGAAAGTACTCACTGCCATAAGCCACTATACTGATCTGTCACCTTTTGTCTTGATTGTTATTCTATTGTTTTTATGCTTTATAATTCATCAGTTATTTCTCTTTATATTTCCATCATCCTGCTCACCCCGTGTTTAATTTGTTCTTTTTGTTGTTGTTGTTATTTTACATTGAAGGTTAAGTTATTGATTAAAGATCATATCCAATAGAATGACTGTCATCAAAAAATAAGAAATAACAAATGCTTGCAAAAATGTGGAGAAAAGGGGACCTTGGTTCACTGTTGGTGGGAATGTAAATTGGTTCATCCACTATGGAATAGTGTGGAGGTTCCTCAATTAAAAATTGAACTACCATGTGATTCAGCAATTTCATGTCTGGTTATATATCCAAAGAAGATAAAATCATTATGTCAAAGTGATATCTGCATGCCCATGTTCATTAAAGCATTATTTACAATAGCCAAAATATATATATGGAAACAGCCTATGTGTCCATTGATAAATGAATGGAAAAGAAAATGTGTATATATATATATATATATAATATTATTCAGCCTTAAGAAAGAAGGAGATCCTGCCATTTATCACAACATGGATGGACTTTGAATGTATTATGCTAAGTTAGACGAGAAATACATATACTGTATGATAGCTAGTCTGATATGTGGAATTTTAAAACATTGAACTCATATAAATAGAGGGGAGAATGGTGGTTGCCAGGGACTGGAGTGTGAGGGAAATGTGGTGACGTTGGTCAGTGTGCAAACTTGCAGTTATAAGACGAATAAGTTCCAGGGATCCAACATACAGCATGGTGACTCTAGTTAACAATACTGCACATTTGAAAGTTGCTGTGAAAGAGATTTGATGTTCTTCGTCTAATAGCAAGGGCAACATAACGGTAATTACGTGATGTAAATAACGTATTAATTAACCGTACTGTGGTAAACATGTTGCAGTATATATGTGTGTAGCCCACCCTGTTCTCAATAAGTGTCTACCAACTGACACAGAAGACCATGAGGTCACTTCTGACAGGTGCTAGATCTGGAATTCCTCAATAACTAGATTCCTTGAGGCTGAACAGCAATTTCTTTTTGTTGAGGAGAACCAATTAGCCTAGTTATGTGGTGGCCACATCTTGTGATCCAATGCCAAAATCTGTGTTTCTCGAACCTACAAAAGTAGGCTGTCTGGATCACAGTTCCTGGTTTCCAAGAAGGAGTACTTCTGCCCTGGGATGCAATTTGATTTTTATTGAACTCAAAGCTAAGAAATACTACCTGGCCATTTTGTGCACCTCTTCCAGTGGACCAGCAAGCAAATAAAGGAGTTACTCTTTTTACAGAGTTCCTGCCTTCTCATGATTGATTCATGAGAGATTTTTACATAAGATACAAGTCCTTTGTTAGACACATCTTGGGAAGACAATCAACTACAATGTGGAGACTTGGGTTCTCCCTAGTAGTATGTCTGCAAGCAAATAAAGGGATCATGACATAGGTGAGGTACTTCAGTTACATCTTTGTCCATCCTTTTAACCTATTTGTGTCTTCATATGGAAAGTTAGTTTCTTGAAGACAGCAAATAGTTAAGATATGCTTTTTCATGCAATCCAACAATCTGTGAATTTTGTTGAGTTGCATAGACTATTTATTTTTATAGACTATTTATATTTAATGTACTTATGCATATCTTGCTATCTGTTTTCTATTTTTTCAAGTGTTTTTGTTTTTTTTCTTTTTCTCTGCTTTTTTGGTAGATTGAGTGTATTTTCAGGTTTTTTCTTTACAATTGGCTTATTAGCTATAATTGTTACCTTGTTTCATCTTGTTGTATTTTAATAGTGGCTGCTCTAGGATTTATAATATACCCCTTTAACCAATCACAGTTCATCTTCAAATAACATTATACCATTTCACATATATTATAAGAACATTATAGAAGCATAGTTGTATTTCCCTGCTCCCATCCTTTATGCTGTTGTTGTCAACATTTTACTATTTTTACACATGTTTAAACCCCATAATACATTGATCTTATTTTTGCATTAAATTGTCAGTTATCTTTTAGAGATTTCAAAACTGGGGAGGAATGTATTTTATAATATTGAGCCACATTCAAAATATTTATGATGTTTTGATTAGTTACAACTTCTCATCTCTTAAGCTTTTTCTTTTGGCTTGAAGAATACCCTTTATGATATTCTTGTAGTACATGTGATGGTGATGACTTCTCTCAGCTTTACTGTGTCTAAAAATGCCCCTTTTTGACTAGTTTTTTAAATGTATTTTTACTAGATACAGACTTTTGTCTTTTAGTACTCTAAAAATTGTTGCTCCATTGTTTTGTAGCCTGTACAGTTTCTCATGAGAAGTCTGTGATAATTCCTATTTTTTTAATCTAAAAGTAAGTTATCCCCTCCACCTTTATACTGTCTGCTTTTTAGATCTTCATTTTTATTACTGTTCTTCAGCAATTTTATTATGATACATCTTTGTAGAATTTTCTTATGTTCTTGTGGTTGGAGGTTGTTGAATTCTTGGATCTGTAGGATTATACTATTCATCAAATAAGTTTCTATCTACTATTTCTTTAAATATATACATATTTTTTGTTTTTAGTTCCTTCTCTCCTCCTAGGGCTCAAATCGTATGCATTTTTGACTGCTTTATATTTTACCATGGGTCAGTGATACTCTGTTCATTTTAATTCAGTCTTTTCTTTCTGTGTGTTTAATTTTTGAGAGTTTCTATTGCTATTTCTTCGAATTCACTAATGTTTTATTCTGGGTATTTAATCCTCTTCATCATACCCAGTGTACTTTTTATTTTAGATGTTAAATTTTCATCTCTAGAAGTTCAACTTAGATTTTTATGTTTTCCAATGTTTTTCCTCAACATGCTCATGTTTTCTTCTACATTCTTGAGCATATGGATTATATTTATACTGGCTTTGCTAACTACCACATCTACTAATTTTATCATCTCTGCCATTTCTCTGATTTTATTACTGATTTATCTCCTGGTTATGGATCATATATTTCTGTCTCTTCATATGCCTGGTAATATTTTATTGGATGACAGACATTATGATTTTACACTGCTGGGTACTGAGTTTTGTTCTGTTCCTTTAATGGTGTTGAGCTTTGTTCAGAAATTCCGATAACTTAGAGTCAGTTTTACCCATGCAGTGCTTATTTTAAGCTTCCTCAGGGCTGAGCCAGAGGACGCTTCAGCCTGGAGCTAATGTTGCCTGCTACTGTCTTTGGGAGAACTCCACTAGATGCTGTGTGTATTTCAGGGTCTCTACATTCTGTCTGGTTGGATACAGAATTTTTCCAGCTCTTTGTGGCTCTGGGGGTTTTTCAGCCTACATCTTCCTGTGTTTTTTCTCTAGCATCATTGAATTTCACCTCATACGTGCTGGATTAAATAAACAAAAATTCAGGAATTCTTTTGCATATCTCTAAAGTTCTCTTTCCATCCACCTGTCTCCCCTCTGATGTTCTCATCCCCAAAATCTAACAAGCTCTGCCTCAGTGAATTCTGATCTCTGTCTCCTAGACTCAGAGAACTTTGGGCTCTATTAGTTAAGCTTTTTTGTTTTTTGTTTTTGTTTTTGTTTTTCCCCATGTACTCTGGCTTTGAAGCTTTCTCCTAGCCTTAAGGGGCTGGCATAAGACTTATTTCATTGGTTTCTTTTCTCTCAAGAATGACAACCCTGTGTTTGTCTTTTGCCCAAATAATGAAAAAAGTCAATTTAATGTATCCTGTGTAGCTTACTAGTTGTTTACTACAAGAGAGCATTTTCCATCACAGATGATTGTTCATGAAAGCAGAAGTCCATGATTATGTATTTTGATTTGACATATATTATAAACCCTAATTAGATATTTTGGTTTTGTAATTCAATATGCATTTAGAGTTTAGAAGGGATTTTTAGAGACTTATTTTTTAAAGTAATTGACAAAATTGAGAAACTTATGTATTTTAATGGACTTTATTTTTTAGAGTAGTTTTAGGGTCACAGCAAAAATGAGCAGGTGTAAGATTTCCCATACACCCCCTGTCCCCCCACACATGCATAGTGTCCCCCATTATCAACAACCCCACCAGATGATATGTATTATTTTATAACCCATGAACCTATTTTGACACATCATTATCCCCCCAAGTCCATAGTTTACATCAGTTTACAACATCTTGGTGGTGTGCATTCTATGGGTTTGGTCGAATGTATAATGACATGTATTCAGCATTACAGTATCTTACATAATAGTTTCACTGCCCTGAAAAACCTTTTTTGCCAGCCTATTCATCCTTCCTTCCCCCACCAAATCCTGGTAACCACTATCATTCTTTTACTGTGTCCATAATTTTGCTTTTTATAGAATGTCACATAGTTGGAATAATACAGCATACAGCCTTTCAGATTGGCTTCATTCACTTCGTCACATGAACTTAAGCTTTCTCCATATTTTTTCATGGTTTGACAGCTCATTTCTTTTTATTGCTGAATAATATTCCATTGTCTGGATGTTTCATAGTTTATCCATCACCTACTGAAGGACATCTCAGTTGCCTCCAGGTTTTGGCAGTTATGAATATATCTGCTATAAACATTTGTGTGCATGTTTTTGTGTGGATGTAAGTTTTCAACACCTTTGAGTAGATACCAAGGAGTATGACTGATATATTATATGATAAGAGTATGTTTAGCTTTGTAAGAAGCTGCCAAACTGTCTTCCAAAGTGGCTGCACCATTTTGCATTCCCACCAGCAGTGAACGAGAGTTCCCGTTGCTCCACATCTTCCGCAGCTCTTTGTGTTGTCAGTGCTCTGGATTCTGACCATTGTAATAGGGGCATAGTGGTGTCTCATTGTTGTTTTAATTTGCACTTCCCTAATGATATGTGATGTGGAGCATCTTTTCCTGTGCTTATTTGCTTATTTGCCATTGTCTTTGGTGAGGTGTCTGTCAAGGTTGTTAGCCCAGTTTTAGTCAGTTTGTTTTCTTATTGATGAGTTTCAAGAGCTCTTTGTATATTTTGGATAACAGTCCTTTATCAGATGTGTCTTTTGCAAATATTTTCCCCCAGTTTGACTAGACTTTTCAAGAGAAACTTATTTTTTATGGAAATAAAGATACTATTGGCCATTTCATGTGCTATTATGTATAATAAATGTCCTAAAACTTCATCCATGGGCAATAGTTTATCTTCATTTTTATATATTTTTGCAGTTTGGTGCCCACTGAATTAGAAGGAAACATGACAGTGTCACACCTTGATAGTTTCTTAATTCTTCTTGATTTTATATGCTTAAGATTATTTAGATTTGGGCATCCTATTACAAGTAGCATTTTTACACAGAGAACATCAACTCAGAGAAGATTAATCTACAAAGGTTTTCTCAGAAAACAGTGGCATGATTGTAACTTGTGAGGCTGAACAGACATCAAAAATAAGAATATAGCAGAGAGGACAACATATAGAAAATTCCCTTCTTGCTGCAGACACCTTTGAAAAGAAAATGCACATTATACATGAAGCCTAGGCAACTTTCCTGTACCTATTTCTCACCCTCTCCACCACGAACCCCTCAGCACCGAAAAATATTCTCATAAATTCCATGTTTACGCTTCCCAAGAGCAAAATGCTTAGAACATACCTGGGCACATAATGCTCAGCCAATGTTCTGGATATTTCACTATATATGTATTCATAATATTACTTGATATTGTATGAGAAGTATGGAAGTTTCACTTTTCTCTGCAATTTACATATCCTTAATCCATTTTATGCATTTGAATTACCAAAACTGACAAAGTCATTTATAGTTTCCAACTTGTAACTGGCTTTCATTTTTACTTTGTATAAAATACCCACTTGTTTTTGCATGAAAGTGCCTGTTGCTCTATGTCATTGCCAAGACATTTTCAGGTTTGTGGAAGGATACCTGGGGCACAGGAATGGAGTGATTATCTCTACAGGTGGGTGTGTTTCCAAGGAGACTTTGAATGCAGCCAGGAGTAACTAAGGCAGAAACGATGGGTCTGGAGAGGAGGACTTGAGACATTAGTAAGGTTGTTACTAAATCACAAGTTGAAGCTAAAAACTGAAAGAAGAAGAAGGTAGTCACTTTAAAAGGGTGAAGATACTGGGCAGGGGGGTGGTCGTCAAATCATGTGAGTAAGGAGTGTAGGTGAGTGTGCGGTCAGCAGTCCACACGGGGAAGGAGGATCCGGGGCAGGTGCGTCCTGCGCTCAGAGCGGAATTTGTTTGTAGAATAAATGAATATTATGCATGAAAATCTGGAGACCAAGCATGAGTAAGTGTTCTAAGTGCCGTGAGTTTCCCTTCATCCTTCACGGTATAGCCTGAGTGTCCCAGGCACATCCATGCTTCTAGAATTCATCCATGAACTTAGATCTTTCCTCAGTATGGCCAGGGAGACTATTTCAGAATATTCTCTGGAAATGGAAAGAAGATCATGTTATGATTATTGAGATGCCATCCAATCTATACATAGCACTTGAAACTTTAAACCTACCCTTCAAGAGCTTCCCCTATGAGGGATGTGATTCATTTGGGAAACAAACAGAAGAGTGATCTTGCTACACTAATTATGTGAGTTCGCACTCTAATTACCATCAAATTATAAGTTACAGTAATGTCCCGTCTTCCACCTGGGAAAATGAAGTTACTTTGAATTATAATGGCAAATTAGATGGTATCATAAAAACAGGAGATGGCGTAAGTAATTTGGGTCACTGTCATGTGTGTTATGTCCGCAAATACATCCTTTTCATTTTCTGATTAAATAAATACAGTCTATTCATGCCTGTATTTAGCCTTCCTCCCACCCAAAGTATAGTGGATGAGGCTCAGGGAATCACAGAAATAATAAAGAAGAGTTCTACCCGTTGGAAGAGGACAAATCTCATAAATGAGAAAGAGTGAGCAAGGGAGTTGAGTTTGTTCAGCCTGCAGTGTACGTGCAACTTGCATCTAAAGCATAAGCTTCCGATGCAGCTGGGGTGCATGACAAATGGCCCGGTTTCCATTCCATCCGTAGCAGCTGATGTAATTCTTAAAGTCTGGTCCAGCAGTAGCATGACCATCCGCCCCATGAAGTCTGTGGAGCAGAGATCTGAGCCCCAATAGAAAGACAATAGGGCTTTTATTCGGAGAAACCTAAATTTGAATCCTGGGCATACCTGACTCTCTTGAGTTGTAAATTCTTTATTGATTAACATGGGTATAATATTCCCATTCACAAAGCTACTGGGGTAACTAAGTTACAACACACCAAGTGCCGAGCAGCAAGCTTATTATTGCATGGGGTTTTTAATAAGCATTATCACCTCTCATGGTCCCCCAAAATCTCCACCCAAAAGGGGCAGGATTGCATAGTATTCTTCCCCTTAACAAAATCCCAGGCAGGATTGGGCTGATCACCACACAGTTTTTTTATACAACACTTTCTCATTAACCACTCCTACTAATGTTGCGAGGAGCACGTAAAATGGTTATGGAAGCTGTCATGTGCTTTATACCAAGTTATTATCAGACATTACGTCCTTCCCCCGTCCCCGTGTTTACCTCCACGTGAAATGATTCTTTACTTGGGTGCAAACAGAGGTTCAAAACTGAATGATAGGGCTTCCCTGGTGGCGCAGTGGTTGAGAGTCTGCCTGCCGATGCAGGGGACACGGGTTCGAGCCCTGGTCTGGGAGGATCCCACATGCCGCGGAGCAACTGGGCCCGTGAGCCACAACTACTGAGCCCGCGCGTCTGGAGCTTGTGCTCCTCAACAAGAGAGGCCACGACAGTGAGAGGCCTGCGCACCGCGATGAAGAGTGGCCCCCACTTGCCACAACTTGAGAGGGCCCACGCACAGAAACGAAGACCCAACACAGCCAAAAATAAATAAATAAATAATTAAATAATTAAAAAAAAATATTAAAAAAAAAAAAACTGAATGATATGTCCACGGTGACACAACTCTTAGACTAGATTTTGAACCCTGATCCTCTAAAATTTTTGTTGTATACTACCCTTCTCGTCGACGGCTCTAGAGGAGTGCAGAATAGTTTCACCTGTGGATAGAAGGACAGAGTTTTTTATTTATCACCATGAAATAGGGTTTTGGAAACTTGGGGGTGATTAGCTTACCTGATCAAATGTGATGAAACATTAACACAGCAGATAAGATCAGATGTCCAAAAAAGTAGATGCCCCCCCCCCCTTTCAGAGAATAGCATTATTGCCAGAAAAGATTTGGGACTTTATGTGTCAGGCCCCTTGTATCTAGCTGTAGTTACGTGACAAACTGTCAGAAAAGGAAGGTGAGAGTGACAGTGACTTGTTTCTCTTCTGGGTCAGGGGGCTTGTAAGAAAGTCTTTCTCTTCTCTTCTGCTCTTTTCTTTCTCCTCCTCTTCCAGAGTCAGCAGACAGATGGCAGTGAGGACCTTGGAGATGGGGGTGGGCATCAAAATGGAAAGACCCAGGACACTAGGATGAAAGCCGCCACCCGTGTTGCCCTATTGCTTGACTAAAAATAAGTTTCAAACCTATTTCCAAGTTATAAGATAAAACAAATTTCCAGTTATTAGACAAATAAATCCCAGGATGTAGTATACAACATGACTGTAATTAACACTGCTGTGTGGTGAATTGGAAAGTTGCTAAGAGACTAGATCCTAAGAGTTTTCATCACTAGAAAAAAAAAGTCATTGTTTTCTCTTTCTTTTTCTTTTTGTATCTGTATGAGATGATGAATGTTAACTAATCTTATCGTGGTCATCATTTCACAGTATATAAAAGTCAAGTCAGTATGCTGTATACCTTAAACTTACGCAGTGCTTTATGTCAATTACATCTCAGTAAAACTGGATAAAATAATGAAAAAAATGTCCATTATCTTATAAAGTTAATTTGAAGTTTTTTGGTTTTGTTTTCAAATTAGCTAGCGTTTCCCATGTATAGCTGACTTCCATTTGGACAAAAAATCCTAAGTGGATCAGTATATATAATATGGGACGATGCCTCACTGTTTATAAATTACTGGTACTTGATGACTTATGATTTGAAAAAGATTATACATTGTACAGGATTATTTTAGTCATAGTAAGATGGCATCTGAAGCTCAGTAACATTATTTTAATGTACTTCATTTTTTTAGTCGGTGGTTTGTAACAGACCTTCAGTTGTGTTACATTTTCTTGGGAAAGGAAACATATATTATAAAGAGCTGTATAAGAGGAACAAAGAGACCTGAGTTCATCCCTGGCTTTGAAACTTTCCAACCACAGAGTCTTAAACTGTTAATTCAATTTCAACCTCATTTTCCTCATTAGTGAGAAACTATAGGTGGATATATGTCCTTATCATGTACCAGTAGTGACATATGTAGAAATTAGTGCCTATGCTCTAACTCACATAGTTTTAAACTATTCATATACTGTTAAAATATTAATGACTAGTGGAACACTCTGATTTATAGTCATGTGACCATTATGTAAATAGACTTTTAAAATATACACACGCTTGTGATGTTATAAAAAATACAGAATCTGCGAACTCAAATTCTAAGAACTTTGTGAAACATGTCATATCATTATATTGTGCTAATATTTTGGTTCCACATTAGTTGCTGGGTATTATTAAGGCTTGTGAAGAATCTTCTATTCTACCTCCTTCCTCTTCATCATTCTTCCTGAATTTGTTTATAAACAAGGGGAATTTTTCATTTATATATTTTTTTCTTTCTTTGGAGTCATCATTAGGTTATCCTTATGCAAGTGATTATAAAATAATTGTGTAGAGTTCAAAAAAAAAAAGACCCAGTTTGTTCATAAATCAGGTGAAGATCCACTCTCAAATGTTAAAATGCAAGGTCAGATGTGCTAGATTACTGTCCACGCTGAACAGCTATTCTCTGGATCCTATAATCGTGGGCCAGTTATTGATAAGACTAATACCCTCTCCTTGATGACCTCCGAATGATTTTGCAAGGTGTTTAGTCCACAGCATAGCCATGTGCCATCAATTAGAATTGGGCAAAGATAATTAACAGGACACACTTGGTTGCTGCTGCGGGTTGATGCTTAAAAGATCTGGGGATCAAAATCATGCCTCCAGAGAGTTTATCTTTAAAAACTATGAATCTGTTAGCAATAAAGGCCTCAAGAATGTCACCTCATCGCCTAAGACCTTGCAGCTGTAGTGAATTAGCAATATATATTATAAATTATATATAACTATGTATTTGTATATGAAGTTTATATATACATGTGTTTATATACATGTCATGTACATAACCCTAGGGCCTTAAATTGACTACCACCCTGCTGTACTATGCATTTTCTTTCACCTGTAATATATAATCTAGGGACCATGAGACCTGATGAAAACCTGCCGTCCTAAAGATAATGTATATATTCTGGATTACTCTAGGATATCTTAGGGGGCTTAGAAATCTGTGTTAAGAGGGTAAAGGCAATCCTGGAATTATGAATTCAGTATCTGTTTCTGTTCATTATTATTTTTTTTTAAGATATAGCAAACAAGGTGACTTTATTATCAGAAGTTAAACTCCTTGAGCTATTGTGTTTTTTTTAACATCTTTTTTGGAGTAAAATTGCTTTACAATGGTGTGTTAGTTTCTGCTTTATAACAAATTGAATCAGCTATACATATGCATATATCCCCATATCTCCTCCCTCTTGCGTCTCCCTCCCACCCTCCCTACCCCTCCCCTCTAGGTGGTCACAAAGCACCGAGCTGATCTCCCTGTGCTATGCGGCTGCTTCCCACTAGCTATCTATTTTACATTTGGTAGTGTATATATGTCCATGCTGCTTTCTCACTTCGTCCCAACTTACCCTTCCCCCTCCCCGTGTCCCCAAGTGCATTCTCTATGTCTGTGTCTTTATTCCTATCCTGCCCCTAGTTTCATCAGGACCTTTTTTTTTTTTTTAGATTCCATCCATATATATGTGTTAGCATATGATATTTGTTTTTCTCTTTCTGACTTACTTCACTCTGTATGACAGACTCTAGGTCCATGCACCTCACTACAAATAACTCAATTTTGTTTCTTTTTATGGCTGAGTAATATTCCATTGTATATATGTGCCACATCTTCTTTATCCAATCATCTGTCGATGGACACTTAGGTTGCTTCGTCCTGGCTATTGTAAATAGAGCTTCAGTGAACATTGTGGTACATGACTCTTTCTGAATTATGGTTTTCTCTGGATATATGCCCAGTAGTGGGATTGCTGGGTCGTGTGGTACTTCTATTGTTAGTTTTTTAAGGAACCTCCATACTGTTCTCCATAGTGGGTGTATCAATTTATATTCCCACCAACAGTGCAACAGTGCAAGAGGGTGCCCTTTTTTCCACACCCTCTCCAGCATTTATTGTTTGCAGATTTTTTGATGACGGCCATTCTGACTGGTGTGAGATGATACCTCATTGTGGTTTTGATTTGCATTTCTCTAATGATTAGTGGTGTTGAGCGTCCTTTCATCTGTTTGTTGGCAATGTGTATATCTTCCCAGAGAAATGTCTATTTAGGTCTTCTACCCATTTTTGGATTGGGTTGTTTGTTTTTTTTATATTGAGCTGCATGAGCTGCTTGTAAATTTTGGAGATTAATCCTTTATCAGTTGTTTCGTTTGCAAATATTTTCTCCCATTCTGAGGGTTGTCTTTTGGTCTTGTTTATGGTTTCCTTTCCCGAGCAAAAGCTTTTAAGTTTCATCAGCTCCCATTTGTTTATTTTTGTTTTTATTTCCATTTCTCTAGGAAGTGGGTCAAAAAGGATCTTGCTATGATTTATGTCAGACAGTGTTCTGCCTACGTTTTCCTCTAAGAGTTTTATAGTGTCTGGCCTTACAGTTAGGTCTTTAGTCCATGTTGAGTTTACTTTTGTGTATGGTGTTAGGGAGTGTTCTAATTTTATTCTTTTACATGTAGCTGTCCAGTTTTCCCACCACTTATTGAAGAGGCTGTCTTTTCTCCACTGTATATTCTTCGTTTATCAAAAATAAGGTGACCATATGTGCATGGGTTTATCTCTGGGCTTTCCATCCTGTTCCACTGATCTATATTTCTGTTTTTGTGCCAGTACCATACTATCTTGATTACTGTAGCTTTGTAGTATAGTCTAAAGTCCGGGAAACTGATTCCTCCAGCTTCGTTTTTCTTTCTCAAGGTTGCTTTGGCTTTTTGGGGTCTTTTGTGTTTCCATACAAATTGTGAAATTTTTCATTCTAGTTCTATGAAAAATATCATTGGTAGTTTGATAGGGATTGCATTGAATCTGTAGATTGCTTTGGGTAGTATAGTCATTTTCACAATGTTGATTCTTCCAATCCAAGAACATGGTATATCCCTCCATCTGTTTGTATCATCTTTAATTTCTTTTAACAGTGTCTTATAGTTTTCTGCATACAGGTCGTTTGTCTCCTTAGTTAGGTTTATTCCTAGGTATTTTATTCTTTTTGTTGCAATGGAAATGGGAGTGTTTCCTTAATTTCTCCTCCAGATTTTTCATCATTAATGTATAGGAATGCAAGATATTTCTGTGCCTTAATTTTGTATCCTGCTACTTTACCAAATTCATTGATTAGCTCTAGTAGTTTTCTGCTAGCATCTTTAGGATTCTCTATGTATAGTATCATGTCATCTGCAAACAGTGACAGCTTTACTTCTTCTCTTCCGATTTGGATTCCTTTTATTTCTTTTTCTTCTCTGATTGCTGCGGCTAAGACTTCCAAAACTATGTTGAATAATAGTGGTGAGAGTGGGCAACCTTGTCTTGTTCCTGATCTTAGTGGAAATGGTTTCAATTTTTCACCATTGAGGACGATGTTGGCTGTGGGTTTGTCATATATGGCCTTTATTCTGTTGAAAGTTCCCTCTATGCCTACTTTCTGGAGGGGTTTTATCATAAATGGGCGTTGAATTTTGTTGAAAGCTTTCTCTGCATCTATTGAGATTGTCATATGGTTTTTCTCCTTTAATTTGTGAATATGGTGTATCACGTTGATTGATTTGCATATATTGAAGAATCCTTGCATTCCTGGGATAAACCCCACTTGATCATAGTGTATGATCCTTTTAATGTGCTGTTGGATTCTGTTTGCTGGTACTTTGTTGAGGATTTTTGCATCTATGTTCATCAGTGATATTGGCCTGTAATTTTCTTTCTTTGTGACATCTTTGTCTTGTTTTGGTATCAGAGTGATGGTGGCCTTGTAGAATGAGTTTGGGAGTGTTCCTCCCTCTGCTATATTTTGTAAGAGTTTGAGAAGGATAGGTGTTAGCTCTTCTCTAAATGTTTGATAGAATTCGCCTGTGAAGCCATCTGGTCCTGGGCTTTTGTTTGTTGGAAGATTTTTAATCACAGTTTCAATTTCAGTGCTTGTGATTGGTCTCTTCATATTTTCTATTTCTTCCTGGTTCAGTCTCAGAAGGTTATACATTTCTAAGAATTTGTCCATTTCTTCCAGGTTGTCCATTTTATTGGCATATAGTTGCTTGTAGTACTCTCTCATGATCCTTTGTATTTCTGCAGTGTCAGTTGTTACTTCTCCTTTTTCATTTCTAATTCTATTGATTTGAGTCTTCTCCCTTTTTTCTTGATGAGTCTGGCTAATGGTTTATCAATTTTGTTTATCTTCTCAAAGAACCAGCTTTTAGCTTTATTGATCTTTGCTATCGTTTCCTTCATTTCTTTTTCATTTATTTCTGATCTGATCTTTATGATTTCTTTCCTTCTGCTAACTTTGGGGTTTTCTTGTTCTGCTTTCTCTAATTGCTTTAGGTGTAATGTTAGGTTGTTTATTTGAGATGTTTCTTGTTTCTTAAGGTAGGCTTGTATAGCTATAAACTTCCCTCTTAGAACTGCTTTTGCTGCATCTCATAGGTTTTGGGTCGTTGTGTTTATTGTCATTTGTTTCTAGGTATTTTTTGATTTCCTCTGTAATTTCTTCAGTGATCTCTTGGTTATTAAGTAGGGTGTTGTTTAGCCTCCATGTGTTTGTATTTCTTACAGATTTTTTCCTGTAATTGATATCTAGTCTCATAGCGCTGTGGTCGTAAAAGATGCTTGATATGATTTCAATTTTCTTAAATTTACCAAGGCTTGATTTCTGACCCAAGATGTGATCTATCCTGGAGAATGTTCCATGAGCCCTTGAGAAGAATGTGTATTCTGTTGTTTTTGGATGGAATGTCCTATAAATATCAATTAAGTCCATCTTGTTTAATGTATCATTTAAAGCTTGTGTTTCCTTATTTATTTTCATTTTGGATGATCTGTCCATTGGTGAAAGTAGGGTGTTAAAGTCCCTACTATGATTGTGTTACTGTCGATTTCCCCTTTTATGGCTGTTAGTATTTGCCTTATGTATTGAGGTGCTCCTATGTTGGGTGCATAAATATTTACGATTGTTGTATCTTCTTCTTTGATTGATCCCTTGATCATTATGTAGTATCCTTCTTTGTCTCTTGTAATAGTCTTTGTTTTAAAGTCTATTTTGTCTGACACGAGAATTGCTACTCCAGCTTTCTTTTGATTTCCATTTGCATGGAATATCTTTTTCCATTCCCTCACTTTCAGTCTGCATGTGTCCCTACGTCTGAAGTGGGTCTCTTGTAGACAGCATATATACGGGTCTTGTTTTTGCATCCATTCAGCCAGTCTATGTCTTTTGGTTGGAGCATTTAGTCCATTTACATTTAAGGTAATTATTGATATGTATGTTCCTATTACCATTTTCTTAATCGTTTTGGGTTAATTATCGTAGGTCTTTTCCTTCTCTTGTGTTTCCTGCCTAGAGAAGTTCCTTTACCATTTGTTGTAAAGCTGGTTTGGTGGTGCTGAATTCTCTTAGCTTTTGCTTGTCTGTAAAGCTTTTAATTTCTCCATCAAATCTGAATGAGATCCTTGCTGGGTAGAGTAATCTTGGTTGTAGGTTTTTCTCTTTCATCACTTTAAGTATGTCCTGCCACTCCCTTCTGGCTTGAAGAGTTTCTTCTGAAAGATCAACTGTTAACATTATGGGAATTCCCTTGTATGTTGTTTGGTTTTTTTCCCATGCTGCTTTTAATATTTTTTCTTTGTATTTAATTTTGGATAGTTTGATTAATGTGTCTTGGCGTGTTTCTTCTTGGATTTATCCTGTCTGGGACTCTCTGTGGTTCCTGGACTGGTTGCCTATTTCCTTTCCCATGTTAAGGAAGTTTTCAACTATAGTCTCTTCAAATATTTTCTCAGACCCTTTCTTTTTCTCTTGTTCTTCTGGGAATGTTCATGCATTTAATGTTATCCCAGAGGTCTCTAAGACTGTCCTCAATTCTTTTCATTCTTTTTTCTTTTTTTCTGCTCTGCAGTAGTTATTTCCACTATTTTATCTTCCAGGTCACTTATGCGTTCTTCTGCCTCAATTATTCTGCTATTGATTCCTTCTAGAGAATTTTTAATTTCATTTCTTATGTTGTTCATCATTGTTTGTTTGCTCTTTAGTTCTTCTAGGTCCTTGTTAAACGTTTCTTTTATTTTCTCCATTCTGTTTCCAAGATTTTGGATCATCTTTATTATCATTACTCTGGATTCTTTTTCAGATAGACTGCCTATTTCCTCTTCATTTGTTTGGTTTGGTGGGTTTTTACCTTGCTCCTTCATCTGCTGTGTGTTTCTCTGTCTTCTCATTTTGCTTAACTTACTGTGTTTGGGGTCTCCTTTTCACAAGCTACAGGTTCGTAGTTCCCATTGTTTTTGGTGTCTGCCCCCAGTGGGTAAGATTGGTTCAGTGGGTTTTGTAGGCTTCCTGGTGGAGGGGACTGGTGCCTGTGTTCTGGTGGATGAGGCTGGATCTTGTCTTTCTGGTGGGCAGGACCACGTCCAGTGGTGTGTTTTGGGGTGTCTGTGACCTTCTTATGATTTTAGGCAGCCTCTCTGCTAATGGGTGGGGTTGTGTTCCTATCTTTCTAGTTGTTTGGCATCGGGTGTCCAGCACTGTAGCTTGCTGGTCGTTGAGTGGAGCTGGGTCTTAGCGTTGAGATGGAGATCTCTGGGAGAGCTTTCACTGTACGATAATATGTGCAGCTGGTAGGTCTCTGGTGGACCAATGTCCTGAACTCGGCTCTCCCACCTCAGAGGCACAGGCCTGACACCCGGCTGGAGCACCAAGACCCTGTCAGCCACACGGCCAGGTATGTGGGGAGTTTCTTGCCTTTTGGGAAGTCTGAGGTCTTCTGCCAGCGTTCAGTAGGTGTTCTGTAGGAGTTGTTGCACATGTAGATGTATTTCTGATGTATTTGTGGGGAGGAAGATGATCTCCACATCTTACTCCTCCACCATCTTGAAGGTCCTGTTCATTTTTTTTTTTTACCCATTAAAGGCAGTTATTTAGAATCAGCCTGAAGTCAAAAGTGTACAGTAGAATATAGGATTAGGAGTCATTTCCCCCATAAAATTTCTCCCAGCTCAAATACTCTGTTATCAAAAGGGCTCATCAAATTTATTCGGGTACATAATTACTTAAAATTACATGGTTGCTTCCACATATCTACTCCTGCAGAAGTGAAGATTTTGACATTTATTTTTTAGAACTCAAATTTTCTCTTTTTCATTGAACAGATCAAAGATAAACACTGGGATGAGTTTTCTAAGACAAACAGGATCAGATCCACCTCAGTTTTCTCATCTGTAAAATTAGGACTACAACTTTCTCTAAAGAGTGTAGATTAAGTTAGATTTTAAAAGTGAAAACATTTTTAAGAAAAACAAGGGAAGAAGTTTATATATCTATGTGTGTGCAAATATAATTATAAATAATATATAATAAAATGATATGTATATTTAATTGAAAATATCTGTGATTTTAATAGCTAAGCTAAAGATATTCATTTACAATAACAGGGAGAAAAAATTTCTTCCCCAAAAGTAACAGGGATTCTGCAGGTCGCATTGCAAACTTCCAATACACATTCAAAAGTTTTTAAACTGTAGGTTATATCTTTCATTTTGAAATGACAGCTCTTCCCGTGTGGCAGAGCTCTCTCTGTGGCAGTGACTTTCTTGAAGACTCATCTCAGCAAATGCTATAATTTTCTCCCAGTTTGCCATTTCCCATCCCCTTCGTGTGCACTTTTCTTTGATGGAAAAGTTCCCCTCTGTGGCACAGCCTTAGAGATTGAGCAGTTCAGCTCCTGAACAATTGTTTCTCCAAAAATATTCAAAAATTCATTTTAAGATGATGAAATGTCTTTCTTCCATCTCCAGATACTAGACAATGAGACAGACAGCCGAGGGGTTACCAAGGGCTCAGCTGCTTTCATCATCAGAGTAGCTCCTGTTGGCAATGAACTTGGGGCTGGCCCAGTGCAGAATTGCGGTTCTGTCGGCGTGGTTACCAGATGATGTAGTTAATGAGCACCTTTAAAGTGCCTGCCTTGGGACAGATCAAACCTGTTTGCATTTTAATTGCTCTCCTTGGTGGCTTAGATTTCCTCCTGTTGCCTTTCTTCTAACAAGATTTCAAACTTGCCCGGCTCTGCATATAAGATCCCTGTACAAAACCATATTGAGATATAGCTATTTCTCCGAGGTAGCCTGATGGGTAGAAAGGAGACAGTAAAGGAATAAGAAGATCTGTGCTCTCCCTGTGATTCAGCCACATGGAAGGGGCTTATCATTGTATTAATACAAATTACTTTGCATCTGAACCTCTGTTTCCTATCAGTGACATGAAGATTTTGAATTGGGTGCTTCTGAGAGTACTTTTAGCTATTAAAATCCAAGTTGCTTTTTTACTGCAAAGCCATTAGAAGATTAGAATCTGTGCATTCTCAACCCCACCTATAAAACTCTCCCTCCTATGTAAATTTTTAAATTATGGTCTGTGACACTTCTGCAGAATTAGATAGCTCTACGACCAAATCTGTAATATACTAAGTTTCAGGAAGTTAAAAATCTCCCTAGAATCAAACGACTGTAGTTTAAGTCCTCTTTTCTATATTAGCAGTTTTAACAAGACAGGCATCTTTTAAATGGTTGCGACAAGAAAATACAGATACTTTTTAAAAAATGTATAAAAGGAAAGACGGGCTGATTGATTTATCTAAAAGGATAAAAAGTCTAGTGTCGAGTTTGAGGAACCGCGAGACTGTGCTGTTTGGGGCGCGCGGCCGCCCGCCCGGGTCGCAGTAAAAGGGGGCGGGGCTGTAGACGAAGGTGCCAGAGCCGCGAAGATGGCTCTGAGAGACTCCTCTGCGAACCCGTTTTCAGCTACCAAGTGGCATCTATGCTCACACAGGTGGAATATGGTCAACAAGTTGCTCGGACGGGAAAACTAGCTGGTTTGCTGGAAGAGTTGGAGGCAGGTGGGGGGTGATTTAAACCCGTGGAGCAGTGCTGGGGTTCACACCCTCTTCAGGTTGCCCTTGCCTGGACGGTCACCTCTGGGGCCCAGCCAGCGCAGGTCCAGTGAGGGACTTTGCTTACAGCGCACGTAGCCGTGCAGAGCTTCCCAGCTCCATCACGGAATCGTTAACGCACATCCGTGCTCGGTTTCTCTGTATGTATCCGCAAGCAGCAAAGACTTAAATGTGTGATCTTACAGGGAAGTTTTTTTGTTTACTTGTTTAAAAGAGTATTGAGAATCAGATTTAGGCCTTTGGCATCACAGAACCAGGAGGCTTGGGTTTAAGAGAGATTTATAAAACTTCACAAGCCAGGACACATGCCAGAATTGGCCAACGGAATGGCATCCCTCCTTGTCAATTCATGCATTTCCTAGAATCCTCACCAGGCAAGTCCGAGGTCGGGATCTGGAGTTATAAAATACAGCATTTCTGACCTAAAACTGTTCTTTTTGCAGATGAATGTGATTTCAACTAAGGACCTGTCCAAATTAAGAAAATTTTTTAAACATCTTTATTGCTTTACAATGGTGTGTTACTTTCTGCTTTATAACAAAGTGAATCAGCTATACATATATATATATCCCCATATCTTCTCCCTCTTGCGTCTCCCTCCCACCCTCCCTATCCCTCCCCTCTAGGTGGACACAAAGCACCGAGCTGATCTCCCTGTGCTATGCAGCTGCGTCCCACTAGCTATCTCTTTTACATTTGGTAGTGTATATATGTCCATGCCACTCTCTCACTTCATCCCAGCTTTCCCTTCCCCCTCCCCATGTCCTCAAGTCAAATTAGGAATTTTTTAATGTTTGGGATTTTTTTCCCCTATTTTTAGACGTCTTATTCTATAGATTCCATCTTTTTCTAACCTCTTTTAGGCATGCCAATTGCTGGCAAAAAGAATTGCTTTTTGAATGTTGAATTTCTGGTAAAAATAAAGCAGTGAGCAAAATCCTTTTAAACACAGAAATCCTGAGTTCATCTTGTTGGTGGGCTCAGGCAATTCTGTAGCAAATAAATCCTTTGAAAGAGCTCCAAAAAAAAAAAAGATTGTGCTATTTGAAGCTAAGTGAACTATAAACTCATCATAGCTGAAACCTGTTATTGTCACACAAAAATGATATGACTAGAAGAGAAAAGACAGGCCAACAATAGACTTAGGGTAGATGAGAATTTTGTAAATGCTAAAAGCGTAATGACAAATAAGTAGGGAAAGAGTTACTCTATAATGATGCTAAGAAGAATCATAATTAATTATTTAGAGAAACCGGAAATTGGAATCTTTCCTCAGACTGTCCACCATACTTAATTGCAAACATGTTTGGAAATGTACAAAATGAAGTCATAAGAACTAGAAGCAATTAAGAGAATATTTATCGACAAGAGGGGTGAGAAAGGACTTCTAAGGATAAGATTGATAGATTTGTAAATTTGGAATCCACTCTGTCAAAAATTACCATGAATAAAATGAAAGGAACTACAATCCCTTGCTCTCCATCCATGTTGTGATGTCATGGGTGTCAGCAGTTTACTGTTTTCTATGCCAGTTAGTATTACGTTGGATGAATATCATCAGGGTGCTTATTCCCTTATTGAGGAAGATCTGGTTTGTTTCCAATGTTTGCCCTTATGGGTAAAGTCACTGTAAACATTTTGGAACACATTGTGTGTTCCAAACACATTGTGTGTGTGTGTCTGTGTGTCTTTGTTTCTATATTTCCTTTCTCTTTTGTAAATACCGAGGACTTGACTTTGTGGGCCATATGTCAGGTGTGAGTTTGATTTATAAGAGGCTGCCAGGCCTTTCTTCTAAGTGGTATATATATCATTATAAACTCACACCAACGATGTTTGCATGTTCCATTTGCCCAGCATTCTCACTAACACTTTGTGTTATAATAAATTCTTTTTTTTCTTTTTAGGTATACTAATGATGTACATTTCATAGCAGTTTTAATGTGTATTTCTCTGATTTCTGATGATGGGCCGCAATTTTTCACATGTTTATTGGGCATTTGAATATTTTCTTTTTGCAAAGTGTCAGTTCAAATATTTTACATTTTTATTCTATTTGTGTGAGTTTCTTAAATAGTGTCGTAAAAGTTCTTTTGTAAATCTGAGGTACCATTCCTTCGTCAAATGCATGTTTTATAATCATGTAATTATTTTCTCTAAGTCTGTGACTTGCTTATTTATTTTCTTAAGAAAATAAATGGAAGTTTTGCATTTTTTAAAATATGTGTAAAGTCTAACTTATCATATTAATTGCTATGATTTGTCTAAGAAAACTTGGCCTACACCCAAGTCATGAGGTCTTTCTTCCATATTTTTCTCTAATGCTTTATGATTTTATATTTTACATTAGTTCTTTGATCTACCTTGACTTAATTTGTGTGTAAGGTGTGACTTGGGGGATAAGCTTCTTTTTTTTTTTTTTAATGGATATTCAGGTATTACAGCATTATTTGTTAAAAAGACTTTTCTTTCTCTATTGGACTATCCTGGCACCTTTTTCAAAAATAACATGTGTGGGTCTATCTCTGAGCTGTCTGTCAGCTCCACTCTGTCTTAGCTACTATAGTTCTAGAGTAAATCTTGAAAGCAGATAGTGTAAGATTTCTAACTATGTTCTTTTTTTGGTCAAGCTTGCTTTGGTTTTTCTAAGTCTGTGTGTGTGTGTGTGTGTGTGTGTGTGTGTGAGATCTTTTAATTTCTACAATAATATCCTCCTGGATTATTAATGCATATTGATATTGCCTTTTTCTGTTTCTCCTGCCCCTCACTCCCTTGCTTTTACATCTTGCAATCACCTCAAAAACCAATTACATGCATTCAGTTGCTTGTCTCAGGCTCTGACTTGGGAGTGTGGGCAAATGATGTTCTTTGTGTCCATTTACCTTCACTGATCTTATGTCATACTTAATGTGTGCTTTCTCTATCTTAGGATTTTTAATATATTATAAACATACTTTTTAAAAATGCATTTAAATCTCTACCAAGATTACACATTAGATGAGAAGTCAAAAAGTCTTGGATGTAAAGCATTGCTACTTATGATCTGTATTTCCATGAAAAACTTCTCTAATTATGATGTTTCTACATTTTTAAAATGAACATAATTACGTATATTCTGCCCAGTCACAAATGTTTTATACAAATTGTGTTTTGAAATAAGATCATATATATAAGATGACTTAAAAATTGCATTTTATAGAGGAAGATTGACTTAACCTTTGATAATAATTCATTTTCTACATATTACCTATAAATAACAAGTTAATATTTCAATGTGAAGTTAGATTTACTAACACACGCTTGTTCGTCACATGAAAAATGAGTATCCTGGAATATTGCAAGGTTTCTTTCCATTTCAGAAATATTTCCCATTTCCTTCTCCTACCAAGTATCTTCATGTGTCATGTAGATCATAGTAAGACATGTCCATGAAAGTGGGAGATATATGTACTTTTTTTCCTCTTAACTGCAACTTAAAACACTTTTGTGAAAATTCTGCGGAAGTGTAAAGTGTTGAGTGATTGGCAGTAACTCATTCTGAATCCAGGGTCCGAGATTTCCTTTCCTATACAGAATTATATTGCTGTCTGTAAAGACATATAAGATGTTAGGCTGGTCAATTTTCTTGTGATCTAGCTTAAATTTCTACCTCAAATCCCTTCCCTTACCCCTACCTTGCTGCATACCTGGACCAAACATCTCTACCTTATCCTTCTCCTTCAAAGCCTAGAGGGGATTAGAGATGAACGTTATTTCACCTTTTCCTTTTTCCCACAAACCCTACCACTTTGCTGTTTGCTTCCCTGAATGGCGGACTTCCCAAGCCAAAGGGATGCCAAGAGAAGTCTTTCTATCCTGGTCTAAGAGGATGGAACACAGTAAGATCTCAACTCTATCTTTAACCTTTAACTCATTCTTTGTAAATCTGAGTTCCTGCAAAGGAGTGGGTTGATACTATTCTCTGGTGATCGTAGGTCTGATATGATCCTGGTTTCCCGTCCAAGTAGTTCTCTGAAGAGGTCAAGCATGTGCAGTTAATTGACTATCATATTTTTTACAGATGTTTTTGGGAGTTTGGACAAGCCAGGTGAAGGGGGTAACCTGTTAGTGAGTAAACTGAGATGTGTATGCTAGGGAGCATTTACATAAAAAGCAAGGTTAATCATTACTCTTACTGGGGGGATAAAGGAAGGAAGAGGATCTTTCTATATAACATTCATCATCCTTTGCTGCTAAAAGAACAGCCACCTTATCCAGAGGAGTTAATCTCCTAGCGTCTGCTCCCCGCTTTGCCACCATCAAGCAGGATGTGGATCTAAATGGCATTTAGTTTTGAGAGAAGATGAGGGTACGGTGATCATGCAGAGCGAGAGATTAAAGAAGCGTCTTGACTGGAGCACGGCTGAAATACAGCTGTTGTAATGAAATTCTGCTGCTCCTGATAAGATCATTGGCTTACGTTTAACTTATTTTTTTTTTTTTTTTTTTTAAATAATCTTTTATTTATTTATTTATTTTTGGCTGTGTTGGGTCTTCGTTTCTGTGCGAGGGCTTTCTCTAGTTGTGGCAAGCGGGGGCCACTCTTCATCGCGGTGCACGGGCCTCTCACTGTCGCGGCCTCTCTTGTTGCGGAGCACAGGCTCCAGACGCGCAGGCTCAGTAATTGTGGCTCACGGGCCGAGTTGCTCCGCAGCATGTGGGATCTTCCCAGACCAGGGCTCGAACCCGCGTCCCCTGCATTAGCAGGCAGATTCTCAACCACTGCGCCACCAGGGAAGCCCCAACGTTTAACTTATTTTTGACATGATGAATAGGTAGGGATATTTTATTGTTAATCTAGAAGTTAAAACAAATATAGAAAAAATAGCGTTTTATTGTTAGCCATCTTCTTATAAACACTGGAGGTCAAGTCATAAAGATTCTCCATTTCCCTGTATTCCTTTATCGTCAAAAATAGTTCAGGACACAACAGAGTTCCTTCCACTTTCCTTCTACTTTTCAGGCCTGAAGAAAACCTTCTATTTAAATTATGCCATTTAATCTCATCATAATTTTGAAGTGTTCATGGCCAAATTCCCAAAGAAATGAGCTCCAAATCTTCGTATTTGACCAATTCCTTCTCCTCCAGAGATTGCGTTCACTTATTCTTTGTGTGGGTTAAAAATACTTTTTAAATTTCAATTATCTATAAAATTAAAAACAGAACACATTTTAAGGGTTAACCAAAATGGCATGAATATTAATCACATCTTAATTTGGTTTCAACATCCCACCTTTTTCTTACTTTTTTATACACCATCCTTGGTGACTGCGGTAGACACCTTTCAGAACACAGCCACACAAAGCAAGACTTCAGAGGCTGCTGTCCGCCCTGCGTAGGTGAAGTGACGGAAGATAGATTCTTCTGTCATATCACCAAAGAATTGCTTATTTTATTCCGATTTATAGCGTCTGCAGAACCAGAATGCTGTCACTCATGATGGAGTTGCCCATTATTTAGTTATCAGTCCAGGCAGGAGTTGTAATTCACAACACACTGGACAGCTGCCGTTTCTCCCTCCCAGTCAGTCATTCCCTGCTTTTCTGTTAAGTCGGCTTTCTTTTGAAACCTACCTTTTCCCACTCTCAGTCTATGTAGTTGGCTTGTGTTTGACCCTTTCCCTTCAGTCCTAGAAGGGAACATCTGACCCAGACTTCGGACACAAAGATTGACCATACTAAGTTTACAAGGTAATTCTGAACCAATGAGAGAGACCTATAATTTTGAGCTAATAAGAAAGAAGGTCTTCCTTTCCAAGCAGGTTGCTGGCTGATAAGAGGCAGGCATGGGGATGCTGAGGGCGGTGTAGAGAGAGCCTTCCAGGAGTAAATCCACACCAAGGAAAGAAGCCAAAGATGGGGAGGAAGGGATGCCTCAAATTAGGTCTATAGATTTTATTTTATTTCATTTTTTCCATAAACCAGGGAGAATAGGGTTTCTTGCAATGGAAAGAATTCTGATGAATAAGTAGGCAATCCTCTTGCTGATGAGACAGGAGGGGATACTAGAGACAGCAAGTAAGTGATCCAGAGAGCTGAACCTGTCAGGGATCAATTGGCTGATGCCATGGACAGCATGCATTCTTGGCATATCAGATAGACATAAATTCAGATGATCACATTTAGAGCAAACGCTGAACCATCCCCCCAGTATCTCCTAAAATAGAGATGGGCAGTTTATTTAAAAAGCAAGGTAGATGTGTGTTTGGCGCATTGTTTGTCAGACTTTGATGACTACTAGATAGTATTTTTCTTGCTCTAAAAAGAACAAAACGTGGGTACAGAGAAGTTGCTGTGTACTCCCCAGATTACACACAAAGAATAGGGTATAGCGTCAGGATGTAAAGCCATGTCTGCCTGACCTGAAGGACATGTTCATCTCCTATCAGCTTACTAATAGCATGAATGATCCTAGTTATTTACTTTCTCCAGTAGCTCATTTGGGAGAGGGGGTGGGTAGGAGACACGCTTGATTAAAATGGCCTCACCCACCAACCAGCCATAGTACATGAAATCTTCATATCTGGAGGTGCCTCTGAATTCAGATTCTCTTAATTGCGGTCCTCCTAGGCAGAGTACTTAAAATATGTCTAAACATATTATACTGAACACTTTTACAAAATAAAAGGCAACTTGGTCAGTATTGATTTCTTTAATCTTATTGATTAAAGAATTTGTGTTTTAGATTCTTATCAAGTCAATCTATGTTTGAGTCCTATTGACTAAATCTCTATGTTTGATGTAGAACTCTTTAGTTTACAGATGTTTTTGGATATACTGTTTAATGTGAATTTCACAAGGTCCTTGTCTGAGGACCACAAGCACACCATTTACATATAAGGTAATCGAGACTTGGAAAATCAAGGTAGCTTAACACATTATTGACTGGAGACATATTAATGCGTCTTTTGTTACTGACCAGAGATGTATCAATACGTTTTTAGAGAGTGATACAATTAACATCACCATGCGAACTTGTTAGAGCTTAAAATTGATGAAGGGTTCATTATACAACTTATGATTGTCGCTGTAATTCACATTTTGCTCTGTTAGGTTTTTGTTGCAACCTTGTGTATATTATAAACGTAAAATTTTCAAAAATGACGCATTGTGAAATTTTGAGTGAAGAAGAATTTTTCGGTGAATTTTATGCAGATACTTTCTCTGATTGTCCAAGCGACATATATACGAGTGTCTCAGAAGATGACAGTTCTTCACAATATAGTTCTGATTCAGACGATGTGGATATTAGACCAAAGAAAAAGACAAAAAAACCTTAGTGATTGATTCTGATACGGAAAGTGAAAATGAAACTCACTGTGCTGGAGAATGCTCTTTTGCTTCTACACAAGAGTGGATTGAAGACAATATTTCATGAAAATTAGAAGACCGTACAGGTATGTTAGGTGTAACTACTGAATGCAATAACACACAAAGTGTTAGTGAAATAACGGAATTTTTTGGCCAGCCAAAATAAAAATCGCTGGCCACAGGCATTAGTTTCTGCAAAAATCCGCCAGTCAATAATGAGTTAAGAGTAGCAGAGCTGAGCATATGAAATGCTGAACTGACAAGGGCAGGAAACATTTAAAGAATCATGCAGTTTTGTGAAGGAAGAGCGTTATGAGTGTGTCTCATTTGCAGTCCATGAGTAAAGGGAAGTAAACCTTACAGAAAAAAATGTGGTTATTTGTAACAAGACTAAGTAGGCTTTGTTATTAAGTGGAACTATTTATGAACTATTAAGTGTAAAAGAAGAGCTATGAATTCACAAAGATGATAAAAACAGCTTCCAAAATACACTCTGGGATTGACATACTCTGAACTAAATGCAGGAGATTAACTGGGGTTTTTTTTGTTTTTTTATAAAGCATTCTTTTTTTTTTTTTTTAATTTTTTGGCCGCACTGTGCAGCATGTGGGATCTTAGTTCCTTGACCAGAGATCAAACCTGTGCCCCCTGCATTGGAAGCACGGAGTCTTAACCACTGGACCACCAGGGAAGTCCCAGGAGATTAACTTTAACAAAGGAAAAGAAACCCAAGATGGTTGAAGAATTCCTAAGAGCACACTTAACCCAGTTAATTTACATGATAGGGAGTTAGAAATTTGCAAATTAGATTGCTTAAAATATCGTCAGTGACCTCCGAGGAAACGTGATTATTGAGTTTGTGAAAACCCAGATGAAGTAACACCACTATGCTTCATTCAATATGGATTCTCTTAGAATAAGCCATATCACACTAATTCATTTCTTTTTTAAAGAGGACCTGGGAAAGGTATCTGTAAAATGGGGTTGTTAAAGTTGAGCATGCATCAAAATCACCTGGTGGGTTTGATTAACAGACCGCTGGGCTCCCATTCAAGAGTGTCAGGAAGTCTGGATTGGGACTTGAGAATTTGTATGTTTCACAGATTTCCAGGTGATGCTGATGCTGGAATCCCATTTAGAGCCACTGGGAGAGTCACGGGACGCTGTGCTTGACTCCCCACCTGAGGTAACGAGCTTTGACGCCATCTGGAGAGAGAAGTCCAGATGTGATGTAAGCGCCCTTTCAAGCTGCATTCTTCTTAATCTGCAGGCCAGAATGATGTAACGTGTTTCACTAGAATTTCTGTTAACCGTGGTCTTGGTGACCATTAGAAGTCTTGGCACACCCAAGCTTTTTTCAAGTTGCCAGGCTGGGTCATGCATGCACCACTTTTTCTAACTTCAAAAAAAAAACAAAGGAATGCATTCAAAGTTGTTTAAGTAGAAAATGCATTTTTAAGAGGTTCTTACATGAATCATAGAATTGTTGGGCTGGCCAAAGAAATATACTTAAGGATAAAATTGCAGGGATAATGCTCAAAACCATACCATTAAACCATAGGCCTCCTGCTATGTCCTAACGTGCAAACCATTGTCAATCCTGTAACCTTACTGCTTTATTAGTCCACATGTGAAATCTTCAGCATGTCCACAGCTGCCATCCCTACCAGCAGAGTCAATTCTTCCCACGGAGTCTTTTTCCTACAGTTGCCCACCTGTACACTGAGGCCTGTAGGCATCTGTGAATCTACATCTCAAGTCTGTATCCTAACCACAAGCAAACTAAGAAATGTATGTTTTTGGACTCTATCTTGGAAAGGCACTACTTAGAATATGGGCACCTTATTCAAATTTAGGGAGATGTTCCAAAAATGTCAGCTGTCCCCTCAGCGGTTATTCTGGTGTGTCATAGAAAATAATGCCAAACATAACGTAAGACAATTTACCATCTCTCGTGGTACTGTGGGTACACTGTCCTGAGCTAGGTGGTTCTTGCTTCAGGTCTCTGTAGTTGTAGTCAAGTAGTTGGGACTACTTCATCCGAAGGCTGGACAAGACTGGGTGTCCCAGTGGCTCACTCACATGGATGTCAGTCGGTGCAGAGAGTTCACTGGAGCTTCCAACCCAAGCATCTACACTGTCTTCTCTCTGAAGACATGGACCTCTTATAGCGTGATGGCTGAATTTAGGAGAAAAAAAGTAAAGGGTAAGTGTGAGGCAGGAATAGGAAGAAACTTCCAGTTCTGTAGAGCAGGGGTCCCCAACCCCCATGCCACAGACTGTTATTGGTCCGTGGTCTGTTAGGAACCAGGCTGCAGAGAAGGAGGTGAATGGCGAGTGAGTGAAGCTTCATCTGTATTTACAAACGCTCCCCATTGCTTGCATTACTGCTTGAGCTCCGCCTCCTGTCAACATTATGGTGAGTTGTATAATTATTTCATTATATATTACAATATAATAATAATAGAAATAAAGTGCACAATAAATGTAATGTGCTTGAATCATCCTAAAACCATCCCCCTCCCCAGTCCCTGGAAAAATTCTCTTCCACTAAATTGGTCCCTGGTGCCAAAATGGTTGGGGGCTACTGCTGTAGAAGACTATCCCTCTGTTGCAGGAAAATTGGGGTGTGAGAGATGGTTACTTCTCAGGTCTTGGGAGAGTCCTTGGGACGGACATCCAAGTGAGGGTCCTTGGCTTCACACAGGGAAGAATTCAAGAGTGAGCCAAAGTAGAGTGAAAACAGGTTTATTCAGGGAGATACACACTCCATAGACAGAGTGTGGGCCATCTCAGAAGGTGAGAGGCCCCAGGGTTCAGGGTGGTTAGTTTTTAATGGGCTGGGCAATTTTTTTTAAAAAGTATTTATTTATTTATTTATTTATTTATTTGGTGGTGCCGGGTCTTAGTTGCGGCAGGCGGGCTCCTTAGTTGTGGATCGTGGGCTCCTTAGTTGCAGCTCGCCAGCTCCTTAGTTATGACATGTGAACTCTTAGTTGTGGCATGCATGTGGGATCTAGTTCCCTGGCCAGAGATCGAACCCGGGCTCCCTGCATCGGGAGCATAGAGTCTGAACCACTGTGCCACCAGGGAAGTCCCATGGGCTGGTTAACTTCATAGGCTAACAAGTGGGAGGATTATTCCAACTATCTTGGAGAAGGAGCAGGGGTTTCCAGGAATTGCACCACTGCCCACTTTTATGTCGTGATGCCTGTGGGTGTGTCACTTAGATGCTAGTGTATTATAATGAGTGTATACCGAGGCTCAACGTCTACCGGAAGTCAAACCTTCTGCCATCTTGGGCCTGGCTGGCTCTGACTAGTTTATGCCGTACCCTCAAAGGCTGTGCCCTGCCCCCTGCCCTCTTGTCTCGCCTGCATTTGGCAGATGGCCACTTTGTTCATAGTCTGTGGGTCCCAGGATTTGCCCAGGTTCAGAGGCACAGGAATGGCAGTAAGACACTGCAGAAGAGCTTGCAGGTCAGGAGTTGTGGTGGTGAGCATCTCTGGAGTACACCGTCTGCCAGAATGTGGCTTGAAAGTAGAGACGTGGAGCATTTCTGCAGCTAACTCAAAAAACAGACACCCGTCTCATACTACACACACACACGCTCACACACACATATCTTGGCATTCAGTCAAATGTGTTCCACTGTTGGCTTCAAATACTAAGCTAATAATCTTTACTACCTATGTATCTACACATACCCAGCCAGATTTAAGGTCATCTGCTATGATAGAAATAGGAAGGAAATTGAAGTGGAGGAGTGGATGTGGGACTTCCCTCTTACTAATCACAGGTGAAGAATAAGGTTCATCAATACAGGTTTCCATAGTGATGCTGTCTAATGAGATACAGCATTTATTCCTTTCTCTTTTGTCCTAAGATAATTTTCTGAAAAAACAGTTACACTGCAAACATGGAGTTGGACTGGACCATCTGGTTGATGCTCTACTCTTTTGAACTCAAATCACCCACGTTGGATATCTTCATGAATTAGGGGGTTCCCATAATTAATAAGTTATATATTAGAGTTGATCATTAAAAACTAAAGGATCCATTCATTTTTTATCTTTCTCAAATGTTAGGCTATTTTCTCCCCAGAAAGACAATTGTGTACAAGGTCGCCGCCACATTTTCCTTCTTGACCGTCAATTAGATGAGAGACTAATGATCCTCATGACTCCACCTGCATCTGAAAAAAACAGGGGAAGTGGGTACTGTCACTGGCTGTCTCTGTTGAGAAGCTTTATAAGCACATCTTTGTTGTGGAATTGCTGTAAAGATAAAAGAATTCTAGACAACACTCAAGATTTCTTCATGTTTGATTACACGAGACATTCCAGGGACACCCACCAAGGTTATTTACGAGTACTTACTGAGATCACTCAGAACTCATTCAAAACCCAAGAGCTTCTTTGAGTCTTTGGAAACCGCTTCCAAATTCCAACAGTTACAAAACGTTGTTTCATCTGTGTACTTGTAAAATCATTTAGTGCAATCATGAATATGAGTACAGTTTAATATATTGAGTCATACCAAATGAAAACTGTCTTACACCTTGAATTAAAGAATATAAATGTCCAGACTTCCACTTTGCTTTCTGCCCCTTCACAATTTGCCATCACTTCAACGTAAATAAAAGGCACCCCTAATCTTAAACTAACAATTTGAAAATATGAGGCTTACATTCTAGAATTCAATTAGAGGAAGAAGTTGGGAGTCTCAAGATTCCATGTATAAACATTTACTTAATTTTGCTACTTTCAAAATGAATGTACTACCCTCAGTTAGGCCTGAAGTATTAAAGTCCAGGGATCCTAAGATCTGCCTTTTCCAGAAAATAATTTTCTGGTCTTCGGCTGAGGTAGAAGACAGAAACTTCTTGGCCTTTTGGCTAAGCTTAAGTGTAGTATCTGTTCTTATCAGTTTAATTACAGGATTCTGCGGTATCACATTCTAAATATATCTCAACTCCATCCTTTGTTCTTTATCTCTACTTTTAGTGCCCATGGTCAGCTTCTCATCCTTGTTATTTTGTTCTACAGGAATATACTGACGGAAATGGTCAGACTCCGTGCCTCCAGGCTTGTGCCCTGTATAACCATTAGAAAATCTACCTTAAGTATGCAACTATCTCATGGTCAAAATTAAATAAAGATAAAACAAAATGATTTTTTTAAAAAAGTATCTAAAAGCCATGTTCCTTAGCATGACGTAGCAGGAGCTGGGTGACCTGGCATCTCTTCCCTTCTCCATTAACCGGCGATTTGTAGTTTTCTCCCAAGATTGAGAAGGACCCTACAACAGGGTCCACTCTTACTGGAATGCTAACCCACCTGTTTTTGGTCTACCCCTCACCTATGTATCCTCTTTTTAAGGATTTAGCCCTGGATCATTTCTAGAAAATTTCTCTTTTTTCTCCATCCCTCAGTCTGAATTGGCTTCTCTCCTTTTCTCTACTCCCCTTAAACCCTGAGCATCTGTCTAACAGTACCCTTAGCATATTTTATCACCATCTGTTTTGTCCATCACAAAGTTTGAGGTCCTATGCAGGCAAGGACCATATGTTATTTTTATTTTTGCGCCCATAGCCCGTAGCATAAGTAAATGATAAATACTTGTTGAAGAAACAGATGATTTTGTCCTCTACCTGATCATTTGGAAGAAACTTCACATTCTGAAAAAGATGTTTGGTATCCTTTGTAAATGTTCCAGAAAATAATTCACAGAGAAATGTTATACCATAGAAGTTAAAGTAACTTCGAGTTTATTTCCATCAATTTTTTTAAATGTCAAGGTTTTGTACCCACATGCAACATGCAAAAGTCAATTACAAAGAGGCATTGTCAAATTAAAAAAAAAATTCGCAATACTTGTTAAAACAGTAGATAGACTATCTTCACAGGTGTAGGGACCAGTGCAATGGGGTTTTGTAGTAGGGAAGGGAGATTAGGTTCAACTCCAAATACAACAAGGAAAAGTGGGGATTTATAGCTAAAAAGCAGTGTGGAGTCAGTGGCTAGAAAATTACTGAAAGGAAATATTGGGGATAGGGTGGATTCTGCATAAACTGACTTAGCAAGAATCTTGCTGAACTTGGTCTCTTGAGGATGTGCCTGAGGACGGCAGCTCATCTAAAAGGGCTCAGAGGAGTCCAGGGCTAGTTTGGTTGAGGAGAGTATCCATGGCGGTCAGTGCCAACATGCCATTAGCACTGCTTCATTTATTACATCAATGCCCAAAATGTCTTTGTAGCAAGAGTAGTTTATTTCCCCAAGGAAGTTGTGGTTCAGAATATGTGTAAAGTTTGAATTGGTTCATCTTTCTTCAACACCATAACAATGATTTCTACCAATAACCATATAATAGAGACATACTATCCCAGAAGGATGTTGAAAATGAAAATCACATGTGATGATCATTTGGCAAAGTCTGTGATTTCCAGTCTCTTGGGTTCTCTGCAGCCCTTGTACCCATCTCTGAGATGAATAGAATGTATTCAGGAAAACATTTTTAGTTGCTAAGGAGTTAGCAAAGCTAATTATACAAACATCAAACCTAAATTCATAAGTGAAAATAGCGTGATTTGAGTACACATACCATAGACTTTTTCCTTTGTAGACTGGAATCACTGCACAATTTGTGAATAAGCCGTAAACAACCAGCCATTAGCCAATCTATGAATGTAAAAGCCAAATCATAATCAATTATTCAAACAAAATGCCCCTGTAAATTACTGGTTAAAAATAACGTCTGTGAGTTTAACAGAGAACTATCTCTCCAAGGTCTTATTAAATCTACTCATCGATTTTTCTCTTCACAATTTGTTTAAAGGTCATGTGAGTAAAGGGAGGGTTGATGGGTCTGTTCTTTCTGGCAACAGGTGATGTGTCTTCTGTCCATCACAGACTCTCAACAGAAGCCAAACAATGGAAGGGAAAGAGTTTGGCGAGATGAGCAATAACCCATCTTTAATTTTGTCCCCCTGCTTGTAAGTGCTCAGCTGGGACTCTTAGCTAGTTACGAATTCATGGAGACGTTTCACAACTGTGCGAGCACACCAATACGATCGATGTAGACAGCACAATAGCTTGAGAGTGGATGGGAGGTGCTCCAAATTCAAAAAGTGACAGGACACAAAAAATTGAAACTCACTGACTATTTTTGTGATAACTGAATTTCATTCAGTTTTAGCCATTAAAATGAGCCATAAAAGGACTGTTTCCAATTGCAATTTCAGGAAAAGACTGGGATAGCATGACTCAGAAATACACGTTCAGCATGAACATTCACAGTCATCTGTGACACCAATTTTATACATGCGACTCGAAAACAAGTATGCCCTTATTTTAAGAATAAGAAATCCCTTTGTATCTGAAGAATTAAGGTTGTCAAATCACGTGATTATAGAGGAAAAACAACAGCCCTTCCATGTTTTATATCTGTGGGACAGCAAACTGTCTTTAGGGACTGTTTTAATAGATGCCTTTCTGAACATTAGTGCAAATGGGCAACTTTTCTAGAGACAACGTTAAGAAAAGATTTCCTAAGTAACAGTGATGTCCTGACTCATAAAACTTAATCATCCAATGGGAAGCATAACTGGCGTTTTGGGATGTTCCAGCTGATTGTGCCTAGTGATTTTACTTCCAAGCAATGATTCCCTTTCTCTTCTTTTCTTTTTTTCTGTTGTTTTCTTTGGCTGCACTGCGTGGCTTGTGGGATCTTAGTTCCCCGACCAAGGATTGAACCTGCGCCCTCGGCAGTGAAAGCACCGAGTCCTGACCACTGGACAGCCAGGGAATTCCCTTCTTTTTTTTTTTTTTCTTCAGTTTTATTGAGGTATAGTTAATTTACAATATTGTGTTAATTTCTGCTGTACAGCGAAGTGACTCAGTTATGCGTGTATGTGTGTGTATGTATACACACACACACACACACACATACATTCTTTTTCATATTCTTTTCTGTTATGGTTTGTCATAGGAAACTGAATATAGTTCCCTGTGCTATACAGTAGAACCTTGTTGTTTATCCATTCTATATATAGTAGTTTGCCTCTGCTACTCCCAAACTCCTTCCCTCTCTTTCCCCCTCCCCCTTGGCATCGCTTTTGTTTTAATGTAGCTCAGATTCCCTCTGCCACTTTCAACAGTAGTTTCCAGAGAATCTGCGCTTAGAAGTGACAGGTTAAGCAGCTATCAAGAGGCTCTTGTTTATTGTTCTCTACTAAGATTATTAAGGCTTCATGACACATTTTGTCATTGACCTGCACATATTTAAATAAGGCAGACATAATACAGAATTTCTATAAGGAAGACCTGAGAATAACTGCTTCAGTTTTCTTTTTCTGTTATTAACTCTTCCCACTTTCACCCCTTTTTCATATCCTCTATTTTCCACCTTCCATGATTAATGGTTAATAAAATACATAGAATGATTGTTGGGATAATACCATGCAAGCTACACTTGCTACTAAATGGACAGTTCAGACAGACTCTGGATTTTAAGAGGGAGTTGCTTGGCTATGAACTGTATACTTTAAATAAAAATCTCTGGAACTCGTAGGGGGAACACTCCATCTGTTTTGGGAGTCACGGTCCTATATACTCCCTGGAGAGTGGGAAATATTATTTAGATATGTAACTAAGAATGTCCATGAAAGGGAAATGAAAAGGTCATTTTAGCTCTTGTCTTCTCTTTCTTAAAAGCCTTGTAATAGAAAAAAGTAAATTCTATTTTTGAAAGGAAACTAAATTTTACCAAACCTTCCATCACTTGTATGAAGCAAGAGGCATCCAGAAATGCTAGAAAAAAGAGTAACACTCACAGGTCTTTCTGAAACTGCATTTACTTTTGTTTTGTATTGTTCTTTTCCATATTTTATGAGTATGCTGTTAACTTTAAAATATGGGAGTCCTATTATAAGTTAAGAAATAATTCACGATAGTAGATTTGGGGAAGGACTTAATGATCAAATATGGCTATTCTTCATGAATGAGTAATTGTTCTTTTTCACAGCTGGTAAAGAGAGTACACAAAAAATGAATGTCCTAAATAGATCTGTATTAGCAATATACACAGAATACATGAAGAGAATGATCCTCTTTGGTCCTCCCATGAAACTTTTATACAGGATTCAGTGTGACGAGGAAATACCACACATATAGAGGGAAATCCTACCAGTACATATTTAAGTAGTGGAAATGAGGCCAGTGTTGGTTAACAGGGGTTATACACAAACCTCCCATAAGAGCATGGGGAATGCGGATGGCTGGGGAGGGCACAGTAATTTTGGCAATGATTAGCCTAATATGTAAATGTGAAATCTCTTCTTGATTATGTCCGTGTGACACTGAAATCATGGAATTTTATAGTCTAGGGCTCTAATTATTGGTCACCACAAGGCAACTATTTGTCTTAATATGTGGACTCTTACATGCTTAAAATCTTTAGGACTTTTTGGGTTTGTGTAGATTTTTATTGCTTGGTTAATTTTTTAATGTTTTATATTGCGTATATTTTTTTCTCTATCATAGCCCAGGATTTAGAAATGCCTAACACCTAATCATTGCTCAGTAATTATTGGCTGATTAATGAATAAATATTATTATTGAGAGAAGCATATCAGAGTTTGTGAGACCAGGACTTTCTGGAAAATGTAAGATACATGGGTAAAATTCACAAAGTATTACCATTCTTCATTGGTTTGTGGGAAAGACAGAACCCTTTGCCAAGAGCAGAGAAGTCACTTTTCAGCTTTAACTTTTTAAATGGACTTTTAAAAGCTCATAAGACAGACCACCACCATATAAAACGTCAGAGAAGTGAACTCTCAAGTCTGGTATCTAAATACCAAGAGAGAAATTTGGTGAACTGATTGTAGAAGGTTTTACTACAATCCAGAACACTAGTAAGATGGAAAATATGAAAAAGACCAGTTTTCTCTCACTTCTCAGGAGGTTCGTGTAAAATCCCTTCTTGATTTCGGGCTGGTGTGAGGAGGTCTGAAAAGGTCTGAGAGAAGAAAGCTTGGGGGTGTGGAGGGTGGTGTGAGACCTGGGCTCCCGCAGTCACTCCTGCTTGAAAGGCCCCAGTGGGTTTCAGGAGGATTAGGAACCCCAGGTACATTTTAGGGGTTCAAAGTCAAGGGAATCTTGTTCTCCACTTTCTGCTTGGAATTCTGGGAAGAGACCATCACACAGTAGGATAGAAATCACAGTGTGAACTGGTATCACTTGCTAATACTGTAGCAAATCATTCTTTATGTAAAGAGGGACTAAACGTGAGTGATCATGAGAAGGTAAATCCTCGTTAGCAAGGCCTATGTGGAAGCTTCTGGTGTTTAGGCTCCAGGATATATTATCTTATACTATGGACGCAGTAAATATTAGTTCATTTTCTTTCCCTCTCAGAGAGTTTCATGCAAGTCTGTACAAGGTAGGTGCCTAGTAGGTGATCCTAGGTAAATCAGGGCCAAATTTTAGAAACTTCTAAAGTCAAGCCTAAACACTAGCCTCATGATTATACTTTATCTGTAATAAAAACAGAACACTTTATATCATCTTGAACACAGAACCAACTCTTAGGAAAGAAATGCTAGCCAACTTTATATTTAAGGTAATTGGTAGAGGAATTGGACTGACCTTTTTCGTTTTTTAAAGAGTTATTTATTATTTATTTTATTTATTTTTTTTTGGCGGCATTGGGTCTTAGTTGCGGCCTGTGGGCTCTTCGTTGAGGAGCATGGGCTTCTCTCTAGTTGTGGTGTGTGGGTTTTCTCCTTTCTAGTTGTGGCATGCAAGCCAGGGCGCGTGGGCTCAGTAGTTGTGGCGCGCAGGCTTAGTTGCCCCATGGCATGTAGGATCTTAGTTCCCTGACCAGGGATCGAACCTGCGTCCCCTGCATTGCAGAGTGGATTCTTTACCACTGGACCACCAAGGAAGTCCCCTGACCTTTTTAAAATAGGGATGAAATTTACCTTTTAGTGTACCTATGAAAAAAGATATACTAAGGCTATAATAATAATTAAGATATTTGAGGCAGTTCAGGGAATTGAAAGAGCTGTAAACTGTTTCACTAAAGAAAATGTATAATTACCCAAGAATATGCAAGTGAAATTTTAAACAGGAAAAATCGTGATCTGAAATCATTAAAGTTTCCCAAGGCAAATGTTTAGATTGATTCCAATTCTGGCTATTTGGACTCATAGAATTTTTAGGCTGGAATCTTTGACCAACACTATTTGGTAAATAATGCAAGATCCTGTACAATGTGTGCTTTTGTTAAGTTTTATTTTCAGCACCTGGTGCTTTTCTGTGCATTCTGTACTAGATTTATTAAATCTAGTACAGAATTAGTCTATTGAATTACTTCAATTCGATTAGACCTTGTTGTACACACTAGAGATACAAATGTGATTCAAATAGACAAAATACTGAAAGACTTTAGAACTAAAATAGTCAAAACTACTCATTCTACAGAGAAGAAACCTAGACCTTATAAGACAGGGAATGTTCAAATGTCTCACAGCCAGTTAGTCACTGAGAAAGGACTGGAATGTGAGATCCCGACTTTTATTTCATTTTAATTTATTTAATTCGTTCTTTGACCAGTTCTCATCTCCCGAGGGAAACAGATTCCTAGTAGATACCTGGAGTGTTACATCAAAATGGACCTTCCAGCCGTAAAAACACAGCTATTGGTTTCGTTTTAATGTGAAACACTCAATAATACATTTTTACCACATAAAATTCCTGTTGGTGATATGTATATATTGCCTCTTTGAAAACTTTACCAATCCTATGTATGTTGCTTAATTGGGTAAGGACTAACAGCTTATGACAACATAAATTTGGAAAATAGCAGAATGTTGTACAAGATTTATTCACAGTGTACACTGTAAGTTTATTCTCATCTCTCCTATTTAGGCAAATTTTCAGTACATTTATGAAAGAAGACATATATATGCATTTTGAAATTTTATTAGAATTTCCTTGTAAGTGACACAGTCTAACATGGATGAAGAATTAAATATCTTTAGAATACGTTTTGGAGTGTGTATAGTACACTTCATTATGATTAGGTACAAGCTATGTGGAACTTATGAGCCACATTTTTATCTCTATTTATTGCACTATAAAACATGTCCTAAAAGTACCAACAGATACTTACCATACCTTAAGTTATCATTATGGAGTCTAATTAAAAAGATGTTTAATAGTACACAGTAAATACACCTGAGGCTAACTCAGGGTAGGGACACAGTTGTTTGTTTTGTTTTGCCTTGGCTTCTGAATATTTTCAATTTCTGGAGACTGCTGTCAGAGTGCTTTCTTGAAAAGAATGCTTATTGGAATTTTTTTTTTTTTTTGGCTCTTTTCCCCACAAGAGTTTACACTCTTGTGGACTGTGGCTTTCACTCACGTGTTAGTGAAATTACAGATCCATCCAGCCTCTTACTGGTGAGGAATGGAAAGATTTAGAGTTCTCAGAAAGCAGGGGAGAGCAGGTCACTTTGTCACAAAGCAGGACAGAGGTGATGATTGATCTTTATAAAATTTGAGTGAAAACTACTCTGGAAATCAAATCCCCTGGGACTCAGATTTAGCTTTTTGGAACGTGTTGATCTGTGTGATGGTCAGGACTGCCTAAAGATGACCACTTAGGTATCTTAAAGCCAAAGATGTGGGAGAGCTAAGAACCACGTTTTGACACTCCCATGAGAACCCTCCAAGAGGCAATAGCAGCAAGACTTTCCTGGCTCCCCCGGTGGAGACTGTTATCTCCTCACATTTCCAGAAATTAGAGGAAGGGAATGTGTCTTCACAGAAGGAGCCTACAGAATTGAAAAGCTCAAGTATTTATGCTTCATAAGTCCCTGAGAATGATGACTTCTCATGGGGCATTTAATAACCAGATGCCATTTTGTTAATTAGAACATGTTTGAAAGAAGAGGTGCACAGAAACAGTGTCACATCAGCCTTTTCTCATCACCTAAGCCTCCCCGTGACACCTTGGCTAGCGCATTCCTTATAATGGGCAGCTGAGATTCACAGCAGAACAGCAGCCCCGTGGGTCCAGCAGCTATAATACATTTCACATTAAAGATGGGAGCATGGGACCCATGGAAGCATGAAAGGAACCTTGAGAAATACGTTCTGTAAATGCTTCATAAAGAGAAAAACATATATAAAGATCAGGATTTGATAACGATCCAAGATCCTATGGAGAGAACAAACTTATGTGATAAGTGGGATAAAAGGTTCTATTTGCGACAAAACTATGTTTCAAAAAGATGAATGCACCCCTGTGTTCACGGCAGCACTATTGACAATAGCCAAGACATGGGAGCAACCTAAGTCTCCATCAACAGATGAATGGATAAGAGGATGTAGTGTATATACACAATAGAATATTACTCTGCCATAAAAAAGAAAGAAATAATGCCATTTGCAGCAACATGGATGGACCTAGAGATTATCATACTAAGTGAAGTAAGTCAGACAGAGAAAGATAAATACCATATGACATCACTTATATGTGGACTCTCAAATATGACACAAATAAACTTATTTATGAAACAGAAACAGACTCACAAAGAGAACAGACTTGCGGTTGCCAAGAGAGAGGGGGGTGGGGAAGGGATGGATTGGGAGTTTGGGATTAGCAGATGCAAACTAGTATATCTAGAATTGATAAAAAACAAGGTTCTACTGTATAGCACAGGGAACTATATTCAATATCCTGTGATAAACCGTAATGGAAAAGACTATGAAAAAGAACACATATAATATATAACTGAATCACTTTGCTGTACAGCAGAAGCTAACACAACATTGTAAATCAACTATACTTCAATAAAATAAATTTTGAAAAGAAGGTTTTGTTTGCGATCATACCCTCAAGTTCAAAGAACTCACAGCAGAGAGAAATTCCATGATTGATGATGATCATTTTACATCTTTATGAACAAATTTATATAGACTCATTGGAGACTCTGCAAAGAGGAGAAACCTTATAAATATTTTACAGGGGAAAAAAAATCTCCTAAGAGAGCAACTTTTCACTCTCTGTGTGTTGAAAAGGGGAGAAACTTCATATGCACAACAGATGAATGTATATTTTCTTTTTTTCTTATTAATCATAACATATATTCTTAATTAAAGAAAAAATATCTATTGATGTGAAAACCTAGATATGAAGAAAGACATAACTACGTGGCCTAAAGATAAACACTCATAACATTCTGACATAAAATTCCAAAAATGTCAAACATGGAGTTACATGTTTATTTTGGTGGTATTATATTGTATAAATGATTTTGCAGAAAGTCCATTCCTTCTACAGTAGCTTTAATAGATTTCGTATAGTATATTAAGTGAATTTACTACAATATATTCAACATTGTTTATAATTTTCATTTCTGTATAAAATCAGAAAAAAGAATCTTTGATGAGCATTTCTATGAGCAAATATTTGCTCCCTTATTTAACTTACATCTCATTGACTAGTCGTTTATATATTCACTCCTATGAAAACTACTTAGAAATATAGTCAGGAAGCACGTAAGTTAATGTGCTTCTGGATAGTCCCGTCTGATTCTGGATAGTAACTAGTAGCAAACATGTATAATATTTCTTGTATTTCTTTATTATGAACTTCTGAGTTCTCCTGTTATATATACGATCCAGTAGGAGTGGGTGAAAAGCACGGTCTTCTAAACATTGGAGGCTCTCAATCTACATGTTTTACCTTTACTTTCTCTACAGAAGATTTAGGACTTTCTCATTCACATATTTAAAAATCACAGTTTTTTAAAAAAGACATACATACAAACTTCAACAGACACCTATTAGATCAGATTTAAGCTAATATAGATTTTTTTATACAATATGAAGAGATTGGAAATCATGTTGATTCAGTTCACTTGGTTAATAAAAACAACTGCTATGGGCTTCCCTGGTGGCACAGTGGTTGAGAATCTGCCTGCCAATGCAGGGGACACGGGTTCAAGCCCTGGTCTGGGAAGATCCCACATGCCACGGAGCAACTGGGCCCGTGAGCCACAACTACTGAGCCTGCGCGTCTGGAGCCTGTGCTCCGCAACAAGAGAGGCCGCGATAGTGAGAGGCCCGCGCACCGCGATGAAGAGTGGCCCCCGCTCGCCGCAACTGGAGAAAGCCCTCGCACAGAAACGAAGACCCAACACAGCCAAAAATAAATAAATAAATAAATAAATTTTAAAAATACGGATCGTTACCTGGGTATTGTTTAAAAAAACAAACAAACAAACAAAAAAAACAACTGCTATTCAATAAGCCACATTCCGTCAGGTGGTTTATCCCAATTTACTCATTAAATTATTAAAATGACACTAGGCAATGCCCACGTATTCACAAGGAGAAAGCTGCGGCTTGGAGCCATTAAAAAAGGTACCCCAAGTATCAGAGCTAGTAATTGGCAAAGCCAATGTTGAAATTATGTTCTGCTTTACCAAAAACCGACAGATGAGTCTGCTGAATCTGCCTGGTTTGTAAACTTGCTGACAGAACCTGTTAAACTTTACGGATTGCTAAAGAAAATCATTTCAGTTGAGTTAATTTCCTCAAGTTGTCTCTTAAAAGCAGAAAGGTGATCGTAAATTTTTCCTTGTGCTTTCCTGAAGTTGTGAATTTTTAAAACAGAAAATACCCTTCCTCAGTGGCTTACCGAGCAATACTCTTATCACCACCGGTGAACAAAACTGTCATAAATATTAGTGAATTACATACACGTGTGCATTCTGATAAGGACCAGGCTTCACACTCATCCGCTGCCTGCGCCGACATAAGGCGAGGACAGCAGTTGCGTGCTCTCTTTCTTCTTCCACCTTAACCAGTGTCCCTGAAACCCACCACCACCGAGTTTCCTGTGATATTCCCAGGCATATCATGGAAACATGTTTAATTTAATTATTTAAACTATTCTTTCAGTGCCCTCACACTTCTAATGCAGCCATCCAGCCCCTTTACTCTGACGCTGAAATGCATCATTCATCTTACTCTTATTTTCCTGTCGCTAAAGGAGCGCACGATGTTTTCCCGCCTGTAAACCAGCACCGCCAGCCCTCAAACACCTTGAGCCTCTGCGTTTTACAGAGCTCTTGAGGCAGGTTCGTCGCCTGTAACTGCTTCACTACCTGTTGCATTTTATTGTCATCAGCAATCTTGGGTCTTCCGTTGCTGTTTGTTTTTCCCCAGGGCCCACTTTGATCTTTAAGGCGGCCTCCGGGGGTGAGGGGGCAGTATTACAAGCCTTCTGTTTCTCAGCAACTCATCCAATCAGCGGTGGTTTTTGTTTATTTGTTTGGTTCTCCAGTGTGGACCCCGGTGTAGCCTCTTACTGTCTCTAGGGACCCAGCTCTTTCCTTATCAGGTTAAGTGGTGGTGTGCCCCTTGTATTCTCTGGTGGAGCTGAGCGAGGTGAGGTAGATTCTGAAGGAAAGCATGTTGCCTTGTAAAGCAGAGGCCTCTGCGTTACCTTTCAGCTGTGAAAGGGGGAGACCACTGGGCTGGAATAGGTAAAGGCGGGGGCAACTCTGCAGGCTCAGGAGGTGAAGGGGGACGTGGGGTTTCACGGTTCGGTAGAGCATCGGCCCTGAAGTCTCCATCCCGGGTCTCAGGGTCCCATCCCCGCCCCTTTTCCGTCCAGGGCCCTGACTCTGGGGTAGCAGCACTGCCGGATAGAAGTCAGCTTTCTCCAGAGCTTCGCTACCCTTGTCATTAAGTCCTGGACCGGATCTTTCTGGCTTCAGGAGACAGCGTTTCTATTTCTATGCTACCGGAGATGTCCAAAGGACTGTCAGACTTTCCTTAAATTGGTCATCAGTAACGCTTTCTCTTTCTCCAGTACAGCTGTGGCACTTAGCTTAGGGTCATCTACTGCCATTATTCTTTTTATTGTGACGCCCACTTACCTCTCAGGTGCTGGAGATGTGGCCCAGGCCAGCGCATTGTCCTCCACTGTTAGCCCATCCCTGTTCACCACCAGTGACATTTTAGCAATTTCATGGCTACAGCATACTGGGTGCTACCCAAAATCCAGTTAGTACCAGTGATGGCCAAACAATTGGCAAGAGATGTCGTCTTTGTCTGTTCTGGCTCATCCAACAAAATACCATAGTCTCGGTGCCTTATCAACAGCACAAACCTATTTCTGACAATTCTAGATGCTGGACGTCTGAGATCAGGGTGCCAGCGTGGTTGGTTGAGGGCCCTCTTCCTGGTTCATAGCCAGTGTCTTCTCGCTGGGTCTTCAAACATAGAAGGAGAAAGGGAGCTTTGTGGGGTCTCTCTTATAAGGGCACTAATCCCATCCGTGAGGGTCCTGCCCTCATGACTTAAGCCCCTTCTAAAGGCCCCACCTCCCAATACCATCACATTGGGGGTTAGGATTTCAAAATATGAATTTGGAGAGGGGAGACATTCAGACCATAGCAGATGTGATACAATTTTAAGATCTCATTATGAAGTCTTCGTTATCAGACTACTTCTAGTACCCACTGTCTAAGGTCAAAGTCACTGAGACTCAGTCTTTGAGATAAGGATACATAAACCCCTGAATACTGAATTTTTTAAAAGTCTTTACTGAATTTGTTACAAGATTGCTTCCGTTTTATGTTTTGGTTTTTTGGCCACGAGGCGTGTGGGATCTCAGCTCCCCGACCAGGAATCGAACCCACACCCCATGCATTGGAAGTCGAAGTCTTAACCACTGGACCACTAGGGAAGTCCCTGAATACTGAATTTGAGGCAGGAAATTCACCGAGGAATGATCGAGTGATACATATGATGGTATGAAGGAAGTTAGAATTAGAGCTAGAAGGTCAACTGTGATGCACTTGTAATAGTGGTATCAGCCAGTCCCAATGGGAACTCTGGTGCTAGGATGGCTCTTGAAATTTGTCCAGGATTGACTGAGGCATATACCCTAGAGTGGAGTCACTGTCTGCAGGCTGCTCCTGGGGAAGAACTATAACCTGAACAAAGAAATTCTCTTTGGCCAAGGACAATTCCAAGGAGAGGCTCAATAAATTCCACGTGAGACTCAACTGTGAGCCTTCAGCAGCCAGCACTAACCCCAGATTTGAGGGTGAAGGCTTCCGTCTGGAACAGAGCATCAGGACCGTACAACATAGCATCCGTGACATTGAGAGTCCTGAGAGAACTAGCAGAGAAAGATCTTCAGTTTAGGGATACATTAATGTGAGACAGAGGTCCCATCTGCTCTTTCATCCATAAAGCAATAGTGACAGAACTTTCTCATACCAGTATAAAAAGCATTCCAAATATTTCATTCAGCCAAATTGTCCCCTCTGTCTCAATGCAGGAACAAAGAGTGTTCCCATCAGAGCATAGAGGACTTAGTGTTCTGCCGTGGTGTTTTCAATTTTATTACTATTAATAGTGATTAAAATTATAAAATGATTTTCAAATGCTGGAGCACAGAGGAAAAGCATCACTTGTAATGTTACAGAAGTGCTGTCTTCATTTTAACTCCCTGCTTACCCACTTAACTAACTGTGGTCACTTGTCTTTTGCATTGTTGTTATTTTAGGTTATATTCAATTTTGTATCTTGATTTTTTTCATTGAACTTTGCTTTTTAAAAATTCAACTTTATGGAAATATAATTTATGTGCAGTAAGTTGCATCAATATAAAGGGTACAGTTTGATGACTTTGAGATATATACACACTCAGGCTATTATTACCATAGACAAGGCGTATCCCTCACCCCCAAAAGACCTTAGCTGGTCTAGCCCTCTCTGCACCTAGCCCCAGGTCACCAGCAATCTGCTTGATGTCACCATCAGTTAGTTTGCATTTTCTCATATTTTACGTCAGTGGAATCATATGGTGTGCACTCTTTCAATTGGCTTCTTTTAATAAGCAGACTGCTTATACGTATCAGCAGTTCATTCTTTTTATTGCCAAGTAGTGTTCTATTATATGGATACACCACATTTTTATATCCATTCGCTGGTCGATACACATTTTGTTTCCAGTTTGAGGCTATCATAAACATTTGTTTACAAGTATTTTGTAAGTTTATGTTTTTATTTCTCTTGCGTAAAAATGTAAAAATGAATTGCTGGGACAAATAGTAAGGGCATATTTAACGTCTTAAAAAAGCGCCAAACAATTTTCCACAGTTGTTGTAGTAGTTTAAATTCTCATTAGTGTGTATGAGAGTTCCAGTTGCTCCACATCCTTGCAGGACTTGGTATTGTGGGTATTTTTAATTTGATCCATTCTAATGGATGTATGGTGGCATTAATTTGAGGTTTCAATTTGTGTTTTTCCAATAGCAAACGTAGTGAATGTGCTTGATATGCTTGTTAGCCATTCGTGTTTCTTCTTTTGAATATCATCTGTTCAAATGTTTGCCCATACATTTTAACTTACACTCTTTATAATATTGAGTTTTAGGAGTTCCATATAAAAGATTTTTTAAGGTTTTTTTTTATTAGTTATCTATTTTATACACATCAGTGTATGCATGTCAATCCCAATCGCCCAATTCATCACACCACCACCCCCACCCCCCACAGCTTTCCCCCCTTGGTGTCCATACGTTTGTTCTCTACATCTGTGTCTCTATTTATTCCCTGCAAACCGGTTCATCTGTGCCATTTTTCTAGACTCCACATACATGTGTTAATATACAATATTTGTTTTTCTCTTTCTGACTTACTTCACTCTGTATGACAGTCTCTAGATCCAACCACGTCTCTACAGATGACCCAATTCCGTTGCTTTTTATGGCTGAGCAATATTCCATTGTATATAGGTACCACATCTTCTTTATCCATTCGTCTGTCAATGGGCATTTAGGTTGCTTCCATGACCTGGCTATTGTAAATAGTGCTGCAATGAACATTGGGGTGCATGTGTCTTTTTGAATTATGGTTTTCTCTGGGTATATGCCCAGTAGTGGGATTGCTGGATCATATGGTAATTCTATTTTTAGTTTTTCAAGGAACCTCCATGCTGTTCTCCATAGTGACTGTATAAATTTACACTACCACCAAAAGTGCAAGAGGGTTCCCTTTTCTCCACACCCTCTTCAGCATTTGTTGTTTGTAGATTTTCTGATGAGACCCATTCTAACCAGCATGAGGCGATATCTCATTGTAGTTTAGATTTGCATTTCTCTAATTAGTGATGTTGAGCAGATTTTCATGTGCCTCTTGGCCATCTGTATGCCTTCTTTGGAGAAATGTCTATTTAGGCCTTCTGCCCTTTTGTTGATTGGGTTGTTTGTTTTTTTAATATTGAGCTGCATGAGCTGTTTATATATTTTGGAGATTAATCCTTTGTCCATTGATTCATTGGCAAATACTTTCTCCCATTCTGAGGGTTGTCTTTTCGTCTTGTTTATAGTTTCCTTTGCTGTGCAAAAACTTTTAAGTTTCATTAGGTCCCATTTGTTTATTTTTGTTTTTATTTCCATTACTGTAGGAGGTGGGTCAAAAAAGATCTTGCTGTGATTTATGTCATAGAGTGTTCTGCCTATGTTTTCCTCTAAGAGTTTTATAGTGTCCGGTCTTACATGTAGGTCTTTAATCCATTTTGAGTTTACTTTTGTGTATGGTGTTAGGGAGTGTTCTAATTTCATTCTTTTACATGTAGCTGTCCAGTTTTCCCAGCACCACTTATTGAAGAGACTGTCTTTTCTCCATTATATATCCTTGCCTCCTTTGTCATAGATTAGTTGACCATAGGTGTGTGGGTTTATCTTTGGGCTTTCTATCCGTTCAGTTTATCTATATTTCTGTTTTTGTGCCAGCACCATATTATCTTGATTACTGGAGCTTTGTAGTATTGTCTGAAGTCAGGGAGCCTGATTCCTCCAGCTCCGTTTTTTTTCCCTCAAGATTGCTTTGGCTATTTGGTGTCTTTTGTGTTTCCATACAAATTTTAAGACTTTTTGTTCTAGTTCTGTAAAAAATGCCATTGGTAATTTGATAGTGATTGCATTGAATTTGTAGATAGCTTTGGGCAGTGTAGTCATTTTCACAATATTGATTCTTCCCATCCAAGAACATGGTATATCTCCCTATCTGTTTGTGTCATCTTTGATTTCTTTCATCAGTGTCTTATAGTTTTCTGAGTACAGGTCTTTCACCTCCTTAGGTAGGTTTATTCCTAGGTATTTTATTCTTTTTGTTGCAGTGGTGAATGGGATTGTTTCCTTAATTTCTCTTTCTGATCTTTCGTTGTTAGTGTATAGGAATGCAAGAGATTCCTGTGCATTAATTTTGTATCCTGCAACTTTACCAAATTCATTAATTAGCTCTAGTAGTTTTCTGGTGTCATCTTTAGGATTATCTATGTATAGTATCATGTCATCTGCAAACAGTGACAGTTTTACTTCTTCTTTTCCAATTTGTATTCCTTTTATTTCTTTTTCTTCTCTGATTCCCGTGGCTAGGACTTCCAAAACTATGTTGAATAATAGTGGCGAGAGTGGACATCCTTGTCTTGTTCCTGATCTTAGAGGAAATGCTTTCAGTTTTTCATCGTTGAGAATGATGTTTGCTGTGGGTTTGTTGCATATAAAGGTCTTTTATCACATATGCATGTTTTGAAAATTGATACCATACTGTGGTTTGACTTTTTTTTTTCTTTATGGTGCTTTCATAGAACAAATATTTTTGATTTTGATATAGTTCAATTTATCAGTGTTTCTTTAATAGTTAATGCATTTTTTTACCCATCTTCAAAATCCTTGCCAAAGAGAGTTCCAAAGTTTTTCCCTTATATTTTCTTCTAGAAAATTTATAGTTTTAGATTTTTATCTTCAAGTCTAGGATCCACTTTGCATGAATTTATTCTCCCACCATTTTGTTGAAAACACTCTTCTTTCCTCAATGACTTTTCTTGACACCGTCACCAAAATCAGTTATTTAATTCTGTGGATCAATTTTTCTTCACTAAGTGATCTGCTTGATTAGTCTATATGTCTCTACTTAAGCAATTCACCACTTTCTGGTTTATCGAATCTTCGTTAAGTCTTAAAATGAGGCCATTTAAATACTCTAAATTTCTTCTTTTTAAAAATTGCTTTGACTATTCTGAGTCATTTGGATTCATATAAATGCAAGAAAGAATAAGCTTGACAGTTTCCACAAAAGCCTGTTGGAATTTTTTTTTGTGATTGCCTTGAACCCGTGTATCAATTTGTAGGCAAACGACAACTAACCAATATTGAGGCTTCCCAACCATGCATACCGTCTCTATTTATAAACATTCTGTTGATGTCAATGCAGAGGTCTTGCACTTCATTTGTTAAGTTTATTCTAAATGCGTAATGTTTTTTGATTCCAGTTTAAAGGGAATTATTCATTATTTTCCAATTGTTTGCTTCTAGAACACACATTTTTATATTAACCTTATAACCTTACTAAATTCACTTGTTAGTTCTAGTAGATATCTGTAGATTGCTTATGATATACTGAATAAACAGGTTTGACATCTGCAAATAATGACATTTATTTCAGTTATATCTGCCCTTAGTATGAAAAAAAAAGGCACATTACTTTCGAGCGCATAATACATTAGAGTTTATCCAAGGTTTACAAGCCAAAGGTTCACAAACTCCATAGCATGCTTTTTTAAGTTAAGAATGATCTCTGGTCATGCTGCCTAATAAGATATTACATCCTCCTTTAAAAGTGACTGCCAGCCTAACTGGTTCAAAACTTCCTTTGATCTGCACATTCCCTCATTGTCTCTCCAAAGTATCACCCTTTTCTTGGTGGATGGAAACATTTTACTTCCTTTTTTTGTCAGCTAGAACTTTACCATCATGCCAGTTCCAGTTTGCTGGCATATCTACACCCAGAGCACGAGACAAAGTGCCCTCTCCTTTGTACCAGGAGAATTTAGAAGGCAACAGGAGATGAGAAATAATGCATAATATTCTATTACTCCCATGCATGTACACAAAAGTGCCATTGCAGAACCTAGCAATATTGTACTCATGGAACACGGAATGGACCAAAATACTAATAAGAATTTTTGGATGGGGATAATGGATGACTTGTTTTCTTTATTCTTTTTTCTGTCCTGTGTTCTTCAAATTAACTGTCATAAAACATGCATTGTTTTTCAACCATGAAATCAAAACTTTGTTTCCTAGAAGAAACATGAGAAAGTTTACAATCACTGGTTTTCAAACATATCATAATTATTTTATAAAGTTGATAGATGCAGGGCTTTGGGACTCTTCTTTGAACTGAACTTTTAAAAAGAGAAAACTTCTAGTTCTCTGTAATGCTAGTTGGAAGCACAGTATCTCCCTTTTATTATCCAATTAGGGTCATCTTTCTTGTCTTCACAGTCTTATGTGCTGAAACTTTGGATTATGTATGCCAAAGGCTTTTCAAGCAGTAGGTAAATTATAGTATATTATTTGGAGCTGTGTTTGCATACAAAGTTTTTGACAGAGGGTTTCTTTTTTGAAATATTAAACTGGAATATGCAAACTAATAGAATGTTACATGTCAATTATACCTCAATTTTAAAAATAAAGAGACAAAGAAATATAGAAAAAAATTATATTCATTGACATTTCATGAGTCGGTAATGCTCTCTGATTAAAAAAAATAAAAAAAGATTTTCGTATGTGATATAAGCAACATTTATGTGGTTATTTAAGTTTAAACATGGTAATACAAACTTTTACTGAAATTTCTTTCCTGAGTTCCTAAACAGCATATATACTATACAGTATTTAGTTAAGGATATTAAATAATTTCATGGATTTCCAAAATTCAATGCATTGCAAAACTTAATTATAAAAGATAGAATTCCTATTACATTCTATTCTAATGTAAAAACATTCTAATATTTCTCAGTTTTAGAATTGCATTAATGATGATTGATGTATTTGAGGTACTAGACTACGGGATGTGATGGGTTCTTGGATAATCTGTCTCTTGAGGGGTTGCAGTTCTCTACTGTGTATAGATTAATGGTTTCTCTTCTTTTTTAATTTGTTCCACTTGATTATAAATCCTTTGAGTTGTGACTTTGGATCCCTATTTGTTTGAATAACAGTTTTTAGGGGACACATTGACTGCCAGCCTCTGATTGTTTCTGTATTACACCATCTCATGGTGGGCAAGTAGAGACATGATAAATCTGGCTTCATGGCAGGGCATTAAAAAAAAAAGAAAAAAAAGCCTCAGAGGTTTTAAGTAACTGCACTCATGAGTCAACTGCTTGAACTAAATGCCACCCAAACTTAGGTGGTATTAATTGCCATTGGGTCTAAATGTTAAAATCAATGCATAGGGAACAGTAAAGAAGCTGAAGATTGCACACACCAACGTGATGATGGGTCACCAAATGGTAAAATGAACTATACATGTTGATTTGTGGAAACAGATGTCTTACAAGGGACCTAGCTACTGCCTTTGAATCATGAGTATTAGTCCAAAGGACAGGGCCGAGACCGATCTACAAAACCTGTGTAAGGAATGGACTAAATCTCAGGGAATGGGTTCTTTCCTTGACAGTGCAGAACTGGAGCCTGGGTGTCCTGTGGGGCAGTGTAAAATGGGGTCTCAGTTCATTCTCAGTTGGGGTAGATAACCAGATTTACTGCTTCTGCCTAGATTTCCATGATCTCTATAAAAGGGGAAGAGCTTGGAAGTAATCTGCCGGTCGGCACTAAGATGAAAACCATGTTACAGTATCCAAGAGTCGTGTAAGTTTCAGATGACATTACCGTAAGTGTGGGTTTCTCGTAATTCGTAACAAGCCCCTTTCCACCACAACTGGGTTTGTGTCAATGAGGTGACTTTTAGAAGGGGAACCAACCTTGAATAGAGGGTTGGAACTTTTGGACCCACCCCCGATTTCCAGGGAGGGGAGAGGGTCTAGAGGTTGAATCAATGGCCAATGGCCAGTGAGTTAATCAATCATGTCTGTGCAATGAAGCCTCCATAAAAACCAATAACAGTGTTGCAGGAAGGGGGACCCCTTCCAGGGCCTGAGAGTGGGTTCTGGCCTAACACTTGGAAATGAATTGTCCAAGGAGACACGCATGCTGACAAAGCAGGAGACTTTATTGAGAAAGGGCGCCCGGGCATAGAGCAGCAGGGTAATGGAACCCAGGAGAGCTGCTCTGCCACAGGGCTCGCAGTCTCGGGTTTTATGGTAATGTGGTTTGTTTTGGGGTTGTCTCTGGCCAATCACTCTGACTCAGGGTCCTTCCTGGTGGCACGCGCATCACTCAGCCAAGATGGATTCCAGTGCGAAGGACTCTGGGAGGTTGGCAGGACATATGGACTGGTGTCTCCTCTCTCCTTTTGACCTTTCCCGAATTATTCCGGTTGGTGGTAGCTTGTTAGTTCCACATTCCTTAGCAGGACCTCCTGTTGTAAGATAACTCATGCAAGTGGTTACCTTCGGGCCTGGCCAGGGCAGGCGGTTTTGGTCAGTGGTTCCCCTAACAAAAGGAGGGTGTTCAGAGCGCTTCCAGGTTGGGGAAGCAGATCCACATGCTGCCGTGCCGGGCCCCAAATTCCAGGAGGACATAGGCGCCTTTGTTTGGGACCTTATCCCATGTATCTTTTGATCTGGCTCTTGTTTGCATCTTTAAATATCCTTTGTAATAAAATGGTAATCTAGTGCATAAATAGGTTTCCTGAGTTCTGTAAGCTGTTAAAGCAAGTTAATAGAATCCAAGGAGGACGTCATGGGACGTCATGGGACGTCAGAACCTCTGACTTATAACCGGTCAGTTAGAGGCACAGGTTACAAGGTGGACCTATGACTGGCATTCTGAGGTGGAGGGGGGAACCCCCAGTTGGTAGCCAGTTGGTCAGAAACACAGGTGTTCGTTAACCCGGGCTTGCCTTTGGTGTCTGAAGAGGAGGGCGGTCTTGGGAGACAGGCCTTTGCCTGTGGAACCTGATGCTGTGACTCCAGGTAGATGGTGTCAGAACTGAGCTGCATTCTCAGACACCCTGCTGATGTCTAAGAATTGTTTGTTGGTTTGGAGAAGCTTCCACACACATTGCAGTGGGGTCCAGGAACTCAAAAAAACAAGGGCTTCAGCTGGTAACTTTCATAACTCTGATCTTGACTCTCTCACCATGCAACTGGACTTATTTCATTTGTGGTATTATATATTTAGAACTGCCTTTGTGGTCAGAACCATTTATTCTTCCTTCTTTATGATCCAAATGCTATACCAATTTTTCTTCTTCTTCTTGCCTTAAACCCATAGACATTGTCAGGGAACAGAAGTTGCCACCCCAAAATATGTCTCTAAGCTGGTTATTTTCTAAGAAACAGCAGAAACTCTGAAAACCAAGTAGGAGTTACTTTTTTGTAAGAAACATTTACATTTGTAAGGGAAATCTCCATTTGTAAAGGTGTCTCCCTCACTGTACCAGGAAGAGGAGGGTGACCAGATTTTCTAGAAACTTATCGGTGGAGAAGGCAGTATCTTAAATCTGCATCACAATCTTAGCCTCATTTACTGTATGTTTCCTGGTTACCTCCCATAACTGACTCTCCCAGCCCTCAACATCCTCCTTTGTCTTAAGCTGAGGATGGTATTTAAGGTGAGGGCTCTGGCCAGTTTGGCGAGTTACTCAGTTTTCCTGGGTCTCTTCCATGTATACATGTTATTAAACTTGTGTCTGATTTTCCCCTGTCAATCTGTCTCATGTCGACTTCATTCTTAGGCCATCCAGAAGAACCTAGAAGGGTAGAGGAAAATGTCTTCATTCCCAGCGCCATCCTTTGTTCAGATCTGCTCGTGGTCTCCTGCCTGCACTTCCCTCCACACTCAGCTGTCAGGCTCTACAGCGCTTCAGGTGACACCCACACCTGCCAGCATCCTTAACTTTCCTACCACTGTCCTCTCCTACCAGGGACGCGCAGAGAAATTCATCTCAGTTGAATTTAACTTGCCCCTCTTTCTCCACCTACACTAGAGCTTTTCAGGAGCTACTTTTCCTTGCATCACTCTAAAGTCCTCAACTCCACTGAGCATGGAAGTTACTGTGGTTTTTCGCCAACTCTCCCCACATTCTCCACGGTGGCCATTAAAACTCTCTGCTCCCCTGAAAACTCTAAACCCCACACTTCCCACCAATCTCAAGAGATGTGATAAATCAGAGAAAAATTAAAATATGCATATTTAAAATTCTCTCTACTTCCTGTCAAACTTACGCTGACTTAAAAAAAAAAGCACAACGTGAGAGTTGGGAGTTAGGTTTTATTTGGGGCAAAATGAGGACTGCAGCCCGGGAGACAGCATTTCAGATGGTTCTGAGAAACTGCTCCAAAGAGGTAGGGGGGAAGGTCAGTATATATGTGATTTTGGGGAACATACACGCAATCAAGCACATATATTTTTGCAGAACGTTTCTGCTAGTCTCGTGAAGGTTACCGCTAGTCATGAGGAGCAGTTGTCACCAAGAAGGATTTTAGTGCTTTTCTAGATGTGAGGAGTTATAAGAATTGGGCTCATAAAATAGGCTCCAGAAAAAAAAAAAAAAAAAAAAAAAAGGGGCTCCTGAAAATATCTAACTATCTGAAGACCTGTTTTGCCAGTTTTTCCCAGAGCACAGAGGGCCTCATTTCAGCTCCCCACCCTGAACTCCTTTCAGGGGGTGTTGAAAGTCAGCAGCTGAAGCAGCACATGATTTACTCCTTGTAGAGGTAGATGGCAAGTGCCAATGGCAAGTACCACTTTGTAGTTGACACTTAAAAACATTATGGATTCTACATTTAATTTTTCCTTTTCCTTTCTGAGAATAATACTTTCCTGTTTTGAAACTGTGGCCCAGATTTTAGAGCATAAACCATTAATTCAGGTTGAAGTCATTCTTAGGTACATCGGGTTGATTAGTCAAGAATTTTGGAACAGATTGCGGGGCATGATCCGTAACTGAAAGCTGTCCCTCCTTCTTCCTCGAGGTTCACTGAGGTGTCTGACGCCTGAAAGGGTGTTCCTGGCACAGGTGAGACAGTAATTCAGTGGACTGGCTTTCACATCATTGATAGTCTCACTAGATCATGTGTCTTTGCATTGAAGAAAAAAAATCTTTAAGGAGAGAAATTTTAGACTCAGCGCCAGTGAATGGGGAAGACGTTGGACTGCCAAAATAAGTGAAGGATTCTGGTTTCATCCAAAGCATGTCGTGTAGATCATATCATATAATGGGTTTCTTGAAAATGAATGAGGTCATACTGTCAAATCTGTGCCTATAAATATAGCCATGCTGCCAGTAGCATTCCTCTAGTTTTCCTTTAAATCTTTATCAGTCTCTCTTTCAAGCTTGGAAACTAGATTTCTATGCCTAGAATTAACATTATTGATTATCTTGAGTAGTAATGCATGGGTCACCAAGGGAGATATGGAGGGGTCAAATGGGTCTCCAGAACTCCACTCACCTGCTTTATAAAAGCTTTTGTTTTCTTTATATATTGGGTTTCTATGTGTGGACTCTGTGAATATTTTTTAAGTGCTTTATCTAAACAACTTCATTTTGTGCATTGTGGAATTGAAGTGTAACGAGGCAACTTAACCTAGGTCATGAAAGTGGTTTACTATGTCTCTATTTGTTCAAAAAGGAGGGTTCAAGGCTGATCACAGAAACACCTGTGAGATATGATGGAATGTAAAACAGATAAGGTAATAGGGGTAGGGAACACTGACATGTGTTTAATAGATATTTTAGGAGCTAAGAATTCTCCATTTCCCAGTGTCTCCTTTCCCATACTTCCTTCCCAGAGTATGACACTACAGCTCCCACCAAGTGATGGTTTTCTGACACCACAGGGAAATGAACCAGAAACAGTCCAGATTTTCCTTCCTGAGAACTGAGACTCCTTCCACTTAGTTTTCGAGTGGAATTATGAGATTATGAGGCTATGGATATCATTCTGGGGGGAAACTTTTGTGTTATCCTTTATTTCTTTTGTATATTGGACTTTTAAGTAAGATTATTTTTTAAAAGAGCTACATGATTATTAAAAAAACTATCAAAACACAATTATTTAGGGCATTATAAAACTGATGTTAAAGAGGTGATCTAAGCTAACTCATGTAGTTGAGTTACTAAGTTCCATCTTACTTAAAAATGGGAGCAGGCAAGAAAATCTAGAAAGCATAATAAAATACATGCACAGAAATGAGGAACCTTTTGGTCCCAGAGATAAATGGCAAGAATGATTGACTTGGTTCCCGATGGCTCCCAATGACAAACTCTAACCAAACATTTCTGCCCTTAGTTTTCTTCAAGTACTTGGATTCCCTATAATAAATTCTTCTAAAGCTGGATTGAAGACTTTAATTGGTTGTCTGGCAAACAGTAACTCTGAAGCTTAAATTGTTGCTAGAGGTTGGATACAAGGGGATCTTACGGAGTCAAAGAGAAAAAGGAAATAGAATCAATTACGTTGTTCTTAGGAAAAAAGAAGTGTTCAAAATAAGTACAACTATTCCTTATAATTATAACAGAGAAATAGATCCCCTGGGTCTTCACAGAATAAGCTTTGTGTAATATGGCAAATTATCTTCAGGAACATCCTTATAATAATAAACACGACAGTGAGTTTCACAGGGTTATATGTATTAAATTTCTTAATATAAACCAATCATACAATATCAAAGGGAAAGTTAATAAAGGCAGTTCAGCGTGGGTGGTCCTGGCATACATCCTGGGTACAACTAGTAATGATGTTGTGAGAAACCAGGTCACCTAGTTCTTAGTTTATTGCTCTTTTTTCCTCCCTACATCTTCTATGAAGGGAAGCCGTAGACATATACATACGTGTCTAAGAGAGAGACAGGGGTAGAGAGGTACAGACTGACTTCCATGTGATGTTTACATGTCAATGCTATGTTCTAAATTGGTGAATAAACACACACACACACATACACACACACGCATACACTGACTGCACCTGGTATATGGGAAGAAGAGTCAGTCTTGTGGCAGGATCTAAAATGTATTGACTGTCATAAGGTAGTTCTATTTTTAATTTTTTGAAGAACCGCCATTCTCTTTACTATAATGGCTGTGCCAATCTACATTCCCACCAAAAGTGTGCAGGTGTTCTCTAAATTCTCCACATCATCCTCAATACTTCTTATCCTTTGTGATTTTTTTTTTTAATAATAGCCATCCTAACAGGTATGCGATGATGTCTCATTGTGGTTTTGATTTGCATTTCCCTGAGGATTAGTGACCTTGAGAATTTTTTCATATACCTGTTGGCCATTCTTATGTCTTTGGAGAAATGTCTATTCAGATCCTTTGCCCAAATTACAATCAGGTTTTTGATTTTTCACTCTTGCAAAGAGTAGGAATTCCTTCTACATTTTGGAAATTAACCCCTTATCAGATATATTTTTTGCACATATTTTCTCCTGCTCTGTGGGATGTCTTTTCACTCTCTTGATTGTTTCCCTTGCTGGTCAGAAGCTTTTCAGTTTGATACAGTCCACTTACATATTTTTGCTTTGTTGCTTGTGCTTATGGTGTCATATCCAATAAGTAATTGCCTAGATCAATGTCATGAAACTTCTCCCCTATGTTTTCTTCTGGGAGTTTTAGTTTTAGGTCTTACATTTAAGCCTTTAATTCATTTGAGTTGAGGTTTGTGTATGATGTAAGATAATGGTCTACTTTTATTATTTTGAATACGAATATCCAATTTTCCAGTAAGCCCAATTCTAATTATGTATCTAAAATAATTGAAATCAGGATTTGGAAGAGAATGCCTGGGCTCCCATTATTCACAGTAACCAAGATATGAAAACAATCTAAACATCCATCAAATGAAGAATGGATAAGAAAAATGTCTTATAGATATAGAGATGAATATTATTCATCTTTACAAAAGAAGGAAATCCTGCCATATGCAACAACATGGAAGAACCTAAGGGACGTTATTCTAAGTGAGATAGGCCAGACACAGAAGGACAAATACTGCACGATTACACTTACATGAAGTATCTAAGATGTTCAAACTCATAGAAGCAGAGACCATGCTGGTGGTTGCCAGGGGTTGGGAAAAGGGGGAAGGGAGCGTTCCAGTTCAGTGTGTATAAAGTTTCAGTTCTGAAGAATGAGTAAGTTCTAGAAATCTGCTGTACACCCCTGTGGTCATAGTTCACAATCCTGTATTGTGCACTTGAAAGTTCCCTGAGGGTAGATGTCATTGTGTTCTTACTACAATAAATAAATAAGTACATTGGCAGTGGAGATGACTCTCTTAATTAGGAATATGGAAACTCTCAGAAGAACTCTGAAAGCCATCGTGGTATGTATTTCCCTGGGTCCTTGGTTGCTTCCTACTTTATAACTACTCATCAACAGTGAAGCCATCTAAGCTACAGGTTCTAATCTGAGGAAATGCCTAGTCTGAAAATTCATACTTTGGCTTATTAGTTTTACTTAAACACTTTAAATTAAATAATAAATCTCAATGAACTTTGAGAGAGTCCTACCACAGTATGTATTTTGTACATGAAAGCAGCTAATAAAGGGAACCATTTTCCTGGGATCACTGCAATATCTGGGATTAAAGGAAGCATCTATCTCTCTTCACCAGCTTTGTCTTCTTTGTACTAACTCTTCCTCCCATAATTCTCTTTATAAGTAGTACAGCTCTGGTTGCATAGGATTAAATATCTGTGGTGTTGACTATACTGTATTTCATAAGATGTTAAATCACAAAGAGACGAATCATCTCAATTTATTCCTTAATATTAAAGGTAAGGAAATATGGACTCAGCAAGGTAAAAGCACTGACCTCAAGCCATGTAACAAATAGATGACAGAGGAAGAGTGGAACCCAGGGATGCCCATCTTTAGATGGTTCTTGATGTCCCACTTATAGATGACATCAGTCCCCAGATGTTCACTCCCTGCCCCCCCAACATTCTCTGGTAATTAAATGAAAATCTGACAACCTCAAAAGGTACACTGAGGACTTCCCTGGCGCTCCAGTGGCTGGCACTCCACACTTCCACTGCAGGGGGCACGGGTTCCATCCCTGGTCAGGAAACTAAGATCCCACATGCTGCACAGAGCAGCCAGAAAAAAAAAAAAAAAAAAAAAGATACCGACCTCCATCATCACCATGTTCAATTCTCTGTCCTTCTTTGTTTCTGTGTCTATTCACTAATTTTCTCAGGTGTCAGTGTCTGTAGTGTTTTATAAACTGTAATTAAGTAGTATTAATTTGTTCATGCTGACTTGCCTTGATTCAGCCTGTGTGTCTCCAGTTTCCTGTGAGCCAGTCTCTTCTTTTGTCATATCCCGTGATGAGGGGTATTTCATCTGGAGATAAACTCAGAGAGTTCTCCTGCGTTGTGAATTCAAATGGTTCTCTGTGCTGTCCGCTTACTGGTCCTAGTGCCTTTCTGCACAATAAAGCTGATATGAAGACTCACATCTGAGGAACTTTCACCTTTTTGCTGCCAGAACTCAATTCCCTTTCGAGCTTACTCTTTATGCTTGTAGCATCTGCCTATATTCCTGAAAAATCCCGAAGACACATTTGTATTGGGCACATACTCTGTCCCACGATGCGTAGGTAAAATAAACACAGTGGTGGAAGACATGATGTCTAAATGTGATGTCTGTTCCTTCACTAATCTTTTAATTAAAAAAGAAAATATTAAACAGATAACTATGCAAAAAGTTAGCTAAATTTGTTATAAATTATAAAGAAATACAGAGAATTGCAAGAGAGTAAACCAGGGAGACCTAAACTAGTCCAGAGAACATTCGAGACGTTTTCTCTTCTCCATCTAGCCTGTATTCCAGTTTCTTTCAATTACGAGGTTAGGAGATACTTCTTCTAACCTCGTTCCCCTCTAAACAATACCCTTGGCTAGTCATTGATCTAATTTTTCTGTGTCTGTGTTACCATGATGTTCCTAGAATACAACACAAGTTTTCACACGATGATATTCTGAACAACAAGGTGTAGGGTGTGGCTATCACAGTAACAATTGCACATGCTCGATCCCCCCTTATGTTTGTTATTTTAGAATTATGTTTTGTGTTTAATGTTGGATGTAGCATTAAAAGTATAGTGTTATTATAAAATACATCATGCTAATTACGTGTAGACTACTGTATCATGAAGAGACGAAAGAGGACCGTCCAATGGTGCAGGCTCTACTGAACAGGGAGCAGTGGAGGAGTTCTAGGCGAAGCTGCCCGAGACGTCACTGGAGCTGCTGTCACTGGAGCAGCTTCAAAGGCAATGGGTAAACGTAGTGGGCAACTTGCACCTGCTTCCTTAGTGGGTCGTGGTTTCCCAAGTCTTTACTGAACCTGACACACGAAAGCACTCTGTGAAGGCACGTCGTGTGTGGATATGGAACAGACATGGGACAGAGACATGTATTGGTCAGAAAGGACCAGGTGATAACAACTTTGAAATCCCAAGAGCTTAAAGAGACAGAAGGTTATTTATTGGTCACTCTCTTCATGCCTTATGTGCTCTGTCTAGTGACTGCTCCACTCTGGGACCCGGACTGTGGAGGGACCTTCTGATGTAAGTGGCTTCCGGGTCTCTGGGGGCAGATAACGAATGAGTCTCGGGGTGTCTTGCCAGTTCCCTTATGCCTTAGGATGGATGAGAAACAAAGTCCGTCTGTCCTCAGCCCATGGGCCAGAACTGGTCACTTGACTGCCTGTCAGGAGGCAGGGAAACCTGGGACAGCAAAGAAAGTAATTGAACAGCACGGTTGTCCCTGGCCCCGAATAGTAGTTTGTTGGTTTTTTGCTTTGGTTTTATAATTTCTTTATAAAGATCCTTTGTCAGAAAATAAATGTATCAGAATTTTTAACTTTTTATGGGTGATTTTGAGGCTTGGGGAACCTCCAGAAAGTGTAAAAATTTTATTGACTCATCAACTGTCAGTTTCTAGAGTTATAAAGGGGTGTATTGACTCATCAACTGTCAGTTTCTAGAGTTGTAAAGGGTGGAGAACATGCTTTTTGTGAAGCATTTATGGCAGTGTCTTGGGCACTGAAAACTTCATCTCTTGAAGGTTCCCCCTACCTCCCTCTGATGTCTTCTGTGAGAGCAAGCTTAACTGTCACCACTTCTTGGCTAATTCCACAGAGTTTTGCATTTTATAGCAGAACATATATATAAGTCCTGCTGTAGGGCCAACATGTTAAGAGTGTGATAAATAATTTAAGTTGCTTCTAATATGAATACGCCAGCATTTGGGCAACACCTTGACATGCGTATGTAACAGTTTGTTGGATGATGAACTCCGAAAACATGTAAAACTGTTTTCCTAAAATGGAATAATGTCATTAGAGGATCTATTAACTTCAAAATAAAGCTGCACAGTGGCTGTGGTTTGATATTTAAGGTTTAGCTGATCATACATTATACAAACATGATCTCATGTTATATCTTTGTAGACAGGAAAATAAGATTAGGGTAAGAATGACAAATGTTATGTTTACACAAAACAATTTAATTCTAAGTAACACATTTTATCCTTTGGAATGCAACCTCTACTTTTTCATCATTAAATGGTGAGTATTGACCATTTATATAAAAATTAGGATTCAAACGAATTTTTCAATTGTCGAGCCAGTGTTTGTATAACATAGATTTGAAGAACAAAGATGAACTCTTGAAAGATATATTTTTACAGGACATTTTTAAAAACTGAATTTTTTACAAGTTTTTAAAATAAGTAATACAGCAAATGCTGTACAATCAGATAGCACAGGAGAGTTAACTGTAAAAAGTCTCTTTAGAGTCTTTATAAAACCACAATTTGTGGACATCATTTTTTTCTTATTCTATATATTAATAGTACCTCAGGAAGAACAGTGACTAATTAAGGTAATTGTGCCTTAATTACCACACACACACACACACACACACACACACACACACACTCCTGTCATAACAACAACCAGATATTCATTTGAAGGCGTTTTATCAAATGATGGATTTTATCAAATGCATTTTAGCTCCTGCGGAGATATGTTTATCCTTTGATATCTTATTCTGAATTATTTTAATAGATTTCAAATATTACTATATTGATTTTATTCTACTTCAAGCTTTAATATCTCATTTGGAATATTTGCATTATTAATCATAAGTGATATCAGTCTAGAAATTCGGTATATGTGTGGTCTCTCTGATTTTGTGTCAAAGTTTTTGCATTGCGTACCAAAAAAAAATATTGCTTTCCCTTTCCTGTGCTCTAAAAGAGAGTATCTCTTCTTTAAAGTCTGCTAAATTCACCTATGAAATTGTCTAGAGCTTATTTATTTATTTTGTGTGGGAAGAATGTAGATTTTTTAAAAACTGTCTCTTTTTTTTGTATGGTAATATTACTTTAGACTTTAGTAACTCCTCAATAGCATAAAATATTTATGTATCTTGAAAAATAATCAATTCCATCTTGGTTTTCAATGCATAAGCATCAATTGAAAAAATCCTAAGCTTCTTTTTTTATATTTGGGTTTATTCGCCTATATTACTTCTAATTTAATGTATGTGTACACTCTCCTCCTGCCTTTTTTTCTTGACTAAGTTAACTAATGATTCTGGTTCTTTTTACCTAACAATTCCTTCTTCAATTCATGTCGCTTGATTCCAGGAGGAATCAAGTTGCTCCTTCAACACTTTGCTTAGAAAACTCCTCAGCTAAATATCCACTTTCATCGCCAGCTACTTCTGACTTCCACAAAACACTAGAACACACACACATTTCAGCAAGTTATTTGCCACCTTGAAACATTAACCACATTTTCTCCATTGTCTGATAACTTGATCCTCATTTCCACCTGAGGCCTTGTCAGAAAGGCCTCTACCATCCATACTTCTACCAACATTCTGTTCGTGATTACTTAGGTATTCTCTCCAGCTCTCCTCTTTGTCTCTGAGCCCTCACTAGAATCACCATGAAAAGTCCGTTCATGGCAATAGTGTCTCCTTCTACCACGCACCTCAGAACTCTTCCACCCCCTCCCCATTGTCTAGTTCCAAAGCCACTTCCACATATTTAGGTATTTGTTATATTTGTTACAGTGGCACCATACTTCTTGGTACCGAAATCTGTATTAGTCTGGTTTATCCAGGAAAAAAAAAATAACACACACACACACAAGAATTCCAAGATCTGCAGTTGGCCAGCTGGAGATTCAGGGCAGCCGATGGTACAGGTGCGTCCTGGGTCCACAGGCAGCAGCCCAGTGTCTCAGCTCAAACGTAGGCAGGCAGAGAAGCAGAATTCTTTCTCACTCAGATTTTTATTCTATTCAGGCCTTCAACTGATTGGATGAGGCTCACGCACCCTGGGAAGAGCCATCTGCTTTACTCAGTCTCCTGACTCAAATTCATCCCATACAGAGAGCCCTCACCTGGGAACCTAATAGGCAGGCGCCTTGATCTGAGATGATCAGCCTTCAGAACATTGAGAAATAAATTCCTGTTGTTTTAGCCACCTGGTCTATAGTGTTTTGATATGTCAGCCCAAGACGTCAGCACAACTGAATTGTGCCTTAAAAATAGTTAATATGGTAAATTTTATGATATGGATACTTTACCACCATAAAAAAGAAACAAATAACCAATAGAAGTGGAAGGAAAAATAGGTGATACCACTATTACAGTTGGAGACTCCAACACACCTTCATCAGTAATTGACACCATTGATTGATATACATTGTATTATTCTAAGTGTACAATATTTTGGAAAAGGAGGAACAATAAAAGATGGATGGTTGTCAGGAGTTTGGGGGCAGGGAGGGACGAATAAGAGGAACACAGAGGACTTTTAGGACAGTGAAATCATCGTAATGGTGAATACATGTCGTTGTACATTTGTTGGAACCCATATAATGTACAACATGAAGTGAGCCGTAATGTCAACTATGGAATTTAGTGAAAAACAACCTATCGACAGTGGTGCATTAGTTGTAACAAATGTACTACACCAAGGCAAGATGTTAGTGATAGGGCAGATGAAATGATGAGGTGAGTGAATATATGAGAACTCTCAGTACTTTATGCTTTTTCTGCAAACCTAAAACTGTCCTAAAAAATAAAGTCTGTTAATAAAACAAAAATCCAGAGGGAAAGACAAAATTCATAACACATACAACTAGAAAACCTGGTATTCATCCTGAAAAATTTCAACCTACTTTCTGTGGAACCCTAGTGTTTCATAAAGGGGTCTAGGAGACAAAAACCATGGAGCATGGAGATTCTGATGGGCGGGTGCAGTTGAGAGGAATATAACGATATTACCAAGCTGACTGCATACCACTTCATTTCTTACTGGTTTTATGCTTGAATTCCATCCTTGATTTCATTTAGTATGAGTTTAACCACTAATATTTCTGAAAACAAGGTGTATTTCTCAAGATAAGCTGGGCTTCTCTTCTGTGAAAACTAAACTTATAATGGTCTCCGACAGTAAGAGTTTATTTTCTGGTCATGAGTCAGTCTGAGGAAGGTGATGTGGGTCAGCTCTAAGCTATAACTTAGGTCTTTAGGTTGCTTCTGTTTTGTTGTTTCAGTATTTTGAGGGAAGAGAAGGAGCCTGGTATTGGCTGCTGGAAATGCCATAGGTCACCTCTGCTCACTTGCCACTGGCCTTTACCAGTGCTTTGTCCCAATTTAACTGCAAGACAGGCTGTGAAATATGCACCTGTCGGGGGCCCAGGGAGATGTCAGGTGACCACCTATCTAGTCTCTGTCACTCGACGGACAGTCTATACTTAAAATAGTTACAAACTGATGGGAATTTGTCACCGAAATAGCATCAAAATATCAAAATATCTTGATGGAGAAAATCCAATTTAGGATCTTACTTATGTTTGTGAAGGTTGCAAGTTTGTGTTAAGAGCAAATCTTCTCAACTTATAGACCCAGCAGAATCAGAAATCAAGCTGTGTAGCAATCTGTGAAACATCGTGTTTTTGTGTGTTTGCTTGTATTCTGTTTTTTTGTTTTTTCAGACTCCATGATACAGTTCTATGAATGAATTATAAAATGAGGTTCTGGCAGCTTCTTTTGGGGGATTCTAAATATATAAGTTTGGTGTAATATGAAGTGGTGTAAGATTGGACTATCGTTGAACTAAAATATCACCCTAACCGTGCTCTTTGTGCACAACGCAGCAAAAGTTTAAAAGAAAACAACACTGGAGAAAAAATACGACCCATTCGAGTCAATTAACAACTTTTACTTAGGAACCTGATCAGAAGTGACAGTCTTCCCGACCAGAAATAACACCAGGTTTTGTCTAATTAACATCACCCCTTCACTATGCAACACTTTAAAGTTTCTTCCTAGAGTTGGTATAAGTTCAAATTAAATGGAAAAAATAGATCTTATACACGAATGCCAGGATTTCAAGGGGAGTGAGTAGCACAGGGAAGATGGCAGTGAATCTGGCCAAATCCAAGTGTCTCCTGACGGATTTGAAAAGTTGTCAGAACCCAGTATACAAACCTCAGTCTTCAGGCTCAGAGAAAGAAACTTTTTTTTCAGGTTACCAACTGTGGGTCTACTTGTTGGTGAATATTTAAATTATTTGTCATAGCTTTAGTCAGGTGTAATTGGTATACAATAAACTGCACCTATTTAACATGTCTGATTTCATGAGCTTTGAGATATGTATATACTCTTGATACCATTACCTCAATGAAGACAAGGGACACATCCATCACTCCAAAAAGTGTTTTCAAAATCCTTGTAATCTCTGCCTCCAACCCTTCCCCCACCTCCTCCTGTAGCCACTGACCTGTTCTCTGTCACTTTAGTTTACCTTCTCTAGAATTTTTGTAAATGAAGCCACCCAGCATGCAGTCTTTTTTTGTGATCCTTCTCTCACTGAACAACTCTCTTGAGATTTGTTCACGTGTGTATTCATTATTCATTCTTTTTATTGCCGAATTTGATTTCATTCCCTGGGTATACCACAGTCTGTGTATCCATGCCCTTGTTGCAAGGCTGGGTTCCTTCTAGTATTTGATGACTACAACAAATAAAGCTGCTATGAGTGTTAATGCAGAAGTTATTTAATGGACATGTAATTTCATTTCCCTTGGATAATTACTAAGGTGTGGAATAGCTGGATGATACAGTATGTATGTCTAATATTTTAAGAAACTGTAAAAGTATTATTCAAAGTAGTTATACCATTTTATATTTTCACTAGACTTGTATTGGAGTTCCAATTTCTGCTCAAGTTTGCAAATGTTTGTTGTGGTCAGCTTTTTAAGTTTTTTTATTTTAATCATTCTAATTTGGTTAATGATGCTGAACTTGTTCTTACTATCTATTTGCTATCCATATATCTTTGATGAGGTATCTCTTAAAATTGTTTGGCCATTTTTTATTGGGTTGTTTGATTTTGTATTTATTAATTTGCAAGAGCACTTTGTATGTTCTGGGTACAAGTCCTTTATCTGATATATAATTTTAAAATATTTTTCTAAATCTGTGTCTAATCTTTCCATTTTCTTACCAGTGTCTTTTGAATAGTAGAAGTATGTAATTTTAATGAAATATCTTTTATACATGTGTTCCCATATGAATAGTGCTTTTTTGCGTAGTATCTAAGATACGTTTATCTAACTCAAGGTCATAAAACATGTGGTTGTTTTTTTCTGTAGAGGTTTTACAGTTTTAGGGTTTGCATTTAGGTTTGTGATTTGTTTTGCACTAAATTTTGTAAGTGGGGAATAATACTTTATTCATATATATATTCAGTTGTGCCAGCACCATTTATGACAGAGACTATCCTTTATCTACTCAATTGCCTTTAAACTTTGTCAGAAACTAGTTGTCCATATATGTGTGGGTCAGTCTCTGGATTCAATATTATATTTCCTTAACCTACTGTCCATCATTAAACCAATACCACATGTCATGATTACTGAGGCTTTAAATAAGTCTTGAAATCAGATAGAATTATTACTCTATATTTCTCCTTTTTTCAAGATATTTGGTTATTGGGGTCCTTTGAATTTTCATAATAATTTTAGAATAATTTTGTCAATTTTTACAAAATTTTTAATTTTTCTACTTCTCCAAAACCTTCAACTAGGACTGAATGAATGTATAGACCAATCTGGGGAGAATTGACATACTAACTATATTGAGTTTCTGGTCTGTGAAAATAGGATATTCCTCCACTTATTTAGGTCCACCTTAGTTTCTCTCTCTCAGAAGTGCTGTAGTTTTCAGTGTACAGGTCCTTCATGTCTTTTGTCAGAATCTGAGTCAGACAGAATCTGAGGTGACCCCCATGATCTCCAGCTCCTGATATCCTTGCTTGTGTGTGATCCTTGCCTCTTGAGCGTGGTTGGGACCTGTAAGTTGATTCTAACCAACAGAATACGGCCAAGGTGACAGGCTGTTAAGTTATGTTTGTGTGATTATGTTATATAAGATTCGGTATCCATCTGGCAAAGACACTCTGTCTCCCTTGCTGACACTGAGGAAGCAAGCGGCAACACTGGAACGTCCACCTGGCAAGAGACTGAGGTTTTCCTCCAGCCAACAGCCAGGGAGACACGCAGACCCTCAGTGTCAGAGCCCTCAAGGAACTGAATAGCACCAACAACCACGTGAGCTCAGAAGCAGGTCCTTCCCCACTTGAGTCTCACAGGAGACCACAGCCTCGCTGACACCCTGCTGCAGCCTCACAAGACCCTGAAGCAGAAAACGTTGCTAAGCTATGCTCTGACATTTTTCTGTCGTTCCTGATATTAGGGCTTAGCTGTACGTTCAGGCTTATATTCATCAGCTTGAGGAACTTTCCTTCTGTGACCCATCCGCTGAGAGTTTTTTTAATCAAGAATTTATGTTGGATTTTATCAAATACGTTTTCTCTCTGTTTATTGAAATAACAACATGAATTTCTTTTAATTTGCTAGTATAGAAAATCTCATGGACTGATTTTCAAATTTTTACTGGACCTTGCATTCTTAGGATAAACTGCAATTGATTATTATATGTTACGGTTTTATTTATTTTTGGATTGCATTTTCGAAATCTCTTTAAATTTTTGCGTCTATGCTCATGAAGGAAATTGGTCTGACATTTTTGGTTTTTCCTTGTGTTATCGTTGTCTGCTCTAGGTATTGGGGTACTGCTAACATCACTGAGTGAGTTGGAAAGTATTCCCACCTCTGTATGTTCTAGAAGAATTTGTGTAGGATCGTTTTCACTCTTACGTGAATGTTTGGTATCATTTTCAGTGAAGCAATTTAGACCTTGATTTTTCTATGTCATAAGGCTTTTAACCACAAAGTCAATTTCTTTAACAGACATAGAACATTCAGGTTATTTGTTTCTTCATAAGTAAGCCTTGGTGTTTGTGCCATTGAGGACTTTTTCTGTCTCAGCTAAGTTGCTGAACTTATTTACATAGAGTATTCATATCATCTCTTCATGTTTTTATATCTGTAAAATTGAGGTGATTTCACCTTTGTTATGGGTAATTGTGTCTTCTCTCTTTTTTTCCTGATCAATCTGGCTAGAGGTTTACAAGTATTATTGATCTTCTCAAAAGAATCGGTATTTGGTTTCCATGATCTCTTTCTATTGTTTTTCGATTTTCTATGTGTTGACTTCCACCATCATCTTTATTATTTTCTTTCTTTTATTTACATTGGTTCAATTACCTTTTGTATTCCTAGTTTCTTAAAGTGTGAGCTGAGAATGTTGATTTGAGATCCTTCTTCTTTTCTAATATGGATGATTCCCCTTAAGCCCTATTATAACAGCATTATAACAAATTTTCAAATGGTGCATTTTCATTATAATTCAGTTCAAATACCTTTTCATTTCCTTTTGACCCATGAATTATTTAGAAATGTTATTATTTTCCTTTTGAAAAATCAGGGACTTTCCACTGATCTGTTATTGATTTCTAATTTAATCTCATTGTCATCAGAGAACATTCTTTGTATGATATGAATTATTTCAAATATATTTGAACCTCAGTTTATAGCCCAGAAAGTGGTTTCTCTTTAAATCTGGTCTTTATGAACTTGAGAAGAATGTATTTTCTGCTGCTAGGGGGTAGAGTATCCTGTAAATAAATGTCAATTAGGTCAGTTATGCTTCTCAAGTCTTCTGTATCCTTGCTGATTTTCTATTTGTTCTAGCAATTGTTGAGAGAAGAATATTGAAATCTCCAGTTGCAATTTTGGATTAGTCTATTTCTCTTGTCGTTCTATCAGTTTTTACATCATGTTTCTTGATGCTTCATGTCTTAGTCTTTTTGGGCTGCTATAACAAAATACCACAGACTGGGTGGCTTATAAACAAAAGATGTTTATTTCTCATCGTTCTGGAGGGTGGGGAGTCTAAGATCCAGGTGCCAGGTCCTGTTCTAGTGAGAGTCTTTCTTCTGGTTCATGGCTGGTGCTTTCTTGCTGTGTCCTCACATGATGGAAGGGAGAAGGGTCATTTTTCAGCCTTGTTGATAAGGCACTAATCTTATTCAGAAGGGCTCCACACTCATGATTTAAATACCTCCCCAAAACCATCACCTTTGAAGATTAGGATTTTAACATATGAATTTGGGGTGACACAAACATTGAGACCATGGCACTCTATTATTTAGGGTTGCTTTCTCTTCTTGATGACCTGACCTCTTTATCATTATGAAATTATCTTTATTCATGCTAATATTTTTTTGTTTTGAAAAATATTTTTGTTTGTAACTATATTTTAATATAGTTGCCCCAGCTTTGATTTAATTCATATTTTCATAGTATATTTTTACATTCTTTTACTTTTAACCTACTTGTTTCTTTACAAAGTTAAAATTTATTGTAGGCAACCTATAGCTGGGTCTTGCTATTTTTATCCAATCTGACAATCCCTGCCTTTTAAATATGGTATTTAGATCACTTAAATTTAATGTGATTGTTGATATGGTTCAATTTAAATCTGTCATTTTATTTGTTCTATATTTGTTCCTCTTTTTCTTGTTCCCCTTTTCCTTCTTTTCTGCCTTCTTTGAGATCATTTGTGTGTTTTCTTTTAATTTTTATATTTTATCTCCTTTGTTAGCTTATTAGGCATAAGCTCTTATTTTATATTTTAGTGGATGTTTGGGGGTTTAAAGAATACATCTTTAAAATACCACAGGCTAACTTCAAATTATATTATGCCATGTCAGTTAGAATAAGAACTTTATAACGATATGTCAATTCCATTTCTCTCCTCCTGATATTTGTGTTCCTGTTGCCATACAATTTATGTTTACAGGTATTATAAACCCTACACTTCATTGTCATTTTTCCCTTAAAACAGTTCTTTTTTTAAAGAGATTTAAATAGTGCCAAAAAACTTATGTATTTAATCACAAAGTCATCTTTTCATTTCTTTGTGTAGATCCATATTTCCATTTGGTATCGCTTTTCTGCTGTTCGTATAATATTCCTTAACATGGCTATTACTGGAGATCTACTCCAGGTGAATTCTTCCACCTTTTCTATGTCTAAAAAGTCTTTATTTTACGTTCATTTGGAAGCTATTTTTGTTGAAATAGAATTTGAGACTGGCAAATGATGCGAATTTTATGTGTTGTGTTGGGAGCAGAACCTCCCCAAAGCCTCACTGTTATGTTCAAAGAGCTCTTTCCTTTCCCAGCTGTTTATCATGCTGTTCACATTCCTTTAGTTGTGACATCTGGCATTAGACAATTTTTCTTTATCTTTTGCTTGGTCTTTCATCATGGGCTTCTATTTTCACACTTTTTCTCTCTTAATCCTGAAAGAGTTATCAAAGGGCAAGTCCCTGAAGCAACCCTGTGCCCCCCACATGCACCACTGTGGGCATCACCTTCCTTTCCTGTCAAATGAGTTTAAGGAAGTCTTAAACCTTACTTTTACTTGGCATTCTCTTTTTCCTTGCACGGTCATAATGAACTTTCCTCAATTTTTGATTTTTCGCTTCTTATTCACTTGTATCTATTCTATGGCCTTCATGATCTGATTCTGTAGTTGGTAACAGGTATTTTGCTTTTTGAAATTAGTGAATTATTCCACATCTTTAGAGTGTTTCCCACGGTCATTTTATTAAAACAAGGTACTTCACCCAATCAGAGTACTAATAATGAAAAGAAAGTCTTTATTTCCCATTCCACGGCCATTCTAACCACTGTTAGCTGCCTTGGATTTTCACGTTGCTTTGAAATTTTGTTGTACATCTGCTTCCTTTGGCGTCTCACGGGTAGAGCTGCCTTTCCTCCAGTCATGTCTCAAGTATTTTTTAATTTTTCTTAAACTGTGGTGGCTTCCCTAGATTTCTTAAAAATTAAGGTACCCATCTTAACAGTACTCTTAGCTGTGAACTGCTTTTCTGATCACATAGTGGCACAGATTGTCCTTTATGTTTCATAAGTTTGTCTTGGTCCGTCTGCTTTAAATGAAATAACATCCCCTAAAACTATGACTTTTGAGTCATTACCAAGAACAGGCTTTATAGTCGTCATCTCACTAACTTAAACCAAGAATTTTCCCCTCTGAAGGAAAAGAAAATTGTCAACACGTATTCTGTCAAAAAGGCACCATCGATAACGGATTTAGGTGCTTTCTTTCTTAGTGATACATATCTATCACTTAAGTCAAATCCTTGACCTAAAACTGTTCTATAAGCATATATCAATTTTCTCTCCAAAAATATGACTCCTAAACATCTGCTTATACCTAAAATAAAACCCTACCCTCTGGACTGAATTATATTGCCTAAATCTTGCCTAATATCATAAGCTCTCTGTGTCCTCCCTTGTTTATTCTCACGCTTGACCTCATGGTTTCCCCTTCTCTCTCCAACAAAGCTCTCCTCTCCCTGAGAAGCCTCACCCCAACCCTCTTTGTCTCCCACTACTGGAATCCACTCTTTCCCTCCCCTCCCCACCACTGTTCCACTTCCTCCACCTCGCCTGCCTGCTAGGCAGCTCTTCCCCCTCTTGACCACAGGTGGTTACCAAAGCCACTGCTTCGGCATGGTCCTCTGGTTCTCCAACCCCCATCTGAGATCTGTGCTCCTTCCTTTTCTGTGAAGCCTCTCTCTAGCTTGATGAAGAGCAAGATTGATCATCAGTATCTCCTCTTTAATTTTTGCTGTCTTCACTCCAATCCTCTTTTTCTGTCTTATGTCTTTTCAGTTTGCCCTATTTCTTCCTGTTTTGCAAGGACCCCCATTTTCCAGCAAAAACCAAAACTTGGAGAAAAATTTCTTCACTTGATACAATCAAACCCCTCCAGGGCTTTCTCTGCTGTCATTACCTATGCAGGTTTTTTTTTTTTTTTTTTGGTCCAATTTGCTGCTCTTTCCAATTTGCTTCTCAATATTTGGTTCCAAACCTCCCCAGTCTTCTGACCATCACGCCCCCATAATTCCCTTCCTAGGATATTCAACTTAGATTTACAGGTCCTCACACCCATCCTTTAAGTTGGATGGGGCTGGGAGTGTCTATACCATTTTAAGAAGCAGAAACGGGCAACACTGCATTTCACTTTGTTATTTGATCAATTTAAAAACTAAGCAAACATTCTGACTATGGTGAACATAAGAAAACTATTTTGTTTGCAATTCCTTTGAATACAAATCTCAAGATGATACATATTTTTTCCTTCTTTAAATTAGTATAATGGAATTGGTAAATGAGCAGACTGGTAGTAAATTCTATAGCCCTTGACAAACTTCTGTTTAATCCCTACAGCTATGGCATCAATTGGGTCAAGCAGTAATATTTCCAAATTAGCATTTCATTTAAAGAGAAAACACATGCTAGAATTTTTCTCTCACATCTGCTTTCCCAGCCTGATCAATTCGGCAAGACTGAGATTATGATGAGGGACAGTCACATGAGAATACTTCAGGGAAGCCATTTGCTCTTTCTGAGCTGTAATGCTAGAAATTAGTTTAGGTGCAAGATACCAAATGATAAGAAAAAAAGAATTCTGTTTTAAACATCGTCACTTTTTTTTCAATAGCCATGTTATTTTCCATTCTTATAAGTACTCAAACAGGCAGTTGAAGATAAATAGGCATATATTCAATAAGACAAAATTTCTAAAATCCCCTTATAGTTACTTTATGCCCACTCCTTTTATATTGTTTCTCTGCCCCTTTGATGTGCTTATTTTCAAGACCCCCTTTTTCTTCGCACTATTGGATGAACTGCTACGTTAAATTAGCTGTCTTGTGTAAAGATGTAATTCAGTAATTCAGAACTCTGTAAGAAAATACTTCTTAGGAAGCAAATTCTTCTATCATGTCTTTTAAGGTGTATGTACAATTTAAAGGTTGAAAGGTCAATTTATGATTATATTACTCCAAAATAATCCTTTTGAGCAAGCAGTCGACGCGTTCTCCTAAAACTGTGTTCTATAATTAGTTATGGAGTTTCTGAATAGAACCTCTCCATCATCTGCCTTTCCTGTAACAAGTACGTATTAGCTCCTGTATTTTTATAAGAATCATGTGTAGTATTACACTACCGGATCGGTGGATATTTCCCCATAATTTATTTTAAAAATTAGAAGCCAATTTGCCCACTGCACTCAAGACTTGTCAGTGATCTCTTGAAAAAGTGGTGATTCATTTCTGTGCTACCTGTGGGATCTGACTTCAGTCCAAAGAAATGAGTGATTATTGACCTTTTCATCTACTATGTCGTGTTTTCTGATAATCCTCAAAGTATCAATTGATTTTCACATGCAAAATTCAGCTCTACAAATAAATATACGTTAGATGTTGTGTATTTAAAAATTTGGAAAGCCCCGTCCTGGAATTGAGCCTTTTCTCTGTTTCACATCCACAGAACTACGAGTCATCTTTAGCTCCCTGTCTGCTGTGTCCACCGGCTCCGAGGGGAGCTCATTTTCCCTGAAGGTGCTCTTAGACTGTAGTCATTAGAAAGATGTGAGAGTCCATCCAACTCTGCCAGCTTTGAGGCTTAGTTTAATCACTGTTAATGAAGGTAATGATTTAGTGGGTGGAAAAAATGAGTATTAGAATGATTAGACTCTACATGAGTTTCATAAGCAATCTCCGTAGAAGCTTTTTCTATGTCTTTGCTGATCCATTTAATTCCATGTGTGGAAATTATCCCTGAGAGTAAAGAGAGGTTGAAAAATCCTCAAACCCAAGATTTATTTAGGCAATTTTTTTTTAAGAGCTATACAATTTTAGCTTTATTTTTTCCAAATTCCAAAATAATGTTAGTCTGCCATTAAGGTTAAAAATAACTAATATTTAATGCCAGACGTAGGGGTTTCTGGCTAATGATAAACTGTGAGTTTTCTGTTGACACCTTCAGACTTTTAGAAAAGCAATAAGAAAAGCAAAACTTACAGGTAGAACGCACACACTGCAGATCTGGGAAGAATTTATTGCGGCCCAAATAAACAACTGGTTCTGTTACAGGGTGTGGGGAAATCTTCCTCCTCGCCCTGCAATGCTTCCTGCAAACCTCACTCTGCCTTGTTGATTTCTCAAGTGGTAAGAGATGTCTGAAAACACCATTATGATCAGAGTGGAAGAATGATAATAAATACTCAGAAGTCTGATTTTAATGCCAAATAACTCAGCAAACAAAACAACTTTGGAATAGCTGTAAAGGGCCAATGCTTGCCTCATGGTCTCCTGCTCTTAGTATTACCTCCAGAATTATTTTTTCACGGGGAAAGAAGAGGCATCTGTCTGAGCCTATGAGGTTGGGACAGTCTCTAAACTCAAGATAATTGGGAAACTGGAGTGACTGTGAGCTAATGTTTCTGTGATATTAAACAGGAACTGGTGTTCCAGCGTTTGCTAGAAAGCTTGACTGTCTCTGATGGAATGGATATGGTTGGAACAGAAGAAAGAAAAGACTTCTGTAGGCTTTTAAACTGGCTAAATTTGTATAGCTAATTCTTCATTAAGGAAATACATGGCTCATTTGGGAAAAAAGCTTGGCCCGTCTGTAACAATTTTAATATGTGCGTGTTTGAATACACAACTGCAAGAAGTATTTGCTTGAGTATGAGAAACAATTCTTATTCTTTCAAATATTAAAGAGTAATTCATGAAATTTTAGTTAATGTTGGATAATTCATTATTATGAATGAGATGTTTGTTAGAACAATGAAGTCAACTACATTCTTTGAAACAATTTTTAAAGTGTTTGGGGCGAGTGAGACATCATTGTTTTGAATGGTGTGTGATTGAACATAAAAAAGCCATCTTTAGGATGTTATTTAAGGAAATTACTTTAAATGCCTTTTGGGTCTAGCTCTGTGTTTTGTCTGAAGGTAGGACCAAGCTTCTCACTCTCTAGTTTCGGGAAGAAGGCTAGATTACCTTGTGTGAGGGAGACAAACAGTGGAGAGAGTGGTCCAGGAGTTTTGGGGAGGAGAGATGCTCAAACATGTAGCAAGTCATCATTTTCAAGAAGTGTCCTAAAAGTTGATTGTTCTCTGGGGTATTTCTGGAGCCCAGAATAAGGGAGAAAGTGTTAATACTGTTTTTGTCAGGATTTATTTTCTTCTAAAGATTGGATCTTATTGGGAAAAAAATCATTAACTGAAGACTGTTGCTTTTCTAGATGTGGTCAATAGAAAAAGGACTTATTGTAGTTTGCAAGTAGTAGTAGAGAGACATCATATTGGGTTAAGGGCTGCTAAGATCAAACTAATAAGCCTTACTGATTTATTTTGTTAAACTGCTAGTTTGAATTTCTGATTGGCTTTTTCGTGTTTGTGTCAGCTTCTTAAAATAAAAGTGGCAACAGTCCATGTGGGTTTTAATTGGTCATATAAACTGAGCTCCAGTGAAAAAATCATAGATGATTCATTTCTACACACAGGAATTTATCATCTTATGGGCTGAGTTGAAATTGGGAAAACATTTTATTTACTATATTATGTCTTTCTTCCTGGGTTCTATGTTGTGAAAGGTACAGTCTTATTTTATTCTTTTGGTGGTTATATAGTTGCCCAGAACACAAAATTGAGAATGCATACATGGCTATTGAATCAATGCAAAATAAAGTTGGTGTGTATTACAGGCACATGAATATATATATATAGATAGAGAGAGAGAGAGAGAGTGCCATCGTTTGATTGGGGAATTATTTTGAATAGTATTTCGACAGGAGAAGAGATGCAAATGTTAATAGGAAATTTTAATCAAGTATACCCCAGAGTGTAAGACATACCAGCCTAGAGACTGTCTTCGTTTTTCTGTGTGACCTGATTCATGAGGTTTTGAGTTTTACTGTAACTTTTTCATGATGCAGTGTAATTTATCCAAGTTGCACAGTACTGTGTGGAAACATTCTGTGGCATGTTTACTTCCTAATAATATTTTTGTGGGATTTTGGTAGGTTTAAATTGAAATAATAAGTAGCAATGTAAATTCAAATATCTCTGAGAAATTATTCAAAATTCAGAGTTTTGTAAAGGAATAGGCAGTTTCTAAAATGGTTTCTGAGACTGGATTGTTGGTTACATCAAAAAGCAAGAGGTTTGCTGTGTGACACGCTTGTATGATCTGTATGTGTACCTCCCCAAACCTAAGAAGGGGGTGTGTGTGTGAGAGACTTTATAGTGACAATCAGTGATGGCTCAGAGTCCTCAAGAAACGGAAGAGTTGATACTTGTGCCCTAGTGCAAGGACGTGGCTGTAGGTGTGACCTGCCATTTAGCTGAAGGATATAAACAGGGACCGGGTGGATGTTTCCAAGCGAGAGAAAAAAAGATTCAAAGAGAAATTGCATATGGTGAAAGGAGCAATGGCATTACGGAATTAAAACATGCAGGAGGAGGAATTAGGCTCAGAGAGAAGAGTGGACTAGTCTGTTTGTTTAAGCTCTTTCCATGGGCAGGCCTCCGTATTGAATGTCCTTTCCCTGTGCATCTTTGTTCTTCGCCCTTGACTGGCCCTCTTGCATCTTTTGCCTTCCACAGGAAGACCTTCTCTGCAGGCTCAGTCTAACCTGATCCACTCCTTAACCTCCTTTCCAAAAACACATCCAGTGACTCCCCATCACGCCTTATCACCTGCCCTCCTCTCTTTTCTGCTTATCCTCACCCCGGGCTGATCCAATCCAGTTTCTTGGCTTTTAATGACTCCGCATCTACTCCTCCCACACAACTATCTCTGATGAACTCCAGAAGCAACCTGTATCTAAACTGCTTACTAGACACTTCTGCTTGGATGTGTAGTGAGTATCTCAAATTCAACATGCACGAAAACGAGCCATTCCTCTCTCTCTGCCTCAGACCCATTTCTCACTCAGTCTTTCCACCCTCAGTCAATGGCAGCTCCGTCCTGCACTTTGCTCAGACCAAGAGGCTTGAAGTCACCCCGGCTTCCCTCCTCTTGAATCCCGCATCCTATCCACAAGGTAATACTTTCGTTTTCATGTTTAACTTCATGAAACAATGGTGGCAGGTCTTAGCACTCATTTAGATTGTAAGAATAATGTACATTTTGAAAAATCTTTTTCTAATGGAAATTTGACAAGTCATATTATATACAACTCAGTTATCCCAAACTGTTGAATGTGGATAAACTGAGTAGACCAGCCCATTACTGGTTAGTGCATGAATCAGAGATAGTATTTTAAATACTTAAAATTTTCTAAATATCAGGCTTATGTTAAATTAGATTTTGAACATTCTTGATGGAAAAGAATTACATACCTAAAGACTTAAATATTGTGACAATATATGTAATCTAAAAATGACCAAACCTTCAGAAATTTGGGGCACAATAGATTTTACTATGTGGATAAAAGTACACAGGAAACAAAGTAAGATGTGTATGTGGCGTACGTGTATAAAAAGATGCTGTAATCTCTTTTTTTTTTTAATTTGTTTATTTATGGCTGTGTTGGGTCTTCGCTTCTGTGCGAGGGCTTTCTCCAGCTGCGGCGAGCGGGGGCCACTCTTCATCACGGCGCGCGGCCCTGTCATTATCACGGCCTCTCTTGTTGCGGAGCACAGACTCCAGACGCGCAGGCTCAGCAATTGTGGCTCATAGGCCTAGTCGCTCCGCGCATGTGGGATCTTCCCAGACCAGGGCTCGAACCCGCGTCCCCTGCATTAGCAGGCAGACTCCCAACCACTGCGCCACCAGGGAAGCCCTGTAATCTCTTAATATGAGCGCAATCTTGCTTTCACATTATTTCCTTTAGATCCAAATTGGGAATTGGATAATTCTGTTATGTATCTTTTTATTTAAATTTTGGGTTAAAAAGTCACTAAAGTTTTCCCTGATCACATTTTCCCTCTCTAAAATAGTAATACGATATTGGTTATATTAAGAAGACATTTGTCTACAAAGATATAACTAACAAAACTATCAGATTCGTCTGAATAACGACATTCACTGTTTTGGGAAAAAAGTGAAATCTTTTGCACTACCAGCGTAAGACTGAATTTTGTGTATAAATTTATATGAGAGATGTTAAGCAATTTATGATATAGTGTATATTTTTAAAGGATAATACTCGGTTGCAGTCCTGTGAATGTTTTTTGTTGGGCATTTTAAGCAATTGTTATGGAAGATCCTCATAAAACAACTCAAATGAGAACCAAGGCCTTCACATCTACCATAAAGTGAGAGGTTCTTTCACATTGCATTGATAATGCAATTGTCAGTGGGTAGATTGACAATGGGTGGCACATTTTCTTCAGTACAGTATTTCAAGGTATCCTCATCTTTTCCATAGTTACACTGAAGAAGAATAAATAAAACCAGCCAATCACAAGATTAAAGTGCCTTCATTTGGGTTCCTATGTGTTTGCCCTGTTTGATATCACAGGTGAGTCAGAAACTGATGCCTTATTTCCAGAGGAGACTAAATAATAATACTAACAAAAACAGTGGCAAGTACACACAGAGTAGTCCCACGTGCCAGGCGTCCTTGGAAGGGCTTCACATATATGAAGTCATTTCATCTTGGCATTGACACTACAACCTGTTCTACAGATGGAGGAACTGAGTTCAAATAATTTAGTTATGCTGCCCATATTCATGCATTTTTCTAAGTGGCAGAACTGGTATCAAGTGCAGGCTATTTTTTTTTTTAACCAGATGAGAGATGCACAGTTAGATTTCACCAGGAGCCCCATTTCCTCTCCCTTCTCCTTCTCTTTTGCCTCCAAATCTTCAAAGAAATGTGCTGGCTGTGGGTGTCAAACAGGAGCCTGACATCAGGGGGTATCAGGACTGCTTAGAACAGTGAGGAATGAGGGTACCTACAGATGGTTCCTGGGAATTACACTCTACTGGGAAGAGAGGGCCTGAAAGGCATGCTCACTGGTCTCCAGATCTTAACGTTACCAAGTGCAAGTTCATACTGCTTGCTGCACGACAGGCCAGTGAACCGAGAGACGAGTTGTTGGGGCAATGGATAGCAAGTTTATTCGGAAACCAGCAGACCGAGAAGATGGGGGACTCGTGTCCCAAAGAACCATCTTGCCCAGGTTTGGATGCTAGTTTCTTTTATAGAACAAAGAGTGGGAGGTGAGGAGGTGAGGAGATGAAGTAAAAAAGACAATAAGCTGTTGCAAATATTTCCTGGCTCCGGCCAGACTCCGGAGGGATGTGTTTCATTTCTTCCTTCCTGCAGCCATTCATAGGTAGGCCTGGTCAGGATGCTTCCTGTGAGCTAAACAAAGGTATTTTGGCTTAACACTCAGGAGTGGCAGGTAGGGCTCAGTGGCCAGAGATGGGCCGTTGTGTACACTTTAAGCTGCAGGCAACATCCCGTTCATGGTTAACTTGTAGAAAAGCAATAGAATACAAAGGTTAAAGTAAAATAAAGAGATCCAATGTGGAGTCAGATTTGTTCTTTCCTATTAAGTTAATGTCCTGAACTTTCTCTTTTACTGTGATGAGGAAAATGTACATGTGGCCTGGCCCAAAAAAGGGGAGGCACCAGGTTTGGGGCAGCCTTACAGCTGCCGTAATAAACCAGGAATGGGGTTTTCTATCTTTTTTGTCCCCCAACCTTATTGAGATATAATTGACAAATAAAAATTGTATATATTGAAAATGTACAACTGGATGTTTTGATACGTATCTATCTTGTGAAATAGTCACCGCAATCAAGCTAATTAATGTGTCTGTCCCCTCACATACTTACCATGTTCCCGAGTTTCATTTGTGTAAGTTGAGTATGTTCTGAGGATCCAATGCACTGCAGCATGACTTCAGTTAACAAGCCTGCATTGTATAGTTGCACTCGCTAAGAGGACCGTGGTTTTCTGATCATTTAACTTGATATGAGGATATAGTGTAGAAATTCTAGAGGAATATGCATTCCTTAGACATCTGTTTTGAAAATCCAGTCATTGCGTTGCCTAACAGATGTGCAGTGATCAATTGTGAAGGTAAAAGTCTCAGTTTGACAGCAGACGAGGGTAACATCACTACAGAGCTCCCTACGGGAAGTTGCTCCCATGAGGCATTAGGGTTTAGATTTCAGGCCTGTCCAACACTGGACATTCACCTGTGTTTAGAGTAACCGACTCCCCAGGATTCATCCCCGCTGCATGAGAAACCATGTACCGCGAGCCCAGGTGGGAGCTGGCACATGGAAAAGGAGAACAAGTGTCTTCAGAAATCATCTCATCCGTTGGAAACTTATGTTCAGAATTGGCTGACATATTTTCTTCTTGCTGAGGGGAAGTAAAATATTTATTCGATCTCAGGAAAAAAAATTTTTATCCTGGTGATCTTAATAAATTCATCAAATTCTTACATCCTTTATTAACACGAACATGGAGAAGACTTGTAAATAGAAAATAACCAGAAATAATGCAGTTTCTTCAAGCTTGAGAACTTAAAGGTCTTGCTTCTGAAGGCATTTATTTATTTTTTTATTTTTTTAATTGAAGTATAGTTTATTTACAATGTTGTGTTAGTCTCAGGTACATAGCAAAATGATTCAGTTAAACATATATTACATATATACATATATATATTCTTTTCCATTATAGGTTATTACAAGATATTGAATATAGTTCCCTGTGCTGTACAGTGACCCTTGTTGTTTATCTATTTTACGTTTTAGTTGTGTGTATCTCTTAACCCAAACTCCTAATTTATCCTGCCACCCCTTTCCCCTTGGTAACCATAAGTTTGTTTTCCATGACTGTGGGTCTATTTCTGTTTTGTAAATAAGTTCGTTTGTATCATTTTACAGATTCCACATATAAGTGATATATGTTATTTATCTTTGTCTGACTTACTTCACTTAATATGATAATCTTTATTTCCATTCATGTTGCTGCAAATGGCATTATTTCATTCTTTTTTATGGCTGAGTAGTATAAAGACTATTTTTAGATATGTATTAAGAATTTTATTTTAAGCTGTATGAACCTTGGGAATTATTTAAGCAGTGTTATGTATTAACTTTTGTCAGAATCCATCTTCCTTCTATATATACATTATGTGTGTATATATATATATATGGCATATAATATATGTATACTGTATTTATATGGTATATACTATATATTTGTGGCATATATCATCTATGGTATATGACATATATAGCATATCTTACATAATATGATAGATATATTCAAAATTCTCTCGTGTGAATGTTTCTAAAATTCCTTTTTCCCTTTCCCTGACTAAAACATTTTAAACATTTTAAAAAATAGACAACCTACCAATACTTGAAAAGAGATTTAAACACATCACTGACTGGAATACTATGATATTGCCTAATATCATTTATGGTGCTTGATTTATAAAGAAGAAAGGTATGGATGTGGCGTCAACTCAGAGACGTTCCAGGGCAGCTGAACAGATCCCACAACGTCTACTCCTTCTGGAAGAAGGGAGGAAAATCAGGTCATTTGGCATCTTCTGATAAATTGCTTACAGTGAGTCATGGTTTGGGATAAAGCTGTGTTTTTTTTGTTTTTTTTTTGTTTTAAAGAGTAGCCATTTTAATCAATAAGCATCCCTTCAAGCATTTAATATTTAATGAGCGTGAATTTAAAGATAGGAAGAAAGAAAAGTAAAAGGCAGAAATGCCCAGGAACCAAGGGGATTTTTAAGTTCAAAAGTAAAATTCAGGTTGGTGAAATGAACATAACAAATCATGGCCACAGTATGTTGATAGGAAAAGCAGGTTTGAAGTGAAATTAAAACGGTAGTTAAGAAATAATCTCATCAGTGAGGTGACTGTTGCGAGAAACAGAAACGAATGAGCACACCTGAGGATTTTAGCGCGAAGGGAAAGTGAAAGATGCAGTAAGTGAAATAAATTTGCTGGAAGTAAAAAAAAAGAAAGCTTTTAAAAATGTTTACAGAATATACATTTAGTAATACAAGCTGTACAGATTTTACTTTTTTCCTTAATATAGAAAAAAGCTTTAAGTGTGTGTGTTAGCTAATACGGAAGGGCAAAAATGTTAGGTGATCACATAACAACTGTTATCCTTTTAAATGTGATAAATCTTGCTTTCTTCAAAGAGCATATACTCAAAGCCATGGCAGATCTCAACCATCAGTGTAAAGACATATTAAGTTATTCACTGTTTCTGGCAAAGAGTGAGAAAAACAGATTTCAGAAGAGAGTCATCTGACTAAACATAATTTGCTCACTTTTAAATAAGCTATTCTTTACCTGATTTGAAATATGGAATCAATTCCCATTCTAGACATTACAGCAATTCCATTTTCAGTGAACATGTCTCATTTCATTAAAAGTTATATACTCTCATCATTCCTAGAGTGGTCTTTGCTAGTGCAAGTGGCTCAGTAAGAGTTAGTGGCGACATTACTAAATATTAAATATTGGAGTGCCTACATAAAAATAGTCAATTACAAAGTGGATATGTTCCATCTTTCTGTCTCACTGTGTGTTTTAATTCTCTTCATTCAGAACAGCAGACAGGAAACCAACAGAGGGTTTACTATGTTCCAGACATTGTTTTGAGTGCTTCAGACCCATCCTGAGTGACTTAGATAAGATCCTGTCTTGTGAAGCTAACATTCCAGCATGGAAAAGGGCCCTCAAACATAATAAAATGAATCCAAGAAACCTGAAAAGTATGAGTCAAAGCCATTTCATGCTTAAAATCAAAGATTAGAAGAATTCTAACATTTGTTTCATTCCTATTTTATAGTTGTTAAATAATATAAAACATGTTTTTCAGAAACACCTCCCCCCCAAAAGAAGGTAACAAATCAAGTTGTTTATAGTGTTTAATTACTGTCTTAGTGTAGAGTGTTAAAATTTATGATAATCACATCACACTTGTACTTGGGTCAAACCATGAAGAATTCAAAGGAGTATGTTTTTGTAACTTACATACATATGATAGAGAATTGATACTTAACATGGTTAAAAAAAACCCTCTTTCCTAGCATTCTTAGCTTAAGTCCTAAATGCAACCTAAAATGATATTAGCATAGTTTACAACATTATAAATGGAATATTTGCTAAAACTGAATCAACAGGACCAATTAGTTAAACTGTTGAAAGTGTTAGATTAATTTCCTCGCAAAAGCAAACGCAGGACTGGAAAGAAGAATAAGACAATTGTAAAATAACAACAGGATGAAGTATTTTTACTGAAAAAAATTTTTTTAAGGAAAATGGAAGACAACGGATGCATTTTTTTAATCACAAGAGAAATGTGTGTACCTTTCAACTAAAGAAGTCTTCCATAATTACTGTTTAAGATTAATTTATCCTAGTAATAAGCTTCTAAACACTGATGGGATTTTATAAAGAATTAAAATCTAAGTGTACAGATTAAAAACTTGAGAATCAATTTCCTTTCTAGTCCATAATTCTTTAGTTCAGTATGAAAATCTATCTTCACTATTGTTAATTAGAACGTATAAGTTCTATTTCTTTGATTTCTTTTTTACTTTTATAGCAAGCCTGAAAGGTTGTATATAAGCTCTATACTTCTTAAATTCTATTAATACTTGATGAATTTTTTTAAGCTAATTTTTTAAACTCTTTATTGCAGTATAACTGCTTTACAAGGTTGTGTTAGTTCTGTTGTATAACAAAGTGAATCAGCTATGTGTATACATATATCCCCATATCCCCTCTCATCTTTCATCTCCCTCTCACCCTCCGTATCCCACCCTCTAGGTGGTCACAAGCATCAAGCTGATCTCCCTGTGCTGAGCAGCTGCTTCCCACTAGCTATCTATTTTACATTTGGTAGTGTATATATGTCAATGCGACTCTCTCAACTTCGTCCCAGCTTACTCTTCCCCCTCCCTGTGTCCTCAAGTCCATTCTCTACGTCTGAGTCTTTATTCCTGTCCTGCCCCTATGTTCATCAGAACCAATTTTTTTTTTTTAAGATTCCATATGTATGTGTTAGATACATTATTTGTTTTTTCTTTTTCTGACTTACTTCACTCTGTATGACAGACTCTAGGTCCATCCACCTCACTACACATAACTCAATTTTGTTCTTTTTATGGCTGAGTAATATTCCCTTGTATATCTGTGCCACATCATCTTTATCCATTCATCTGTCGATGGGACACTTAGGTTGCTCCATGTCCTGCTATTGTAAATAGAGGCTGCAATGAACATTTTGGTACATGTCTCTTTTTGAATTATGGTTTTCTCAGGGAATATGCCCAGTAGTGGGATTGCTGGGTGATATGGTAGTTCTATTTTTAGTTTTTTAAGGAACCTCCATACTGTCTCCATAGTGCCTGTATCAATTTACATTCCACCAAACAGTGCAAGAGGGTTCCTTTTCTCCACACCCTCTCCAGCATTTGTTGTTTTGTACATTTTTTGATGCTGGCCATTTCTGATCAGTGTGAGGTGATACTCATAGTAGTTTTGATTTGCATTTCTCAAATAATTAGTGACGTTGAGCATCTTCATGTGTTTGTTGGCAATCTGTATATCTTCTTTGGAGAAATGTCTATTTAGGTCTTCCACCCATTTGGATTGGGTTGTTTGTTTTTTTCATATTGAGCTGCATGAGCTGCTTGTATATTTTAGAGATTAATCCCTTGTCTGCTGCTTTGTTTGCAAATATTTTCTCCCATTCTGAGGGTTGTCTTTTGGTCTTGTTTATGGTTTCCTTTGCTGTGCAAAAGCTTTTAAGTTTCAGTAGGTCCCATTTGTTTATTTTCATTTTTATTTCCATTGTCTAGGGGGTGGGGTTCAAAAGGATCTTGCTGTGATTTTTGTCATAGAGTGTTCTGCCTATGCTTTCCTCTAAGAGTTTATAGTGTCTGGCCTTACATTTAGGTCTTAATCCATTTTGAGTTAATTTTTGTGTATGGTGTTAGGAAGTGTTATTAATTTCATCTTTTACATGTAAGCTGTCCAGTTTTCCCAGCACCACTTATTGAAGAGGCTGTCTTTCCTCCATTGTATATTCTTGCCTCCTTTAGCAAAGATAAAGTGACCATAGGTGCTTGGGTTTATCTCTGGGCTTTGTATCCTGTTGCACTGATCTATATTTCTGTTTTTGTGCTGGTACCATACTGTCTTGATTACTGTAGCTTTGTAGTATAGTCTGAAGTCCGGGAGACTGATTCCTCCAGCTTGGCTTTTCTTTCTCAAGATTGCTTTGGCTATTCGGGGTCTTTTGTGTATCCATACAAATTGTGAAATATTTTGTTCCAGTTCTGTGAAAAATGCCACTGGTAGTGTGATAGGGATTACATTAAATCTGTAGATTGCTTTGGGTAGTATAGTCATTTTCACAGTGTTGATTCTTCCAATCCAGAAACATGGTATATCTCTCCATCTGTTTGTATCATGTTTAATTTCTTTCATCAGTGTCTTATAGTTTTCTGCATACAGGTCTTTTGTGTCCTTAGGTAGGTTTATTCCTAGGTATTTTATTCTTTTTGTTGCAATGGTAAATGGGAGTGTTTCCTTAATTTCTCTTTCAGATATTTTGTCATTAGTGTATAAGAATGCAAGAGATTTCTGTGCATTAATTTTGTATCCTGCTACTTTACTAAGTTCATTGATTAGCTCTAGTAGTTTTCTGGTAGCATCTTTAGGATTCTCTGTGTATAGTATCATGTCATCTGCAAGCAGTGACAGTTTTACTACTTCTTTTCAGATTCAGATTCCTTTTATTTCTTTTTCTTCTCTGATTGCTGTGGCTAAAACTTCCAAAACTATGTCAAATAATTGTGGTGAGAGTGGACAATCTTGTCTTGTTCCTGATCTTATAGGAAATGGTTTCATGTTTTCACCATTGAGAATGATGTTGCTGTGGGTTTGTCATATATGGCCTTTATTATGTTGAGGTAGGTTCCCTGTATGCCCACTTTCTGGGGAGTTTTTATCATAAACGGGTGTTGAATTTTGTCTAAAGCTATTTCTGCATCTATTGAGATAATCCTATGGGGTTTTTTTTTCTTATTAATTAATTAATTTATTTATTTTTGGCTGTGTTGGGTCTCGTTTCTGCACGAGGGCTTTCTCTAGCTGCGGCATGCGGGGGCCACTCTTCATCACGGTGCGCGGGCCTCTCACTATCGCGGCCTCTCTTGTTGCAGAGCACAGGCTCCAGATGCGCAGGCTTAGTGATTGTGGCTCACAGGCATAGTTGCTCCGCGGCATGTGGGATCCTCCCAGATCAGGGCACGAACCCGTGTCCCCTGCATTGGCAGGCAGACTCTCAACCACTGCACCACCAGGGAAGCCCCAATCCTATGGTTTTTATCCTTCAGTTTGTTAATATGATATATCACATTGATTGATTTGCATATATTGAAGAATCTTTGCATTCCTGGGATAAGCCCCACTTGATCATGGTGTATGATCCTTTTAATGTGCTGTTGGATTCTGTTTGCTAGTATTTTGTTGAGGATTTTTGCATCTGTGTTCATCAGTGATACTGGCCTGTAGTTTTCTTTTTTTGTGACACCTTTGGTTTTTGTATCAGGGTGATGGTGGCCTCGTAGAATGAGTTTGGGGTGTTCCTCTCTCTGCTATATTTGGAAGAGTTTGAGAAGGATAGGTGTTAGCTCTTCTCTAAATGTTTGATAGAATTCACCTGTGAAGCCATCTGGTCCTGGGCTTTTGTTTGTTGGAAGATTTTAATCACAGTTTCAATTTCAGTGCTTGTTATTGGTCTATTCATACTTTCTATTTCTTCCTGGTTCAGTCTTGGACGGTTGTACTTTTCTAAGAATTTGTCCATTTCTTCCAGGTTGTCCATTTTATTAATAGAGTTGCTTGTAGTAGTCTCTCATGATCCTTTTTTTCTGCAGTGTCAGTTGTTACTTCTCTTTTCATTTCTAATTCTGTTGATTTGAGTCTTTCCCTTTTTTTCTTGATGAGTCTGGCTAATGGTTTATGAATTTTGTTTATCTTCTTAAAGAACCAGATTTTAGTTTTATTGATATTTGCTATTGTCTCCTTCATTTTTTTTTCATTTATTTATGATCTGATATTTATGATTTCTTTCCTTCTGCTAACTTTGGGGGTTTTTTAAAATTCTTCTTTCTCTAATTGCTTTAGGTGTAAGGTTACGTTGTTTATTTGAGATTTTTCTTGTTTCTTGAGGTAGGGTTGAATTGCTCTAAACTTCCCTCTTAGAACTGCTTTTGCTGCATCCCATAGGTTTTGGGGCATTGTGTTTTCATTGTCATTTGTTTTTAGGTATTTTTTAATTTCCTCTTTGATTTCTTCAGTGATCTCTTGGTTATTTAGTAGTGTATTGTTTAGCCTCCATGTAGTTTTATTTTTTACCCTGTAGTTGATATCTAATCTCATAGTGTTGTGGTCAGAAAAGATACTTGATACAATTTCAGTTTTCTTAAATTTTCCAAGGCTTGATTTGTGACCCAAGATATGATCTATACTGGAGAATGTTCCATGTGCACTTGAGAAGTGTATTCTGTTGTTTTTGGATGGAATGTGCTATAAATATCAATTAAGTCCCTCTGGTCTAATGTGTCATTTAAAGCTTGTGTTTCCATATTTATTTTCATTTCATATTTATAACTTCATTTATTGTGTTGTTCCTCATTGTTTGTTTGCTCTTTAGTTCTTCTAGGTCCTTGTTAAACGTTTCTTGTATTTTCTCCATCCTATTTCTGGGATTTTGGATCATCTTTACTATCATTACTCTGAATTATTTTTCACGTAGGCTGCCTATTTCCTTTTCGTTTGCTTGGTCTGGTGGGTTTTTACCTTGCTCCTTCATCTGCTGCATATTTCTCTGTCTTCTCATTTTGCTTAACTTACTGTGTTTGGGGGGTCTCCTTTTCGCAGGCTGCAGGTTTGTAGTTCCTGTTATTTTTGGTGTCTGCCCCCAGTGGGTGCAGTTGGTTCAGTGGCTTGTGTAGGCTTCCTTGTGGGGTGTCCTTGTGCCTGTGTTCTTGTGGGTGGGGCTGGATCTTGTCTTTCTGGTGGGCAGGGCTGCGTCTGGCGGTGTGTTTTGGGGTGTCTGTGAGCTTAGTATGGTATTAGGCAGTCTCTCTGCTAATGGGTGGGGTTGTGTTCCTGTCTTGCTAGATGTTTGGCATAGGGTGTCCAGCACTGGAGCTTGCTGGCCGTTGGGTGGAGCTGAGTCTTAGTGTTGAGATGGAGATCTCTGGGAAAGCTCTTGCCGATTAATATTATGTGGAGCCAGGAGGTCTCTGGTCGTCCAATGTCCTGGACTCGGCTCTCCCACCTCAGTGGTTTAGGCCTGACACCCGGCTGCAGCACGAAGACCCTACCAGCTGCACAGCTCAGAAGAAAAGGAAGAAAAAAAAAAGAAGAACAGATAGAACCCCAAAACAAACTGTAAAAGCAAAATAAACAGACAAAATCACACAAAGAAACATATACACACACACTCACAAAAAGAGAAAAAAGAAAAAAAAAAGAAAAGGAAGAGAGCAACCAAACCAATAAACAAATCCACCAGTGATAACAAGCACTAAAAACTAAACTAAGGTAAACATAAAACCCAAAACAAATCAGACACAGAAAGCAAACCCCAAGTCTACAGTTGCTCCCAAAGTCCACTGCCTCAATTTTGGGAACATTCGTTGTCTATTCAGGTATTCCAGAGATGCAAGGTACCTCAAGTTGATTGTGCAGATTTAATCCGCTGCTCCTGAGGCTTCTGGGAGAGATTTCCCTTTCTCTTCTTTGTTTGCACAGCTCCTGGGGTTCAGCTTTGGATTTGGCCCCGCCTCTGCATGTAAGCCACCCCTAGGCATCTGTTCTTCCCCCAGACAGGACGGGGTTAAAGCAGCGGCTGATTAGCGCTCTCTTGTTCACTCAGGCCAGGGAGAGGGAGGTTACAGTAGTCATAATTGGAATGTGCTGAGGCACGCTGTGTTCTCCCAGGGAAGTTGTCCCTGGATCACGGCACCCTGGCAGTGGCATGTTGCACAGGCTCCTGTCAGGGGGCATGGGGGTGTGGGTAGTGACCTGTGCTTGCACACAGGATTCTTGGTGGCAACGGCGGCAGTGTTAGCGGTCCATGCCCATTTTTGGGGTCTGAGCTGATAGCCGTGGCTCACGCCCGTCTCTGGAGCTTGCTTAGGCAGTGCTCTGCCCTCTGTGGACACACAGAGCAGGAAGCCTCTCTCCTCGTGCACCCCAAAACAATGGTCTCTTGCCTCTTCAGCAGTTCCAGAGTTTTTCCTGGACTCCCTCCCAGCTAGCTGTGACACACTAGCCCCCTTCAGGCTGTGTTCACACAGCCAACCCCAGTCCTCTCCCTGGGATCCACCTCTGAAGCCTGAGCCTCAGCTCCCAGCCCCCGCCCATCCCGGCAGGTGAGCAGACAAGCCTCTAGGGCTGGTGAGTGCTGGTCGGCACCGATCCTTTATGCGGGGATCTCTCCTCTTTGCCCTCCGCACCCCTGTGGCTGCACTCTCCTCCGTGGCTCCGAAGCTCTCTCCCTCCACCATCCGCAGTCTCCGCCCGCAGAGGGACTTCTAGTGTGTGGAAACCTTTCCTCCTTCACAGCTCCCTCTCAGAGGTGCAGGTCCCCTCCCTATTCTTTTGTCTCTGTTTTTTTCTTTTTTCTTTTGCCCAACGCAGGTATGTGGGGAGTTTCTTGCCTTTTGGGAAGTCTGAGGTCTTCTGCCAGCGTTCAGTAGGTGTTCTGTAGGAGTTGTGCCACATGTAGATGTATTTTTGATGTATTTGTGGGGAGGAAGGTGATCTCCCTGTCTTACTCCTCCACCATTTTGAAGGTCTCCCTGACTTGATGAATTTTTAACACAATATACTCCATCTAATTTTTTAGTTAGAATTACATCTAGGCTAGAAATTGTTGTCTTTCTTATTTTTCAGGAAAGCCAAACAGAAAGATCTAAACAATGTGTTGGTAATATCTTTCAGCATTGTGAAATGTCTGTCTTATGTAATTTCTAATTATATCCAATTATAGATTGTGACTGACTGTATATATTTAACTACATATAATTATATAGGTATATACATTTGTTTAATAACTTTTATTTGGAGAAGAAAGGGATGCTAAATTTTACTTAAAGGAAATAAATATGTAATTATATCCGCCCCTTGAGTTCCCCAGCCTGGTGAATTCTATTCATGAAAACTTTAGTTAAGTAATCCTGATGGAGAGGATGTAATGATCCTTCTTAGTGTAGCTTACCTAAATAAAACACCACAATCTTGATTCAGTCTCTTGATTGTTATCACAGACATGGCACTGGGGTATTCTTAGTAGTTTTATTCATGTTTATCTTTATACTCAGAAGATCAGATCATATCAAATTACTGGTCCAACACCCCATGCCATTGAAATCCTACATAAAACACTTTTTTTTCTAGACAATTTCTAGAAACTTAGTTTCCAAGATTATCATATTGTAGGAGAGACTTCCAGATCATATTTTATTTCAAAGTAGGTGCAGCCAATTGAAAAAGTACCTTAAGTTTCAAAAACAGTATAAGACATAAAGTCCTCTTTAAGATAAATCATGTTTTAATCTCGAAGACAGTTATGTTATTTTAACCACGTGACATGGAACTTTAAAATATTGAAGATATTTATTATTAGAATAGCATTTATTGAGACTTTATGAAGTACTGAGTAGTATGCTAGGTATCTTAAACCTCACAGAATTCTGCAGGGTCAAATGAATGAGACTGATTTTACAGATGTGGAGACGAAGGCCCAAGGTTTTCTGGCTCCAATGGGGAGATTCTGACTCTTAGTGTGAAAGTGCTTTATAGAAGCCATGCCTCAGGGCTTGCAATTAATTCTATTGTGGTAAAGAACCAAGTGGGCAATAGCATATGGCAGGACACACAAAACCCCTTCTCCCCTTGGGGTATATTTTGCAAGCAAAGGCTTCCTGAGGAAGACTCATTTCAGGTCCCTAAAATTAACATCAAGTACAGAACATCAGGAGTACTTGACAGCTGTTCTTTGTTGATGATACATTTACATTTATTTTTACTGAGCTGAAGGTCTTTATGGAGAGCCCCTCATCTGACTTGTCACTTTCTGTTTTGTCTCCTAGGTGCTGGGCTCGATGTGGCGAACACTTAAGGTGGCCCCAGATGTTGAAGGTAGGTCTGGAATTTCTCCTGGCCGTTACTCCAGTTTCCTTTTCTCTGTTTGACGACATCGAGCTCTCAGGAGGGAGAGGTCTCTTTCTCTCTGTATTCGCCCTTATTCTTAGGAGATTCCATCAGCCCTTTTGGACCGAACGTTCTATTTGTAGGCATCACACTCTGAAGTTTATAATGTCAATCAAAACCTTGCCTCTGGACCCCAGGTGGGCTTATATTACTTCATAATTATCTTTTGCTTGGGATGCCACTTTTTCTTTTAACCAGACATATTAACTTCTACAGCAAGCTGTACTCCTTTTCAGCAAATGTGCCTTTCGACCTGGTCAGAAAAATCATGTGTTAGGAATCTTCTTTAACTCCTCTTCATTTGTCTTCTCCTCCAAATATCCACCAACAATCCTGGCAGTTCTGCCTCCAAAAGATATCTCAACATGCTTGATTTCTCCATCTCAAGGACTAGCAACCTATTCATGGATCCCCAAATTCATTCATTTCAAGAAATGTTTCTACAACACCTACTTAATAGATACCAGATACTGTTCTAGCCACAAGGGATTCAACACGGAACAAAAGCAAACCTGGACTCTCATGGACCTTGTAATAAACATTTATTGATCCCCTTCTGTTTGCATAATGCATAGCAATAACTCTCTTGGAAGAAAGAGTATATTTCAGTGGTACTTTGTTCTCTATGTAAAGTTCTATTACTAATTATTCTCATGTCTTTGAACATAACAAGGTAGAATCAAAGTCCCTTCGAGTCATTTAGCTAACTGGGTTTCACGTAGGTTGTAATGAATTATTAGCAAGTGAATCATAACCCAAAACACAGATATTCACAGCATTTAAAATGTTCTTTAGAGTTACAGAACTTGACGTGAATAATATTAGTGCTTGTTCCACCCTGATTATTTAAATTTTATGTCATTTATGAGAACTGTCTTGGTATAATACTCTTTCCTCTGTTGGTTACAACATGATTGTTTCAAAACTACTTGCGTTGTTGCCTATTCTCAAAATGTCTTGTTTACAAAAAAGTTTAGTATTCCAAATATCAGTCAACTTAGAAAATATGCCAAGTTTCACTGTTTGAGACAAGAAAAACAACAAAAAAATTAAATCAACTTTTGAAAAACTCTTAGAAACTTAGACAGATATCTTAGCAGAATTGTTTCTTTTTTACTTGGCAACAATGTGATTTAACAACCATTAAACCATTAGGGTTTTGATAAACATGATTTTTTTGCTTTTCACGAGAAGCACAGAAGCTAGTGATTTGATAAGGCAAAAACAATATTCACATTTAAAACTATAATCTCTAAATATTTTTTCTACTAACTTTTAAAATACTTTTATTAGTTCTGGCAATGATTGATCAAACAATAAATTAATCCCTAATAGATGATCAAAGAGAATTCAAAATCTGAAAGTAACTGATAATTTTGAAATAAGGAAAATACCAGAAATTTAATTTTTACCTATGCATCTCTATATGAGGTGAAATTTTAATTAATAACATTATGCTTGCAGAGAGTCCTGATGAAGATTATATTTCCCAAAATGCATGGGATATTGTCATGCATATGATCCTTAAAGATTCTTAATATAATACACATTTTTCATTTTATTTGAATATTTATTTTAGTAAGTTCTTTGTGTGTTAATACTTGCATTGACCAAATTGTTCAACTTTATAAGGTATCGTCTCAGGATGATTTGCTATTTTTACAAAAAGCATGTACATTCTAACCACATCAATTTCCATGAAAATACAACTTTCCCAATTTTATGAAAGAGAAAATGTAGCAGAAGTTCAGCAACCAATGGCCTAGCATAGTAATATCAGAAAGTAAAACAGGGCTTCCCTGGTGGCGCAGTGGTTGAGAATCCACCTGCCACCAGGGGACACGGGTTCGAGCCCTGGTCTGGGAAGATCCCACATGCCGCGGAGCAACTAGGCCCGTGAGCCACAATTACTGAGCCCGCGCGTCTGGAGCCTGTGCTCCACAACAAGAGAGGTCTCAATAGTGAGAGGCCCCCGCACCGCGATGAAGAGTGGCCCCCGCTCGCCGCAACTAGAGAAAGCCCTTGCACAGAGACGAGGACCCAACACAGGCAAAAATAAATAAATAAATTAATTAATTAATTAAAAAAAAAAAAAGAAAGTAAAACAGAATTCCTCTCCCTATTTCAAATACTTAGTGTTACTAATGTTGGAAGATGATCTTACTTATCTCTTAGTTTCCTCAGAATGCCTCACCCAGTGCCTGGCAGGTATTCAGAGCTTCATAATTATCTATTGAATAAAGGAAAACACCTAGAGTTAATTTAATTGTTGCCATGCATTATTTGCACTTTCAAATGACATTCTTTTACTTTGTCAAATATACAGAACACAATCGTGAGTGGTAAGAGGGGTGTGCATGTTACTTTATAACTTTTAAACATAATTGCTAAAGCACAAGGTGGTTGATGATAGATCATTTGATTGGACATTCTGTTTTCAACTTTGTTTTGGTTTCATTTCTACAGTCTTTGCATAATGCCTAACAAATTTAGTAGGCCCAAATATGAGCAATTTTCTTGATAGTCAGTATCCATTTCTGCTTTTTTTTTTCTGCTGCAGTATCTTTTCTGATTTTATTCCCATTTGATTTTTGTTTTGTTTTGTTTTGTTTTTAAAATTTTAACCAACAGGAATTATGGCATTAAAAGTTCTGGAGAGCTTTATCTCCAATGGATATTTTATCTCCCTCCTCAAATTTAGTGAATACCACCCTAGTAGAAATAGTGAGAAGAAAGCTCTTTGGTGCTTACTCCCCCTCCTGGCTGAGTTCCATATTACAGTCTGAGGTCTTTCTATTATAAATCCACATAATTTACAAAAAGCTTCTACCCATATGGGTATCCCTAACTTTCTACTAATACCTGTTTATGTCAAGTTCATCTTTCATTTAAAAGTGCTTTAGCATTGTGGTATATTTGTTTGCATACAGATTCAAATAAACCCATGTTAAAATAGCATAATATTAGATATATCAAACAATGTGATTATGGAACGGGCAACAAGGAATTATTGTTAATTTTATTAATTTAATAATTACATTCTGGTTTTGTACGAAAATGTTTAGTTTTTAGAGGTGCATGTTGAGGCATGTAGGGGTAGAAGAACATGATGTCTACGATTTGCTTTAAATAAAAGAAAAATTATACACTTGAATCAAACATAACCAAATTTTTAAAGAAATTGATTCAGAGTAATAGGCATATGGGACTCATTATACTATTCACTCTAATTTGAGGCCTATCTAGTTTATTTTTCAAATTAAAGTTTGAAACATGTACTTCAATGTGATCATTAGAAAACTTCAACAACTATCCCCAGGTAGATATAAAATTCATGCACATTTGGGACTAGAGAAAGGAATTTAACTAGAACTGAAGGTGGAACATAAAAAATACAAACAACAGAAAAGGTGTCTGAGATTTGAGGGTAATCTGAATCATTCAAATGGATTTAAAATGCCCAGGCAACCAAGCATTTCCTTAATATCAGTTCACAGCTACATCGTAAAACCCAGTCAGAGTGAAACGAGCCTTGCTTGTGAGGAAAAAATGGATACATATATGAGAAAAGGGTGCTGCCTGGTCCAGGGGAGGATGGGAAGCCCAGCGCTAAGTGATGCTACCATAACCCTCGGCTTTCAGCCCCTGTACCTGCCTCCTCGTCGTCTCACTGGCTCTAAATTTATAATTCATTTTCCTGTTAGACGTAATGGAATTTAAACATACATATTGTTTCATGGCATTCATTTAAGCAAATCCACAGCAACCAAAATCCTCTCAGGGTAAGTTTCAAGAGGATTTCGAGACCAGGATCCAGATTAGAAGTAGCACTTGCTTTAAAAGATGTCCAGAATCATGATGATAATGGCCACAGTTACAAGGGGCTTATTCTATGTCAGGAATTACACTGAATACATACTTTTCACTGTGCCACTATATGCTCACAACAGACCTAAGCAGAGGTTCTTTTTTAAGAATTGTTTTGTGGAGAATGATCGATGAAAAGCTGTTCATATTTAGTCCGTACAACGTGATGAGTTTGGAGATAAGTTTACACCCATGAAACTAAGTGGTAATAAATATCAGCTCCCATTTTCCAGATGAGGGCACTAAAATGTAGAGAAGTTAAATGACTGTCCCAAGTTCACACCACAAATAAACAGAGAAGGTGAGCCCAAGCCAGGCCTGCCCACCATCAGAGCCCGAGTTCATAGTCAGCAAACTGCAACCCTTGTGGACCAGGACGAACATCCCTGGATCAATGATGAGAACTGACTTGCCCATCTCTTTAGCCATCACTAGTTCTAGTTCTTGTTTCTTTCATTTCCTTTTTTTAGCAAATCTACAAATTAACCACGTTGTTGAATTACATCTTCTGTGGTATATGCTAGTTGTTTCTTTGGTTGCAACTGTGCATAATTACTCTCCGTCTTATTTTGGTCTACTTTGTTTTTTTTTGTGTTAAAGCATCGCCCCTCGGACTATTCTGTTTTGAATAGAATCAATCACACAAAAGGCCTTTCTCAAGCCACAGCCAAGTACAAACAGCTTCTCTGCTTCAGTAGTAAGTAAGTACATTGATGTAGAAACTACTTTTCAAAATAAAAAAAAGGTACACTTTTTAAAGTGTCCTGTACATCTAAAAGCCTTGGGTATCTACAACCTGGAAAGCTTAATTAGGGTTATATTTGGAAGAACTGGAGGATATATTTTAATTAGGTAGCTTTAAAAATATTTCTCACTACAACATTGTATTCACACATAAGTCCTCAGGTACTGTATTTATAACTTGCATCAAATTCAGAAAATGAGGAGCACATTTCTAGAGCACTAAAATGATGGATAATATGAAATGCTAAATTCTGCTTCTTTCGTTAGCATCGGCAGAAGCTGAGTGAAGAGAACATGAGTCTCTGTGTACTATTTTTTGTACCTTTCTCTGAGTTTATAATGATTTCAAAATTTTTTTAAAAAGTTTTAGAATTTGTTTCTTTTTAAAAATATTATAAATGTAAAGATAAAGAGAGTCAGATCAGGTTGAGACAGTGAATATTTCAGTTTTACTTAACTGAAAAATAGCTGAAAAATAAAACAATAAATAACAACAACAACAACAAAAACTAGAAAAACACTTAAATAACTGAAAAAATGTAGCATGCCTAAACCAGCTTGAATTGACAATATTTATGATGAAAGCAAGAGACTTTACTTCCAGTCAATCAAAAATACAGTTTTCAAAAAAGTTCTGTGCATATTTTGTGTGTGTGTGTGTGTGTGTGTGTATTTTGTATCTGGGTCAGAGAAGCAAACAATAGAATAACTACTTCTGACTACCAGACCAAATTTGCAAATAAAAGATTTTGAACGGTGAGGCAATTTCTCCACAAAGGAGATAAAATCAGAAGTCCCTAGTGACTGCAGCTTTATCTCTATTTCTAAGGCTCAGACAAGTTTAATCCTAGCCTGTGTTTTAAAAGTATTTGAAAAAAATAACAAGGCAAACAAAAAGAAAACACTTTGTTTATTCCAAGAGGTACTTTTTTTTTTTTTTAAAAAAAAAAAAAGTAAAACAGGCTCACTAACTGAAGTCAGTGTGGTGTTAAGAGAATGGTAAAGTCTTCTGAAACTTTTCCCTTTGATGTTTCCCAATTAAACACTTATACCTGCTTAATCTTTTAATGTCAGGAAGATCAAGATTTGTCTGATCAACACGGGAATGCAACCTTGAGAATGGAGAGACTTCTAGTGTTAAATCACAACTCACAATCCTTTGAGGATGGAGATGTCTCATAGGTAAGTAATTGGGATGATTTTGTGATAACTAAAGCACTAAAGAAGCAGCTGATAAATTTACTTAAAGGTCTCTTTTTGTCAGTGGATCAACTAAGAGGAAGGCTTTTCCGTTATAAGAATGTCAGGAGGAAACATGCATAGAAAAATCAAAAACAAAAACTCTGCTTATGTGGTCCTAGTTAGGAGTTTGCTTTGGAGTGGATTTCGTGGTTAAGACCCTGGTTTTTTTGTGTTTTTTTTTTAACATCTTTATTGGTGTATAATTGCTTTACAATGGTGTGTTAGTTTCTGCTTTATAACAAAGTGAATCAGTTATACATATACGTATGTTCCCATATCTCTTGCAAGACCCTGTTTTTACACCTCAGTAGCTGTTAGTCTTGGGCAAATCATTTCACTCCTTCATGCCTCAATGCTCTCCGCTATAAAAAGAGAACAATGGTAGTGCCTCTGCTCCTGGGTATTGTGAACATTCAACAGATTGATATTTGTAAAATACTTAGCAGAGGGTCTGGCACATAGTAAGTACTCAATAACTGTAAAATCCTCTTTTTTAATGATGCATTTCCAATATTTGGTACTAAGTTATCTGCTGATAGGCTATGCATATGTTTAGATGTTAGACCTTTTCTGTTCTAAATACAATTCTTTAGTTGCCTGTTGCCCTGGCTGTTCACTTAGGGAAAGTCTCTCTCCCTCTTTTTTTTTTTTTTTTTTCTTTTCAGCCTAAGGCTTACATGGAAAATTAGGAGACTATCAGCTCTGTCCCACCAGCTAGTGAAAACCTATTGTAACTTTTCTTGCCTTTTACCCCCTATACTATTTATCTAATAGTCAATAGATTTGATTTGAAGGGAAGGTACTTAACATCAGAAATGTTTGTCCATTTTGCTTATGCACGTCCAGGACCATGGCAGCCATTGAACAAACCCTTGTTAAATGGGTGCTGTTGTATGAAAGAATGATCCTTCGGGCTGGTTAGTTTTTGACCAATTTGTGTTATCGATCTAAAGAGGGTGTACGTCTAAGAATCATCTGAGAGGCATCTTACCCATTTTCTCCTACCTTCCCCTTCTTTCTTAAATTCAGGCAGTGATACACCAAATTCCCCACCTAACCAATGATTATCACAAAGGCCGGTGCTGAAATACACAAGTGTCTTGAAAGAGTATTAGGCAATAAGAGAAGCTCTAAACCTCAAAAAAGTCAAGAAGTCTCAGGAACAGAAGACTGTGCTGTCATTTCCTTCCATTAATTCAATTTCTAGTCAAAGTTTACGTGTACCTATTTGTACGCTGGTCGTACAAACATTGACCAACGTTTATTGACCACCCCCCATGATGTGATCGAATCTATAAGTAGGTTAAAGTTGACTCTTTGTCAACTAAGTTTTCATTAATTTATTTTATGGAAGTTTTCTTTCTTTTCAATGTGTTCTGCACATTGCCGGTTATGGCTATATACAACCAAAATTACACCTCTTTGCCTGCCCAACAGGAGCAGGAAGTGGTGGTACTTCCTGCTGGTGGTAAAGATCAAGATCACAGGGGAGGGAGGATCACAGGGGAGGGACTCCACATCCATCGGGGGGGTGCCTTGCTTCAGTGGGGAGCATGGAAAAAACAGGGTTTGCGATGCTGGTGTCTGGGTTTGCATCCTGAATCTGCCTAAAGGCAATCACTTAATCTGTCTGTAACTCAGCTTCCTCATCTGTAATATGGTGCTAATGCAAATTTTGTGAAGAACAAATTGCTAGTACATTTTATAAAAATCTATGTACTAAGGAGCCATACAAAGGTGATTATTATCTTTGTAAACATTTTCTCCTTCTTAGTTTCTGCTGAGTCTCAACTAAAATATGACTTTTGATCATAAAGCCTGGTCTATAAAATTTGGTAAGTTGGCCTGTGTCTATATACACATCAACTGTATAAAAACATGGGAGAGTCTGCTGAATTGAATTTCAGGAGAAATAGAAAGTTTTCTCTGGGCCGCAAGATAATTCCAAGGCCTGCTGGTGATGCCTGCTATCTTGCAACATGAGAGCAAGGTCTCTTTTTGTTTGTTTTTCTTTCTGTCATGAAAGATACAGTTAAAACTGCAAATATTTCTGGGGAAAGGTAGCACAGTATCTGAAGTTCTCAAAAAAGATAAAAGTCTTAAATCTTCTGAAGAGAGCAGATTGTGGGAAAGACAAAAGTAAAGAGATCATGAGTCTGTCTAAAGGAACAGGGAGAACTCAGGAGGAGAGAAGCAGGGCAGAAAGGTGGAGGGTGTAAAGTCGGGGTTGTATCAAGGAGAAGTGTCGTATGAGCCGCTTCTTGGGGTGGCGACTGTCACGACCTCCAACGTCCTTCGGGTCAGGTGCTATCGCCACTCCTCCCCAACATTCTGCTCCTTTCCCATGCCGCCCCTCAACTTCTGACCTTCCCACTCGGTTAGCAGGAGAAAACCATTGTATTCAAAGCCCTGAGTTCCATTTGTGCTTTCCTTCAGGCTGGTCTTCAATGTCTGCTAAATGTCAAGTGCTGGGCCAGGTGCTAGGAACTCTGAGATGAAATAAACAGACATAATTCCGGCTCTTCTGGAGCATAGATTCTAGCAGGAGAAATAGACATTCATATTTCCAGCTAATACTTATCGGACACTCACTCTGTGTCAGATGCCTTTCCAAGCACTTGTCTGTGTTAACTCCTTTTATTGTCACAGTAGCCTTATAGAACGTGTCATTTTACCATGATCATCACCCCTATGTTACAGACGAGGAAACTGAGCCATGGAGGGATTGTACACCTCCCAAGTGTGTCTTGCTAGTAAGCAGAAGAACACAAGCCATCTGTGCTGTCAGTCTGTTCTAGAGTGCTCCTGTTTTAAAGAAACATTCATCAAATAATCTCACAAATGTATATATAAGTATATCATGGCATGTTTTCCATTGCGGGAAAATGCCTACGTACTTTACTGGGGATGAATATTTATAATATAACTTGATTTGAATATCATTTTAATATGCAAAGTAATGTTATATGCCATCAGATCTTTGCAAGCAACTTATATGTAGAAAAGGCTGATTTATGAATTACAACACAGGTGGTAAAACTTGTAATGCTGTCTTCTGACTTTAAACCCGCTGTCTTTCCTCTGTGGATTTCACTTAGTCTTGCCTTTAATGTCCAAACAGTACTTATGTTACACCAGTGCCAAATGAATTCAGTACAAAAGAAGTCTTGGCTATACCTAAGGATTAATCTTTATGAGAAAAGCAGTGGCACTGCACAGAGAGAATATGCATTAAACCTTGAAAAGGACTACCTAAAGACTCTAGCTAGTGTTCATTACATTTGCAAACCTTGTCATGAACTTCAATTCTAGATATAAAGATGGCAAACTATAAAATATCCTTAATAACTACTTTATAAAGGTAGATCATTGATAATCAAGAAAAGAGAAAAAATGAAAAGAAAGGAAGGGGAGAAAAGATAAGAAAATTACCCTGCCCTGCCTCCAATCACTGACCTTACAACCCAAGCATACAAAACACTTCACTTCAAAAGTATACAAATCAGGTAAAGTGGCAAGAAATCCCATAAAAATACCTGCTTTGCATAAATATCCAAGAACCACTCAGGTAACTGTCCTGCTTTGTCAAGTACAGAAAACCCTTTTATTTCCCTCATTTTTCCCTACATACTTAGTAAATAAGACGTTAAATTTTACTCTTTCAACTCATTCAGGATTATCCTTTTAGATACAAATTGATAGCTTTCAGGAATTGCATTTTTTTTTAATGATTAAATGGATGCCCAAAACTAGTCCCGTATAATATACTCCAGCAAAAATAAGAAGCAAATTTTATGTGCCAGATCCTAAGGATAAAAAGAAAAATATCATCCTTACCCACCAGGAGTTCACAGTTAGAAAAAGAAATAAGCATAAGTGTACTGCAATGTGATGAGTGCCAGGGCACAAAGGAAATGCATTTTACAGGTACCTTGCTTGTCAAAGTGGAAGGGTCACAGGAGGTGACAGTGGGAGGAGAAGATGGCATTGAAAACCCTACAGGGAAAGTCAGGCTGAGACATGAAGGATGAGTCATTACAATTAGCTGGATCAGGAAGAGGATGGATTTTGAGGGGGGTGTTTGAGATGGTCCAGAGTCTAGGCTGTGGCAACTCCAAGTACAGGGCAGATAAGGAAGGTGTTTGTGTGGGGAGATCAAAAAAATAGCAGGAACCATGCTAAAAATTCTTAATCCTTTACCCATAGGAAATTGAGTGATGAATAATTTTAAACATAAAAGTAAATGGCAAGATGTTTATTTTGAAAGATCACACTCTGAAAGTCTAAAAGATAATGTTTGAAAGATAGGAGGACAGCTATGTAGGTAAGAAATAGGTACCAGTGAAGAGGCTTCCAGCCACACCTAACCAGAAACCTGCCTCACATCAGAGCAAATGAAAAGAAAATCATTTTGTTAACTAGACCTACAGTGGGTACCTGATCGAGGCCCCAGAGCTGCCCACAAACCTTGTCTTCTGAGCGCATTCATTCACAGCCTGCATTAAGACTAATAACGGTTTTCTGTCGAGAGCTCTGCGCTGACCATCCTATGGTTGGATCCCGGGGCTGACCGTGGTAAAAGGAATAGGGTTACCATCCCTGGCTCGGACAAACTGGCATTTACCTCTGCACCTAGGGATGAGGATGGTTCTGTAGCTGCATGGCGTCCACGGGCCATAGAACTAAGTCAGGATTTTGTCCTAAAGGGAGAAGATGGATGATGAGTAGGAACAAAGATTGCCCGATGAAGTCTGTAATTAACTAGCTAACATTGTGTGTGTGTGTGTGTGTGTGTGTGTGCATACACATATGTATACATGCAGCCCACAATTATTAGTGCAATGTATTTAGTCACATACATATATACATATACATATATACATATATATATATGTATATATATATATATATATATACATATATATATATATAGTGTGTATATATATCCACACTAAGTTTATATGGTTAGTTCCTTATGGTTGTTATATAGGAATCAATTTGATGGTGGTATAGCATTAAGAATAGAGCCCTTCAAATAATTTTCAAAAAATTTTCAGGAGCAAAAATCTGGTACAAAAGAAAGTTCACTCCCTCCTTCATGTTTGTAATCCCCCCCATCCAACTCAGTTCCCTTTCTTCTGTGGTGCCACTGTAGGTCACAGGAGCATTAATTCAAGCGAATGTCCTCATCAGTACTGATTGCCATGAGTTCTGAAGAAAACAATAATAATTTTAAAAACTGCAGTGAGAGGAGAATATATGAAATCTCTTTAAACAAACTTGCACCTGGTCTTCCTAACTCTCGTTGCATGACTTCAGTGATGCTGAGACATCACAGACAGTTTTCATTCTCGTTATTGAAATGCAGACTTCTGATAACATTTTATTTTGGTTTCTCAGTGGGATCCTAAGATTCTGGTCAGTGCAGAGCTCAAGTTAGGAGAAGTTTACATTATTACAACTGAGCTTGGAAAACAGTGGGAGGAGGTGGAAAGTTGGGACAGGAGAATACAGACAAGGTCTGGAAAAATGACAAGCACCAGAGGCTTGGAGGTCACGTGGGGACCACAGAGAGGCAGAGAAGAAACAAGCACCTGGGTCCCAGCAGCCCAGGACACAGCCTGAGGTGTTAGAACCAGGGAGAAACCTGCAAAGAGTTGAGAGAAGCCAGGTGCAAAGCTTCAACCAACCGAAGATTAGACTGAGGATGAAATCTAGACAATGAGCCTGATATTTGAGTATCAAGAATTTTATTTTGAGTGAGCTGCCTTCCTGGGCCAGAGGCAGGTTCACTGGGATGTTGGTAAAAGTGTGAGCATGTCAGACCCTGGTAATTCCTGTTCCATAGATGACTGGAATGTTTGCTGAATCATTTTCTCTTTCTGAAAGTGAGTTGTTTCAAGATCACTTGACTAAAAGCTAGTTTGCTCTTTTCCAGTATATCCAGACAAGGCCACAGAGGGTCATTTCTACAGATTTCAATATTTACATAATGAGATGGGGACAAAAAGATTAGGCTGTATTTGACCATAAATTGCAAAATGAACCACTGGTGTCAAGCAATGAAATTAACCAAATTAGAAACCATGCCAAGCTGACATTCCTCCCCTGGGGCAAAAAGTTGGCTTGTAAGTGTTACATTTGTCCCCCATAAACAGAATAAACATATTTCTAGATTTATTTAGTTGAGGATGGGTTCATGGGGAGAAAAGAAAAAAAAAAAGCCAAAAACATTCTTGGTGACACCCCCCAGAAGACCCAGTGAGCACATTCTTTGAATTTGATAAGGAAGATAGCATTTTAATTAACCTCAAGGTAAACCCACTATATCTAAAAGTGACCCCAAAAGCTGCAGATTTGCAAGTGTCGAGTTTTGGGAATCTGTTAGCATTTTATAAATTCTTTAAGAAATATAAAATTTATTTGGCTGTGAATACATACTCAGAAACATTGAAATAATATGTCTAGAAAATTCATTTAGATGTAAGGATTTCTCATATGGAGCAAACGCACCCCCACTGAGAATAACGGAGGGGATCCATCTACACAAAGGTTTGAATCCCGCTGAGGAGAGAAAGAATTTTACCTTGTAAATTAGCAGTTAACCGTATGTGTAGATTAAAATTTTAAAGTAATAGAATTTAAGACTCCATGCCTCTACCTTTAGGTAGGAGCGTGTATTGTTTGTTCAAACCAAAGATCTCCAAGGGGCTCTCAAGGATAGTCAGTTACAGGTGAAGTAATTTATTCCCAAGCTAAATCTAAGTCACAAGATGTCTCATATAAGAAGCCCAAATCCCTCACTCGGGAGCATGAGCTGCTTTTCCCTTTACTACTACGATCTATTTCTACAGAACACTTCATCCTTATCTGTTTCGTTTGTTTGTTTGTTTTCTACACAACACATTCCTGACATCAAATGTGTGGGGTTTTCCTCACACCAACAAACAGTTCTCCAACCCTCCAGACATCAGCTGGATGTCCTACAGTTTAATTCCATCTGGACACTGACTATTGAAGTTCACATCAGATCCCACAAGTTAAGGGCTCAGTCCTATAATCTTCTGGTCATTCAAAAAAAAAAAAAAATCCGGACATGTTTATTGCAGCATTCTTTTATAATAGGAAAAGAAAAAAGGAACACAACCTAAGTGTCCATGAATACAGCAATTAATAAATAAAATTTGGTATGTTAATATAGATGTTATATGGCAGATCAAATAAATGAACTAAATCAACAATTATAAACCTTGAAAATAATGTTGAATAAAAGCAAGTGGTAGAAGCATTCACACAGTATCATGAAATCTGTGTATATATGTATATATATATATTTTTTTTTTAAGAATTTCACATTTATTTATTAATTTATTTTTGGCTGTGTTGGGTCTTTGTTTCTGTGCGAGGGGTTTCTCCAGTTGCGGCAAGTGGGGGCCACTCTTCATCGCGGTGCGCGGGCCTCTCACTATCGTGGCCTCTCTTGTTGCGGAGCACAGGCTCCAGACGCGCAGGCTCAGTAGTTGTGGCTCACGGGCCTAGTTGCTCCGCGGCATGCGGGGTCTTCCTGGACCAGGGCTCGAACCCGTGTCCCCTGCACTGGCCGACGGATTCTCAACCACTGCGCCACCAGGGAAGCCCCTGTGTATATTTTAAAACGTAAAATACAAGACTATATTTTAGATATGGGTATCTAAATATAGCCTTTTGTATCTGGCTTCATTCACTCAGCATAATATTTTCAGTGTCCATCCATGTTGCAGCTAGTAATAGCACTTCATTCCTTTTTTTATGACTGAATAATATACTGTTGTATGGATATGCCACATTTATTTATCCATTCATCAGTTGATGGACATTTGAATTGTCCACACGTTTTGGCTAGCATGAATAATTTTGAGATGATCATTCTTATACAAGTGATATTTGGATACTTTTTTTTCATTGCTCTTGTGTATATATACCTGGGAGTGGAATTTTGGGGTTGGTAATTCTATTTGCAATTTTATGAATTGCTAAAATATGTTCCACAGTGTCTGTGGCATTTTGCCTTCCCACCTACAGTGTTACTGAATTTCAGTTTCTCTACATCCTTGCCAACAACTTTTATTTATTTGTTTTTATTATTATAGTTATCCTAGTGAGTAAGAAGTGGTATCTCATTGGGTTTTTATTTGTATTTAGCTGACGACTTATGATTTTGAGCATCTTTGCATGTTATTATTGGCCACTTATATATCTTCTTTGGAGAAATATATAGTCACATAGGCTGCTAATTTTTCAGGTGGGTTATTTGTCTGTTTATTGTTGAGTTGTAAGCTATCCCAATATATTCTGGAGACAAGTGCCTTATCAGGTATATGATATGCAGGTATATGCTCCAAATCTGCAATTGTATTTTCACTGTTGATAATGTTTTTTAAACAGAAAAAAAATTTAATAATGATGGTCTAGTTTTTTTGTTTTCACTGTTCCTGTGTTTTCATAAATAAGAAATTATTGCCAAACACAAAGCTGAGAAAATTGGCTCCTATGTTCTCTTTTCTGAGTTTAAAAAATATCTCTTGCATTTAAGCATTTTATCTATTTTGAGTTAATTTTTGTATAAAGAGTGAGGTAGAAGTCCAACTTTGTTTTTTGCATTTGTGTATACAACTGTCCCAGCATAATTTGCTGAAAAAACTATTCTTTCTCTGTTGAAGTGTCTCTGTAGGTACCCTTGTCAAAAATAAATATCTATAAATATCGTATTTCTGAACTCTCAGTTATATCCCATTGACCTATGTGTCTATACTTATGCCAGTACGACACCATTTTTATTAATATATAGTTTTGTAGTAATTTTTATAATAAGGAAGTAGTTTTCCTCCAGCTTTGTTCTTTATTTACAAGACTGTTTGGCTCTTCTGGGTCCTTGCATTTCCATATGAGCTTTAGGATGAGCTTGTCAGTTTCTGCTGAAATAGAAGCTGGGGTTTTTATAGAGACTGCATTAAACCTTCAGTTAAATGTGGGGTGTATTGCCATTTTAACAATTTTAAGTCTTCCATACCATGAACATGGGATATCTGTCCATTTATTTAGGTCTTCTTTAATTTATTTCAACCATGTTTTGTAGTTTTCAATATACAAGGCTTGACCTTTCTTGTTAAATGTGTTGCTAAGCATTTTAGTCTTTTTGATGCTATCTTGAATTGAATTTTTCTTAATTTCATTTTCAGATTGATATTGCTTGTGTATAGAAATGTAACTATTTTTTAATATTTATCTTCCATCCAGAAACCTTCCTGAACTTGTTAAGTATTTCTAATAGGATTTTGTAATTTTTAAGGATGTTCTATATCCAAGATCATGTCTTTCCTAACAGAGACAGAATTACTCTTTCCTTTCCAAACTGGGTGTCTTTGATTTCTTTCTCATGCCTAACTGCCCTGGCTAGAAATTCCATAAAATGTTTAAAAGAAGTGACAAGAATGGAGATCCTTGTCTTTTTTCTGATTTTAGAGGGAAAGCATTGAGTCTTCTCCATTCAGAATGCAGTTACCTTTGACTATTTCATAAATGCCCTTTATCAGGTTGAGGAAGTTTCCTTCTAAACTCTGTTGAGTGATTTTATCATTGAAGGGTGTTGGACTTTGTCAAATGCTTTTTTCTTTTTTAAAAACTTTTTATTGGAGTATAGTTGATTTACAGTGTTGTCTTAGTTTCTGTTGTACAGCGAAAGTGAATCAGTTATACATATATGTATATATACTCTTTTTTAGATTATTTTCCATATAGGTCATTACAGAGTTCAAATGCTTTTTTCTGAGTCTAGTGAGATAATTATGTGATCTGTGTCCATTATTCTCTTAATATAGTGTATTACATTGATTTTCATGTTAACCAACATTGTATTCTTGCATGAAATTCCCTGGTTGTGGTATATATTCCTTTATACATGCTCTTGGATTCAGTTTGCTAGTATTTGTTGAATTCTTTTCATCTATATTCATAAGAGATAATGGTCTATAGTTTTCTTGTGGTACCTTTGCCTGGTTTTCTTATCAGGGTAATATTGTCCTCATAGAATAAGTTGGGAAATTTTATATCCTCTTCTATTTTATGAAAATATTTTTGAAGAATTTGTGTGAATCCTTCTTAAATCAATTTGTAGAATTTACTAGCAAAGCTCTCTGGGCCTGAGCTTTTCTTTGTGGGAAGATTTTTAATGAATAATTGAATCTTATTCCTTACTGAAGGTCCATTCAGATTTTCTACTTTATTCATTTTTTTATTAAGGCAGTTTCAGAAGTGTCTTAGTCTGCTCAGGCCGCTATAATAAATTACCATAGACTATGTGGCTTAAGTAAGGAACATTTATTCCTCATACTTCTGGAGGCTGGGAAGTCCAAAATCAAGTCACTGGCAGATCGACTGTGTGCTGTGGACCTGCTTCCTGGCTTGTGGGTGGCTGTCTTCTCATGGTCTATTCACATGGCAGAGAGCAGAGAGGAAGAAGCTTTTGTGCCTTCTTTTATAAAGACACTAATCTCCTTCATGAGGACTCCACCCTCATGATCTAATTACTTCCCAAAGCTCCCACCTCTTAATGCCATCGCAGTGAAGGTTAGGATTTTAACCTATGAATGCTGGGAGGACACAAACATTCAGTCCATGACAAGTCGCTTGTGTCTTTTTGGGAATCTGTACGTTTGATCAGGAATATCACGTTTGTTGGTATACAGTTGTTTATTCTTCTTTTTATTTCTGAAAGGCTGGTAATAATATCCCCTTTTCATTCCTGATTTTTGTAATATATATACATCTTTTTTTGTTTAGTTTCTTGGTCAGTGTAGGTAAAGATTTGTTGGTTTTTGTTAATCATTTAAAAAATTCACCTTTTGAATTTTTTTGATTTTTCCTATTCTTTCTGTAATCCCTATTTCATTATTTTAACTCTAATCTTTATTATTTTACTTTATTATTCTTTCTTTGGTTTAATTTTCTTTTCTTTTTCTAACTTCTTAAGGTGGAGTATTTAGTTCTTCATTTTAAATACCTCTCCCTTTAAAATACAGATACTTAATAGCTATAAATTTCCCTGTAAGCATAGTTTCAACTATATATCATAACTTTTAGTATTTTTTAATTCACTTCAGTTTTTTTCTATTTTCCTGTATGATTTCTTCTTTAACCTGTATTTATCTACTACATAAGGAATAAGTTTTGTAATGTTTAAATTGCTGTAAATTTCAAAAATTTTTTTGGTTTTTAATTTCTGCATTCCATTCCATTTTGGTCAGAGAAAAGGTAGGAGAAAATGTGACTGTTATAATTCTTAATATATCTTGGAATTAAATGATATCACCCAAGTTTGAATACCAAGGAATGAAAGACTACATATAGCAATTTGAATAATTGAAAATAATTATAATTTAAAAACAAATCAGTGATGGAGGGAAAGGAGTCTTGCAGGTGTATTAGTAACAAGCACTCTCCTCTTCCATAGTGTGAAATCATGCCTGTTTTCTAAAGTGCTAAGATGTTGGGTAAAATGTACAAATCTATAAAGCTCATTATTGTGAAAATTAGACTATACACTTTTCAAAATGCCAGTAGGAAACTGTGTGCCCCTGAACATATGCATTAAAACAAAGAACAGAAAGTATAATCTTTATAGGAAATGTGACAAAATAAACATTCAAATCATATAAGGTGGCAAAATTAAAATTAAGCAGGAAAGAATACATCAAATTCTGGTAAACATAATGAAAAAATATATTTAAAAATCAGAATCATACTTTAAGGTAAAAAAGTAGAAACATTTCTGTTTATTGGAAGAAAATGATCTCCATTATCACTATTATGAATTAATATTTGGGGGATAAACATTTGAGAAACATGGCAGAATGGCACATTTATTTGTATATAATACTATTATATGCCACAAGAAACAATTATTTAATTTTAAAACTATTAACGTATATAAGAAAATTCAGAAAAGTTCTGAAGAAAGGCTTCTAAAATTATACAAAAACTAATAGCTTATGAGATGTGAACAATGCCTAGTAAGAAAATATAATACAAGAAACTATTACATTCACACTGGAAATCAGTGAATATAATTTAATAAGAATTGTGTGGGAACTATGTGAGAAAAATATTTAAACATAACTGAGGGACTTAAATAAAAATATTTAAGGTAATATAAACATACACTGTTTTAAAACAAATAGAGTAGATATATGTATATGTATAACTGACTCCCTTTGCTATACACCTGAAACTAACACAACATTGTAAGTCAACTATACCCCAATAAAAATTTTTTAAAAGTTAAAAAAAATTTTTAAATAAGAAACGTAAAAATACATTGTTTTATTTGCTAGAAACACTGATATTGTAAAGTTGGAAATTTTCCCAAGTTAATTTTTAAATTGAACGTGATTAAATTTAATATACCCAAAGAATATTATTTAAATTCTCTAAAGAGAATTTTGTTTAATTTTACAAATTAACATCATAGCCCATCTAAAAAAAATAGGTTAAAAAAAAGAAAAGAAAATGAATTTAAAATATAAAATATAGGTTTTGGTGGAAATTAACCCTATCATATATTAAAAATATGCTACGAAACTTCAAAGAATTAACATTGTTATTTCATATACATCAATGGGATCATTATTCAGAAACAAACCCAAACATATATGAGGATTTAGATCACTCTAAGGTTTGCATCAATGAAGGTATGAGAATTTGTCAAAAAATGCTATTGTGATTATTTGCTCAGTTAAAACCCTAGCATTATGATCCAAGTCAGTCAAAACTTAATATAAAAAGGAAAGCATATAAGATATAGAAGAAAGTACAAATATATATATTCTTGGGATGAAAATTCTTGTTATTAATATTAAGAATAGTAATATGTAAATTACATTTAGTACATACTGTCAGTCATAAATTGTTCTAATTATTCTAAAGACTTAAATATTTTAAAAATACTCCATTTTTTCCAGATTGATAATATTGCTAAAATGTCTGCTGGGGAAAATCCTCATGAACAATTTGAATTGCATGATATATATTATAGTTAACTCCCTTTAATAACAAAAGAAATTCATGCAAATTTGTAAAAGAAGGAACACCCAAACAGAAAAATGAGAAATTTACGTGGACTGAAATTTCACAAAGACACAAGTACCCAATAAAGACACGGAAAGGTGCTAATCTTTGGGAAAACATGCATCTCTAGACAATAAGTTAATACTAACCTCTTATCAGTCGACAGTCCTTGGGAATTGTGGGGAAAACACCACACCCCTGCACTTCAGGCAAGAAGGAAAATTGGCACAAACATTTTAGAGGACAGTTGCCAGTAAATATCTACATTTATTTTATTTTATTATTTTATTTTTTTATTTTTGGCTGTGCTGGGTCTTCGTTTCTGTGCGAGGGCTTTCTCCAGTTGCGGCGAGCGGGGGCCGCTCTTCATCGCAGTGCGCGGGCCTCTCACCGTCGCGGCCTCTCCCGTTGCGGAGCACAGGCTCCAGACGCACAGGCTCAGTAGTTGTGGCTCACGGGCTTAGTCGCTCCGTGGCATGTGGGATCTTCCCAGACCAGGGCTCGAACCCGTGTCCCCTGCATTGGTGGGCAGATTCTTAACCACTGCGCCACCAGGGAAGCCCCAATATCTACATTTAAAATACACATTAAATTTTGATGAGCAATTCCAGGATTAGACATTTAAATTATGAATATACTTTAAAAAAATCGGAAGACATGTAAACAAGGGTGTCAGCAGAGCATTATAGTTCTAAAAAGATAAAAGCAACATAAATGCTCATCAAGAATGAAATGGACTAAAAAAAAATCATTCATACTCATGATAGCATAAAATGGAATAGCATACATATATTTAAAAGAATGAGAGAATTTTATGGAAAAAATTTGAAGCTTCATGAGTAGGAAATAAAGCCAAGGCAAAGGAATGGTGTGTTTTGCATGAGATGTTCTGAGCATGATAATGATCCCATAGTTGTGTGTGTGTGTGTGTGTGTGTGTGTGTGTGTGTGTATGGTGGGGATGTCAGGGGGTACACTGTGAGTAGGAAAATTTTATTGTTTGCGCTTCTTAACCTTGTACATGTACTACTTTTACTTACTAACTCTCATCATCTGGACTATAAAATTACTGAACATATTTTACTGCCCCCATATATGTTTCTATGAAAAAGTAAAAATGAATGCTATTTTTTTAAAGTGGGAGGAAAAAAAATTATAGAGTAAGTAACCCATCAGTAGCAGGAGAACACACCTGAAAGCAGTTGGGCAGAAAGTCAGGGTCCCCAGTCAGCAAGCTGGAATTTAAACAAAGGTCATGATCAGTTTAGGCCACAGAGTTGCTTTGTATGCCTCATATCATGAATATTAAAAAATATATATGTTTTCAGCAAAAATTAGATTAACATGGAAAGTTGTATCTTTGGATATTCTGGAAAGATCCACCATTCATCACCATGGGTTTGCATAACCTCAGGACTGTGGCAGAATAATGACTGACTTGGTTAGACTGGGGGTGTGCCTTCATTCTCAGCTCACATTTAACTAACCATGCAAGGTGTTGCACGTAACACTGAGCCCTTCTGTGCATCGTGCATAGTATTGAAATTCTATTTTAATTTTCATTCATATATTTCCACCTCCATCTAACTTACCTTTCAAATTTGTACCTGAGAAATCAGTCATTATTCAAATTAATAAATAATCAAAAAAGCCACGTTAGCCAAAACTTTCAGGTATTTTCAAAGAAGCTCACAGGTGACAATGATTTGTTTCTCTCCATCCTTGCCTGTTTCCTGGTGGAGCTGCTGTAAGCCATTGGCTCCTTTGAAGACGGACTTCAAAGGAGAAAAAAGATGGAAAAAGACCCCACAAACTGGGAAATCAGCGAATCCTGCCAACAAATTCAGCTGTAGGTGAATCGGTGATTATTTGCAAACATCTGGAGAGAAATAGAGTCATATATGTTTGAAAATCCAATATCAAAATTGTACCAAGCCCATGATGGCTTTACCGATTTACACAATTACCAAGCAAAAGGAATGCTGCAGATGTGGATACTTTGGGAAATCACTCTCACCTGAGAAATGAACACCTCAGATGTTTTTCTGCGTCATTCTGGTTACTTCATATATTAGCTCACCAGCTTATGAGATGAAAGCTCAGTGAGAGACTGATCTCAAAAGTGATGATAAATGATACTGAATTACAGCAAGACTTAGAAGTCTAGGAGTCCTTGGCTCTGCGGCTGATTTGCATGAGATGATCTACATGAGCATGTAAATTTGTTTGAATCCTAGAATGTTTTCTTTAATAGTCACGTAAACACGTAAGAAGAATAGCAGTTCACAGGTTTTTTTAGTTCACTAAATTTTGACAGCTAAGAATCCACTATAATTAATTAAAAGACCTTTAATAACTTTATAAAAGCATATTTAACAGGACTCCAGAATACTGAGGTTATTTTATAAGCCTTTAAGTAGGATTAACTTTCTGAGAGGTTAGGACGATGATTATCTTTAGCACTTTTCAAGTTACAATCCAATTTCATTCCTATTCTATCTGAGCTGATCCCCACACAATCCATGTTGTTGTGATGTTATTGTCTTTATTTTACCTGAGGAAACCTGGCTTGGCTAAGTTAAGGGCATAGCCCAAGGGGAACCACAGAAATTCAGCTGGAAATCAAGGTCCCTCTTTTTAATCAAATGCCCACTCTTTTCACAATACCCACTCTCTCCCACCAGGCATAGTCAACAGGATTCTTTGGTACGATCTGAGGGTCAATTATAAAAAGCCCTGGTTACAAAAATCTCCCAAGTGTGGCCTTGTATGGAGTCTTATTCTTATTTTTTTTCTTGCTGCATTTTATTTTATTTCATTTTTATTGAAGTATAGTTGATTTACAGTGTTGTGTTAATTTCTACTGTATAGCAAAGTGATTCAGTTATACATATATATGCATTCCTTTTTTAATATTGTTTTCCATTATAGTTTATCACAGGATATTGAATATAGTTCCCTGTGCTATACAATAGGAATATGTTGTTATCCATTCTATATATAATAGTTTGCATCTGCTAATGCCAAACTCCCAATCCATCCCTCCCCCACCTACCTCCCCCTTGGCAACCACAAGTCTGTTCTCTATTTCTGTGAGTCTGTTTCTGTTTTATGTAGATAAGCTCATTTGGGTCATATTTTCGATTCCACGTATAAGTGATATCATACGGTACTTGTCTTTCTCTTTCTGACTCACTTCACATAGTATGATAATCTGTAGGTCCACCCATGTTGCTGTAAATGGCATCATTTCATTCTTTTTGATGGGTAACTAGTATTCCGTTGTATACATGTACCACATCTTCTTTATCCATTCAGCTGTCAATAGACACTTCGGTTGTTTCCAGGACTTGGCTATCATGAATAGTGCTGCTATGAACATAAGGGTGCATGTATCTTTTTGAATTATAGTTTTGTCTGGGTATATGCCCAGCAGTGGGATTGCTGGATCATATGGCAACTCTATTTTTAGCTTTTTGAGGAACCTCCATACTGTTTTCCATAGTGGCTGCACCAACTTACTCATTCCCACCAGGAAGGTTCCCTTTTCTTATGGAGTCTTATTCTTCAAACAGTCCTGGGGGCCCATTGTAACTTGACTTCTCCTCTCTTCTACAGGTAAAGCCAAACACAAGAACCCCAGCTGTATGCAAAACAGTAACATAATAAAGGGAAAAATAAACCTTATATCACTAGAATACTGTCTAGTTTACCAAGTACATTCACATGCACCACTGCATTTTATATGCACACCAATACTATGTGGAAAAGGAGGGCAGGGGTTATTATCCTGTGTAGAGAATTTTACAGTCTAGCGGAGGAGATAACACCTTCGCTCGGCCCAGATATGATCTGCTCAAAGTTTTATTTTGCCCTAAGTGGCAGTGCTGCTTTCTTTTCATCCATTTCTTTACTCTTGATTGGTCAGACCCTAATTACTAAACACTGAGTTAGAATCAACCTTGCATCAAAACCGTTATCACAGTTTTGAGACTCGCACAAGAGTGGGAAATGGGCATTTTGGACACAGAATGCTTCCTGGAGAGTTTACCTGACGCCTTCCAAGCCCACTGTAAACCATACATAATTTCTGTTATTTCACAGAATTTCCATATTTCGCTTGTCTTGAATGATGTGTCAAGGTGATGTGCTTAATTGAATGACTTCACCCCAGCGTCTACTGTTCACTCAGCAACAAGCTTGGCGCCAAAGGTGTTATTAAAAAGAGCTCTGTCATTCAGAAAAACACTTCAGTTTCAATGTCGTCCATGTTTCCCTATTATATGTTAGGTTTTATATGAATAAAATTTGTTTTATTGACAGGACCAAATTTCATAAATGATGGCTATTTTAGGAAAGATGAGGTGACAGTAAAGTTGTTTCTGATTTTAGTTATGTAAAGAGTTAAGAACCAAAACAAAGTACCACAAATCTAAAAGTTATGCTAATAAAGAATAATTTTTGTTAGCTCTGACCTCACTGCTAATCCGATTGTTAACTAATAGTCCATTGATAACATTTTGCAGGAGGAGATATTCTTGTTAAAATAAATTCCACTTGATTATATTGCTATTTCATTTTTTAGCCTAAACTCATATTTTCTTAGCTTTTCTAGGCTTTACGGGAGTATGTTGCAATTTTTTAGGCATTTACAATGAAAAAGAGTTTGCATAAAATTTACATTAACTTTTCCCTTTTCAGCATTGCATAAATGCACACAATGCATTTAAAAGAGAGCAGTTAAAACTTGGAGTTTGGAACCTTATTTTTAAATGTAAATATTTTAATTCATCTTACTTCCAATTGTTCTGACTTAGCTTGGGTTTTTCTTTCCCTATCCAGGTCCCTGACGTGAGGTTTACAGTTACCTGGTTCACTTCATTTCCAGGCATTTGAACAGAAAAAGCATGAAAAGTGTATTTTTCTCTCTGCCCACATATCTTAAAAAATGAAAATGATTTGCCTGTACTTCTCTTCCCTTTCACTTCACGTTTCCCATCTCACCCCCTTCCCCTTACATATGAAAAATAATTTGGGGGGATTAGGAAGGGGGGATTAAAAAGTTGGAATTCAAAGCAAGGCATTTCAGGAGGTATACACACTTGCAAATGTGGTCTAAACATCGTTGTGCCTTCGTATTAGAACATATCCTTTTCGCCTACCCTTTCCACTGGATGCTGATAGAGGGGTGCCAGTGCTGCGGGCTTATGCTTTGGTGGATGGTGCAGAGAAAATACATGTACGTGGCCACCCGCTTTCCAACTCTGATCTGTAAACCAACGCTGCCTGTAGTAGCTTCCAGACTCTCTGGGTCTGGCCTTGCCTTACTCAGGCCCCAGAGTTAATCCTGTCCCTTACAGTTGTATGCCCTTCTCAGCCTTCCTTTACCTCCCCTCCCTGCCCCCTTCTCTTTTGCCCTTTGCCCCCTCTCTGTCACCACCGTCCTGGTCCATGGCTTCCTCATCTCCGGAACTAATGCGCCAGTCCTGTGTCTTGTCTCTCCTTACCCCGGTCCTAGCTCCCTGCCACCATCCTTACACACAGATGCTCACATGGGATCCTGCTACTCCGCCAGCCCGCATCTTCCGCGGTGCACCAGAGCATGCGGGACACAATCACAGCTTGGTCATGACACGTGGGCTGTAGGTCGAGGCCTCTCCCGAGGGTCTGACTTCATTCTCTGTTACACCCCACGCTGCTTTCACACTTTGCTCTAAAATTCATTTCCCAGGAGGATACCACTAACGCTTCACCCTCCCGAGTGGTGTCTGTTTATCCTCTCCAAACCTCCCCACACGCCCCTGATCTTGGAGATGCGATAGGTTTCCTCCTTGAACTTCACTCCCGCTTCCAGATGACTGGTCCCCACTCCTCTCTGTAAACAGTGTTTTCCTTGAAGCACAGACAACAAGGCCATACCGTGGATACCCGTGCTTCCCGTCGTCACCCACCTCCCCTCCCCCTCGTTCTGGCTCACTGTCTTTTATCACTTCAACTCTTGTCCTTCTTGGTGACTCGGTAGCCCTGCAGACAATCTGTCTCACCCCAGGCTTTTTAGTTCCCTGACCTTCTCACGTCTATTGATTTTATCTCCCATTTCACTTGTGGTCGCCCTTAACGTGGGTACCCTCAGCGACTGTGTCACAAGTCTGCAACATTTACGGTGCCGACTGAAAGGATGACCTTCTCTGACCACCACCTCCTAGCTCTCATATCCTTTCTTCAGATACCCTGGTTTGAACAAATATTTGATACCACTAAGACTTCCCATCCATTGAAGCATCATGCTTTCTTTATTCACTACCCTGCTTTCAGCTCCATTTATATCCAGCTCAGATACCACGATCTAGCACTTGTATGAGCCCTTCCTTTTTTGCAGTCTTTCAGCTTCCTTAACCTTTATTCCATAATCCCTAAATTAAATCTAATTTTGCCAATCCCGGCAGCATCGCGATACCTGAAAATTGGTGGAAAAGAATACACAACTGTGCTGACTGCTGTCACTTTATATTCATGACTACAAAGTTCCATGGCCCCTTTCTGTCTGTCAATCCTACTATGTTTCTATGTTTTTCTAGTCAAGTTCTCTTTGAAATAACTATTTCACACGTTGTCTCTGAACAGCACCTCTCTCTTCTTTCCCATCTAATGACCTTCTTCTTATTTAACTGAGAAAATAGAAAAACGTCATAGGGGTACCTGTCACAATTTTCTCCCACCTTGTCCCCCCAAATCACCTTTTCCAAGGTCACTGGTAGATTCCACATTGCCAAGTCCAATGATTAATTCTGTTTTCGTTTTATTCTGCCCTTCACCATTTGATACAGGGAATCATGTGTTGTGTTGTTTTTGTTTGTTTTCTTGAAACATATTTTTAATTTGGCTCCTGGGACAATACGTGTTCTTGATTTTCCTATCTCACTGCGCACTCCTTTCTAAAAATCCTTTATTAGGGCCTTCATTTTGCCGTATTCCCTAAATATTGAGGTGCCCTAGGGCTCTTTTTTTGGTTCCTTGTTCTCTATCTATGCTCGCCTTCCTTTAAGCCCATAGCAGTTCTTAGGTTTTAAATGCCATCTTTAGACTGATGACTTCCAAATTTGACATTTCACATCCCCATCTCTCTCCTAAATTCCATACTAGGAATTCCAATTGCCTACCAGACATTTCTACTTAGGCATCTAATAGGCATCTTAATGATAACTTGTCAAAAGCCAAGGACATGGGATAGGTACAAGGAACCATCCCCGCATCAATGGTATTGGTGGGATTTGAGGTCAACCAAGCTCTATGTGGGGGGCCTTTCATGAAGCAGAGCCCATGAAGCAACCAAATTCTGGGCTTTGGAGACTCTTATCACTCCAGAAATCCACTACTTTCTGTCCAATCTCTCCCTCTGTATCCTCCCTCTTACATGACACTTTCCTTCATTACTGCCTTTTCACCATCCCAACAGCCCTCTGAGACGGCGAAGTTGTTCCCATTCTGCAGATGGGACAGCTGAAACCAGAGGACTCCCCTTGCGTGTCTGCATCGTGCAGCTTATTAGTGAAAGGGCAGAAGGAGGATGTGGCCTCGCATCTGATGCCCCCAGACCCAGAGTTCTCCCCACTTCATTGCCAAGGGGTACTTTCTGGGGAAAGACCAGGTGTCATGGTGTAGAGACTTCATAGTCCTAGATCAGAAGGTCGGCTCACTGAGCCCCGGGATATCCCTTCCCTGACCTTTTCCCATGGCAGCCAGACTCTCTAATTCTCATCCTTCATAATGGGGACCCACCACCCCGGGGAGATGAAACCCTCACATGGAGCTGTGGACCCTGTAGAATGGCAGGGCGACCTTGGGAAAGAGATTGTCCTCTTTGGGCTTCAGTTCAGCCAACAGCAGGAGGAGGTGGGATGGATGGATGAGGGTTCTCTCTGCATTTCTAAGCCCTTTTGTAAACTCAGGGTCTCGGTGTTGTTCTGAGCCCCTGTATGCCTGCTGTGTGCACTGTCCTTGCTGAGAACTCTAAGGTCCTACGTGACCCTGCCCTGACTGTCCCTCTGACCTCATCCTTGTCACTCTCACCTTTGTCCATCCTTCCAGCCATGAGGGCTTCCTTGCTGTTCCTCAGAGGTGGCAAGGACACTCCCACCAGGCATGTTGGACTTTTCCTGCCCTCTGCCTGGAATGCTCTCCCCTAGATATTAATATTACTTAATTCTTCAGTACATTTTTGTTTCTGTTCAAATATCAGCTTTCTAGAAAAATCTTTGAAAATCCTATCTAGAAAAGCACTCCTGTCATTAAAAAAAAATGTTTTTCTTCATAGCATTTATTGCTACCATAACTTATATATCTATTTGTTTACTTTTTATTGTCTGTCTCTCTTTTTATTTTGTTCCATAACGTCTTTTTCTTTTTATACTCAGCTATTTTCTGAAGTAATTTCAATAGCTTCTCAATAAATATTTGTTGAATGGATGAATAAATGTTATAGCCCCTACTGACCTTTGTACTATGCTATATTAATAAAAATTAAACTGGCAGCATGTACAGTACAGAAGGGAGTAGAGAATATAAGTGAATGAACAGTCCAGTTAGAGAAGTATTGCAGTAACTCACCAATAGGTTGATTTCAACCAAAATGATGTAATTTGTCAAAGAAGAATGTAATAATATCAAAGAAGAATGTAATAATGTCAAAGAAGAGACAGTATTTTTTAAAAAATGGTTAACAAGTGTTTTCATTAGTTTTGTTTTAGTTTTTGTTCTTCATTCTCCTTTTTCCAAACTGAGAAAAAATTGAAAAAAAGGAAGAAAATAAAAATAAAACCTCTGTCTTTAGTGAAAAATGGAGTAGGCCACAACTCCTAACAATTATGATGTATTTCACTAAAACTATGAAATGTGCCTAAAACTAAAGAAGATGCTGACACAATAGCTAAATCCTCAGACCTCGGGGAGAATAAAACATACTTATTTTAAAATAAGGTCCAACATTTTAAAAAATTTATTTTATTGAAGTATAGTTGATTTACAATGTTGTGTTAATTTCTGCTGTACAGCAGAGTGATTCAGTTACACACACACACACACATATATATTTTTTTCATATTCTTCTCCATTATGGTTTATTATAGGATATTGAATATAGTTCCCTGTGCTATACAGTAGGACCTTGTTGTTTATCCATCCTATGCATAATTGTTTGCATCTGCTAATCCCACCCACCTCCCCTCCCCTTTGGCAACAAGTCTCTTCTCTACGTCTGTGAGTCTGCTTGTGTTTCGTACATAAGTTCACTCATGTCATATTTTAGATTCCACATATAAGTGATATCATATGGTATTTGTCTTTCTCTGTCTGACTTGCTTCGCTTAGTATGATCATCTCTAGGTCCATCCATGATGCTGCAAATGGCATTATTTCATTATTTTTTATGACTGAATATTTTCTAATATCCCATTGTATATATGTACCCAACCTTCCTTATCCATTCATCTGTTGATGGACATGTAGGTTGTTTCCATGTCTTGGCTATTGTGAATAGTGTTGTTATGAACATAAGGGTGCATGTATGTTTTCGAATTATATTTTTGTAAGGACCAACATTTTGAAGGTGATCTTTGGTTAAAAATTGCCTTTATGATATGGACGGATCATGAAAGAATCTTGTGCTGACCTTCTAGAGTTTCAATGTGAGGCTTGGGAGGCAGAGTAAGAGGAGAAGTTACTCTGAAATACCACGTCTAAGTTTTTACACCGTAGCCTTCAAGCCTAAGAAATGGCTGTGGGCCCAGCAATGCGATGGGGAAAGACGTGCAAAAACTTGAAGGTCTCAGTGCTTTTCTCAAGGTGTTGGTCTCTAAGCCTTGCCAATTTCTTGAATACCAAATATTGAGGGAGCTATTCCGTCATGTCAATGACAATTAGATATTTCACAAGTAATTTTTTATAAAAAGCCCAAATCAAAGTTATGGCCTGTGTACAGACTGCCTTCCCTGCACCCTCGTGCAGCGTGGACGCCAACCATTAGTTCAGGTCATGCAGAAATAGGAAATGCGCACAAAGGAAGCCCATGAGACCGAGCGGTAGACACTGGAAAACAACAGAGCACATCAGTGCATGAATAAATGAGGATACAAAGACCTTCTCTCCGCTATCACGTCAACAGGGCTGCTGGATAAAAACGGGTTTTACAGCCGAAATGAACTGCAAGGCTCAGACGGTGCTTACGAGTCTCTGAGTAAAACCCGGGAGGGACCACAGGGGAGAAAAACAAAACAAAACAAGAACGCGGAGGAAATGCTAGCCTCTGACACCTTCATCTCTAGCAAACGGTAAACACTGCCTACCCGCCCCCAGACGCACGCAGCTCCTCACGCTGAAAACGCTTGCTTGTTTCAGCGCCTCCCCCTTGATACATCATGCCTGGGGTTCATCCAAGAAGTACAAAACACACTAGAAGACAAAAATAAATATACAGTCTGATGAGACAAAGCAAGTAGCACTGCCAGACCAAGAGAGGACAGAGATTTGGGGATTGTCAGGGAAGGAGTTTAAAGCAACTGTGATTAGTACGCTAAGGGCTCCCCAGGAAAAAGCGGACAATATGATGGGAACAGACGGGAAACGTAAGTGACGAGATGGGAACGCGAGTATTCTGCAGTCCTCCATGTGGGCTTCCGACGGGGCCTGTGTCCTTAGGCTGGGACCTTCTTAAGGGCGTCCCCACCCCGCCCCCAGACGCCTGGACAGCCCCCCTCCCCCATGCCGCGTGGGCGCTGGTAAAACCCAGGTGTGTTCAATGTTGCCCGTGTGCTCAGTCCTTCCTTGATGGTTAACAGGATGCCCCGGGCGTACCGCACGGAGATGACTCCCTGCGCCCGCCGCTGGTGGTACACGGGAGGGTTTCTCTCGCATCATCACCTTGAGAACATGATGGGGTTCCCGGTGGCAAAACTCATGCGAAAGCGGGGCCCAGAGTTCCCACCCCTCCGTGGAGTCCAGTGCCCAGCAGTTGCTCGGGGCCCCTGTAAGTGTTTGCAACAGGCCGCAGCTGTGACTTCTCAGATACGCGGTGGTTGCCTGCTTCTCCAGCGTGCGTGGCAGCCGTTTACTCTACGACCTTATTTCTTGGGTGCATCGAAAAAGAGTTGTTGGTTTTCGGCTTCTCCAGCATTTATTCTTACTGTGAGGATGGAGGTGATGACTGGCAACTTACACTTCAGACCAGAAGCCAGACGTGCAGAACACTGCTTTTTAAGGTAAGTCTGACCCATCTTTAATTTCTATCATCCTGGCGCTTCCGGACTGGAAGAAGATGTGTGATAGTGTGAAAACGAAAGTTAAAGGGCCGACCCCTAGTGTAGGGGTGTTGAGGACGTTAGGGAGAATTTGTGGTGTCAGGGTTTGTGTCCTCGAGGGTGGACCGCCGAGAAAGGAGACAGGCTTTCCTTCTGTGATTGGCGGCTGAATGCAGTGAATTGGGGCACCAGGGACCCCTGGGCTTCAACTGTGTTGGGAGAAAACTCCTGGAAAAGGGGCTTTTCTGAGAGGCCCCCATATCTGTGAGGGTCTGACGCAGGGGTTCTCAACGTTAACTGGCACTTAGAATTTCCTGGAGATGTACGAATTCTGAGGGCCATATTGACATGCCACTAAATTAAATCAACAATTAAACAGATTCTCTGAGGGGTGAGGCCAAGGTATCAGTATATTTTAAAGCTCCCCAGATACATTTGATATTCAGCCAAAGATGACAATTACCCTTCCCAAATATCCCGGGAACAAATTGAAATCATGGTGAGTGTTACCACATTTTAGACTTGATTTCTTACGTAAGAGCAAAATGGATATTTACCCTGTCCCCAGTAACATGTGCTCTGGCGTGGAAACAAACAACACGTAAGTCCTCCTCTTTGGTACCGGCTTATTGTTTTGGGGGTAGGATTTGGGTTTTGTTCTTCCTGATGTACGTGGAGAGATTGCATCCCTCAACTCCATCAGTGCCCTGAGCATCAGCCTGCTGATGGTGACCCCAAAGGAGCAAGTCCAGTCGGCAGAATTCTCTCGTGGAAAGATCCACAACAGGGTGGATCTATTAGGAATGGGCAGTTCTTCCCAACACGTTGATAAATGTAACAAAAGTATACCAGAGATCCCCATATTTGAAAATAAAAGGTACATGGTTTTATTAAAGGGATGTCGTATTCGTCTCACGCACGCAACAAAAGTTGACCTGATATGTAAAGAATAGGAAAAGGAAAGGGCATTGAATTGTTATTTGTCCAGAGAAATCTCAGCAGACCCTGGGATGGGCAGTACTTGCTGGAGTGGGCTTGGTGCCTGTTGGATTCACTGGTGACCAGGAGGGAAAAAAAAAAAAGAAATGACAGCAGCTGTAGGCAATTACTCCACTGATAACAGGATTGGTTTAAACTTCTTGGAATTTGTGGGAAGTACGTGGCAGTTTGGAAACCATGCCTGAGCAGGTTTTAGAAAGAGCCAGGGAGATTGGGTTCTCTTTCATGTAGATTGTTGGCTTCTCTTTCATGTAGACTGTAGTTGAACCCTCCATCAGGCAGTGCCTGGGGGGTAAGACAGCTCGGAATGGATTGTATCTGGCAGGGAGGTGAGTGCACCTTAGTTGCATGTGAGTGCAGAGGCTAGGGCGAGAGTGAATGGTCTGAGGAGTCGAGTGTCCTCTAGCAATTGTGCCCCACCTCACAGCACACCTCCTCTGTGAACAAAATCACAACTGTGGACTCTGTTTCCTTTTTTTCTTTTTAATATCTTATCAACTAGTATTTCAATAGTGTATACTAGTTCTTCTGACTTCTGAAAATAAACCATAAGAGATATTAGGATTACCAGAGTTCTCATGATGCCAGGTCCGACCTAAATATTCTCACTGTTCTGTCTATATTATTTAAAAGGCCGATGAAAATGAAATGAGAGATTTTCAAAATGTTTTGACTGCTGTGTTTTAGTTTTTATCAACTTTCCCCTCAGGGTCATCTTTGTCAAAACGAATCATCTGTCCTTTTTCAGTGAATGCCATTTTTATCTTATTCTCTGCTCAATCTATAAAATAAAAGTCATGCCTCCATCCTCTCTGTGATATTGGACAAAACATATTAATAAGTATTAATTCAGAAAAGGGATGTCTGGTTCGTGAATTTGGCAAGTGCTGGGTTAAACAAAGTTAAATCGGTCTCTTTACTGACGAGCCTCCTAAAACATCCAGTACACTGATATGCATTGTACACCACGGAGAGAATTGCATAGTAGTAACTATCCGTCAAGGTCATTCAACCCTGGGATCAGAAGACTGTTTCATAAAATTGGCAAACACTTGAACGCATTTTAAAAATCCATCCTTCACTTTACTTGGAGGCATGAATATTTCCTTTATGTTGTATTCAAAGATGAACCAGCTATTGTGCATTTATGTTGGGAGGATACTTAAACACACAGGATGCACCTTTTTTTGTCTTTGAAGATTAGTGGCCCTTTATTTACCACAGACTCTGATTATCCCCACTGGTATTCCAAACCACTTGGTCTGCAGGTATCTCTAGACAGATAATCTCAAGGTAGGGTTTTTGTTTGTTTGTTTACTGTCAACACTCTTCATTCTCAGTGGAAGTAACTGAAAATCTTTATGCTTTAAAGTGGAGTTAGTAGGGCCAGGGAAATTAGACTAAAAGACTTGTAGAGAGTGCTGGAAGATGTTCAGAGTATCATGATTAAGCGGAAACACTACTGTGGGGGGATGCTTTTAGGAGGTGGTTAAACAGAAGCATCTTTCTCTGTTTCCTGCTCGTTATTCGCTACCACAGTTATGAAGTGAATGGAAACAGACAGCAGAGATTCAAAATCACGGTCAAATGAGAAGGTTGGACATTTAACATGCTCTCAATAGGTATTGAAATTGCACAGAGAAGGAAGAGCTGAGAGGGCAGTTACCCAAGGACCAAGGATGCTGGGGCAGCATGTCCAGGAGCAGGTGCATGCCTTCAGGGTTCCCTGGGCCCCCACACGCTGACCACCACACACACCCGGCACTTCACCCACTGACTCCCCTCCCTTCCTGCAAGACCAGGTTGTTTCTATCAGCCAGCTTAGTCAGGAAACTGATCGAATGGGCGTGAAACTCTCCTCCAGCACGAACACCTGAGTTATATTCAGAAAGGAGTTAATATATTCCCATATCCGTAGGAAATCTATTACTGGTAACATCACTGTTAATCAGTAATTATCTATTTGTTCACAGTTTTAAGTATGTCTTAATGCATAATTTCATGAAAACCTTGGTGCAGCTGAATTATGTGTATGTGTATTGGACAACTTTCCTAGGATTTACGGACTAAGCTCAAAGCAGATTCCTCAGTAGGCATTTAGGAAAGTTCAACCACATGCCTAAGAGGTCAGGGCAGGAACAAAAACCATAAAAGATCATCTATGTAAGTAGGTATAACAAAATGCTACATTAACACATTTGTATATAAAAATGTAAATGGTAAACAGTGCATTTTATCATCGGTAGATTAAACCAAAAACATTATTAGATGTGATTAGACTCTCAATAATTTAGTAAATGAAAATAAGCTAACAGCAGGTGTAATTTCTGGTGGTAGTTTGGAAATTACTGTTGATTTAATGGGAAAGGAACTTTTCCTTTTTGATTTTAGAGGTATGTGCACAAATGTAATGAGGTAGAGCATGACGTCTGGCACACGGGGTTGGTCTAGTCTTTTCCTTTTCCAGTTTTGCATGTTTTCCATTATCCCACAGGCCATCATGGGCTTTACTTCATTCTACTTTCTGTCTCTATGAATTTGCCTAGTCTAGGTAATTCACATACATGGAATCATACAACATTTGTCTTTGTGTGCCTGGTCTATTTCACTTAGTGTAATGTTTCAAAGGTTCATCCCTGTGGTAGCATATTTCAGAACTTCATTCTTTTTATGGCTGAATAACCCATGAATTACCCCATTCTATGTGTAGAGCACATTTTGCTTGCCTATTCATCTGTCGATGGACATGTGGCTTGCTTCCACCTTTTGGCTGTTGTGGATAATGGTGCCATGAACACGGCTGTACAAATCTCTCTTCAATCCCTTTTTTTTTTTTTTCTTTTTTGCATGTGGGTAAAAAGAATTATAAACCTAAGAATTGGTTGATAATTAGGAAATTCTCATCTCAAATGAGCCATGAGATAAGAGAAGCAATTTGTTGTCACTGATGCTTTATTTTGTTTGTTTTGCTTTAAGGGCATATATCTTGTTTATTGTATATTTTCTATGGCAGGGACAGACTGATGGATGTTTATGACCCGGTGAATAGTTGGTAATTCTGTTAAAAGAAAAATTAATCTCCATTCATCTAAAATCAGATTGATCTGTTTTATCAGTTATCTGCCATTACTAAGGAAATGTATCCCTTATGTAATCTTGCCTACTTATTTGTAATCAGGGTTTCTGGAATATAGTCCTCTGTCTCTCTTTTTTATGTTGGATATATGTGTGGAGATATATATATATATATATATGTATGTATGTGTGTGTGTGTATATATATATATATATATATATGAATTCACTTTCTTCTAACAAAGACACCTGTTTCAAATTAATTTTCTCCATCTCCTGAAAAATTCAGTCCTGCTTTCAATTCTTTTGAGTGTATATCTAGTAGTGAAATCTGATTCATGTGGTAATTCTGCGTTTAACTTTTTGAGGAACAACTGAGCTGTTCCCACAGCAGCAGTACATTTTACATTCCCACCGGCAGTGTGCAAGGGTTCCAATTTCTCCAGTTCCTCACAAACAACTTGTTATTTTTCAGTGTTTTTGGTTACAGCCATCTTAGTAGGTATGAAGAGGTAGCTCATCGTGGCTTTGATTTAAAAGTTATTTCCTTAGCAATGAATGATGCTGACTATCTTTTATGTGCTCATTGACTCTTTACATATCTGAGCACTGTTTTCACTGAATCACAAAGTTTGTGTTTTTGCTTTTATTCATATCAAGATATTTTCCGATTTCCCTTGTATTTTCTGATTTCACTTGTTTTTTCTTGTTTGACCCATTGGTTGTTTGTGTGTTAATTTCCACAGATTTATGGATTTCCCAGTTTTCCTGTTACTGATTTCTAGTTTCATTCCAAAGTGATTGGAAAAGGTACTTTGTATAATCTCAATCTTTTTTTAATTCAGGAAGACTTGTTTTGTGGTCTAGCATATGACCTATTATGGTGAGTGTTCCAGTTGAGCTTAGAAAAGTGTGTGTTCTCCTGTTGTTAGTTGAATAGTTCTGAATATCTGTTAAATCTAATTTATTTATAGCCTGGTTCCAGTCCTATTTCCCCACTGATCTGTCTGGTGGTTCTCTCCACACTGAAAATGGGATATCGAAGTATCCAGCTATTATTGTGGGACTGTCTTTTTCTCTCTTCAGTTCTGTCAGATTTTTGCTTCATGTATTTTGGGACTCTTGTTAGGCACACAATTTTGTAATTGTTACATCTTCATGATGGCTTGAAACTTTTAACAATATATAATGTACTTCTTTATCTCTTGTAACTTTGTTTTTTTAGCTTAAAACCTATTTTGTCTGATAATATAATCACTCCAGCCCTCTTTTGGTTACTATTTGAAATATCTTTTACCATCCTTTAATTTTTAACCTCCTTGTGTCTTTGTATCTCAAGGCCGTCTCTTGTAGACAGCATATAGATAAATTATGTTTTTATTCATTCTGCCAATCTGCCTTAGTTGGGGAGTTTAATCTATTTACATATAAAGGAATAATTAATAAGGAAAGGTTTATTTCTATCATTTAGCAGTATTTTTCTATATGTCTTATATATGTATATATTTTTATGTTGTTCTTCAGTCTTCCATTATTGCATTTCCTTGTCCGTAGTTGATGTGTGTGTGTGTGTTATACCATTTTGATTCCCTTCTTCTTTCCTCTTCTCTCTTTTGTTGCTGTTGTTGTTATTTTATTAGTGGGTTGCCTTGGGGATTGCTGTCACATTATGGCAATCTAGTATGAACAATGCCAAATGTCAAAAGTATATAGACATTGTTTCTGTATATCTCTATCACTCACCTTTTACATTGTTATTTTCACAGATTACATCTTTCTGCACTGTGTGCCTGTTAACATAGATATGAACAATATAAATATTGTTTTATGCATTTGCCTTTTAAATCATATGGAAAATAAAAGAGGAGTTATAAACCGGAAGTTCAATAATATTAACTTTTACTTTTGTGGTTACCTTGACCAGTGTTGTTTGTTTTCTCATACTGCTTGTGTTTACTGTCTAGGGTTCTTTCATTTCCACTTGAGGGACTCCTGTTAGCACTTCCTGTAGGGCCGGTATAAAGGGAATAACCTCCCTCAGCTTTTGCTTGTTTGTGAATGTCATAATTTCCCCCTCTTTTTTTTTTTTTTTTTTTTTTTTTTTTTTTTTTTTTTTTTTTGGCTGTGCTGCACCCGGCATGTGGGATCTTAGTTCCCCGACCAGGGATCGAACCCATGCCCCCTGCAGTGGAAGCATGGAGTCCTAACCACGGGACCACCAGGGAAGTCCCTCCCCTCATTTTTGAAAGGTAGTTTTTGATTTGAAATTCTTGGTTGACAGTTCTTTTGTTTTTTGTTTTTTTTTAACACTTTAATTACATCATCCCACTGCCTTCTTGCCTCATGGTTTGTTATGAGGAATAATCTATTATTATAATTGAGGACCATTGTCCTTCTGGTACTCCCATATATTGGGCTGCTTGTTGGTGACCCACAGGTCCCTTAGCTCTGTTTACCTTTCTTCATTCTTTTTTCATTCTGCTCTTCAGACTTCATAATTTCAGTTGTCTTATCTTCAAGTTCATTGATTATTTCTTCTACCCAATCAAATATGCTGTTGAACCTTTCTTATGAATTTTTTACTTACTTTGCAGCTCTAGAATTTCTGTTTGGTTCTTCTCTATAGTTTCTACCTCTTTATTGATATTCCCATTTTATTCATCCATCACTTTTCTCGTGTTCCTCTACTTCTTTGCTTATGGTTTTCTTTAACTTTTTGAAAATATTTAAAAGAGTTGATTTAAATTCTTCCTTTAGTAACTCCAATGTCTGGGCTTCTTCAGGGACAATTTTGGTCAATTTATTTTTTTCTTTGCACCTATCATATCTTCTTGTTTCATTGTATGCTTTGTGGTTTTGTGTTGTTGTTGAAAATTGGACATTAGAATATTATTCTGTGGTAACTCTGTCAGTCAAATTGTCTCCCTGCCTTAGGTTTTTCTCTTCTTAATGGTTGAAAGCTGACCTTTTATTCAACTGGTATAGTGTTAAGACAAAAATTTCCTTCAATGCCAAGAGCAGAAAGCAAACCAAAACAAAAAACAAAAACAAACAAACAAAAATACTGCCCCACACTGTGTGGATTGACTGTCCTGGGGATTCCTTTAATCCTAGCTTGGCCATTTACAGCTTTCCCTTTTCTGCTGGCACTGAGCCTAGAGATCAGCTTGGGGTCTTTCTTCTCAGGTCTTTTCTGAGCACACATCTTGTCCTGGGCACATGCATGGCATCCTAAATTACCCCAGTATACGTAGGTCCTGGTGAATGCCTCAATTTCTGAAGGAAACTCTCTCCTGACTTTTTCTCCCAGGCTTTTGTGGTCTATTGTATGTCTCAGCTGTTACCTTTTGCCCCTCATGGCTGTGGGTTTTCCTCTGCCATACAATGTTTTCAAGCAATGCCCATCACGTTTCTGCCCCAAGTGGGCTCTGAGTTAGGTGAAACGGAAATGAAAGGCTTGCATCAGTCCTCAGGGAGCCCCCAGACAGGTGAGGACAGGCAAACACTATAATTTGTGGAGACACCCTGCTCCCTCTGAAGCCAGGGACCAGGGCTGCACACCAGGAGTGCAGGCTGCGTCTTGAGACTTCCTGCGAGCCGGGGCGGGTGGTGAGGCAGGGCAAGTAAAAACAGCACAGGCTTCCCGACAGTTTCCAAGTCGTCTTTTTCTTGATTCAGCATTTGCCTGGCTGCTGTAAAACTTTGAGATAGTTGGTTCTAACAGTTTCTGCTTGTTTTTTCTTAAATTTTTCTGTGGAGGGAGGGGAGTTCGGAGCTGCCCACTCCACCGTTTTGCTGAAGTCACTCCCTTTGCTTTTACTATCAAACGCCAACTATCACAGGGTTTCTACTGAATTAAATGGATTTCTTTTAATAAAATGGATTTCTTTTAATGGGAAATATATATATATATATATATATATATATATATATAGTCAGATTGATCTAATACTCTTACTAACAACAATTAACATGGTGGACATTCTTTCAAAATGACAGAATATTTATTGAATTGTTATGCCTAAACAACGTTCATCTTCAAATTTAGTGGAAGACTTCAGGTATATTTGAAATATAGATGAGGTATTTAGCTGTAAATAAATATCTGGTCGTGTCTTTACAAATCTAACATGATGTCCAGGGTAGAAAAATCTGAATCATTTTTGTTCATTCTTGTTCATTTGTTTGTTTTTCATTGATATAGAATTGCCATATGATATTATATTAGTTGCAGGTATACAACATAATGATTTGATATTTGTATATATCATGAAATAATTACCACAGTAAGTCTAGTTAACATTTATGTTAACATGCTTTATTTTAACATGTAGGGAAAAGAAATGGACTCACTGTTTCTTTCTGTTTCTTCCTGCCCTAGCTTTCTTCAAGTGAGTGTGTTATCATTATGCCTGTGAATAGATGTGCACACACACACACGGAGGACACATGCTTACATATACATATACCCACATATTCACTGAATTATTTTTGTAACCTATGGGTGTGACTTTTGTGTCATGGAGAATGTTTGTCTTTATAACTTTTCTCATGTTCAGCATTTTAATATTGCTGTACCCATATAGTACAATTTAAAGATAATAGGAAGAGTAAGAAAGAATATACTTTGACAAAAAACTAAGCTGCAACATAATAATCTGATATCGGAGCTTCTATCTGTCAGATGCAATCACAAGTAAAAGGTAGAAGGAAGCAAGGGATTGCTTTTTAAGGAACTGAAATTATTATCTTGAGAATATGTCAAAAATGTGACTTGAAAGGGCATATACATGACATAAGTGTTCTTCAGCTTTCCATTGATTCCTGAATGATCCTGGGTGAGATAAATCGTGGTGATGTGCGTGTCTTGTGTCTAAACTTTCATCCTGCTAGTGTCAGGAAATAAACTCCTTTTGAGCGAAAATCCTTGCTCAAAGCCCCAGAGCGGCTGAGGCATGCTGTGACTCAAAGCTTTTTAAGGTGATTCAGTCCTTCTCTGTACCACCCAGGGCTCTCAGGAGCTGGATGTAATGTTCCCTTTTGTATTTTAAGACTTTTCTGTGTGATAATTAAGACAGTGACTAGTACAACATTTTTAGGCATCTGCCCATACAAATAGCTCCTGATGTGATGACTGCGGATGTCTTGAGGTTTTGTACACTTTCTCAGTGGGCCAAATGTCAAGATGCAGACTATCAAAGTTCTGAATTCATTGGAACAAAGGGAGGAAAACTCTGCCATATTTACAACTGAGAATTGGAAATCTGATATATAGGGGGTGTGCTGACAGATACAAGATGTAGAATTGCTGCATTTGTGGAGTTGGTTTTAAAAGCATTTTACCATAACCAAATAGTTAATAAATTTGCATAGACTTCTTCCAAAGTCTCTGAATTTAGGTAATTAGACATTAAGATTCTTATCAAGTGGCATTTTGCATTTTGTTTTGTTCCATACTGTTTATGCAGAAGCCAAAGGATCTTTAACCTTTGAGAGACCTGCATTAAATCAACACTACATTAGTGTTTTAAGGTCATTAGCTCAATAGCCATATGCCCAGATATTTTCTCCATTCAGAAAGTCAGGAATCAGTAAATAAAAATGAGATAATTAGCAATGAATACCTGCTACTCGGATTTTATATACACAACATTATCTCTTTCCATCCAAAGCTTGACATTATTGCCTATAATTCAAGAAGTGTAAGCCCACACCCTGTACATTGCATAGCAATGGAGCTCTCCTGGTGACCTCACACGTTTCCATGGCAGCAAATTCATCTGGAAATAGCACAGCACTTTGATTTGTAGGTGGTCAAAGATGGACTCCTGAATTACACACATTAAAAAGGCTAATTTCAGAAGAAATCCTTAGGTTGGAAATTTTGCAGTACAAGATTATAAGGTAACGTGGTATTTATGTTTTTAATGATTATGCATTTCTAGTTCTGAATTTGAAAGAGGGCTTTTGTCATTCAAATGCCTTATGGTTAGGATATTTACAAGGAAGTTAGTAGCAACAGAGTAAAGAAATCTAGTTTTGGCAGCTCTCCACCACCGCTGGTCACATCACCGCCTGTCTCCAGGACTGTTAGTCTGCCCAGGCTGCCATAACAAAATGCCACAGACTGGGAGTCTTAAACAACAGACATTGATTGTCTCACACTTCTGGAGGCTGGAGGTTCCAGATCAAGGTCAGGTTTCAGTTGCTGGTGAGGACTCTCTTCTTGGCTTGCAGACTCAGCATTTCCTTGGAGTACATGTGGAGACAGAGAGAAAGAGCAACAAGAGCGAGCACAGTCTCTGGTCCCTTTTGATAAGGACACTAATCCTATGAGATCAGGGCCCCACTCCTGGAACCTCATTTAAACTTAAGTAACCTCGGTTATTTCTTCAGAGGCCCATGTCCAAATGCAGACACACTGGGCATTAGGGCTCCAACGTATGAATTGGGGGGTGGGCACAAGCATTCAGTCCATGGCACCAGGCCTGCTGTCCATCTTCCCTGGACCCTGGCTCTTCATTGTCCGACTCTAACAGAGGGAAGGGTTTGTGTCTCTTGAGATCAGGTGGGATGTCTGGATCGCTGGACATTTGGTCTCCTGAGAGACCGTTTATTTGGACCAAGGTCACTTTAACTTCAACAAAGCAGTAATGAACTAAAGATGAATGTTGGCTAAAAATATAAGCTATAATTAAAACAAAAACAAACAAAAAAGACTCCTGTAACATCTGGAGCAACGTTAAGAAAGAGGATGTTGGATTTTTTATGTGTCCTATGTGAAGACTGTTGCGTGCCCAGGACCTGGCCATGAAGTAGGCTGGAGGCTCTGAGACCTCAGGCCCTCACTTCAACCCCCTGACTGGCTCCTTCTCACCTGCTCTTCTTCATGAATCTAAGAGGTCAGGTGAGCTGGACTCAGACCTGACCATGTTTCTAGAGGCAAAAAAATGAGAAAAGGGACACTCCTAACATAATCTTGCAGCATCCCAGAGGGGTCAACAGTTAACTCAGAATCTGATTGTTAAAATGATTTAAACTTATTTTTATAAACAGAGACACTAATAAGTTGGAATAATGTTTATCTACAATGACATAAAATAATGTAAGGTCTTCTTGCCATAAGTGTTCTAACCCACATAAGCGTTCTGAGAAATGTCCTATTCTGCAAAACCATGGACTAAAAGTCACAGGGCTTATAAGGAAGATAAGGTCAGCAGCAAACTCGTCATAAGCCCAGGGTAGCTCCGTAACCAGAGCCCTAATTACAACAATACTGATCGTAATGTGAACCCTGGCCCTCTCCACGGGCTCTGCCACCTAGAATCCCCACCTCCATCTTTGCAGCCCCTCAGAGTGGCACAGCTTTGAAGACATTTACTTCTAATAGAGACCATTTCACCAAAATGAGAAATACAACTCAGAGGTAACCTTCTCCATCAATTAGTGTTTTCACACAGGGGGATATTTCTTTGCAGCTTCCTTGTCTACCCTTGCAGCTTCTCCAGACAGCTTAACATACTGGAAAACAATGACTAAATCACCAATTTCTTGCCCTGAAATAAGACACTTCTGCAAGATGCTGTGTTTTCTTTTGTTTTGTTTTTTCTTAAGTTCTTCATATATTGCTGATGTTTTTATCTTGAATCCTGAGTATAATCCCTTCAAGTTATTAACATGCTAGTGGAAATTGTCAGTGAACCATCAGGATCTCTACAAACGAACATTATTTTCCTGTATGAATGAGCTAATTTGGATCAAAGAAAACATTATGTATCAGAATAAACTCTGTTTGGGAGTGTGGTAATAAAGACAAAAAGAAAAACAAAAAATTGGCCAGAGACACCATCTAATGAAGAGCCCAACGATTACTGTATTCCAGCTCTGCACCAGCTCCCCACTAGGAATGGGCCTCAGACCCTAGGACAGAGCTTCTCCTTTTGGTGAAGAGATGAGGGTCAATTTGTGATTGGAACAGGGAGGTTACAGTAGTGAAAGATGGCTTTGCAAGTTTGAAGGAAGGCAGTGGATTCTGGATTCTGGATTAAGAAGTTCTTATACAGTTCAAGTGGCAAGAAATACCTAAACCTTTTGAATTGCTAGGGAAGAATTTCCAGAAATAAGAACAATTCCTTTTAATTACGGCTACAAGCAAATACGTGAAAGGGTCTGTGAGGGTCCCGGAGAACAGAGGGAGGGTAAGAAAGAGCTGAAGGTCAGTAAGGCCCCAGAGTTGCAGTGACCGTGAGGGCTGCTCCTGTCCTGTCATTTAGAATGCTGCCCGGGCATCAAGTAGGGGAGACTGAAGGGAGGCTGCTGTGGTCTGAATGTCTGTGTCCCCCAAATTCATATGTTGAAACCTAACCCCCAAGGCAATAGTGTTTGGAGGTGGAGCCTCTGGGAGATGCTTAAGTCATGAGGGTGGAGCCCTCATGAATGGGATTAGTGCCCTTATAACAGAGACTTCAGGGGATCCCTGCTCCCTCTGCCATGTGAGGATCCTGAGATAAAGGGCAATAGTATCGAGCTTCATTTTTCTTTAGTACTAGTCACAGCAGACAAGGCTATGCTCACACTCCCATTCTTTGCATTTCAAACCAGCTTTTCAATACCTGTCCTGTGGGTGATATTCCCCACAAATATTCCTCCATTGTTCTCCAGTTTACCTTCAGTTAGCATAAGTATCCTCATCTTTAATTCCTTATACTTCCTCTTCCATCATTTGTAGGCTTTTACTGCATTCCTTTATAAATAAGAATCATAGATTCCATAGGGTCCTTATTTTAGATGATAAGCCTACTTTCAAGGTTAGGATTCAAGACCCCTTATCGTTTCCTGTAAACTCCATTTCTTGTTGTTTTTTTTTTTTTCTTTTTTTCTTTACGAAACAAATTCTGTTCACAGTGGGAGAGGAAGACCTGTCTTCTGTAGGCCCCCTACCTGAACATACCTTGTTCTTCTCTTTATTCTCCACTTTGACTGCACCCCCTCTTAAAATCACTGCCATTTCAGTCCACTCACAGACTGCCACCCCCAGCAGGAACAGAACCAAAAAGGAGAATTCACATAATCTTCCTTCCTTTGTTATTTCCACAGTACAGGGCATGTTCCATCCACTCCTTCCTCACGCCCCCTTCCTAGTTGTGTGCCCATGTGGGCTCCAATGAGGTCATGTATGGTGGCCAGGTGTTCCATTTTTAAATATTTACTTCACAAAATGCTTAGTCCAATAGATGTACATGGTAAACAACCTATAAATAAAAGATCAGCAGATGAATTGATGAAGCACACAATATAAATAAATAATTTTGTGTGGAATTATTAGCATTAAATATTGACTCATTACTGGAAAAACCCAGAAACTAAATCCCTTTGTGTAGATAACCCTGTTGTTACATAACCAATGCTCTGCACAAGGATAGCTGAAAATAAAATATGATTTCATGTAAATAGTAGGATAAGAAGGGAAAGGAGATTTAGGGCCATTTAGATCAATCTTTTAACAAAATTTGAACCTTGTATGTGATATCATATTAATGCCTGGAAATAACCCTGAAGCTACTGGGGACTGGAGTAAAAGTAAGACCTGAGTTCACACAGTGGATATTGAACATTGGGATTTTCTTGCCAAATGTGTAGGAAGATTGATGGAACTGGATGATGTTTCCTCAAAGGGTACTGTACATTCTATCACTCTGTGAGAGAGAGGGAAACCCTTGAGGTAACAAACAATGACAGTTTCTCCATTGAAACCGCAAATTCAGTTTCAAATTGATGGGGACATTGTAAAGAAGAAAATAGTTCTATTGTTTAGATTTTTTTTTTTCCACACTGTGAAAGTTTTCATTTATAATTTCAAATATTTAGAGACCTCAGTAATGTTTTCTCTTGATATATTTCTTCCCACTCATTCTTCTTCTGAATTAAGACAGACTTTGAGTATGTTTCCATCAGAAAAAGAGCTAAGTGAGAGAGTTTAAGGTCTGGAATTAGAATGATGGAATTCAAAGCCTGTCTTTACCATCTGGTGGTTGTAAGACCTTCATCTGCTTAATCTTTAGGTTCCTCAGATTTACCTATAAGATTAATGGTAAGGCAAACATATTTCTATATAATAAAAATATTTACCTCATAGGATTATTGTGAGGATTAAAGGAAACAATGTGTGTAGATAGCTCCTGGCAATCAGTAAGCACTTAAGAAATGATTGGTATCACTACTACCCAAAATAAAGCCCTAATTAGCATCAAGAAAGCAATTACTCATCCTCCTAAATCTAAGGACCAGCTTGACTTGAACAATTGTAGCTAAGTTGGTTGTGGGTCAAAGAAAGAAATCCGATTTCTAGTTGGGAAAGGTGAATGGGCCCAAATCAATGTTTACTCTGCGGGGAAGAACCAGGAGACAGATACCAGGAGGCCAGCCCCCTGTGAATGGATAAAGATAATGCTGGAAGTGGCACCCAACCCTCACCACAGGCTGGAAGATCAGGTGAACCGAAGCAAAGAAGCAGAAGCCCCCTCCAAGTCTCACGTGCATTGAGTAGTATCAAAAATCACTTGATACATTAAAAAAAAACTTGTTACACTTACCATGTCTTTTGATTTTCATTGAAATCCTATGGACAATGTATTATTCAATTTGACAAGAGAGAAAACTCAGGTTCTAATGGTTGATGAACACATCATTGTTGGGACAGGACCACATCTCCGTGACGACCTGCAGCTTCTGTAGTCAACTCTGGGCTCCTTGTGGAAGACAACTCCAGCATAATATCTCAGGAGGGGCTGATGTTCAACAGTGTTGGTTTCTAGGAAACATAATTTGTTAAATAAGAAATTTATGGAAACACGTGAGAAGGAGACCTTGGTGTTTCTGTCAAGGCTGTTGATCTGTGGTCATTGCTTTCTCTGCATCTGTCTCTTCATCTTTGCTGGATTCTGCTTTTCTCTGGCATTTTTCTCTGGCTTTTCTCTGGCATTTCCCCCTCATTTACTTATCTCTTTCTCACTCTCTTTTATCTCTGATCCTTCTTTCTGAGCCTCTGCAAGCTCTGGATTAATTCCTATCCTTGCTAATTTGCTCTCAGTTTTCAACTCTTGAAATGAATGAAAAACAAAAACAAAACCAAAGAAAATCTTAGCAAAAACATGGAATTTATAAAATATATCAAATAGAAATATAAACATGAAAAACAATAATAGAATTTTTTAAAAAAACTCAATAGATGGATCCAGTAGTAGAGAAGAAAAGATAGAGAATGAAATCTGTAAATGTGAAAACAGTAGAATTCACCCAATCTGAACAACAAAGAATTAGACTGGAAAAAGATAAGCAGAGTCTTGGAGGCCTTTGGGACTATAACAGAATATCCAACATTTGTTTCCTTGAAGTCTCAGAAGGAGAGAAAGTAAGTAGGGCTATAACGTATTGGAAGAAATAATGGATTAAACTTCCCAAATTTGGCAAAAGATACAAGCCTACAGATTCAGAAAGCTGAGTAAACTTCAAACAGGATACAAGACCCCCACCAAAATGCAGGAAGACACATCATAATAAAACTTCTGAAAACAAATATATAGAAAAATTCTTGAAAGCAGTGGGAGAAATGACACATTCCCTGTAGGGGACAACACTTTGAATGATGGCAGATTTCTTATTTGAAACCATGGAACCCAGAAGTAAGTAGCACAATATTTTTCAAGTTCTGAAAGAAAACTATCTATTGCAGATTCAATATCTGGTGAAACTATCCCACAGAAAGGAAAGGGGAATAAAAATATTCTCATATGAGGGAAAACTAAAAGAATTTGTCACTAGCAGACATTCCTGCAGAGTTTGGCTAAAGGAAATTCTTCAGACAGAAATAAACTCATACAAGAAGGAACCTTGGAGCACGAAGAAGGAAGAAGGAACAACATATAGAGCAGAAATATGGGTGTATGCAATTGAACATTCTTCTTGTGATTTTTATAAATCATATTTGATCATTAAAACAATTATAGCTCCATCTGATACTCAAGACCAACCTTTGCTGAGATTTTGCTAGGAATTTTATTAAACCTATAGATAAGTCTCAGGGGAATTCACATGGGCTATATGACCCAGACCAATGAAAAATATGTTCACACAAAAACCTGTACATGAATATCCATAGCAACTTTGTCATAGCCAAAAACTGGAATAAGCCCAGATGTCCTTTAACAGGTGAATGGTTCAATAAACTGAGAAACATCCGTAGTATGGACTACTACTTAGCAGTAAAAATAAATGCACCACTGATACACACCACAACTTGGATGAATCTCCAGAGAAATGCTGAGTGAGAAAAGCCAATCCCAGAAGATGACATACTGTATGGTTCCATTTATATAACATTTTTCAAAGACAAGATTTTAGAAAAGTATGATAGCTTAGTGGTTGCAAGTGTTAGAGAGAGGAAAGGAGGTATGTTAACTATGCCTTTTTAAAATTTTCCCTACTTTCTGATATCTGGGGACCTTACTGATCTTGGGGGGATTGCCGCTCCCAGGGCTGGCTAATTCCGAGAGCTTGAAAACCCCTTGCTGAGCACACCCTTCCTACGCAAAACAATCGGTCCAGGTTCTACACCCCAGCCACCTCCTTTATCAGCTCTCAGACTCAGAGCCACTATCCACCTGCCCTCATCACCCAAGGGCCAGGTGCCAGAAGACTTGGGACAGCTGCTATGCCCCAGAGCCCACTGAAATTATTCAAACTTGCCATCCTAAGCCTGCCCACCCTGCCGGGCCCATTCCTTGGGCAGAAATCACCATAAAGGCTTTTGCCCATGTTTGCCTTGATCTCTTTGCCTCCTGGATGACCTGGTGCTTCCCCATGTGGCCCTTCCTGGGCCTCCTGTATCCAGGGATCTTGAGCATAAACACTCTTCCCCCTGACAGTCATTTCCATGTCTGTATGTCTAACCATACCTGATGGAAACACATCTCAGGTGCATGTTAAAACAAGTGGTGAGCATGGTTGTACAGGGCAACACAGGTGATCTTTTTGTTGGAATTGTTCCAAGCCTTGACTGTGGTGGTGAATGCGTGATGCATTTTTATAGAACTTAATAAACACACCCATAAACGAGTGCAAGTAAATCTGGGGCAATGTGAATACGGTCAGTGACCATGTGAATGTCAGCATCCTGGGTGTGATGTTATGTTACAGTTGGCAGATTGTTACCATTGAGGGAAACTGAGCCAAGTGCAATAAGACTCTATCCTTCCTTACAGCTGGTGTGACTCTACAGTGATCTCAGTGCAGATTTCAATGGCAAACGTTTTTAAGACCAAGCTATGGAGTACTATAAAATGTATACCTTGTTTAAATTATTTTGTCTAAATATAGTTTCATGACTTGAAAATTCACTGAAAAATCATATAAACATTTGTAGATGGCCATTAAGTTTAGCAATATTTTGCTTAGAGAGCTGTCTAGAAGCTGCATCACTTGTAATTTAATTTAAAACTTTCATGAGTTTGTCTCATAGATACAGAGAACAGACTGCTGTTTACCAGAGGGGAAAGAGGTTAGGGGGTGGGGGAAAGGGGTGAAGGGGTCAGTTGTATGGTGACAGATGGTAACTAGACTTTGGGGGGGTGATCACTTTGCAGAGTATACAGACATCAAATTAAATGTTGTACACCTGAAACTATACAATGTTATAGACCAATTTTACCTCAACTGAAAAAAAAAAAAGAGAATAGCCATCTTAAAGTAATATCAGAGCCATAGACATTCTATCAAAATCTGTACACACATGGCATGGGGAGGGCTTTTTCCTCTCAGGCATATAGGAGAAAAATTCCTGAAGTTTGGGAAGGGCATCAAGTTCAGGGGGAAAACTAATAGAGATAGAAGAGAGTGGATTGAGAGAGAATTACCACTTTGGGGAGCAGTTAATAGTGGTTCTCAAATCAGGCTGTCCATCAGAACCACCTTGGGAGTTTTTTAATCGCCTGCTTGGAATCAACCCTCACTAATTAAATCAGAAGCTCTGGCAGGTGGGGAGACTCCTATTCTCAATTTTTTTAAAGGTCTCCAGGTGAGTCTAATAAGCCAGGGACGAGAAGCATGAACTGATACTACCATGGATACTGTGCTAGGCATTCCCCTTAAGTTATGCCCTTGATACTTACAACAACAGGTAGTTATTATTGTTTGCAATTACAGATGAAGAAACTGACTCTCAGAGAAGTCATGTGGCTTGTCTGAGGCCACACAACTAGTGATCTGAGGAACCAGGATGACTCCAGCCTGTGTTCCTTCCTCTGTAGACCAACAAAGTATCATTGACTTGGATTCAGAGTGTAAACCTGTCAATTGGCCAGAAAGTACCACAGATTCCCTTGTCTAGAGCTAAGAGATATTCAGCCACTTCAGGAGAAAACTGGGACATATGGAAGTCACTTTTTATGTTGAGAATAACATTCCTACAAACTTAAGAAAGGACTGGCTCTTCTGCCAGCCATTAAGCGTATTCAATCAATTAATGAAAACCTACCTCCCTGAATATACTTTTGTAAGCCATCCGATCAGTGTGAACCTCTTGCTGCTGAAAGTCAGCCTGTCAGGGATGGACTTAATCAAATAAACATACCTCTGAGTGCCAACCAACCAACAAGAGTGTCACCGAGATCATCATAGTTCAGGTGATGTCAATTCCTTACTGCTCTGCAAGTCTGCCAGACCCTGCTCTCCACACTGCCCCAGACCCATGCAAGACCAGCACCCTGCTCTGCTGGGACACACTGGTTCTGACCAGCATAACTCTCCCACTGATGGCATGATTAAGACCCTTTATATCCAAACGGAGTAGCTGTGATTCAGGCATTCAGAGTAGAGCCCGGTGGCCATTGTGAGTGTGGTTTCAGACACATTCCTGCATCAACTGAGAATCTGAATTTTCTGAACTGTATCAGACTCAAGGACACCACCAGCCATTTTCCAAACAATATCTGTTAGCAGCTGCCAGATGCAACCATATGGCCTCAAGGTCGCCCCTTGTAAACATGCAGCCATTTCAGACCCCAATCAATCCTTGATTGACAAGCACCCTTCTTGCCAGCTCTAATCCTAATTCTGAACAATTTATGCAACTTTTCAGTGTTTGCCTTTATAAGCCTCCCCCATTTTGTAGTCCAGCGGAACACAATTCAAGTGCTTCTTGAATTTGTGTTTCCCAAGCTACAATCCTCAGTTTGGCTCGGATAAAGCTCTTTTCTATTCCTGTTAAAAAAATAAAACTTTCATGAGTTTGTGAATGAACAGCCTGTTGGAGTACAGCAAAATACTTAATATTTGGGCAAAAGGTAGACAAGCCAAGAGGCAAACGTACATTTCTGCAAGCGTAGAAAGAGCACAGCCCACCTCTCTATTAACAGGGAAGAAAGAATCTAAAAAAATGAGCCAGCCTCAAAGTGATCAAAGTAGCATCCTGTGGAGAACAGGTGATAGAAGCTCACATTTCCAAAAAGAAAATAAATCTGGGGAAAGAGCAGCCGTTCTCCAAAGAGAAACTGTTCAGTATCCTTCTCAGAGGGGATCTGATATCGCAGCACTCATGAGCTAGGACTCGACCCCAGGTGAGTCCTGTCAAATGCAAACAAATCCAGGCTTAGTACAGAGACACCTCATTGAAGAGATGTTTGTAGTAGGGAGAACTCTCAGACTCCACGGTCTCAAAGATCTGGTAGAGATGGGCTGCCCTTTCGTAGGGAGGAGTGAACAGGCTAGAAATCCCAGGAGTGGGAGGGCAGCAGGGCCTGTGGAGTGATGAGATGGCTGTTTTTCCCCTAAGGTTACCGGTTCCGGGGAGGTGCCTTTTTGGGCGGTGGCACTGCTCCGTATGCCAATGCTTGGGGTGAGCCCATGTCCAGGGGTAAATGAAAGGTTCCTGGCTACAGGTTGTTCATTCAAGTTAGCAGGCATTTTGTCCAGGTTGGTCAGTGGGGACCAACAGTTCTGCTAATTGTTTATAAGACCAAAAATGGGAGTTTGGAGGGTTGCTGTCTGGCCTTGTCATAGGCCAACACGGGGCCCCTTGAGTTCTATCTAAGTCACGTGGGGAAGGCAGTTCTGTGCAGTGAGCCCTGTCCTGAAACGCAAAAGGGTCGGGACTTCTTCATGGGCGCACAGGGCTCAGGAAAGGTCAGCATCTTGTCTCCAAAGCCTGGCCCTCCGTTTCTGCTAGCTGGGATACTTCCCCACACAGCGTCCTGCGTTCAGCGATGGGCTCTGTCTAATGGAAGGAGTAGAGGCAGCAAGGAGGGATCAGAGAACACACACAAAGGAATTACCCAGTGATGACTGAGAGACAGTGAGCTTGGGATGGACCACAAAGCCTAGTACGCATTGCAAGGAGTGGGGAAAGAATTACGCGGAAAGAGCGGAAGAATATGACATATTTGTAAGTATACTGTAAGTGGGCTTTGAGGTCAGAGATGCCACTGTTGATGGTGGGGTTTTGTTTTTGTTTTTTCCACCACGTTGGGCCTCTTATTCTTCCTTGGACATGACGTTTTTATGGTGGTTTCTATAGACTGAATATTTGCATCCCCCCTCCTCAAATTCAGCTATTGAAGCCCATTCCCCCAATGTGAGGGGATTAGGAGGTATGGTCTTTGGGAGGTGATTGTATCATGAGGGTGGGGCCTCCCCCCCTCCACTATGAAAGGACACAGCCAGCAAATGGCCCTCCACCAGTAAGGGGGCTCTCACCAGACCCCAGATCTACCAACACCTTGATATTGGGCTTCTAGCCTCCAGAACTGTGAGAAATACATTTCTGTTTTCAAGCCAGCCAGTTTATGGTATTTTTGTTACCACAGCCCAAGCAGGCTAAGACAGTGGTGCTATTTCTCTGTATCAGCCATGGGGTCCCCCCCAAAACACACACACACACACACACACACACACACACACACACGCCTCTCCCCCGTGGTACAGACACCGACATACATCAACCATAGAAGGCCAAAGTGGGATGTGTGACATTTTACCCGGGGCTTCTCCGTGCCCTTGGTAAAACTAAGGAAAGCAATCCTCAGACGACCTGGTTTGTGCTTTGACAGTGTGATATTCCGGGCGGGAGAACTGTTTCCTAATAAAAGTGGTGGAAACTCAGTCACTTTGACATTTAAAGCTAGACTGCACCAAGCTCTAGAAATGTGATAAAGAAAATTCTTGTCCTGGCAGGAAAAAGGGGTTAAATCAACACACTCTAAGGGTCCGAGAGAGAAGCAGCAATTCTCTTTGATGTTTTCTGATGCCATTCCCTTGCTAACAGAGCCTGTGTTATTTGCGAAAGTTCTGGTTGTTTCATTTTTCCAACACGAACTGAGCATTTTTTAGGGTGATGAAATGTACTTCATTACTAGCTTTATTTCTAAACTAAGGAATTCTTTATATCAGTGTTGAATATTTTGGGGGCAATGGACTGTCTCTTCAGAAAAATGAACACACATACACGCAAAAAAACCTCACAGGCCATTTGAGTGGTCACCTGAAGACGTAGTGCGTGAACCCAGGTTGATGTCCTTTTCTCTATAATATTTAAAATCTTGAGTTTACTTGCTCATCTGGAAGATTTTCTTAAATGATTAAGATTTTTAATATTCTGAAGGAAGATGCTTTATGATGGTGTATTTATCAGAGTCTTTCTTTCAATGAGGCATTTTTGCAGAACTGTTGTAAGGATTTGAAATCTGTGAAAGTTCAAATCTGCCTTTAGGAAAAACCCTAGTCCAGTCACCAACAGACTGACACGGGCTGCGGCTTTGAGCAGGTTGATTCTGCCCTCCAAACCTCATTTCCTTATGTGGAAGTTGTCATACCTATAACCAAGGCTACTGTGAGGGCAGCATGGGGTCACGCGCACAAATGCAGAATTCAGGTGCAGGGGACGGTGCCGTGGTAGTCGTTATTGTATACAGTGGTGGATACAATGCTTACTACATCATAAGACTCAAAAGAGGTTTATTGAGTAAATTTGGGAATGTGTCTCTCTCGTAATTTTCTTACCTGTAGAATGGAGGGGATTATACTATTTGATGTCTAGTGATCCCTTCTTATTGGATTTCTTTCTCATTTAAGATAGTAACAGTTTATAGCATTTTGCTGTTTATAAACAGGTTTAAATCTATAATCTCCTTGGCTGTCGCGATCACGGTCACATCAGTCACATTAATTCACACCTCAGTGTTTGCAGTGACAAAGGAATGTGAACAGTTTCCCAATCTCTTTATTAATACAGTTGGACCAAATCAGTAATAATAACGAATATTTATGCAGACCTTTTAAATTTCAACAGTGCTTTCCCGTATGGTATTTATTACAGTCTCAAAGTCACCTGGGGGTGTGGGTCAAATAGGTGTTACTGGCATAGTTATTATCAGGCTGAAAGAATTCAGACTGAGTAGGATTATGACGGTCCCGAATCCTCACAGCTGACCAGCCGGGGCCAGGGACTTGGGCCCAGGCCTCCTCTCTCCACGTTCACGTCCTCCCGCTCTCCCCTCCCCTGACACCAGCTCTTCCCAACAGCAGACTCAGTCCAGTTCCTTCCTCCAAAGTCTCTGCTCGGACGGAAGCCGAGTGCCCGCTCAGCTGCTGGAGTATTTCCTCAGCCTGACCTACGCTCTTTCCCCACCTGAATCTCTGAAAAACAACACTGAGCAAAGCGTCTTCCTCATAGACGCAGCCTGCAAAGGAGTCTCCCCTCCACTAACAGAGGAGCAGTTGGGCATTTGAGACTCAGAGTCCTGAGAAAATGAGTACGCGTGTGTGTGTGTGTCCCTGTCTGTGTGTCCATTTATATTTCCTCCCTGAATCTACCCCATAAGAATTAGGCCCTGATACCTAGTATGAGACAGTCACACGAATGGTCACACCTGTCCTGACTTAAGATGGACTCTTGAACTTTGAAGCAAATTGGGTAGTGTAGTCAGTTTCACAATACTGATTCTTCCAATCCAAGAACATGGTGTATCTCTCCATCTGTTGGTATCATCTTTAATTTCTTTCATCAGTGTCTTATAGTTTTCTGCATACAGGTCTTTTGTCTCCCTAGGTAGGTTTATTCCTAGGTATTTTATTCATTCTGTTGCAAGGGTAAATGGGAGTGTTTCCTTAATTTCTCTTTCAGATTTTTCATCATTAGTGTATAGGAATGCAAGAGATTTCTGTGCATTAATTTTGTATCCTGCAACTTTACCAAATTCATTGATTAGCTGTAGTAGTTTTCTGGTGGCATCTTTAGGATTCTCTATGTATAGTATCATGTCATCTGCAAACAGTGACAGTTTTACTTCTTCTTTTCCAATTTGTATTCCTTTTATTTCTTTTTCTTCTCTGATTGCCGTGGCTAGGACTTCCAAAACTATGTTGAATAATAGTGGTGAGAGTGGACATCCTTGTCTTGTTCCTGATCTTAGAGGAAATGCTTTCAGTTTTTCACCATTAGGAATGATGTTGGCTGTGGGTTTGTCATATATGGCCTTTATTATGTTGAGGTAGTTTCCCTCTATGCCCACTTTCTGGAGAGTTTTTATCATAAATGAGTCTTGAATTTTGTCAAAAGCTTTTTCTACATCTATGGAGATGATCATATGGTTTTTTGTCTTCAATTTGTTAATATGGTGTATCACATTGATTGATTTGCATATATTGAAGAATCCTTGCATCCCTGGGATAAATCCAACTTGATCATGGTGTATGATCCTTTTAATGTGTTGTTGGATTCTGTTTGCTAGTATTTTGTTGAGGATTTTTGCATCTATATTCATCAGTGATATTGGTCTGTAATTTTCTTTTTTTGTAGTATCTTTGTCTGGTTTTGGTATCAGGGTGATGGTGGCCTCATAGAATGAGTTTTGGAGTGTTCCTTCCTCCACAATTTTTTAGAAGAGTTTGAGAAGGATGGGTGTTAGCTTTTCTCTAAATGTTTGATAGAATTCATCTGTGAAGCCATCTGGTCCTGGACCTTTGTTTGTTGGAAGATTTTTAGTCACAGTTTCAATTTCATTACTTGTGATTGGTCTGTTCATATTTTCTATATCTTCCTGGTTCAGTCTGGGAAGGTTATACCTTTCTAAGAATTTGTCCAATTCTTCCAGGTTGTCCATTTTATTGGCATAGAGTTGCTTGTAGTAGTCTCTTAGGATGCTTTGTATTTCTGCGGTGTCTGTTGTAACTTCTCCTTTTTCATTTCTAATTTTATTGATTTGAGTCCTCTCCCTCTTTTTCTTGATAAGTCTGGCTAATGGTTTATCAATTTTGTTTATCTTCTCAAAGAACCAGCTTTTAGGTTTATTGATCTTTGCTATTGTTTTCTTTGTTTCTATTTCATTTATTTCTGCTCTGATCTTTACTATTTCTTTCCTTCTGCTAACTTTGGGTTTTGTTTGTTCTTCTTTCTCTAGTTCCTTTAGGTGTAACGTTAGATTGTTTTATTGAGATTTTTCTTGTTTCTTGAGGTAGGCTTGTATAGCTATAAACTTCCCTCTTAGAACTGCTTTTGCTGCATCCCATAGGTTTTGGATCATCGTGTTTTCATTGTCATTTGTCTCTAGGTATTTTTTGATTTCCTGTTTGATTTCTTCAGTGATCTCTTGGTTATTTAGTAATGTATTGTTTAGCCTCCATGTGTTTGTGTTTTTTACCCTGTAATTCATTTCTCATCTCATAGCGTTGTGGTCAGAAAGGATGCTTGATGTGATTTCAATTTTCTTAACTTTACTGGGGCTTGATTTGTGACCCATGATGTGATCTATCCTGGAGAATGTTCCATGTGCACTTGAGAAGAAAGTGTAATCTGCTGTTTTTGGATGGAATGTCCTATAAACATCCATTAAATCTATCTGATCTGTTGTGTCATTTAAAGCTTCTGTTTCCTTATTTATCTTCGTTTTGGATGATCTGTCCATTGGTGTAAGTGAGGTGTTAAAGTCCCCCAGTATTATTGTGTTACTGTCGATTTCCTCTTTTATAGCTGTTAGCAGTTGCCTTATGTATTGAGGTGCTCCTGTGTTGGGTGCATATATATTTATAATTGTTGTATCTTCTTGGATTGATCCCTTGATCGTGATGTAGTGTCCTTCCTTGTCTCTTGTAACATTCTTTATTTTAAAGTCTATTTTATCTTACATGAGTATTGCTACTCCAGCTTTCTTTTGATTTCCATTTGCATGGAATATCTTTTTCCATCCCCTCACTTTCAGTCTGTATGTGTCCCTAGGTCTGAAGTGGGTCTCTTGTAGACAGCATATATATGGGTCTTGTTTTTGTATCCATTCAGCAAGCCTGTGTCTGTTGGTTGGAGCATTTAATCCATTCACGTTTAAGGTAATTATCGATATGTATGTTCCTATTACCATTTTCTTAATTGTTCTGGGTTTGTTATTGTAGTCTTTTCCTTCTCTTGTGTTTCCTGCCTAGAGAAGTTCCTTTAGCATTTGTTGTAAAGCTGGTTTGGTGGTGCTGAATTCTCTTAGCTTTTGCTTGTCTGTAAAGCTTTTGCTTTCTCCATCGAATCTGAATGAGATCCTTGCCGGGTAGAGTAATCTTGGTTGTAGTTTCTTCCCTTTCATCACTTTAAATATGTCATGCCACTCCCATCTGGCTTGTAGAGTTTCTGCTGAGAAATCAGCTGCTAACCTTATGGGAGTTCCCTTGTATGTTATTTGTCGTTTTTCTCTTGGTGCTTTCAGTAGTTTTTCTTTGTCTTTAATTTTTGCCAATTTGATTACTATGTGTCTCGGTGTGTTTCTCCTTGGGTTTATCCTGTATGGGACTCTCTGTGCTTCCTGGACTTGGGTGGCTATTTCCTTTCCCATGTTAGGGAAGTTTTCGACTATAATCTCTTCAAATATTTTCTCTGGTCCTTTCTCTCTCTCTTCTCCTTCTGGGACCCCTATAATGCGAATGTTATTGCGATTAATGTTGTCCCAGAGGTCTCTTAGGCTGTCTTCATTTCTTTTCATTCTTTTTTCTTTATTCTGTTCTGCAGCAGTGAATGCCACCATTCTGTCTTCCTGGTCACTTATCCGTTCTTCTGCCTCAGTTATTCTGCTGTTGATTCCTTCTAGTGTAGTTTTCATTTCAGTTATTGTATTGTTCATCTCTGTTTGTTTGTTCTTTAATTCTTCTAGGTCTTTGTTAAACATTTCTTGCATCTTCTCGATCTTTGCCTCCATTCTTTTCTGAGGTGCTGGATCATCTTCACTATCATTTTCTGAATTCTTTTTCTGAAAGGTTGCCTATCTCCACTTCATTTAGTTGTTTTTCTGGGGTTTTATCTTGTTCCTTCATCTGGTACATAGCCCTTTGCCTTTTCATCTTGTCTATCTTTCTGTGAATGTGGTTTTTGTTCCACAGGCTGCAGGATTGTAGTTCTTCTTGCTTCTGCTGTCTGCCCTCTCTGAGTGCATTATTGACAAGGTCTGGGGTCTGCTAAGGTGGGTTGCTGCAGCGTCCCGGGGGTGGTGGTGGCAGTGATATCACGGGCAGACCACTCTGATTCCCATTCACTTACCATATCACATTTCACATTTTAACATCTTCCCTCTGACCTAGCACAATCTGGGTGACCCTCCCCATAATCAAATGGCCCAGAGTCAGCAAATACATACTTATGTTAGGATGAGCAAACCAGGGTTCATGCTCAAAAATTTTTTTAAAAGTCTTCCAACAAAATATAAATTTGTTTGAGAATTCTTTTTTTTTTTATGGCTTTTATTTATTTGTTTGTTTGTTTATTTATTTATTTTTGGCTGTGTTGGGTCTTTGTTTCTGTGCGAGGGCTTTCTCTAGTTGCGGCAAGCGGGGGCCACTCTTCATCGCGGTGCACGGGCCTCTCACTATCGCGGCCTCTCCTGTTGTGGAGCACAGCTCCAGATGCGCAGGCTCAGTAGTTGTGGCTTACGGTGCCAGATGCTCCACGGCATGTGGGATCCTCCCAGACCAGGGCTCGAACCCGTGTCCCCTGCATTGGCAGGCAGACTCTCAACCACTGCGCCACCAGGGAAGCCTGAGAATTCTTTATGTGTATGTGTGTATATATATGTATCCCTCCAAGCCTACTCGTGTATTTTTGTCCTCACCTGCAATGCTCTTCATCCTTTAAGCCTATATGTGATTTTCATCTGTCCTTCGGGGTCAGTCAAGACCTCGGCATATCAGAGAATCTTCAGTAGCAGCCCCGGGGGCAACAAGATGTCATGAACGAAACCTGGACCTTATCCTTGAGTTCCATCCTGTTTCTCGTAGTTATTTCTGTGACCCAGGACATGCTAATTCATCTTTCAGAGCCTGTGTGTCTGTACAGTCACATACTTGGTAAATAGTAGGCACCTCTCTCTTCTAACTGGGCACAAAGGGGCCTTGCCTCATACCTGTGTGCCCTGCGTGTGTCAGAAGCGCCACATAAGTTATGTTACTGCTATTTCTGTTAATATTGCCAGCAGTCTCCTCCTGTTTGGGGTCTGACTGCAGCATTGCTCCACATTTAAAAGTGGTTACACAAGAATTGACTGTTTTGCAGTCGTCCCAAGGACGATAACTATTGCTTTTTAAAGAAGCTTTTCCAAAGGAAAGATTTTGTATCTACAGTTTCAGGAAATATTTTAGACGATCTTATTTCAATCAATGAGAAAGAAAGTATGATCCTTCAGGGAAGAGACTATCAAGCTATATTTAAACTCAGAGGCAAAGCTAAAAAGAATGGGGAGGAAGGGAGATAACCTTGAATTTTTTTTTCCAAATTCCAATTTAGTATTTTCTGTATATGGTCTCAGTTACACCTCACAGCAGTCTTACGAGTTAAAAAATCGATACTCTTTTAGGTACTGGGCAATTGGTGCATTTGGGTAAATACACAAGGCCACACAGCTAGGGAATGGGAGAATTAAGACATTACCCTGGGTTCGTGAAAATCCATGTTTTCCCCACACCAAGAATTTCTCTACACACAGAATGTGACAAGAACAGACTGGCAGATGGCCAGATGGGAGGAACAGGGCTTGCAAGGTAACCAACTATGGCAGTCTGATCCAACCTTGACCTTGGGATGCCCTCCAGGGCGTGTTTCTTTGCCTTTACTATTGTACTTTGCCCAGTGTACTCTGAGGGATCTTGCTTTCTCAATAAAAGGTCACATTGTCAATACATTACAGGAGTTGATGGTCACAACTCAAAACTACTAGGAGTATCTTCAACTCATAGGGTGTCTGGAACATCGAAAAGCCTCCAAGACTCAAAGGACAAGAATCTGTTCATGATATTTCAGACATACTGATAGTCCAAAGAGATCTGGAGACTTGACATGTATGATATATAGGTAATCCCATAATTTGCCCATCATTAAGGTTAGTTGAGAGAGAAACAGGCAAGGAAAGGAGGAAAGAATCCATTGGTAGTTGGAGAAAACAAGATGCACAGATTTCTGAGCTCTCTCTCTCTCCCCTACCTGAGAAGTCCATGCAGCCCTTCCTGTTTCCCCAGCCCCCGATCCTCCACACACCAGACTGAGATCCCTCTGCTGAACTAGACTGTTCACAACGTCTTTGATGGGGAAGAGGAAGAAGACCACGCAAAGGTCATGTGTATTCTGGCACCTTTACCCTCATCCTAGGACCCTTTCTTTAACACGTGAAATCTGGCAGAATGAAGAGGGGATGGTAAACCAACACCATGTCTACCATCACAGTGATAGAATGACAAGCCACCAGTGTCCAAATGCCCATCTCAGATGGAATTATGTCTCTTCTCCATGTGGTTTACAACTGAGACAAGGAAGTCAGTTGTATGTTTTCTCAGTATAAGGAAATGATCAAGTGGGATCAAGGCAGCACCAGCAAGATGTAACGGATGCCACACGTGGATGATGTCGCCACACGTGGGTGATGTCGCCACACGTGGATGATGTCGCCACACGTGGGTGATGTCGTCACACATAGATGATGTCGCCACACGTGGATGATGTCACCACCTCCTCTGTTATCTGAATCTAAGACAACTGTGGGCTAAAGGATTATTTTTGGTTTTGTGATCACTGTGCAGTTCACTGACTTTCTATGAAGAAAATATAAAAATATCAGAATAGTTTCAGTTTACAGATTGTAATAGGGAAGAACCTTTTGTATTCTATTACAAGTTAATCACTAAAGGGATGTTGCCTATAAGCTTAAATTATACATACTGGGCCATCTCTGGGAACCCTGCTTCCCAGGTTATGAGCGTTAAGCTAAAATACGTTTGTTTAGCTCCCAGGAAACAGCCTGACCAGGCCCACCTGTGAATGACTGCAGGGAGGAAGAAATGAACACATCCCCTCTGGAGGCTGATGGGAACCAGGAAGTGTTGACTTTACTCCTGCCCCTTATAGTATAAAAGGAACCAGAAATCAACTCAGGCAAGATGGTTCTCTGGGACACGAGTCCACCATCTTCTCCGTCTGCCGGCTTTGTGGATAAAGTCGCCATTCCTGGCCCCAGCAACTCCTCTCTCGATTATTGGCCTGTGTGCAGCAAGCAGTATGAGCTTGGACTCTCTAACGAGATGAGGACAAATGCAATGATTTATGTCAAAAGTCGCTGTAGAAATGGTATGTGTCTGTGTGTGTGAGGTGGTGGGGGGTGTGTATGGCAGGGGTGTTTATTTATTGTGTCCATTTCTTTGCAGACCATTCTGGTAAGCATTTTTTAAATATTATAATTTTGGAATGCTCTTCCCAGAAACAACTCGCTGAACCTAAACAGAGACATATAAACACATGTCACCTTAGAGTCAACTGAAGAACAGGAAAATACTGAATGTGAGGAATATAAGAAAGGAAAGAACCAAAGAACTTTAGAAGTAGCATACACATTAGCCCAGACTCTTTGTTTTGCAGATAAGAAGGCAGTCTCGGAAGTGAAGTGGCTTTTCCAAAAGCATCAAGCTTGAGACACTTTTGAGCTTAGTTGTCCTGAAATTTAGTTCCATTGGAGAATGGTTATCAGTGGAAGTCCTGAGAAAAAGCCATCGATCGTTCTCATGTTCTTGTGGTCACTGAAGCTAGATAAGCATTTGTTTGTGTTTTTATGATAATATTTAGCCTGGAGGTACATTTGAGTCTCTCCTCATGGATCTAATGCCTCAGTATTAGATGGAAGCTGATGGCTATTAAAGCATCTCTGCCCCAGGTTTGCTTTAGTGCAAGAGGGAATCATTGTTAATGAACATTCATAATGTCACTTCACCTGGTTCCGGACCAAGTTTTCCCAGCTTGCTGGTGTTGTACAAGCCTTGAGAAAGAGCCAAGGTTGCCTGTGAGGCAGACAGCCTTTCGAGTTGATCTTAAAAGTCATAGTCAATAAAACCTGGGGTGTCCCCCACATGGAATCCTGCTGGGTTCACCGTGGGACAACCTGGGAGAGGTTGACTGAATGTGTTTCTTTTTTCCTACCAAAATCCAGTTTGCCACTCCTAAAATATGGATCCGAACAGATGGGGAAGCCTGTCCCTAGCTGGGTGTCTTCTCTCCTCCTTCAGAGACTGAAGGGATAGAAAAGGAAATCATATTTTTGAGAATTTGTTATACATCAGCCACTGTGCCTATATTGTTGCTTTTTCTAAGTTTATTGGGTAAATAGCATTTTCCATATTTTCAGATGAGCAAACTTATACGTAAATTAGGGTTTTTTAGGAAAAAAGTTCCCTTGCTCAGAGAGCAGCAGATATAGGATTCAAAGCCAGTCTTTTTTACCCAAAGTCAACCCCTGTACCAGTGGTTCTCTAAGAATATTCCTGGCATGCATGCATCATCTAGAGACTTGGTGGGAAGGTAAATTCTTGGGCCCTATCCCAGACAGGCTGAATCACAAGCTCTGGGTTCGGGGGTCAGCATTGTGCACCCCAACAAGCCTTCCATGTTATTCCCATACACAATGAAGACTGCAGTCTGCACCCCTTTCACTTAGCTACCCATTTGTGAAAGGAGACGTTGGCCAATTTTCTCCTTCCCAGCACGGTTCCCCTCTAGACTCAGATTTATTTGACACTTGTTAATTTCCTACATCCTAATGCTTCTCCTCTGCCTTCAAAGAAGTCATTAACAGAAGGGGGAGTACTCCCCGTGTGTGTGTGTACTCCCCATGTGTGTGTACTCCCCGTGTGTGTGTGTGTGCACACACAGTTAAAGGTGTTACTTTATTAGAAAAACAGGGAAAAGTGTTCAGCTTATTTATTTCATTTATTTATTTTTTTTATGTTCCAAATGTGATGGGTTTATTTTATTTTACTCTGATTCAAAACCAAAGATTCCACTACTACACAGAAACCAATATGTTACAAGGTCATGAAAAAGTGTTTTGGGACATGCAGGATGTGATGGACAACTGGAGGGTCGGGTCGGGTCATCTCCTCTGTAACATGACACTACACCTTCGCCGAGCAACCCATTGAAAATAACACTGCGGAACTGAACTGAACTGTGGCATGAACATGACAACTTCCGGGCATGCCTTCAAGCACACCTCCCTTAGGCTGGACTCAATATCGAGGCTTCAGTGTGGGGAGGATTAGAGTTCTTTGGAAGAAGGAGAAGTTCACACCTTTGAAATTTCACAGAAGAATTTTAAGGCCACAACATAGTGGGCTCATTTCTCTTCACCTCCAGAGACAAAGCTGATGCTTTATTCAAAACCACAGTAAGCTTCTAGTTCAAATCCCAGCCCGACCTTGTGCCCTCCTGCATTGAAGTTCTTTCCACAGATTAGAGCTGACAGGGTCAGTTTCACTCCTGGTCGAAGGGTCTGAGGATAACCCGGTCCAATCAGGCTGGCATTATTCACTTCAGCAGATAGAGAAGTTCTACAATCCAGCTGGTACTTAGCAGAGATGCCGGAACACGTGTTGTTCCTGCCAGCCGTCCACGCGAGGTTTATTGATGTTTCAGTCTTCTTGTTCACCTTCTGGTAGATCGCCTCTCCAGATTCAGTGCTATCGCTCACGTGAGTGTGCAGCTGGAAGTCTGCAGCCTTGTAACCCAGGGCGAAATTATTCTGTGACAGTTTGGGTTTGGCTGTGTCAAAACTCGCCTGATAGCCAGCAAGCCAACCTTCAATGGCCCACACAGCCCAGCCATAGATGGTTGGTCCAGAAAAATCTGTCAACAAAAGATATGGATTTGGCATGGTGAAAATAGATCTGAGAACCAAGTCATGTAGTGGAGTGGAATTTTCTACTTCTGGTCATGCTTACACTGATACAGGGAAGGCATCAGGCAACCTAGAGACCAAATACAAGATTTGTAACTATGGACTGACCTTCACCCAAAAGTGGAACACAGACAATACCCTTGGGAAAGAAATCTCTTTGGAGAATAAGTTGGCTGAAGGGTTGAAACTGACTCTTGATACCATATTTGTACCGAACACAGGAAAGAAGAGTGGGAAATTGAAGGCCTCCTATAAACGGGATTGTTTCAGTCTTGGCAGTAATGTTGATACAGATTTTTCTGGACCAGCCAGCTTATTTATTTTAAGCCAGTCCATAGAATAGTTTTAAGAGTCAAAATTTACATGAATAAATAGTTGCAAAGAGTCACAGAATCTTCTTGTTTTAATGCAAATGATCTGTCTTGGAGAGTGTCCCCATCATGCCTGTATTCTGATGTTACTGGGTGGAGCGCTCTCTAGATGCCTGGCCCTTTATAAATTGACCACAGGTGTGCCAGGAGTACGGAGACCAGTGTAGGGAAGAAGCCTGGAGTCCAGGTGTGTAAGCTCCTCAGTGTGGGGAGGGGCAGCAGGAAGGGTTTTTAAACGTTGATGCAGCAAAACAGCGACAAAGTCGATGGTAACAGATTGTAAGTTACCATCAGGTCCTTAGTAAGACCTAACCTCCTACAAATTTTCATTTCTCAAAGCTGCCATTTCCTTATCATTGAGGGGGGGTGATAAAAACAATCATAATAGAAATAAGATTCTGTATAAAAGGCTTTTGCAAACAATAAGTGATCATCCTGACTTCTCTTATTCCTTGCCCTCCTCCCTGCCATCTTGCTCTCCGAAGACAGGCATTCCATCTAGGGAAACCTGAATTGTATGGCCCTCATTCTCGCCCCTCCATGAAGAAAAGAGTTTCCCCAGTGCCCTAGTCACCATCAGTTTTGGTACATGACATTAACTAAGTCAAAAGATGTCCCATTTAGCAATCACTGCAATGTACTGTGTTCTCTGATATTTCCATCCATGTGCCGCGTTTCTAGCTAATTAGCATTCTCGTGTGTGCAAAGTTTTTCATTTCTAATTTTATCTCAAGTACCCTGTTCATATAGTCTGTCCCCTCCTCAGACACATTCACTTAAAATAAAACCACTCTCCCTCTTCGGTTACAGCACTTCTCACATGTTTATGTTGTCAACTTTCCAAGTCTTACTGTAGATGTTACTTGAGGTTGGGGGTGTCTTTTTCTTTCCCAGTATGTCAGACCCTCTTTGCCTTTGATTCCACTGCTCAGCTCTCATCCCTGGGTGCCAATGATATTTCTCGTGCTGGTCAGCCAGACTCCCGAGGCTATGGACAGCAGTATGCCTAGGATGGAAAATGGAGAAAAAAATTAATTAATTAAAAAAACCCAGTGCCCAAGTGCAGTGTTCCAGGCACCGCAGGCCAACACAGAGAAGTGGTCACAGAGCTGCCTGGTGTGAATTCCCTACAGTAACTTACTTCTTCTAATCCCATTTGGTTTATACTGCTCTAAATATCTGGCATTAGAGTTGTGATATAAATCAAGGCTTTCACAGTCACTTAAAAATCAAAAGGGGAAAAAGCCTCTAGGAACCTAATAATAGACTTCATCTACAGGCTGATTACATGACGGGTGCAAGAGTGTTCTGGAGGGGCATTCAAAACCCAAGTAGGGAACCTCAGATGAGATAAGAGAGATAAGCCCAAGGGGACCATGGATTTCTCTGCAAAAACCCAACAAAAAAAGCTTGACACTAGGTGGCAGCAGTGCCCCATGATTGCCTTCCAAATTAAACCGGCTTTGAGATCTGGGGTGGGGGGGGGCGGTTGGGGGGGGAATATCATAATATTAACACACAGATACAACCATATTACAAAATCAGCCCATCTTATTTGACAGCAATCTCCCACCCTCTTCATACTTAGGGTCAGAAATTTGGCATGAATCATTGTAACTCTCTGATATGTGATCTGGCCAAAGAAAATACCCCAAGTAAATCACAGCAGAAATGGGTAGTTACTGGTATGGGCATCCTTATTTCTCAAAGAATGGGAATCGGATAGATGTTCTGCACCCCAGAGAAAGGAGGTGGCATTAAAGACTTCAAGCAGAACCCAAGGAAGGCGACCCTCAGCCTGTAGCCTGACTGGGTCACAATTAAGTGTAAGGGTGTTCAGTTTCACAGGTGACATTCAGCGTTGCTGACCAGGATGCTAATAAAGTCAAAATCATCCATGAGTCCCAGCCCAGGACGGTTAGATTCTGGAAACGTTTTTTAATGGCAGAAATCCTTCTTGGTGACACGAGTCATTAGGAAGAGTAGTGCAAAGACAAGACACGTTTCTCAAGAAGTCAGCTCTTTAGTTCTCCAAAGAGATCAATTGTTTTTCTGATGAGCAGCTCGAACTGAACTACTGGAGCACTTAATGGGTCTTAAAAAGTGTTTTTGTTCACTTGCTGAGTTACAGGTACCATCTGGGATCTGATTTAAGACCTCAGAAGGGGCGACCCTCGTCTCTACATGCCTAGTTCAGCCTAAAGAATTTGGGTTCCACTGTGAATTCCCCAGTGATTGTGCCATTCTGTCTTCTGTTCTCCCCCCAGGGATGACTGGGGCAAAATAGGACTCGGCAAGTAGAAAACCCGGGTCATATCCAGGGCTGCAACTTTCCGAGAAGCACATTGGCCCCCTCCTCTTCAGACGCTCACCTCGCTATGAGGGAGGAGAGTTTTGATGGAGGGTCCAGTTTTTCCTGATAAGGAGAAAAAGGAGACCGAGCCTACCATGCTTTGGTGCTGAAATTTCAAGACTGTAGCCCTTCATTTCCTGGATTCACCATTGCGTTTCTATGTATCCCAGTGACCGCTGGGACAAGGGGAACCTAAGAAAAAGAAGGCAGGGGTCTAAAACATTATGAATTGGTCAACCTATTTAATCTTGCAGACGAACCGACAAAACGCAGGTGGAGTGAAGCTCATGACCCGTTGCCAACAGTGGGCCCTTCACTCCACCAAGATCACCCAGCGATGTGAGGGATGCAGCGTTTAGGACTGCTGGTGTTCTGGAATGCTTCTGGACACAGAATATAATCCTCTGTTACTAAGGTGTGGGGTTTCCCTGTTGTGGTTCCTCCAATCTGTAATGGAATTATCTAACCCTTTTTGGTCGAAACGGTGAATCCTTCAAATGACCCTTTGTAGGAAGACTAGCATTCACCTATGGTTTCTATTTTCCTATGAACCTTCCCCTGAAATGCCTTGCCTTACACATTCCCCCCAGATTGCTCAGACACCTCCTCTAGGAGTTGGGTGAAATCTGGCTCATTCTATCAACCACCGGGTTCTCTCTCTGCTCCGTTTATCTCTTTGCAGATTCAGAAAAGAAGCTCTCTTTTCTCAAGTCCCTACCCGACCCATTCCGTTTTATATAGGGTTGCACCTGAAGGTGTGCCAGCACGCCATCTCATCACCAGACCCCACTATCAATTCTAGACACCCTTCCTGATTTTGAATTTATTCTGAACGTAGGTTTGTGCGTGATTAACCCTAAGTCAGGACATCGGAAAAGCTTTGTAGCTCCATGCCAGTCGTCATCTTGCCAAAAATGATCTCGAAATAAAGTAAATCGATGTTTATTTTCCTCCCTTGGAGTTAGAGCCTTGGTGGCTCTCATTCCCACTGGGTTTCTTTCCCAAGTTACGCAGGGGGCTTCTCTCCGGGCAGGCACGAAGCGAGATGGGCAGACGGAGGCCAGCCCCTGCCCTCGCAGCCTCCCTCTGGGTCTCGGAGTCGCCCGGTGGCGTGGCCTCTCGCGGGTGTGTGGCGCGCGTGTCCCCCGCGCGAGCGCCCAAGACTCCTTCCCCAGCCTGCGCACGGCGGCGCCGGAGGCCGAGGAGAGCGCGGCGCGGCGCGGCGCGGGGAGCCCGGGGCCCGAGGCCGGGCTCTGTCTGGGATGGCGCCGTCCCAGCCTCCTTCCCCTCTCCGTGGGTAGGGATGGTTGAGTCCGGCCGCCACGGCAGCGGCTCCTTGTGCAGCTAGCAGCCTGTCTTCTGCGCTCTCCGCCTCCCCTCCCTAGACCGGCTCTCCTCCCCTCGCGCCCCCTCCCTCGCCCCCCCCCCCGTCCCTCCCGCAGCTCCCACTCGCTGGCTGGCTCTCCAGCTGCCTCCGCTCCGGGTCTCTCCCGGCTGCGCGCGCTCCTCTCCCCGCCTCGCCTCCTCCCGCAGCCTCGCCGCCTTGGTGCCTTCCTGCCCGGCTCGGCGGGCGCCCGGCCCCGGCCCCGGCCCCGGCCCGGCAGCCCGGTGTCGGCGCTCGGAGCAGCGCAGCCCAGCCTGCAGTGGTTCGGGACCCGATGCTATGAGAGCGAAGCCAGCCGGGCGCCCAGACCTGCGGGAGGCGTCGGATGCGCGGCCGGTCTGGGGACCGGGATCTTGCCCCCGCTCGCCTTGCCCTCTGGTGATTCTCCGGCTCTGTCCGTAGCCCTGCCGTGCCTCGGAGGCGACGGGCGCGTCTGAGAAGAGCCATCGGTGTCGTGCGCGTGTGGAATATCTGCAGACATGACTGCGCGGAGGAAATGCAAGGCGCTGCTGGCGCTGCTGGCGCTGTGCGCGGGGCTCCTCACTGCAGCCAAGGGTAAGGCGGGCTCGCCGGCTGCCGGGGGAAATGGGCGAACCCTCCGAGGCCCCGTTTGCGAACCAGGGGCCCGTTTGGAGGAGGGCAGGGTACCGAGTGGCCGGCCTCCGCCGGTGGCTCTCCGTCGCGGACGCCCGGGGATCGCGATGCCGGGAGGCGGCTTCCATCGCCTCTGCCCGCCCTCGTCGCCCGCGCCCCACCCCCGCCTCTCCTTCCCCCTGACTTGGGCCGAAACGAAATGTCTCTCCTTTCTCGGCGCTGGGGGCTGTTAGGGAGAAAGGAGCCAACCCCGAGTTGGGCTGAAACCGCGCCGCGGCGGGCGGTGGTGCCTCCTCGGCGATGTGGGCACAGCGGGTCCGGGTGGCCCGGTGGTTCCCGGGACGTTCTCCCCGGACCCGGAGCGGCTGGGAAAGTGGCCCGGGCCGAGGCGGCCCGGCAAGTTCTGGCCCTCTCGGGGTCCGGGCGCCACGGGCGAAGCGGCCTGCAGACCGGGCACCGCGCACCCTTCCTCCCTCTCCCTCCCACGTCCTCGGCCAGGCCGCCCCCTCCTTCCTCTCCCCGCACTTTGCTCCCTGCAAGTTGGAAGGAGCCGGCGAGGTGCGTGGAGAGAGCAGGGAGACCTGGACGGGGTTCAGCTCCAGCCACAGTCGCCTGCTCACAGGGTTCTTCCCCCCTGCCATCCCTGGTCAGGGGAAGGAGTGTCCCCGGGTCGCTCCTCGGCTTGGAGCTCCGTGAACTTGGTGTTCCCCTTGAAACGAGTTAGGGAATGTTTTCCGCCAACTAGCCTACGGGCTGCAACCTCGGGTCTGGCAGCAGCTCCTGCACTTGTCTATTCTCTGGGAAAGAAAACAAGGTCCCTCTTGATTCAGAGGGACAGGGAGACAGAGACAGAGAAGAGAGAGAGGGGGGATATAGCTGGATTTTCACATTGCAAAGTACTCGCCCCCATTTCCTCATTGTAGCCTCCTTGGATACTCCCCCCGCGCTCCGTCAATCAACACACATCGTCCCACTCCCGAAAATATCTATATAATTTTTTTCTTCTCCTTTTTAAAGGATGGAGTCAAATCATGTTTTTGTTTTTGTTTTCCTTTTTAACGGCTATTTGCTCTTTCCCATGTAAAACTCCCCTTTCCTCTCTAGATTCTTCCATCTTCTTTTCCTCCCATTTTCTATTCCTTCAGTGTTCCAGATTCAGGGGTGATTGACAAGGCGAAGGAGGACTGTCTCTGGTTCCGTAGGAAAACTCCAGATGGGCCCGGCCTGGGGCGAGATGGAGCGACGGCAGATTAGGCGTCCTCTCCACCTGCGTCCGGGGCTGGTTGAGAGCCGACAGCTCGGCACCAGCCCCTCCGGGCAAGCACTGGGGTGTCACAAAGAGGTGTCTGTGGGAATGCGCCCCACGATCCCAGGGAGCGCAAACGCAGGGTTAGTTGCTGGAGCTCAGGGTTGCTCGGGATTGGGGAGCTTCCCGAAGACACCGACCCTCCGCCCACCCGCCCGGCTTGGTCCAGCCGCCCCGCTGACGGAGCCACCGCGGAGGCACGGCCAGCCGAGCCGGGCGGGCGGGCGGGCGGCGGTCTCCGGGCGCGCTGGACTGGCTGGGCACAGAGGGCGAAGCAGGAAGGGTCGAGGGCAAAGAGGGCTGTCCCTGGCAGGTGTGCGTCTGTGTGTCGGGGGTCCCACCAAGCCCCTGCGCGGAGAGGAAACACCTGCTACGCAACTCTGCACAACTTTCCGCCCCTCTCCCCAGCGCTCCAAGCCCAGCTGGGCCCCGGCCGCCTCCCGGCCTCGGCAGGCAGCTCAGCCTCTGAGCGCAGTCTCGGTTCCCCGCGGTTCCGCGCGCTCTGAGCGCCCTTCCCCTGCAATTCGCAGGGCTTGCTGCGCCGAGGAGGCGGCGGCCCTGCCCGGGCTGCTTAATAATCCGCACACTTGTGTGCCGGGCGGATGCCGCCGCCGCCGCCGCCGCCGCGCGGGTGGGCCGGGCCTCTGGGCTCGGCCGGGGACGGGCCGGGGGTTGCCCTGGCCGATCCTGGGTCAACCCGGCAAGGGGCGCAAAGTCCTGGGCTCCCTGGAGGGGCAGCCGCACGGAAGACAGAGCCTCCTGCGCGCTGGGGGTCCCCGGTGCCGGCTGCAGAAGCCAAGAAGTGGAACCCAGGGTCCCAGGGCCCCTGGCGTGCGCGGTGCGAGAGTAGGGTGTGTGTGTGTGTGTGTGTGTGTATGTGTGTGTATTTGCGCGTAAGGGGCCGAGAGTAGGGTGTGTGTGTGTATTTGCGCGTGAGGCACCGAGAGCAGGGTGTGTGTGTGTGTGTATTTGCGCGTAAGGGGCCGAGAGTAGGGTGTGTGTGTGTGTATTTGCGCGTAAGGGGCCGAGAGTAGGGTGTGTGTGTGTGTATTTGCGCGTGAGGCACCGAGAGTAGGGTGTGTGTGTGTGTGTGTGTGTGTTTGCGCGTGAGGCACCGAGAGTAGGGTGTGTGTGTGTGTGTGTGTGTGTTTGCGCGTGAGGCACCGAGAGTAGGTTGTGTGTGTGTGTGTGTGTGTGTTTGCGCGTGAGGCACCGAGAGTAGGGTGTGTGTGTGTGTGTGTGTGTGTTTGCGCGTGAGGCACCGAGAGTAGGTTGTGTGTGTGTGTGTGTGTGTATTTGCGCGTGAGGCACCGAGAGTAGGTTGTGTGTGTGTGTGTGTGTGTGTTTGCGCGTGAGGCACCGAGAGCAGGGTGTGTGTGTGTGTGTATTTGCGCGTAAGGGGCCGAGAGTAGGGTGTGTGTGTGTGTGTTTGCGCGTGAGGCACCGAGAGTAGGGTGTGTGTGTGTGTGTGTGTGTGTGTGTATCTGCGCGTGGAGCGGCCGAGCGGCCGCGCTCCCTGCGCTGTTGCTTGGCGGGGGCTGCGGTGCCTGCGCGTAGCTCCCCGTCACCCCCGGGGGGTCCGGGGCCGCGTCTCCTCCGCGCGCGCGGGGTCAAGTGGGCGCGCAGGTGGCCGCGTGGGAGCGGGCTGCGGGCAGGAGGCTGGGGACGCCAGCGCCGGCGAGGCCCTGCGAGCGCTCTGGCGGCTGGGGGGCGGGAGGGGGGGTCGCAGTCCCCTTGGCGAGCGAGCCCGGGTGGCCGAGGTCGGGCCTCTGCTGGGGGGCGCCCGGGCCGCAGGCGCGCGGGAGGGCTTCCCTGAGGAGGAGCGGGGAGCGCTGGGGGCAGCGCCAGCCGCCGCCGCGGGAGCCGAGCCGCGCGCGCCCAGGTGGCGGCTCCCGCGGCGGCGCAGGCGGGCGGAGAGTTTTGATGCGTGGGGCGGAATTCGTGACCTGTTTGCGAGTCGTGAGAGGCTGGAGGCGGCTGCGGTCGCGGTCATCAGAGCCCGGTGCCTTCAGTACCCGGGTTGTCAGCTGTAGTTGGTTGTGCTTTCGGCCTGGGGTACCCGGGATTCCCTTGTGATACTCTTTTTCTTTTTGATTACTAACGCTGTTGTAAAGGTTGAGTCTCAAGTGTACATACCTCTTTAAAAGCAGCACATTTGCAGGGACCACGGGAGAGGGAAGAAGGCTTGAAAGCCTCTACAATATTCGTCTAGTAAGTAGGTGGAATAATTCATTCCGCGAGCACTGAGATTTGCGCCCTTTATCTGCGGCTGATCTACTGCCTGTTTGGACAAAGTTTGCTTCTCAGTTGTGTTTTGCCAGTTTGTGCAGCAAGGAGAATGCAGCTATTTGCAGGCATTATTCAGAAAGTGTCCTAAAAAGAGGCACATATAATAGTAGCCCTATGGGTCTCACCGTAGGAAGCCTGGGAGAGAAAGGTGGAGTGTTTCTCAAAATCCCTGATTCTGAAATTCACCAACCCACCCAGCAAAGAGATTTAAGTATGCCTTGCCAAATTTCCACAGAAACCCTACAAGGAGAGAGAGAGGGAAGGGGGGGGGCGGGGGGGGCGGGGGGGAGAGAGAGAGAGGTGTTTCCCAAACCTGCCAACTTCTATGTGAGTTACCTCGATTCCCATCACCAGGAAGGATGCTAAGACCTTTCATTTGCTGGCCAGGATCCTGATGGCTGGGCCACTGCACACATATGTGTATATACTCTCTCCTGGGGGAGACAGGAACTCCTGTGAATAAGTGGCTTTCGAGGGCAACCCCTGATCACTAAAAAGGCAGGCCATCTAAAAGGAAGTTAATGTTTCTGCATTCATGATCTGCTTAGCAAATCACATTTATTTTTTATTGAGTTGTCAAAGGATTCTGGTTTTTTTTGTTTGTTTGTTTTTTCTTTTCCAGTTTATAACTCTTCAGCCCATAGCTCTAGTGCTTCTGGAGCACCTATATAATTCTTCATTAGGGATTTTAAGTCCTTAAAAAGGTAAGCAAAGGAGAGGCTTTCTTCCTAAGTGACAGGTTTTGTAAACTTGGCTAGTAGGACAGTGAGGTCTCATTAAACAAGTCCCGAGGAGCCAATAGCAGGTAGTAAGTGGTAGTAGAATTCCCTCAGGTCTCAAGAATCTCTGCAAACACAGACCTTGAAAGGAAAGGGAATCACTATTTTGATATTGGCTTTCAGCTGGCCAGTCCTGCTTGATGAGAAGAAGGCCAGAACTACAGTTGAAAGTTTGTACAGGGACTTCCCTGGTGGTCCAGTGGTAAAGAATCTGCCTTATAATGCAGGGGACTCAGGTTCGATCCCTGGTCAGGGAACTAAGGTCCCACATGCTGCAGGGCAACTAAGCCAGCATGCCACAACTACTGAAAAATAAAAGGAAAGTCCATACAGGCAGAAGCAGCTCCTCCTGGGGGCAATGCTTCCTTAGTCTCCAGTTTTTTGTCTCAAACAAACGCCAACAGGGCTTTGAAAATGTCAAGAAAATGGTTCTGCTTCCTTTAAGAAACAGATAAACAAAGGCTCCGTGGCAGGTGAGCGCTCATTGCAGAGGAAATAGCAAATCCAGTGTAGACATTTCTAAGCTGTCAAAATGCAAATGGCATATTAAATACTCTGTGCTCTACGGAATTCTAAGTGGGCCTCTTTCTGCTGAGCTCACAGTGAAAATAAGCCACTAGGACTTGCATACGTGCGATTTAAACTTCACATTCCCTTTAGCCTTTTCTATTTCTCTGGTGAGGTTCATTTCTCTCTGGAATTAAGAAGTTGGTTGGGTACTCCTTGCATAGAGTAGATGACAAAGCTATGTTGTCTTTTAATTTTATTTGTTTAGCTAATACATCAGAAGAAGACATCTGAGTTAAAGGTATAGATATTGTACAGCCTACAGTATTTGCGTCCTTGGGTTACCTGGTCATATTTAAAAGCCTGTTGGTCCCTGTGCCGCTGGAGTAGGAAGCTGGATTACTGGACCAGTAGTGGTAACTGATAGAATCAAACCAGTTTCACTTTGCAGTCAGGCCACCATGGAGGCCAGACATGGATAATGTTTGAAACAGGAGGATTGGCTGGATGTGCCATCTGGGGCAAAGAAATTGACACTTTGGCTGGGCTGAAAATAACTGATCCTAAAGGAAATCAACCCCTTGAGCTTGTCTTCAGTTGCATGGCCACTGGGCTTAGCTCACTGGGTGTCCATTTCAGGACCACCTGTGAGTATGAAAATCAGATAATCATATTTAGGTATTTGCCTAAGTGCAAGGAAATAAGTCTCTTGTACAGTGATGTTAAGATGATCTTAAATGACCTTTGACTAATTAATCTGTCCATATGTAGGGTGGAATTTAGGCCCAAGTATGCAAGTGGATAAGTACCAGAATTAAAATTCCCATTATAGAAAAAAAGAATAGAAGAAAATTTTTTCATTGAACTGGTTAAAACTGACTGTAGCAGCTTTATGGAAATAATGCACACCGTGTGGTCCTCCCCACCCCCCCCCCCCCACAGATCAACCTCTTTGGATGCAGAGTATGAAACACTTTTTTCTTTTCTTTTCATTTTTGAATTTAGCTGCAATTTCCTTAAACCGTTTATACCAACCCCTAGTTTGGAGGAGAGGAAATGCCCTCAGTGGTCTAAGGAGGCTGCACGGTCTGTCTTTAGTCTTGAACATCTTTGTTCTAGGTGCAGGAGATTTCGTCATCGCTAGGCACACTGTCTCATTTAGCAAAACCTCCTTCTGCATATGCTGGAAACATTCTACTTAGGAATAACATTACAACAAATTAACTTGATTTAGAGTCACTGTTACTTTGACCCACTATATGTATCTCTTGCTAAAACTTCTTTGGTGAATGAAAAACATGCAGGCGTGGACATGTATTAAAAATAACTACTGTATCTTTTATGCTTCTAATACATTTTGCAATTTATTGGTTGAACTCCTCCTGCTTTATTTTGCACTAGTTTTAGCTCGGGGAAAGCTATAAAAGGGAAAGGGATATTTCACGATTGTCATTCTTTGCAAATATAAGTAGAATAAAAGTGATACTTCCATCTTAATGCTTATAATCTTAATGTGATTTTGCCCCATTGTCTGGAAAGCCGGAAGTCATGAATAATGCTTTGTGATTTAAAAATTATCCTTGTTACTAACATGAGATCAAGGGAGATAGAGGCATGAAAGAATCTCATTGGTACTACTACTTCCCAGTTTTTTTCACAAGTGAGTCACTTTTAGGATATTATTGCAACCAGAGATTTAAATTACATAAAATATTACCCTGATTCTAAGCACCTTTATTCATTTATTTTCGGGTTGTGTGTGTTTTGTTTCACCTCAGTAAGATCCAAGAAAACCTCATGTGGCATGTTGGATTAATGTAAATCCAACTGTCTGCCTGATTTATCCAGATAATTTTAAGCCACATGAGTCCCAGTGGAATCAGAGCAGCTTTTGAGGACATCAAGCATTTCTCCAATGTATGTTTTGGGTACTAAACATGTTACCTTTATCGTAGTAGATGTTGGCATTGTGGCCTTGATGCCGAGTTTTTGAATAATCTTTTGCAAACTTTGTGTGCATAGTAATCACTTGAGGCCTTGTTTCAATGCAAATCCCAAGGCTTCTCCCTCAGGTGATTCTCAATAGTAGTTTTGGGTGGTGTCAGAGATCTATCTTTCTATCTGTCTATTTATCTATCTTTCTATCTGTCTATCTCGACCTCCCTTTCAATGAGTCCTCAAAATCTAATAACCTCTTCACGTAGACTTCACAGGCTAATTAGCCCACCCTGATTTCATGACAAATATACTATATTATGAAACTGTGCAATTATTTCAGAAGATTTCTTCTTTATCATTAGTGCCCCCATTATCAGTGTTCATCATTCTAGGCTGTTTAATCTTTTTTTTTTTTTTTTTAATGGTTTTGCAGCAAAGCTGAGATTCAAGTTCCTTGTCTGTAGTGTTTATATTATGGGATGACTTCAAGGGATAATTGTACTCTTTCATATAAAAATGCCGTACGAATAAATTATTTTTTTTTCTTTTACTGTTTAGTATACTCTGATATGATTAGTGTTACAGAAGAAGGAGCTAAGTGTTAGATTAAAATTAGAATTATTTGGGGAGTGATCTCTAATGAATTAAAGCCTTTGAAATTAATTGTGAATTCTAAGCAGTCCTTTTCCAGATGCCTGGTGAATCTCTGTGCCTTTCTTCACAGAAACTTACTTATTTCTCCTCTTGTTTTTAAGAGAAAGTGTCTTTATTGATCTTTTACAAGTGAGTAATTGTCTACATGAAGTTGAGAGTCATGTAAAATATATGGTGGGCTCTCGCCATTCCTGTTCCTATAAAATTCCGCACCCTTGACCCGAGTTCTTAAAACCGGAGAACTCTCTGAGTGAATTTTTACTTCCTTTTTCTATCAGTAAATGGATAATCAGCACCACAGACCTTTGACTTTTATGCAAATAGAGAATCTTCAGAGATACAGAAAGTTAAACACAGCTCCTTCTTAGAAAAATGGATTCTCCTGGGCTTAAGGATATTCACTTTTCTTTCAAAGAATGAACCAGAGTGTGTTCAAAGGCTGTCAACAATTTTTGTCTCCTTGTTTCAGACTTTTTTTGTGTGTGGTTAGAAAAGTGATGTACTTTGATGTATAATACAGCTGTGGATAGTTAAGACTTGCAGGGTGTGATTGACACTTCGTACATAATAGAGGAGGGACCCTGACAACATAAGAAGGGTCACATTTTTACAAGAAATTAACAAAATGGAGCAGATACTTCCCTTCTTGCGCTAGAAATGTAAATTTCTTCGGCATCAATCTTGCCTTCCTATCCATCTCATTCTTGTTCTCCTTTCTTTCAAAATATAATTATTGTGAACAATTTAAGTCAAATCCAGCCATTGGAGTTTTCTCTTTTTTATGGTGCTGGCTCTAGAAATGAGGTTGCAGTTTATGTGTGGGCTACCTGCTCAGTAGGGGTGCTCCCTTTTAGATGGAAACAATATGACATTTTCTAAATATAAATCCTTATACTTTAAAAATTTTTTTGTAGATAACATCAAGAGAAAGTCAAGTGGGAAAAATCATCTCATTATTACACTTAAGCATCTAGAAGGAGCTGCTATCATTTGAGGGAAATGTATGTTTCTAGTCAACTACCGTGCTTAGCAATGAAGACCTAGGGGCCAGAGAAGAGATTTGGGAAGTCTAGACTCTTAAGTAGGTTTATAGTCACCCTTCGGCTCACTTGAAGCGTCCCAGCAGGTGGCCACTATAATCACTCAAGTCAGTATCACTGGAATTCACAAGTGCCTGCTATTTACCTACACACTTTAACAAAGAAGACTGAATCTGTGACGCCCCTCCTGGAGCTTACATCCTTCAAAACAGAAGCAACAACAAAACTAAAATAGCTTGACTTTGATTAACATTTATACAAATATTAGACATTAAAGCTCATGCGGATGTTGGAGAGGAGTTTGCATAAGAGGTGAGATCTTGATACAGCCTCTCAAAGAGTGGAGGAGAAAGAACAGGGACAAAAGGAGTGGGAAAGAAGGTGAGTGAGAACCAGCCCTGAGGAAGTACAGCCAGACACCGCCCCCCACACTTTTTTTAAAGCCCAGCGAGGACCAGGTTAAGTGTTGAGCGTGTCGATGAACCTATAAATATTGATGCTTGATGGAAGACTCCTCAGAAATTCTTCTGTGGGTCCTTAAAGCTAAAAGACCAAATGTGAAGGCATGTAAACTACTGTCCTAAGACTATTTCCTGAAATAGGAAAATATACATCTTTTTCTTGGCCTTCCCTCCTCCTTCCCTCACACAGCCAGTGGGTCAGACCCTACCCTTCTTTGGCTTGGAATCTATTTCTTGGAAACGGGAATTTTTGTTACCTTAAACATCTTTCCCCCCCCCCCAAGTTCCAGGATTGTTGGTGTAACTGTCGTGTTTTGTTGTAATGACCTCCAGAATGTAATACAAACAGAACATTGGGTAGGGAAAAAAGCGCTTTTTGGTTTACTGGCAGTGTGTTTTGGCATCCTAAGTACTATATGTACTTGTGCAGAATACAGCGTGTTTCCCTCAAACTGACTTTCAGAGTGTTTCATAATCCGGCTTCATCTCTCACGCTCTGTCTCTATGCTTCCTCCTGGTGACTCCAACTTCAGCTAAATCAGTTTAATGCACATCCTGAAATGCACCTTGATTCCATTTATCCCAAGCCTAGCAGCTTGAGTCTGCTTCTACTTACCTCTCCCGTAAGCCAGTCACCCAATCGCTCCTTCATCTGAATTTCTTTGTTACTTACTGTGTTTCACGATGATCTTTCATAAGATTGTAAATTGAAAGTTTAGGATCTTCTAAAACAAAACAAACAAACAAGAACATTGCTGGTTTTGTTTCCGTTTGTTTATATCATTCTTACTTCATAGATTTTTTTTTATTGAAATATAGTTGATTTACAATGTTGTGTTAGTTTCCAGTGTACAGCAAAGTGATACTTCATAGATCTTAACATTTGGAGAATCGAAAGACATTCTTGGAACTGTCACACTGTCATCATGCTTCCTTATACGTTCACTATTCCTTCAGTGAATAAACAACTGTTCTCATATGCCTGATTCTCTCCATTTTTTTGTGAGTCAAATTAATGTGTTGAAAATATTTTGTGAAAGGACTCATAGGAAAGAGATGACCAATGGAAGGTATCAGTAATGATTTTTTCAGGTCACTGTGCATGATTTATTTATTCACATACCTAAGCTAGAACATGTCAAAATAATTAGCTTTGAAACACTATATCCAAGTTATTATTTTGCCACCCTTATTTGATTCATTCATGTTTCTTTCTCATAATTGTTTCTCTTTGTATACAAAGTAAGGTATCTGGGCTGTTTGCAATTTTTCTTCTTCTAGTGATAATAATTTAATGATATTAGAGCGTGTTCAGATATGTCAACCTACAATTGTCATTTTGATCTTCATGGCTATTTTCTCTCTCTGCTTTTTAATTTAAAAGAATTATATAAGAGGATTACAGAACAAAGAACTAATCTCTTTCTTTTACCACTGAAATTACAAAATTACTTTCCCAGTGTTCTCTAGTGGCAACAAGACAAATAGAAGAGACATGGTGTCAGGGTATTTAAAAAATGAGGGGTATTCTGACCCGAAAGTACCAAAACTACAGCCATGCCAAACTTGGGGGTATGATTTATAGCTCCTGGCAAATGTGTTTTTCTTTCAATTTTGTGATGGATGGACAATAAGAGGCCTTTTAAAAAACAGTTGTGATAAAAATAATATGAAGTGTAACATGACAAAGTGAAGTGATGATGGGTTTTCTTACTTTTATATGTACGAACAAAACCTGTGAGAAGGAAAAAAAAGTACATAAATTGGAGATCTTGTGTCATTTATTTAAGCCTTAAAATCGGAAAAAGAGGTTTGAGCCACTTTTTTTTAATGCCTTTTAGTGAGTGTTCATTCTTTGTCCCAAATTAAGGAGGAATCGAGTCAGAAAGTGGAAGGTATTCATAGCAAGATCATGTTATGTTGTCCTCTGTTCCCCACTTTTATCCTCCCTGCTGGACCAGACATCACCAGGAACAGTTAAGAGCTAGAAAATCGAGCTGTGAAGGACGAGTGGAGGAGGAGTCTTCCTTCTCAACACTGTATCAGCAAGCTATTGCATGTAACATTATTACCACAACCCAGAAGCTTAAAATATCACAGAGATAGGATTATAGTTTCCCTGTGTCGGTGTCTGTGTACAGAGTAGCTGGGTCACACGCCCTCTACCTATGATCTGAAAAGGCTGTAATCAAGGTGTTGGCTGGGACTTTAGTCTAACCTGAAGCTCAGCTGGGGAAGGACCCAGTCCTGAGATGACTCAGGTGGCTGGCGGAATTCCATTCCTTGTGGTTGTAGGACTGAGAGCTTAAGTTTATTGCTGGCCATTGGCCAGAGCTCACCCTCAGTTCCTTGAGAGGCCGTCATGGTTCCTTGCCTCATGGGGCTTCCCAGCATGGCTCAAAACCAGAGAAAGAGAGAGAGACTCCAGCAAGTAGGGTGCTACGGAATTATATGTAATCATATGATCATGGACACGCAAGCATGTGTAGCCCATCACTTTTTCCATTATTCTATTGGTTAGAAGTAAGACCCAGGTCCTGCCCACCTCAAGGGGCAGGGAACTGTACAGGACATAAACATCAGGAGGCAGGGATTGTGGAGACCACCCTAAGAGTCTGTGCACCATGGTGTCCTAGAAATATATTGATATAGAAAGAGCATCATTCAGTCAATAAGCAAATGGCCAAGGACCTGATTAAAAATGGGCAACAAATATAAATATTTTATAGAAAGAACAAACATAAATGATAAATGTAGGAAAAGAACCCTAAACTTATTATTGATCAAAATAACATTGAAAAATGAATGTTATATTTTCCCCAATGCATTTGTAAAACTATACTTGGTATATCACATGTTAGCAAGTACATAGAGAAATCACTTCCATACACTATTGTTGTATATCTAGAAAAATTTAGGGAGGAGATAATTTGGCCATACCAATCACAATTCTAAAGTGGCAGATATTTTAGCCCAGAAATGTGATACATCCTTCAGCAATATATGCATATTCATTTTAGCTCTCTCTCTGATAGTGAAAAATTAGAGCTTAAATGTCAGTCATCCTAAAATAGCTAAATAAATTGTTCTATAGCACACTGTGTTGCCTTTACGAAAGCATGTCCATGATAAAGGATTAAGTTGAAAATTCAAAATAGTATGTATATGCCATTCCCATTTTCATGTAGGGAAAAGTCAAGTTACTTCTTTACACATGTAAAAAGATCTGAAAAGATGCACACATTATAGCATTGGCGTTTAAGTGTCGTTTGACTTTTTTGGGTAACTATGTCAAACTTCTCTAAATAAAATAATAGTTCTTAAATTGAAAAGAATTACCTTGGGGGGGGGAAGACAAGTAGCTTTTATCAGATCATGCTGATGAGCAGAGATAGATTATAAGATTTTTGAACTTGAAGTGACTTTCAGGTTTATAAGTCCACTCTCTTTTACTTGTGTCCAGAGAACTTGTGTCTTGCACAGATTCATAGGGAAAACTAAGGCAGAACTGAGTCTAAGCGAACACTCCTCCCATGGGAGCCCACATGCCTCTTGGTGACCCAACTCTCCATCTCCCCCACCCCCGCCATCCCCCTGGTGTAAGTACAGCAGCAGCACTGAGTAATAATCTCCTGACATGATCGTCCGTGAGGACAGTGTGGCTAGGAATGTTCTAGGCTTAAACTAAAAACCTGATATGATCCTAGCAGCTAGAGAAGCACAGCATTCAACCTTCATACTCCTGAGATGGTCCAGAACCACTGGGGGCACTGCAGGACCCTCAGTAGGATGGAAACATGTTAAAAGATTTAGCTACTTTGTTAAATAGTTACCTGCCATAATTTTTTTTAGGTCAGGAAAAACACAGTGCCACAATGTCACCTAGCTGGTGCTCCCTTTGTGTCCATAGTTAATATATTTTCTATCAACGATCATTTGGAGGACACATTTGTCGTGGAAGAATATTTAATTCCGAAGCGCTCAACACTTGAAATTCCACTACGCTGAAATCTTTTATTTATTGGAACTACTCCAGTTAGTACAATTAGACAGTTGCCTGTTTGCATTTCTTAATGATTAGAAGCACTTGAATCCTGAAATCACTCCACGGAAGTGAGAACCAGTTCATTTTTTCGATTGACCATTAATGTCGGAGGATAGAAATTGTCTTAAGTTTTTATGTGCTCAGGGTACCATTTTGGACAGGATATACAGAAATGCTGTGTTTTATGTGTCTGACAGCATCCTCCAGGCAGCTAAACAGTTAGGGTTCAGTCTCCATATCTGCCCCTAGTAGTATATGCCTTAAAGGACATAAAACTCTCTTATACACTGTATCCTCATCTTTGCACAGAGCTGTTAACTGGACTTTAATAAGGATTCGATGAATGAGCACAGATGAAAAGCTTAGAACGGTACCTGGCAGTTACTAATCTAAAGTAAATGGTACAACTATTTTATTATGGCAACTAAAATATTAGACTGTCAATTCTAGTTATGGCCACAGAAGTAACATTGGGGAAAGCCCAGTTTTGCTGGAGAGAAATTATTTGTAAGTGGAGATTAATAATTTAATAATTACATTTGTATGTGAGTGTCTTATATTTTTATAAGAATCATCCTGATACTAGTTTCTACAATTCTTTGGGATGTTCAGGATACTTTTACATTCGCTACTTCATTGACAGATTAAAAAAAAATATATCGATTGCTCAGTAAGGTCAAGTGATAATCGGATCCCCGTCATGATTTGGCCTCATGCCTCACATTTGGGTTGAAAAACGTTAAATGCTCAGTACAGTCACTTTGAAGAAATGTGTTTTAAAGTCATTTATGACCAGGAAGCCTTGACATTTGAAGTGACCATGAGAGAAACAATAAAAGAAAAGAGTAGAAAACTTTTTAAAATAGCATTGTCTGAAGGCTCATTGGCTGTATTCTTGACACCATGCGATGCTTTTATATTCTGAAAGAGTTTGTATATTTTTTCTAACTGCATAGTTTTTCCTAAGAAAAGTATCTGAGGTTACTTTTACAAAGAAAATTTGAAATACTGCACCTTGCCAAGTAAGCCTTGTGAAAAGCCTACGTAGGTGAGGTCTTTGCTAGGCGGCGTAGTAAACATTACCTTTCTGAACATGAAGGACAATCAGTGGAATTGGAGAGTCTGGAAGATTACAGTGTGTAAAATTGTTAGGGCCCTGTTCATTGACTTAAACTCAAACCCCTTCCATAAAGATGGAGCAGTCAGTAGTGCCAGGACAGTCAGGCTCTGGCCCTTTCCTTCTGGTCTAGGCTTCCCAGTTTACCCAGTTTAGGGTCTCATCACTTAAGTGTGATTGACCATTGAATTGAAAATCTGCCATACCTCCTCCTCCTGCTCTAGGTCTGAATACCTGTGTTGAATATTCAAAGGTAGAGTCTGTCAACAAAAATAATCAATAAGCAGTCAATAATAAAAATAGAAAAGAGTTTTATTTGAGCCAAACTGAGGACTATAGCCCGGAAGCCAGCTTCCCAGATAATGCTGAGGAACTGCTCCAGAGAAGCAGGCTTTTCAGCACAATTTCATGTCTCGTCAGAGCAAAGAACATTAAACAAGTCAGGGATACATTGCTTCAAGTTTTCAAAAAAAACAAAAAACAAAAAAACAGATTAGTCTGTACACAGAGAGTCAGTATGGCTTTGGCTCCTGGGAAGGGAATCTTATCATTGAAGAATCGGCATTGGCCTCCCAAGAAGGAAGGCATTTCATCTTTATTTTTAACATGGACATTCTTTACTTCTGGTCAATGAGGTTATTATTTAATTATCTTCTTTGATAATGAAAGCAGGTGTACAATGTATGTCTGATAGACCGCAAACGGGCTGTTCTAGTCAGCACCAAATTCAAGTTAACCCATGTATAAGCCAGAATAACTTCCCCACACCTTGATATGTGAACATTTCTTTTATCAAGTCCCAACGTGTGAAAGCCCCAGTTAGAGTGACTCAGGTCCGTTCTGCATGGTGGTCTGTCCAGGGTCACGTGATCAAGACTTTCAGAACAGGCAGCCCAGGACCCCAGTGGCCGATAGCAAAACACGAACCCTTCAGACTCAAGGGGGCCCAGTCTGCTATCCAAGGGACCGTCCGTCTCTCCCCATCCAAAGTGGCCGATTGCAGCCAACATGGAAACCTGCCGACTCAGCCACTCTGTAGGGCCTGCAGAAGAGGAAGGGGAGGCCTTGGTGCTGGGGACTCGGTGAACAAGGGAGCGAGTGGGTGGATTAAGTACTGAAAGGTTGCTCAGCGGTTCCTGGCAGGCCAGCCCTCTGTGTCCTCAGGTGGGGTCCTGCCTCAGGCCCCCTGCTTCCATGCCCACTGCATCTTCTCCAGTGAAAGCTAACTCGGCAGCAGTAGAACCTGTGCTTCTGCAACTTAGTTTTAAATGGAGTCTGTTACAGAGACACCCATTCAACATTTCTCCAGCAAGCGTGACTCCAGACCTAGGTTCTGCCTGTCACATGGGGCAGTAGCTTTGCGAGGGTGTACATCAGCAGAGTGATTTCAGTGAGACCCACCTGAACGTGGTCTTGAGTGAGGTGCTGTCTGGGTGATCTTCTCAGGAGCTCTGGGAATTTAAGTTTTTAGGCCACTTTTAGAGCCCAGGAAAGAGAAGACATTGTTCCCCAATGTGCAGGAGACCAGGAGTATGTACTCACCACTCACACACACACTGGTTTCCTTTAGCTTGAAACCCTTTGGCCTCTGCCACAGGATTAACTGCTAAATGAGCTTATGCTGAGCAGTGCTGTGTTTTGAATGATGATGAAACTTCTTGCCTTGCTTCAGAGAGTAGAACTTCACGTTCTAATCTGATTTTTGCAGAATAACTCATATTCTATTTGGCTATTCTTGAAGGAGCTATGTCATCGATTAATTTTTTTTCTAGATAGAAAATAGTTAACAAAAGTATAAATCTAATGATGAACAATTATATAGAAAGACTAAGAACCAGTGGTTGAGGAAGACATGGTCCATGTAGAGAATCGCACCAATATGACTGTTGGTAGTAAAATTTGTATAAAAACGAGCACTTCACCAGCACTTACCATGGCTAGTTCTCATGCATATGAGAGACATCTGACAAATTTTCAGTATTTGGAGAAAAAGGCAACAACAGATGCCGTGATTCCACCACTTCAGAAAACACTGGATCCCCCTGTGGGTCTTCTTTGCTTATTGCTGACTAGTGATGTGTCTCAGCATATCTTTAAGCACTGTTGCACTAAAGCGGCACTTACTTTAATAAATATTTGATAAAGAGGCCAGTGGAAGGAGTAGATGTGTAACATACCTACCATATCCAATTTATTCCTAAAATGACACATTTCCAACAAGTGCATGCTGGGCTGAGCGTGGGGATGGTGTTATTCAAACAGATAGTTCTGAAGCAAAATACCATCTTAGCTTGTGTAGGATGGAGGTGCATAGTTGTAGGTAAATTTCAACACACGGTGCATTTGTTTTAAAGCTATTTTTAATATTTTTTAAATTGAAGTATAGTTTATTTACAAAGTTGTGTTAATTTCTGCTGTGAAATTAATAAAACAAAGTGATTCAGTTATACATATATATATTCTTTTTTAAAATATTCTTTTCTATTATGGTTTATCACAGGATATTGACTATAGTTTTCTGTGTAAAGCTATTTTTAGATTATTGGATTCTTTTGGACAAGGTAAAAATATCAGTCCAAAGAATTTTATACATATTGAACTTTATGCATGCAGAGAGCTAAAAACAATATGTAATACTAGAGGGGCAGTATGAAATCATTCTATATGTTTTTAATAAAATTATATTCAAGAACAAATTGCTGTTTTTGCGTTTTGTTAAGATGCCTTCACTAATTTAGTGCAGTATGTAAATAGAGGAGGATATCTTTTAAGACATTTGAAAGTAAGACAAGGAATAGACAACTTTTGAGGTAGTTACCCATATACTTGTAGATACATTGTTAGAGAAAGAGAAACCATGATTTGCGATAGCCCCATAATAATTATAAACCAATTTTAGACCCTTATCTAGGAAGTTATTACCTGCAACTGAACAAAAGCTCCATTCCAAACTAGAAAGGCATACCTGTCCACTATACAAGGATTCCTTTTTCAATCAGATTTTCTCATAGTAAATAAAATTGTTTTCTTTTGGAGATAGCCAATCTGAGCAACTTAGGAAACAGTATTGATCCCTCCTGATCACTTATCGCAGACCCTTCTGGGCTACAGAGGCAGGGTCCACTCTTTATTTTTTCTTTCTTATTATTATTGTCAATTGTGTATACACAGCTGATGACTGTCACGGGTTGTCGTGGTCTTTGCCATCACAACACTTGGCTGTGGTCTGTGCACACGGGATACACATTGGGGTGCATATATCTTTTTGAATTAGTGTTTTAGACTTATTCAGATATACACCCAGGAGTGGAATTGCTGGATTATATGGTAGTTCTGTTTTTAGTTTTTTGAGGAACCTCTATATTGTTTTCCATAGTGGCTGTATTAATTTTTCTAAGGCAAAGGAAACAAAAGCACAAATAAACAAATGGGACATAATTAAACTTAAAAGCTTCTGCACAGTATAGGAAACCATCTGCAAAATGAAAAGACAACCTACTGAATGGGAGAAAATGTTTGCAAATGTTATGCTAGATAAGGGGTTAATATTCAAAATATATAACAGCTCATACAACTCAATGTCAAAAAAAAAAATGACCCAATCAAAAAATGGGTGGAAGATATAAATATACATTTTTCAAAAGAAGACATAAGATGGGCCGTAGGCACATGAAAAGATGCTCAACATGGCTAATCATCAGAAAAATGCAAATCAAAACTACAATGAGGTATCACCTCACATCTGTCAGAATGCCTATTATCAAAAAGACAACAAATAACAAAAGTCAGTCTTATATTGGATCACAGAGACTTTTTGGTTTCTCACTACATTGGGTAGGAATAAACTCTGTAGGTTTCAGTAGAAGTCAACAATATTTTTATGTGTTTATGTTGGTTTTTAAAGTTACATGTATCATTTAAATGCTAGAAAGAGTTCTGGAACCCAAACTAGGAAAAGTAATGCTTCAATACAAGCAAATCTTATTTTCAGTGCAAGTAAATTTCACATAGATTATTGAAATTCATGCAAATGTTTAGTCAACTAACTTTATTGAACATCACATATAAGACAAGTCCTGTTCTAGTTGCCATGGGTCCAAAGTAAATGAGATAAAGTCCCTGCCCTCAAGCATTTTACATTCCAATAAAGATGATTTTTCTCAATAATGTGATCAGAATAATCAAAAAAACACTAAAAAATAGTGAAGCGTGCTAACAAGATATTGGATCTTCAAAGAAGAATCCATGTTTCTCAGTATGCTGTTACATTTAATAAATACAATATAGCATGAGTTTCTTTTGATTGCCCCAAAATTCTGAATCATTTAGGTTTTATGCACTGTTTTCCCTTCTTTGTGATATCCTTAAAAGGATGAAAATTATGAAACAATAGAATCAAATTCCACAGAAAATCCAAATGATTTTTTTAAATTGATATAGTTGATTTACAACGTTGTGTTAGTTTCAGGTATACAGCAGAGTGATTCACTTATACATATATATTTATTCTTTTTTAGATTCTTTTTCCTTATAGGTTATTACAAAATATTGAGTATAGTTCCCTATGCTATGCAGTGGCTCCTTGTTGGTCATCTATTTTTTATATACTAGTGTGTATATGTTAATTCCAAATTAACCTATCAAATGAGTTTTCATTTGTAAAAACGACAGCTAAACCACACAATATTTACAAGGCTATACTCCAAAAATAGGTGTCAGTACTTTCACTCATTCAGTGCAAACATTCATGCAATTTCACTTTGTTTCAGACACTAGGAAGAAAAATTCATGAGATAAAGTGATTAACAAGACAACATAAAACTCCTGATTTTCTGGTGCCTATAATTTAGACTTTGTAAATCTTAAGTTTTTTTAATTGAAGTCTAGTTGATTTAAATATTATATTAGTTTCAGGTGTACAGCATAGTGATTCAGTATTTTTATAGATTATAGTCCATTTAAAGTTACTATAAATATCGACTGTATTCCCTGCCCTGTACAATATATTCTTGTAGCTTGCAGCTTATTTATTGTAGCCAGCAAAATGTGTTTGTATTCATGCAATCTCAGGGATGAAATTCCCTGCCTAACACAGAACTTCTTTATTCGGGGTTCTTGAAAGAAATTCAGCGATTTCTCTTTGAGTATCATCTAGCGTCCTATTCCAGGGTTTTATGATGCCCTTAGGGGAAGAATCTGTATCTCCACACCCTGAACCCAAGTCTCCATCGCTGTAACCTCTCCACGTGTGGTCTCACCTCTGTCTCTCTCTGTCAACGTAGAGAGACAGTACTCCTCCTTTCATCAGACAGATCTGAAAATACTGGGAAACGGATTTTATATTCCTTACCTTCCTCTCCTCAGCTTTTTATCCCCTCACATTTTCCCCCCAAGTCCCTTGAGACTTTCTTCAGTTTTTGGCTGCTGCTTTTGAGATAAATATTGATCCCTAATAACTATTTATTACACCTAAAATACATGATGTCTGCTCCCAGTGAATGGCTTTTATGGAAAATATCTTATAAATAATCAAGTACTAGTATGTCTGAGTTAACAGGGGTTTAAAGGCTACTTTTCCCCTCTTAGAAATTATTTGGTTGAGTCAACTTATCTTCCAATTCTGTATTTTCCACATATAATAATGGGAATTTTATTCATTTTGGAAGAAATGTAGTTTACAAAAGTTGATAATATTTATACAAGGGATGTGAGAATAGAAAATAAATTATTTCAAAAATATTTTTCAGCTGTATATGTGCGAGGAAATAAGAATAATCTTATACATTTTTGTGCATGCCTTTGCAATTAGAAATTATAGTTTTGAATGTGCGATAAACATAGCCTACTGTTAAATACATTTCTGACTTAAATCTCAAGAAATTAGGTCAGGTAAAAATAAATCTTCCTCCCTTTCCTTCTTTAGTTTCATAATAATTATGACAAATAACACCCATGTTCCAACTTTCACTCCAAAAGACTAGAATTAAGGAAATTTGAATTATTATAGTGTTAGAAGAATGCCTTCTCAATATTCCTTTATGAAATGGTGTCTATTTTACCATATGGTTTCTGAGACTGGCTGTTCTGTAGGATCAGAGTTAATTCATGATTCAAGAATGGATGTGGAGGACATTCATACTAAAATCATTTTTAAGAGCTTTTATGTAAAAACTGTTTTTAATCACTATGAACTTTTAATATAGGTTATTTGGTAGCATTAAATCTCATTTTTCAAAGATGCCATCTTTATGTCACTCTATTTTTGGTTTTTGTGCTCAAAAACTATAGATTATAAGAACTGAAAGAGACCTTAGATTTCATTTTGTTCAGTCTTAATTTGGTGTATGAAAGAAGTACAATCCAGATGAAAAAAAAAAAAAAGTCAAGAACAAAATGAAGACTAAAGTCCAGATCTGTCACTTCTCCCCAAGTCACAACCAGATGCTCCCCTCCTGAAACTACAGTTAAAGTTCTCAAATTCTCTTCTGAACCTATACATGTCACAGGCACACACAGAATTGTAAAGTAAATCCAATCTTTGTTACATAATGGTGCATTTTGTCACTTTCCTTTTCCATGAGATATTGAAATAACTTTCTAAAATGTATGATACTTTTATTTTGGTGATTGAAACTAGGAAGTTATCTTGGTTTTTGAGATCCTGTAGATGGTAAATTCTCTTCTTTGGTTTTATAAAAACCAAAGCATGACATTTGCTTTGTCACAGAGTCCAAGTTGTGAATTAAAATGGCATTTTCCAGGCTATTTATACATAAGACTTTATTTAAATCTTTTTTATGATGTGTTCAAATGACACAGTCACAAACACTTTCTATTATTTCATGCAGTAGATCTATTTCTGATAACAAAATCAAAACCGTTAGCATTTAGTGTTTGCGTCGTGCATTGCCCAAAGTTATCAAGATGAATCTTAACGTTTTAAAAGGATCTCTTTTATTACATGAGAAGAGAATTATAGTGGAGGTCATAAATGACTTACTACATTTTGTTCAGAGAGAGCATCTTTCAAAAATTTTGTAAAGTTGATGAAGATAAAAATCATGATAACGTTAGCAATAAGAACTGATATCACTCTTTGCATCTTTTGTTCTGGATGCTTTAATTTTTTTTTAACATCTTTATTGGAGTATAATTGCTTTACAGGGATGCTTTAATACTCAATCCTTTGCATAGTTTGCTTATCCTCATCTTACAAACCAGGGCACTGAGAATCAGAAAGACTCACAATTTACCTGTTTCCAAAGTGAACCAAAGGCAGGATCAGGAGTAAGTTTCAGGTCTGAAGTCCAGTTCTCCTACTGTATCCTGCTTCAAATAATAAATTAGGACATGCCCTTATCAACTTTTATAGCATTTTTACATAGAATTACTTTCTATATTAATTTTATGTGAAGATGAACAATAACTGTTATTTCTATATTCTATTGTTGAAAGTTAAATTGCCTTTAGATTTTTCAGTCTTGAAGGAGTAATTAATGTATGTACCATGTAAAACATAATATTTAAAATATGCAAACATTTATTTCAATCCAATTTTGACCATAATATAGTTTAAACATTCAGCTGTCAATTGAGTAGCTGTTTCAGCCATCTCTCTTTTGGCTCATTCAGGGTAACACAATATCCTACTTGTTTAAGAGAGATAACATTGACTGCTATCTGAAAACCGTTTTTTTAATTAGAGTACATTAAAACTCTAGACAGAGGCCTCACTTTCTTCTGCTCCGCTCAGAAATTAAAATAGTGGATTGTAAGTCCACAGCATGGAAGAGAATGAATACCACTATAGTCTGGAATCTTCCCCATGGGTCCCAATATTACAGGCATACCTAGACATCAATAGGTTCAGGTTAAAAGGCATGATTGATAATACAATATAATCCTTTGAGTAGTTTAATAAAGCCCAGCTTTTTGAGATGATAGTGGAACTGGGCTGTTTTAAGATAAAAAGAGCATCATTTCCTAGAGTTTTGCTTTCTGTCTTCCTGGGTAGAGAGGTTGATAGATGGATATAGAGTGTGATTTTTATAGATAAATAGAAAAATTAATGAATAGGTAATTGATAGATAATCAATAGATAATTGATAGAAAGAAGGAAAGACAGGAAGGAAGGAAGGAAAGGAAGAAAGAGAGAGAGAAAGAAAGAGGTTTGCTTTCCTTCTACCTCACTGGAAGCATAGATAGATAGATAGATAAAAATATAGAACTGGCTTCCAAATATGGCATGTGCTAAACTGTTCCCATTGGATCTAGGTATGATCATCCCCCATCTCTTATTTGGGGTACAGTGGAGAAGGAAGGTGTTATATAAAGAAAGAACAATATTCTGATATTTAGTAATTCTTTATGTAAAATATTTTCACTAGCAAATTGAAAATTCCTAAATATCTTTTATAGGACGGTAACTTATTTATCATTATGTTTTTTGTGCAAGCCATTGGTATAGAGGTGACTAGAGAGGCAACAGAATACAAAATCACATGATAAAGGATATAATAGGGGGTGGACAAAGTGACCTTTGAAAAGGAGCTAGCAGGTCAGTTAGTTGAACAAAACTTTGCATACATGGTGGTATTTAGGATGAATTTTGAAGAATGAATAATGGTTTTCCAGGGGAAACAGTATCCTTGGTTTCGAAAAACACTGTGTAAGATGCCCAGAAGCATAAAACTTCCTGGAGTGATAGAGAGAATGGCAAGGTACTTGGGCTGAGCGGAGGAGCAGGGGGTGGTTGAGATCCCAGAGATGGACTGAGGCCTTTGTGGGCATCACTGGGTAGTGTGGAATCCATCCTACTGGTTGGAGAATGGGAGAAAGGATGAGTCACCAGACAGTTTTAATCAAGAGGGAGACATGATCTAGTTTGTCCATAAACAAGCCAAAAAATATCCACTGTACCTGCATAGGTGAGTATTCGAAAGCCAAGCTGTCTAATGCTTTTGGCCCAATTGTTGAGAGGATGTTTGAAATCAGCACGGAGAGAGGTGAGTGAAGTGGGTTTGATTAAGGAGGGTCAGCCTGGGTTCAGGCAGAGGATATCATACTTCACTAGCCTTCTAAAATCTCTGCAACTGTTTCTGGCGTGATAGATAACAGAACTTCAGGTGATGTTGTTTACTTACAAGCTTTTGACAAGGTACCACATCAGAGATTAATGGGCAAGGGAAAGATCTGTGGAGGCAAGAAAGAATACTGTGTTGAAAATGGACTTATGGGAAAATGAACAGTAATGTTAATCATTTATCCTTAATATAAAGAATTGGGTCAATTTGGACCACGTTCATATTAATCATTTTATAAGAGTTTATGTGAAAGTTAATTTTTGAATTTTGTAGTTCTTTTTATCACATTCTACGCAATACAAAAGTTTGCACTTATTTAATCTTATTTCAGATGTACAGCATTTGTATTTTCCTGCTTTATAAGAATCACTTTTCCTTTTTCATACTTGAATGGAAATTCATCATGAAACAAATTATATTTCTCAGCTAACCTAGGAACTCTAATTTGGCTGGCTTGGTTTATTTGTCAGATTCAATTACACAAAACTAAGCTATTTTGAAGCTCTGGCCATGTTATATCTCCCTGTGATCTTTGTGTGAGAAAAATTGCATCATTTTCCATTATTTTGGAAAGTTTAGAATGTTCCGCTTTCACGTCTGCAGTAAAGTACTGGAGACATAAGCATGTCTTTTGAAGTGTGATATTGTTATTTCAGTAGTTAGATCTTGCTTCTATACTTTCAGCCTGGCTACCTTCTTATCTAATGCTAAGGCTTCTTTAGCCGTGTGAATCCTGTAACAACAGGAGAAGCCTCATTATTCATGGAGTAATGCCACATTAATGAAATATACACAGCCTTATTAACATTTGAGTAAGAAAAGTATCCCAAGATTTGTGCTTATTGAAACTGGAGAATGAAATCATTTAAGGTCTGTATATAGATAACAGATACTATAATATATTAAGCTCTGTCAAAATTAGAAATATTTAATAGGAATTTTCAAATTGCTATGGGGAAAAACATTGTCTTAAGACTTAGATATAATGATGGAATCAAAATTTCATGAGAAAGTGTATAGAAAGTACCTAGTGTATTTCCTGGCATGATATAAGCATATGGTTAGGCATAAAATAATAAAATGTTAGTAGAATTTATTCATCAATACGTGTTATAGCTGCAATGGCTTTATCATGATGGAGCTTATTATTTTGTTCTCAGAATAGTTGAATGATCTTATGACAAATTGTTCAGTGTAGGAAAATTTAAAGATAATTGAAAAGGCTAAAGAAAACAATTGATATAAACTCAATCTAAGTATATTTTAGCCTTGATTTTTTCCTTAGTGCTGTGCTGTCTCTTTGCAAACAAATGAGAAGTAACAGCTCTTGGTCATTGAAATTATTTTCTGAATGCGAAGAGTCTATTTCTTTGATTGACTGCTGGAATTTTTTTGAAGACAAGTTTATCTGCTCAGTCATTTCCAATCAATGACTAATTGAACTAGCAATTATTCTCTGTAGAAAACGGTGATATCTGGTCAACTTCTCTCCATGTAATAACATCACAAGTACAAAATGGATAAAATAAAATAGCGATTTGTAAAAGGCAACAATTCTCAAAGGAATTTGCAATGTTATATTGCCAATGCTGTCATTTGAGTTGGTATTTTTAACTGTGCTTGTGAATAAGGAAGGGAAAGATGATCTTATATAATCAACTTCAGTCATCGGAAGGGTATGTTGACAGTGCACCATATATTCCTTGGATTTTTTTACATTTTAAGTATATCTGAGTTCTTTATAATCAAGGCACATGTTAAATCCAATTCTATAGTTCCTTTTAGGTTTTTTTCCCAAATAAAAATTATTAGAATGATAATTTGTTGGACCTTAATTATAAATTTTTTTGCTCAGAATATATTTGCTTTTCCACAGTTCTTATGTTTCTGCAGGGTGAATATAAGATTATATTTTTCAATTATAAATGTAATTAACATGTCAAGGTGGCACCTACTTATCACCTACTCTAGGGTAGGCAATGAGAGTTGGGGGTCAGATGTCCCCAGTCCGCCTGGGAGCCTTGGGGTAGCTCCCATTGGGGTCTGGAAATGAGATGTAATTGTCATTAGCTTAACAGTTAAACTTGGTCCAAATACCAGGAGATAGTTTGGAACTCTTCAATTCTAATTTTGCTAATAGTCATAGTTATCCAGTAAAAAGATTTGAATTATCATGAAGTGTCCATTAATCCGATTTGCATTCCAGATATAATGATTATGGTGAGTTACATTCACAGGTGCTTAGTAAACATATATATCCTCTGTTTTAAGGTGTTTATCCTCTAAATGAGACTATGCATATATTTTGTCCTAAATGTCCAGGAAAACCCATAAACATAGATGCAGATCCAGGTATTTTTTTCTTTCCTAAATATCCACTAGTATTTCACTATAAAAATTAAAAAGTGCATTCACTTCTATTGTGTTATTTGAGCATCCAAACAACCCTATGGGAGAATTGAGAGCCTGTGTTTTCATTCCATTTATACAGATACAGGAAGGGAAATTCAGTAAACTGGAGGGATTAAGCCCAATTTTCTCATTTATAAAGGAAGAAAAAAAAAATAACAGTCTCCAGGAATTAAATGGTTTGGAAAGACCAAATATGTGAGCTCTGTTTTTTTCTTTAAACAGGTCATCTATATGATTGCAAACATTAAATAATTGGGTGAATGACCAAAACGATGAGAATAGGTGGGCCATATTTAAATTGCTTTAAACAGGAAGATTTGGTTTTGATGGAAGTAGTATGTGTAAAGCATTTGTACCTCTTCCTGACAAGTAAGCACGCAGTAAATGTCAGCTAATTATTATCAATGGTAGCATCATTTAAGTTGAAATAGTTCAGAAATCCTTATTTCAGAGATGCTTTATGTTTTTCCTAAGTCATATTCATAACTCATGATTTTCTGTGTGTTATAGAAAATACTTTCTTGTACCCCAAGGCAGGAATGTATATTTACATTATTATCTATTTGCCTACACTAGATATTTTTGAGGCCATTGAAATATATTTGATTCCTTTTTGTAAAGTGAAGAAAAATACATATTGTGGAGGACAGTTTTTGCATTGAAATATTCCAAAGCAAAGTGACTCAGTAGGTAACAAGTGGTGTGGTGTAAAGGACACAGATTATTTTGTCAAGGGCTAATGTGCTGAAAATTCTTGGTTCCCAAATTCCACTTCATAACACTAAAATACAGTTGGAGCTATCAAATCAGACAACACTGGTATTAGACTGAAGTCAGTGGAATAAGGACATGATAAAGAACAATTTCATGCACTGAAAGCTTTTTTGTCTGATCAAAAGACAAAGACATTTCCATTTTTTTTCACCTTGGCTTAGAGGCCACAATGGAATTTCTAGAGCCCAGAGGCTGGAGTGTCTCTGAGAAGATTTTAAAGTGTCAGAAAGATGTCTTTCTGGAAAATCCTGCAGACCTTGGAGCAACTGATTAATGAATGCTGGTCCTCTGTGCTGTGCCATTTGCTCTGTTGATTCACTCCGTTCTGAATTTATGTTTCCCATTTCTCAAATCTGCACCTTGGCTCCTGAATCTTTGGAAAGATTGAGAAGACAGCGGAAGACTGTTCCACTTGAGGAAGTGATGAGCAAAACAAAATAACAAACCCAGAAACCAAGAGACGGGTCGTCAGATCTACCTGGCTGTGCATATAATCATTTCATGCTCTTCCTATATGCCTAGGGTTGGATGATTGATAAATTATAGAACATTCAGTGTGAACTCACTCATTCTTTTAGTTCTGGAGTTTAGAGACGGAGGGATTGTGGTTGAAAATCTGCATATGGGGTGGCTAGATCCTTAGGTCCTTTCCCCTACCGAATGCATGTTCTGTCTTGCATCCCTCACCCTGCCCTGCATCCCAGAAAAGTGGAGGTTTGTTTTCCAGAGGAATTAAATGACAGTGCCTCTGGATTAAGGACACTGAGAACAGCAAAGGACTAAGAATCGAGAAGATCAAGTTAAATTGTTTATACTAAACAGAGAAGCCAGTCCTTTTCCTCTGCCCTACCTCCAGAACATTGGCAGCTAGACTCACATCTCTCACTATTATGGACCACCATCATTTTCCCTACGCACCTTGTACCCCTCTTCCACTCCCCACCCCTAGGCATGAGCTTGAAGCATTCTTCTCTGGATAAATTGGAATGATGGCCACAAAATGACTTACAAATACTGGCATTTGGGGGGTGCTTTGCCAAAAACACGTCTCTTGACTGCAGAAGCCTGCAGTAAGCTTATCAGAATCAGACTCCACCCTCAATAAGCTGAAAAAGAACTTAACGTTGTTATTGTTTTGTGTTTTGCTGGGTATTTGTAAAGCCTCTAACCCAAAAGACAGAAACTAAAACAACCATAACAAAGAAAACAAATATAATGGAGTAAACAGAAGATAACCTTCCCAAATTGATTAAATACGAAGAGATAAGAGAACTCTTATATCCATGAAATGGTAAATATGAATGATGCAATAAAAATGCATGCTCAGAGACAAGAAGTGGCTACTGGCAATTGCAATTACAAATATTGTAGCTAAATAAAATAATCAATGGATAGATTGGAAAACAAAAGTCAAAGAAATCTCCCAGATGGTAAACAGGTAGTGAAAATTTTAAATGAAATCAAGAAATGAACAATAGGAAATGACAAGAAATTAGTAGATTAGCAGTATTTATCAAATAAATAATACAGAAAAATTCTAGGAAATCATAAGTTAACAGATTGAAAATGTTATCTGAGCTAAGAGAAAAAAAATTTAAAAACCAGCCAGATAAAACCACATTATAATAACATCAGAAAAGAAAACGAGAGAAAGATGTTGTATACAAGTTTTTTTGTTTGTTTTAATAAAGCAGATCAAGGTTCTGGGAATCAAAATGGCACTGATTTTCTCACAGCAAGAGTGAGCACTAGATGACTATTAGCAAAACTGTCAAAATTCTAGAGGGGCATGATATGCAAACCAGCCACACTGGCTACCAGTCCTGAGGCTGAATGAAATTACTGGAAGATGTGTTCCATTGTGTTGAGGGGATAAACTAGAAGAGAATATTTCAAAAAAACTGAAGAACCTTTGAGAATAGTGAGGTGCCATCATACTTTCTGCAGAACACCTAAGAGAGCAATCAGTCAAGGTTGGAAGAGTCTTTTGGAGTCTCTAAGAATGACGTCTTAGGCAGAAAAATAGAACTGATTGATGACTAGAGGCATTTGATGACATAAAAATTAATATTTTAAAGATTTTACAGAACTGCAGAGTTGTTAGGGAAAAATCATCCCTTTGTACACAGAAGACTGTGTGCTCAAAAAGTAAGACATTTATTCAGGAAATTTAAAATTTTGTGCAAGATAAGAAAGTCATCATAGTCAGCTTCTTGGCTTTTATAGTCATAATAATATGGTTGACACTGAATTTGGTTTTACCAAAAAGTGTGGTTACTATTTTTGACAATGAGAAGTGGGGAAAACATCTATAGGAGAGTTAAATCTTCATCTGTCATTTTAGGAAGTTGATACGTAGATATATAAGGTAGACTAAGTGCATTATCTAGAAATGTACACTTAAATCAGAAGAAACAGCCAAATGAATGATAAATAGTTGTATTTCAGGATTTGAGGTGTCCTTTTTAATAAGCTTTTATTATTATGCAACCTGTAGATTGATGTGAATGTATTCATTTGATAAGATAATTCTATCATTTTGTAATGGATGATCACGTATTCTTGCTTATGTATGAGAAACTTGTGTACATTGAGACAAATAAGGAAACCTATCATTTTATTTTTAGGAAACTAATGGACTAAACCAATCAAGCAGTAATTTATGTATGTATTTATACTTTTCTATCTTTTTTGTATGAAGATTGCAGGATATCCTCTAACATACAAATACTTAACTGTACACACTCCTGTCTTGTTCCTTGAAGAATTGTAAATAGAAAGTTCAGCTAAGATTTGTACTTTTCTTTTATTTATCCCTAGCACATGTCAGTTGAAAGTAGCTTTCAACAGTGGGAAAGAAAGAGTGAATCAGATAGCCTGCCAGCTTCCTCAAATTTACATTTTCACAGTGAGATCACTCTATTCTGTTCTAAGTAAAATGCCAGAACAGTAAACACATCCGTCTATAAGTTAGGGACATTACAGAACCAAATCAGTGTTATGTTCAAGCTCATCCATCCTTTGGTGCCCTTCTTGTATAGATTGTTTATATTCCATCCTTTGAGTGTGCTACATCAAAATTTCCTAAGTGAGACAATGATCTTTAGAAAAAATGAAATAGAGTTTTGGGGACCTAATAAATTTTAGAAACACTGAATAAATATATCCCTTCTAAAAATGTATTCATTATTCAGCAGATATTTTTAGAGACCCAACTGTGGTCAGGCACCATTTTGGATAATTTGGATGGATACATCTGCCCTCTTGAGCTTACTTTCCAACAGGGAGACAGAAACAAACCAGTAACATGACACATGAGACAAGTATATTTTAGTATTTTAGAGGATAAGAAGTGTTTTCCTTTTTTTTAAAAAAAAAAGGAAACTGTAGAGCAGGATAAGAGGAAGGTTGTTGAAATTCTAATGAGGGAGGTCATCACTTTGAGAAACTGATGTTTAAAAGAGACCTGAAAGGTTAGGTATTTAGCCCTGTGGCTATCTGGGGGAAAAACATTCTAGGTAGAAGCGACTGCTCAAACCAAGGCCACATGTAGACGTCTGGTACAAGTTAGGATTTTGATGGTTAGCACATTGAGAAGCCATTGGAGGGTTTTGAACAAAGGTAGACAAGATGGCTGCGGATTTAGAATAGATTATAGCTAACGAGACAAGGGTGGAAGCAGGGAAGCCAGCTAGAAGCCTATTGCAGTTAGATAGGTGAACGGTTATAATGGCTTGGAAGAGGGTGGTCACAGCAGAGAAGGTGAAAATTGGTTAGATTCTGGATATCTTTGAAGATAGGACCAAAAGGATATCCTGAGGCCATTGCCTCCTTGTGAATGTTGACTAACAGTGTCCTAGGAAGTCCTGCAATAAATACACCAATTACATTTCACTTAGCTTTTCTAAATTTGTGACCTCAGAATCCTTTATAAAGGATACATAACAACCATTATTTTGTGACACTGATGTTGCGCAGAACACATTTGGAAATGCTGTCATAGAAACCAAGACGATTTGTAAAACTAAGCATAGCCCGAGCTATTCTCCTCCAGATAAAACCTTATTCCATTTGATTTGATATATGCTATATAGCATAACTTGAGAGTCTCACCTAAAACATGCAATTAGGATTTTGCAACTTTCTTATTTTTAATTATGTAATTCTCACAAGACCTAAGGAAGCAAAGGGCAGTTCTTTATTTTGTTTTCTAAAAATATTCCTTTCTCTTTATTGAATAAACAAGAAGTCAATAAATTATCTACTTTCTTTGACTACAGGACATGCATTTTTCAGATACTTGTCAAGAGCATAGGATATATTTTCTGCGTGAAAGCTCTGCTTTTCTCACTCCTAGTTTAAAACAGGAAAATTACTGGTGGCTTATAAAAAAGTTTCATTTATTTATTGAGTCACTAAATCTAATTAGGTCTATTATTCTTAAAAACTCCATGGTAACTCACAAAACCAAAAAGACTGATTCACATACATTCCATACTTGAATAGCTTATTATTATTGCAGAATTCAGAGCACTGCCTTGCTTAAGAAGCTGTCAGAATTTCTATTCATTTCAGGGGTTTATAAATTAACTGTGGGAATATTTCTGGCTAGGGTGTGCTTGGTTCTGAAAGCCTTGGTATCTTCAATTTCTATTGCAGTTTTCTCTTTTAACTTTTAACCTTCTTACACCTTTATAATAGATTCACATTTAAAAAAATAGTCCGCTGGTCACAAAATTTATTTATTGTGGTTTAAAATAAGTGGGCAAGAACCACCCAGTTAACTTTTAAATTGATATTCACAATTGGAAGCATTTCAAAAAATTCAAACATTAGTTTTGATGTGTCACATATGTGGACTTCTGTTGAACTCGGTTTTCTAATCTCATATTGAATATATTGGCTATTTAAGGACAAGATGAAGAGTGTACTATGAAAACAGAGTATGTTAAGCACAGTTGATCAAAAAATAATTTAGTTTTTTAGGAGCATATATTCTAAGGCCACAAAAAACCTCATAGAATTCCAGAGATACATTTTATGGATTAAGAAATAAAAAGTACTCACAGCTCCATAATATCAAATGAATGCTAAAGATTCTTTCTCTTCCACTTCGTGACTTGTACCATCTGTTGACATCACACAATTATGGAAAAATAACATCTTCAAGTAAACGACTAAAATACTTCTTACAGACACCAGCTTTCTCCATTTACACTTCCATACTTCAAGAGCTGGCACAGTTATCTGCATGTGTTTTCCAGTTGTACCATCCATTCGCTTAGCAAACATTTATCCTATTCAGTTTGCTTATAAGTTTTAAACTAAACATAATGAACCCTTACAGAGAAGAGTAAGGGAGAGGAGGCATGCTAAGTAAAGAAATAAAGCCCTAATAGAGCAATCACTTTTCCTATGTTTTGGTTGATTTCACCACCAGAAAGCTAAACATAATTCATCTCTTTAGTGCATTTTTTTTTCTTTCACATGAGGATCTTTGACAAGATTATTTTTAATCTTTTACAAAGACACCAACCTCACAACCATTTTCTCGTATAAAACACTAGAAAGGTTGACAAAAGGTAGTTATGTCCACTCAGATATATTTTTCCTCCCTGAAATTATTGAAGGAGCTCAGGGAGCAAAAGCAGAAGCTGTCTATTCAATGAGATTTCTGACCATGGTGACTGTGGATTTGTGTATAATTGCTTGTCAGATCAGTTGCAGATCAGTTTTTAATAGCCCCCCGATTTTACCCTTTGCTCCCAATGAGATTTTTCTTAAGATTAGAGCCCTTGAACCTGGTTTGGGGTGAGGGTTTCAAGCCTGGCTCCAGATTCCCAAGGGCACCCAATAATATTTGACATGATAGGCAGCATATCTTGCTACTGCTTGAGGGAGACAGATATCAGTATTTCCCAGGTGTCATGAAGAGGGTTTCTACATAATTACCAGATTTATTTTATCTGTATCATTCTTCATGATTTATTCTAATGTCAAATTCATATTTCTAGTGCATTCGGCAATAGTCCTAAATTAATATATGTTTCTCCTCCTCTGAATTAGGGGGATTTCTCCACTGAATTTCTTGTCAAACTCCTAGCTGGACCTGGGGCTCTGCTTTGGCCAAGTCAGGAATGAGGAACATGATTAGGCAGCCCAAGTGGTCGCTTCCATCCCTTGTGTAACACGCTCTCGGGTGTGGACCAAATTGAGAGCCCCGTGTTAGGGACCGCCATCCTACCTGGAGAAAACACCATTAATTCTTGGTGACCGCCACACGATGTGGACTGAAGCAGTGGAACAGGTTGGGGGAGAATATCTGGGGAGAAGGCAAGATCTGCACGCTTGTCAAATCTCCCCCCACCCCAGAACATTTTACTCCTAGTGTTTACGTAATCTTTGTTGGGACACCAGGCTCATTATACTGTAGGTAATTGAACACGCACTCAACAGTGTGTTTTGTTCGTTTCATTTTCACTCCCATAATTTTCTGCATGTATTCTATAACTGAGTTAATATATACATATTTTATGTTTTCATATCTTATGATAAACAACTGTACATTTATACTTGAATTTAATTATATTTAGATGTTTTTTAATTATGGGAATATAGATGGGACTCTTCCTTTACGTTAAGAAAAAGGTATTTTATTAGAGGTAATGAGGGCCGTAAGTGTTGAGCAACTTAATAAAGAAAATAGCTCTAGGAAACACGTTATTCATCATTTGGGATGAAGTAGTTAGTTTTATTCAGGCTGATAAACAGACCACTCTCTCCAGATTGGAAAGAAGTCATCCCAGGTTTTGTATCCCTCCAGGACAGGTCACAGAGCAAGCAGTGTATGAAAATGCAGTAATAGTCTGGAACCCTTTGTGTTCTGCAAGGCAGATCGTACACAGACGTATTTCTCTAATTTGAGCACATGCAGTGTTTGCCAATTTCTGTGGTGTAAATACTCCTATGACAGCCAATTTTAAGCTGCAGCTGTGGTGCCCCTGAGTATGGAATTTGGAGGAGACGCAGATAACCTCAAGGATTTGTTAATCACACAAATAATAGTAAAATGTAAAATGCATGAGAAGTGAAAATCTTTGAGTATTACCTTGGTTTATTAAAATTTAATTATAATTTTATAGAACTTATTTTTGGGTGATTACTATGATTCACAAATGACCTGCAAAATTTCTGGAAACTTCTCTTCCCACGAGTAGGTAAGAGCACACTTCAGCACACCCCCAGGTCTCCACCCACAGTTTCTGACACAGTGAGTCTGGGCCGGTGCCAAAGATTCCTGTTTCCAACCATTTCCCTGATGATACTGGTCCTGCTGGCCCCAGGCCCACATTTTGAGAACCCCTGACAAAGAGTGCCTGAAGCCCAGAGGAAATAAGCTGGTTTTCACTTCTGCCAAAGGATGGGGAAAAACCAGAAAAATGAGGCAGGATCATTCTAAACGTTAGGATTTTGAAAGACAAAGGGAATCCATGGTTCACGGACCATTTCAATCAGGTATCAATATTTTGAAATAAGGATTTCCTGAACTCCCAACATGATTGGTTAGTGTGTACAAACTTGTCGACACCAAAAGCAAAAGTAAGAGGAAATAAAAGTTTTCTCCTTAACATCAAATATGTAAAAAACCAGGATTCTGTCCAGCAATAGTTACTCTTAATATTGCTATTACCCACTTGTTTCTCTTCCTATTTCCATAATGTTTGTATAGTTCATGATAGCTTACAAAGAATGCTCATATACATTAATTCATGAGTACTAATTAAGTATTTGCATTTGGAAGGATTTTGCTCTATAGTGTATCCTTTTTTTCTTATAATTTTTTTTTTAAAGTTTTCTTTTTTTAAAATTTATTTATTTATTTATTTATTTTTGGCTGTGTTGGGTCTTCGTTTCTGTGCGAGGGCTTTCTCTAGTTGCGGCAAGTGGGGGCCACTCTTTTTTTTTAATTTTATTTATTTATTTATTTATTTATGGCTGTCCTGGGTCTTCGTTTCCGTGCGAGGGCTTTCTCTAGTTGCGGCGAGCGGGGGCCACTCTTCATCGCCGTGCGCGGGCCCCTCACCATCGCGGCCTCTCCCGTTGCGGAGCACAGGCTCCAGACGCGCAGGCTCAGCAGCTGTGGCTCACGGGCCCAGCCGCTCCGCGGCACGTGGGATCCTCCCAGACCAGGGCTCGAACCCGTGTCCCCTGCATTGGCAGGCAGACTCTCAACCACTGCACCACCAGGGAAGCCCGGCCACTCTTAATCGCGGTGCGCGAGCCTCTCACTATCGCGGCCTCTCTTGTTGAGGAGCACAGGCTCCAGACGCGCAGGCTCAGTAATCGTGGCTCACGGGCCTAGTTGCTCCGCGGCATGTGGGATCTTCCCAGACCAGGGCTCGAACCCGTGTCCCCTGCATTGGCAGGCAGATTCTTAACCACTGCGCCACCAGGGAATCCCATCCTTCTTTTAAAATGGATAAAACTTCTAAATAGATAAAATGTGCTTATCATTTTGAAAAATATTATTTTATAAAAAGTAAAAACTGAGACTAAACTGAGGATTACTTTATAATCTGTTTTGTTGCAAGAGGTGATTGAATGCAGTGATTCAGAACATCAAATGATGTCAGCTAGCCAAACTGTATACGTTGAATGAAGTGATAACCTAAAATCCAACAGCCTCAGTCAGAAAAAAAATAGCTGTCACTTTAGTTACAGATGGAAAATCACCTTTTTAAAATGACAAGCTTCCTTTATTTAAAACCTGTTATCAGCACTTCTATTATAACACTTATCACACCATGCTGTAATTGGTAATTGTTGTTCAAATATAATCCCTTAAACCACAACCTCTTTGAGGTTAGGGAACATTTAATGTATCTTCTGTTTGTTTATTTTATTTTCTAATGCAAAATAGTAGGTTCTTAACTGATGTTTCTTTGAACTCATATGCATAGGAATACATGGAGGAAATATGTTTATGAAATTAGAAAAAGAAACAAAAAAACTTGATGACTCAATTATTTTTGGTTGAGGGGCTGGAAGGATAAAATCTTCCTTTATGCCACATGCCTCTCAGTCTTGGCAGTGATTTTTAAGTTAAGTGTGCATCAGATTCAGCAGGGGAGCTTTTTAAATATCAAAATTCTTGGTCCCTGTCTCTGGGCAGTTTAATTTCATTAAGCTTAGGGCTGAGTCCTGGAGTCTGAGTTTTAATAAGAATCCCAGATAATTCTTACTGATTCAGATCATTCATAAACCACACTTTGGGAATATTATTGAAGGAAGAAATACAGAGATAGACTCGCAGCAAACAGGTATCGATCTCTATCCAGATCTGGATATTGATATTGATAAATTTAGCATCCTGTGAAAATTATATGTTGATAATTCTTTTTTTTCAAAGAGATTAAGTTAATTTTGATTAATTCTACAGATTTCAATGAGTATTACCATTTTTTCTTTATTATATTTTATGACTAGTTAACAGTTATTTGTCACTAGTCACCCACAAATGGAGGTAAAGCTTTATAAAGGCACACTTCAAGTTACATAACTTATCACCGTGAATATATTGGGGTCATCAAGTACTGATCACCGTAAGACAATCATTTTGTATTTAAAAGTAATAGCATTAATCATAAAATTTTCATTTGTCATCATACTGATGACACAGACACTTCCATAAAGGTGCTTCATCATTTAGTATTTGTGAAAGGATCCGTATAGCAAGTTCAATTTTGAATAGGCATTGTATTGTGCTAAAGATGGATTTAGTCAGGCTGTTCAGAAATATATGTTCTCTCAGGGAGCTGCCAATTTCAGGTCTGAGGGGAAATACTTTTCTTCTAAATCTATAAAGGACACTAATATTCATTTTTTTTCCTTGCCATTTTATTGTTGGATCTTCTTCTTTTTTTTTTAACATCTTTATTGGAGTATAATTGCTTTACAATGGTGTGTTAGTTTCTGCTGTATAACAAAGTGAATCAGCTATACATATACATATATCCCCATATCCCCTCCCTCTTGCGTCTCCCTTCCACCCTCCCTACCCCACCCGTCTAGGCGGTCACAAAGCACCGAGCTGATCTCCCTGTGCTATGTGGCTGCTTCCTACTAGCTATCGATTTTACATATGGTAGTGTATATATGAAAGGACACTCATATTTTATAGCACGTTGAATATTCAGAGTGCTTCAAAACGTTTATTAACTATGGTGATCATTATAAACAGTCTGTGAGAAGGATACAGCTCTGAAATCCCCTGCACCAGGGGTTATATGAAATGGCTGGGGTTTGGGGGAAAAGACTGTAAAAAACCTTGTTAATAATAAAGGGAGAATCTTCCAGGTGACACCATGCCAAGGATTGCTCATTTTTCACTAAAAGTAAGAAAACCACATAAAACACTTCACAACCCCAGGAGTTCTCCACGGGCATTTACAGGCACTTTTCAACAGATATTTATTTTTCCCAGGACATGTTGAAGGAGAATTACACCTCCAGCACTGGCCTGGCTGCAACAATTAGCAATTAAGTGCAGAAATAGCTCAAGTGACAGAACTATGGTTCATGAAGTCTGTTCTTCAAAGACTGAACTTTGAACAATTTTAGACAGAGACTGAAAGTCATCATCAATCATGAGAGAGGACAGAGAGGACCTCATTCTGGATTAACGTGAACCACTGTGGAGTGTTGTAGACTATCATGAACCCAGACTTAGGACAAGGAGTGATGTAGGCACAAGGAAGTCATAGAAAAGGAGGATTCATGTCAGAAAGAAAGACAGTAGTTCAAGGGTGGTTAAGTAACTCACCATTGTCTCAGAGGGAGAGAATGTGTCCATTGAAAGTCATCCCAAGTAGTTACATTCTTCATTTATTATTTGCATTTGTTGGAGCCAGTTTTTGACCCATTTTCTATTAAGGCTCCTGTTTTACCATAAAGTAAACACTTTGGTTACTCATCAAGAGTGGTACTTGAAATAGGTATTTGGTTGCTTCCTGATACTTCTGCTGAAGTCCATGTAGGGGAAGTCGGGTCTGGTTGAATGGTGGCCCCATGGGTATTGCCTAATTGGAGCACGCTGCCCCTTATAATTGATACTATACTGTGTGAAAGTGCATTGTATTGGATGGCTAACTTCATCGTCAGTATGGTCAAAGCAATCCCTGCATTCTCTTTCCTGAGGTCCTTAGCCACTTTTTAAAAATGACAAACATGACCATGACAAATGATATTTTTTCCCCCTTAAATCAAGTAGTGTGTTTTATATTAATGGGAGTTTAATTTTAAAAAGGCACATTTTTATAAGAAAAATAGTGTCTATTTAATAGATTGAGGCTGATTAATTTCTTAGTCCTACTGTTTAGCTGTTTTATTTTTCATTCAAGTTGAATTTATGTGTCTATAATGATAGAATTGTAATACTTATTTCCATAAACAACATTGGCCTTCAACTCACTCTTTTTGCTTAATTTTTAAAAATCTTTTTTTAAAAGACAACTGTAAATAACACACAGTTCAACCATTCACTCACTAATCAGAATTAATAAAATAATTGAAATATTGGGTGTAAACTATCACTTTTTTGTTTTGAATTGATTCAGAAATCATCAGGTACCTTTCAGAAGACATTTATACAGAGGACTGTGTTAAACAATTCTACCCAAAAGTGGCTTACATTCTAGGATGGATATACATGAAAATATTTTCGTAATGGTAAATTGTGAATTTTTATCTGTTTTGCGCTCTCATTATGTTATTTTTCCAGGTGTTTTGCTTTAATCAAAATAAATCTTCATGATAAATTAAATCAAAAAATTTCCACTAGTAGTTTAAAATAGTATTACAGTGTGAATACAACATATTTATTCTCCAGGCTTGCTCAATTTTGCTTAAAATGCAAGTTTAGGGAATACTGTGAAAAAGCTTCATGTCGATTTATGGGAAACTCTAGATAAATGGGCTTATTTCCAGAAAACCATAACATTCCAAAATAATGCAATAAAAATCTCTTAATATTAATTGATGCAGTGTTTGTCAACTTTGGCAGTGCATGTTGGGTCAGATACTTCTTGTTTGGTGGAACAGGGGTGACTATCTGGGTATTTTATTTTATTTTATGTTATTTTTAATTTTTTTTACATCTTTATTGGAGTATAATTGCTTTACAATGGTGTGTTAGTTTCTGCTGTATAACAAAGTGAATCAGCTATACATATACATATATCCCCATATCTCCTCCCTCTTGCGTCTCCCTCCCACCCTCCCTATCCCACCCCTCTAGGTGGTCACAAAGCACCGAGCTGATCTCCCTGTGCTATGTGGCTACTTCCCACTAGCTATCTGTTTTACATTTGGTAGTGTATATATGTCCATACCACTCTCTCACTCTGTCTATCTGGGTATTTTAGATGTTTATCAGCATAGCTAGATACCAACTGTGATATGTCACAACTTAAAATGTCTCTGGACATTGTCATATGTTCCCTGGGAGGCAAAATTGTCCCAGGTTGAGAAACATTAAATTAAAAGAATCAATGGTTGAAGATTTTTTCACAAAGAAAACACCATGCCCAGTAGTTTTCCAGGTAAATTTCACGAAACATTTAAAGTACAGATGGCTGCAATTTTATTCAAACACTTCCAAAGAAAGAACTGAAAAGGAGAAATATCAATTGATGAGGCCAAGATAACTTTGATGCCCAAACAGATAGGGATAGGATAGGTAAAGGAAAAATCTCAGATCATGATCTCTTACGAAGGTAAGTGCAAAAATCCTGAACAAAATTATTTACAAACTAAATGCAATGGGATATAAGATGATACTATGACTAAAAATTAACTCAAAATAAACTAAAAAAATTGAGTTTATTCCCAAAATACAAGGGAGGTTTAATATTTGAAAGTGTTACCATTTACCACATTTACAGATAAAGCAGTACACGGAAGTCGTATGATTACCCCGATAGAAGCAAGAGAGGTAGTTGGTGAAAGTTTATACTCATTTATGATGAAGACATGGGGCAAAGTAGGAGCAGAAAGAAGCTTCCTTCAAGTGATAAATTATACCAGGCTTGCTATTGAAAGCATATCTAAAAGTATATCTACCAAAAATCTACAGGAAACATTATTTTTAATAGAAAAACACAGTATTTTATTTAAAATCAGAATTAAAAAAGATCTCTGCCATCACCTTTTCTAAACAAACTTATACTGAAGCTCCCTCCTAGGGCAAAATGGAGATATAAAAGGTATATAAAACAAACTTAACAGTTTCAGGAACATGAACCAGAAAATAAAACTTTTATTATCGTTAAATGATATAATTGCTCACACAGAAAATCCACAGTATGTACTAATTATTAGAAATACAAGAGAGTTTAGCAACCTAGCAACAAATATATATATCTGTAATTCTGTACTTTAGCAGTAATTTTTAAAATGTAATTTGAAAAGACCCCTTTAGAATGGCAATGAAACAAATTTCTAGGAATAAATCTTCTAATAGATTTACAAGACCAATATTCAAAATATTAAAGAACTTTAATGGAAAAGTCATTTAAAAATCTAAATAAATGGAGACGTCTTATATGTGAAAACCCAGTATCAAAAATATATCAGGGCTTCCCTGGTGGCGCAGTGGTTGAGAATCTGCCTGCTGATGCAGGGGGACACGGGTTCGAGCCCTGGTCTGGGAAGATCCCACATGCTGCGGAGCGACTGGGCCCGTGGGCCACAACTACTGAGCCTGCGCATCTGGAGCCTGTGCTCCGCAACAAGAGAGGCCGCGATAGTGAGAGGCCCGCGCACCGCGATGAAGAGAGGCCCCCGCTTGCCACAGCTAGGGAAAGCCCTCGCACAGAGACGAAGACCCAACACAGCCAAAAATAAATAAATTAATTAATAAAAAAAAAAAAAAATATATATATATATATATATCTCAATACTGTCCCCCAAAATCTCTAAATTCAATGTCATTCTGACCAAAATACCAACAGGAGATTTTATTGGACCTTGACAAGCTGAGTAAAAAATATTTGTGAAAGAATAATGTGCCAGCAATATCCAAGGCACCCATTAGGAAGAATAACAAAGTGATAAGATTTAGATTAAAATATTATTCCATATTATTATGGAATTATAATTAAGCAGGCACATTATTAAAGCATGGATAGACAGACCAGCATGACATAGTAGAGATGCCACATATATATGGCTCCATGGATCAATGAAAACAGAAGGGATCCTTCAATTAATGGTATTGAGACAACTGGTTATTCAAATTTTTAAAAAAAGATACTAGATTTCCATTTCAAAACATTTAATATAATTAAATTATAAATTAAATTAGGCTAAATTTAAAGACAAATATGAAAAGCAAACTTTGAAACTTTTAGAATAAAATTTAAAATATGCTTTCTTCACATAAGAATTTCTTAAATAAAACACAATGATCAAGGGTACTAATCACAGCAGAAAAATACAGTTAATAAGTAACAGTTAAGAAGTTCTGTTCATCAAAAGATAACAAAGAAATATAAAGCCAGAACTAACCAGGAGTAGGTATCCCCAGGAATGTAACTGACAAGTGATTAGTACAGAAAATATAATCATTCCAAGAAGAACAAGCACAAGAAAGCTCAATAGGAAAATGTGCAAATGTTGTGAATTGACCTATCAAAAAAGAGGAAACCAAACATAGACAATTAGTGTATCAGAGATCCAAATATTCAACCTCACTAGTAATCAGGACAGTGCAACTTAAAACCTTAGGTACTGTTGGGCGCCTGCTAGATTGGGAAATGCTGTACCCTGCAGCAATGGCACATGTTAGAATATATGCTGTTTGGTGGGAAATCCTATACCATGCTCATGGAAGGATGAACTGATACTAGTATTTGGAAAACAATCTCCTCTTTTAAAAAATTCAATGCCCTTGCAATTCCACTAGTAGTGAATATATATTCCTAGAGAAACTCTTACATATGTAATACCAATTTCCCATTAAATAACATTGAAAATTCTTTGGATACTTGTACATTAACTGGGAAAATATCTCTGCCCAAATTACTGTTGTCTTATAGATTTCTTGAATAAAATCTTATGAAGAGGATTAGTATAATTATAAATATTTCATTGTTTGTAGAAAACAAAGCAAAATGGTAGATACCTTCAGTGAGTTTATTCTGTTGAGGTTTTTTCACCCATTTTATTTTATTCGACATTTATGTATAAAATAGAGATAGGTGCACAAATGCATCCAAATGATCACAGATCACTACAGTAATATGAATAAAAAATCCTGTAGCAAATTTTATAGCATTCACAAAAATACTGTTGGTAGATCAGAGCTCTTATTTTGTTGATTGATTTATTAACAGTCAGATTGCAGAGCCAGTGCTGACTTGCTTCTCAACCTGATTCATATCATGTGAAGAAAGTAAAATATTAAAATATGCATGCATATAGGATCTGTCTTCTTTAAAGAAACAGTTATATTCCCTGATTACTAAATAAGCCATGGCTTTAGTTCAAAATGTTATGTCAAAATAAATGTGTAATTGGAGGTATGTTTTCATTAAATAGGATCATCATCTAATTAATAGCTATACAATTAACAACAACACTGGTATGAAAATTACTGAATATACTGATGTTAAATTGTAATCACCCTATGCACATTTCACCTTTGGGGAGAGGGAGTGAAGAGCTACTGCATTGCTTCCATTTTAATATGGGACTCAGAATCTAAATGTTGAATAAATTTGGTGCATCATTCCTGAGACATATATCTAAAATGTAATATTGTATCCAGTGATACAGATTCAGTCATGTTTCATAAGGACAGACTTTGTTCCTACCCAAGAAAATCTCAGGGCATGGCTGCCATATTGCTTCTGGACAGACTCCGTGGAGAGCCACTGGGCAGAAGTCCAGCCTGCCGGACTACCCACCATCCAGAGCCACCCTAATAGACAGTGTCTCATGATCTGTGCATTTGTCATTTTGGAGATATTTCAGAAATGGTAACTACAGCATCCTCAAGATCTGTTCCAAGGTTTAGGTAAGTTATGTTATCTGAGGGAGGCTGGGGGAAATCTTTCATCAGCTCTTAAGACCACACCTTAGAGGAAGCAGTCCTTGAAAACTCACCAAGATGGGATTAGATCCATACACAGACTCCATTGCGCAAGACCAACTGAAAGGGCTGTTCAGTGCTGAGTATCAAAGAGTTGACCGAAAGCAGCTGGAGTTTTGCCTTAACTCAATTTGACTCAGAGGCTCCTGGCGAAAGCTGGACACCCCAGTGTGCATACATTGCCAGGAGCTGTGGGGAAGGATTATGGCAGACAGGAAAAGCCTGATTTTGACAGGAATCCACTTGGGCTTTTCACAAGTCTCTACTCCATCTCCAGGTCCTGCTATTCCTGTCCTCTGGTCTTGCACCTCCCTTCCAGGAGATTTTCCTAACACTATATTCTCTGTAGAACATGGTCTATTTTTTAGGAGTCTGTGGGATTCCCTGCAAACTTTTGCTTCCCTTTTAATTTTCCGTGTCTGATCTTAGAATCCTCAGAATTGGGTTCTGCTGTCTAACCTCATCCATCACCACTCTCTAATACTCGCCTTCTACCCAAGATGGCGTCATCCCTTCATTACACCACCCACAACCTGTCATTAGTTTCCCCCCGTGTTTTGGTTAATACCAGTTTACCTTGAAAAATCTTCTTTCCTCAAACTCATTCAAGTATTCAAGTTGTGCCAGTTTGTATTTATCACATAGAATTTCCTCTCCAGAGGTTTCTTCTGGTTATTCTAGTCTTCATTTTTTACTTGCATTTTTACTCAGTATCATGTATTTTTTCTTTTGATCTCCCTTCACCTTTTATTTTGCTTTTTTATGACATTGGTGGGTTTTTTTTTAAGTTTTGGTTAAATATACATAGCATGAGATTTGCAGTCTTTACCATTTTCAAAGGCACAGTTGAGTTCTGTTAAGTACATTCACGTGGCAGTGCAAGCATTACCACCAACCATCTACAGAACTTTTTTCATCTTTAAAGACTGAAACTCTCTAAATAGTAAGCAGCTCCCCATTTCCCACTCCCTTCAGCCCCTGGCAGCCATAATTCTACTTTCTGTCTCTATGAATTTGCCTATTCTAGGTACCTCATATAAATGCAATCATAATATTTTTCTTTCTGTGACTGACTTATTTCACCCAGCATAATGTCCTTAAGGTTCATCCGCGTTGTAGCATGCGTCAGAATTCTCTTCCTTTTTAAAGATGGATAATATTCCGTGTTTTCCATTGTATGTAAATACCACATTTGGCTTATCCATTCATCCATCAAGGGACATTTGGGTTGCCTCTACATCTTGGTGATTGTGAATAATGCCTCTATGCACATGGGTGTACAGATATGTCTTTGAGACTCTGCATTTGATTCTTTTGTGTAAGCAACCAAAATTGGAATTCCTGGATCTTATGATAATTCTATTTTTAATTTTTTGAGAAACTGCCATACTGTTTTCCATAGCAACTGCACCATTTGACATTCCCACCGAGAATGTACAGATGTTCTAATGTCTTCACATCCTCGCCAACACTTATTTCCTGTTTATTTTGAATATCCATCCTAACGGGTGTGAGGTGATATCCCCCTGTGGTTTTGATTGGCATTTCTCCAGTGATTGGTGATATTAAGCAGCTTTTCATATGCTTTTTGGCCAGTATCACATATTTTTTAAATTACCTTTCTATTTATTTCTTGTATGTTAGTTTTGTCTTCTCGAGTGGATTGTAAACTCCTTTAAGTAACTGCTTCTAATTTTGAATCTCTCATATATTCTTTGTGTTTTCACAAGCTCTGTGAGGTATTCGGTTAGTCAATGAGGATGTCAAGAAACAGTGAAATTATATTTTGAAAAGTTTGAAAAAGAGAATTTTGTAATTATCTGACTAGGGTGTTGGGCAATTTGGGGACCTTTCTATTTACCCTTATATTTCAAGTCACAGACACCTAGCTTTTTCTTGATCTCCTTTGCAAACTTTGCACTTACCTCTAAAGTCCTCACAGCACTGAATCTTCAAAGCTATTAGTGCCCCTCTTTCTTCTATAATCTCTTGGTCTTTAGAATATCCTAGCTACTAAAGATTTCCAAATCTAAGTTCCTGGACTTGTCTTCTTCATGATTTCTCAGTACTACAGATGCCTAAACCTCAGCAGAATGAAAACTTGAATGTATCCCCGCTTCGACTCCAAAATTCCTCACAACTGTCACACCTTCACTTCTGACTGCTCAAGGCTTTTGACCTCATTTTTGACTCCTAATTCTTCTTCACTTTCCAAATAAAATAGGCAACAACTGTCTTCAGTGTTCGTTCCTTAATGTGTTTTCTCTATTTCCATAATCAATATCTCAGCCCAGTCCTCCATAATCTCAATTACATGTGCCTTTAAGAGTCTGTGGTTTTGTCATGTAATTTTCTTTAAGAACAACTTACAGAAGTTCTTTTATTTGCATCTTGTACCAAGATAGATATCTTCAAATATTTTAAGGGGTAGCATATGGACCAGATATGAGACAGTCTTCAAAGTTCTAGACAGGATAACTTGGATAACATTGAAGAAATCACTGAGCCAGTTTTTACTTGCTGTGTGGAATATATATTTGTAATTATTACAGGTGTTTATAAATGTAACTGGTTACAGGAAAGTGATACTTTTCAAATGAAGGGGGTCTTGGAAAATAGATACGTAATGAAGAGCTTACTAACTGGGTAGAAGTGGAATTAACCTCCAGAATTCCTTCAAATTATGAAATATTTGGACTCATGTAAGGGCAACATTTACACTGAGCAATTAATCTCATATATCATGATGTCTTGACTTGGCCTTGCTCAAGGAAAGCCAAACTCTGCAGAGTCTTGAGAGCATTTTACTTCCCCTGGAATTACCTTCATCAAGCTATCCTCATCCTGAATGGACCCCTGTCATTGACATTGCTCCTTTCTAAGGAGCTTTCATAGAATGGCTTGGACACAAATAAATTTTTCACTCTCTTGGAATTCTTTAACACATATTGTCATAACTTTACGTTACTGGTTAAAATTCCCTAGCTGTGTCATCTGTGCATGGCATTCCTTCCTAGCTATGTTTATTAAGGTCAATAATGGGAATCTCTGCTGATTTTGTGTCTGCCATATTGTCTATCCCAATGTGATATGTAGTGCCTCAAATGTGCGTATTTGATGGATAGATTGGGAAATGTAGCAAAATGCATATTGGAACATTAGTTCTTGATGACTTATTCATTAGAGTGGAGTCACATTTTTAAATATGTGAGAATTACCAATCTATGAATTACTTTAATAGTCAGGGGAAAACAATGAGTTTTAAAAATGTGAATTAAAATTTTATAACTTAGTGAACACTAAGTGAATTCTGCCCGTTTGATGGGGACAGTATAGATATATATGAATTAATGTAGCCATAATAAGAATACTACTTGCTCATAAGCAATGAACTATGAGGGCACAAAGGAAGTACCAGGTCATTCTATCTGTAGGATCAGGCAAGGGGTAAAAGAGAAATTACGTTGAACCCTAAGGATATTGATTCAGGTGGAGGAGAGAAGTGATTTCAGAGAAAAAAAAAAAAAAAAAGAATAAAATCTATGATTTAATAGATTACAATACTCATGAATCAAAAGCAAGGCCAAAGACAAACCTTAATAACTCAGAGCTAAGAGACATCACTCTGCTCTACATTTCCCCCTCAACAGTGTCTTACTGCTTCCCTGTTATCCTTCTCAAATACTCTCTGAGTAGGGTGGCCAAGAAAATTTTCCTAAAAATTAAATTGATCAGTCAATATCTTGCTTTAAAGGCTCCTATGCCCTAACTCAGTATGCATGCATCGTTTGTTCATGAGAAATAGGCATGATGTGATGTAAAATTTATTATAATTATAGGATAATTGTATTGAGAAGCATTTTGGAGGGGTTTTTTTTTTTTTTTTTGAAACTTCTAGTATGAACCCATCACACTTGAACTTTTTTCTCCAGAATGCCTAATGCTTCAAAGTCCAATGAAAATGTTCTTGAAAATCATTGAAAACTATTTTCAGCTCTACGATTCCCTCCAGAGCTTTGCTGAGTAGCCAAAGGTACACAATTCTGCCAACTTCTGTATTTCTCCAGCACTCTCTTAATTAAGTGTTGAGGTTAGTATGCAAATGAGTATTTTTAGTTATTAACCCAAGAATCTTTGTTGCCGCTGCGAGGGATAAAAGTTTAAAAATTTGAAATTTCATGCTTTTTTGATCTACTATTCCTCTATCTTTCAATGCAAAGATTATTTTGTGGGGAATGAGTCACAAATGCCAACAGAAGAACTTTCAAACCACAATGCGGTAAATGAAAACAAAATTTAGAAAAGTAGATAGCCGACACTCGGGAAAGAGGAAAGTAGATAAATAGGCAGAAGCAGTGTTAATAGTTTTTCAGTTGTGAATGTGGATTTGCTCTGTTATTCACATTCTATATTTTGTAGTGTGTGTGCATGTGTTTATGTGTGTGTGTGTGTGTGGTCAGATCACACTTATCTTACTCTGCCCAGCCTAAAACGTCAAGACATCATTCACACACCCAAAGAAAGCACTGTTCTATTTTAAACGGGATGAAATAATTCATGTGCTTTTATTTTATGTTTCCTTCAGATGCTCTGACACAGCTGAGGTATTTAGAGGACTTTCCTTCTCTTTGTTCTATATCATGCTGACAGAACAAGAAATTTGGTGCAGTAGGTTGCTGACCATCATTTTTGTCACCATCCTGTGCTTTGTAAATCTCTTTTTATCCAACACATCAGTACGAACATTTCAACCTGTACGAGTGCCCTGTAAGAAAGAATTTACTGCATCAAATAGAATATCTGTCCTTTTTGCTCTTTTACAAAAACAAAGAGTAGAAAGTCATATTGATTTCATGAATCATCTAATAGGGAAGACAGGACTAAGCCATCTGGTTTAGTTTTAACTTTGAAAAAGATTTTCCTTGTATCAAATATATATATATTCGTTAATATATATTAACATATATATGTCAATAAAACATAAGAGGAAAGACTAATTTGGGCACCAAAAGCAGTATAAATTCATATTGAATCTTTATATGATTGTATGTTATATTTACTTGGTAGAAATGTTGTTTTGAGAAAATAATAATTTTTTTTATATTAGTGTGCTTCTAGGGGCCTTACATATAGATGATTATAACATGAGTTTTATCTAGTTCTATTAACAATGCTGTTTAAAGAATTACAATGGAAAATTTAATAATATTTAATAATGTCAATAACCTGCTCTTGGATTGAAATCCATCCACTAGGCCTATGGGTAATTTACAATATTGACGTGTATATTAAATGAGGTGTCCCACAGTTAGTTCTACTTAAGCCACTTAAAATATTCCACCTCCAAACATTTATTTGGAAAGGTACAGTCTATAAAGAAGAAGTATGACTGGAAAAGGGGAGCACAGTTTAAAAGTCTAATAATGATCATGCATTCTGGATAAAATCCCTCCTCCTTTATTTTTTCTATTTATATCCATTTCATCATATCTTCAATTTTTAAAGATTATATTTCTGCCCACTCTAAAAACCTTCAACAGGCTGAATTATTATTTCAGTTTCCCCCGGGCCCATGTTCACTTATTCACAATCCCAGGCACACATTTTGAAAATTAAAATTCCAAAGCTAAAACAGTGAGTTCTCTGAAGATGTGTTATCTATGGACGTATGTTAACTCATCTTTATCATATGGAAATGCAATGGATTCCTGCCTCCCGACTTGCCATGGTTTCAGGATCTGGACGCAGCCAGGAAGATGATGTAGAACAGGACAGAAACCATTTTGATAATAGTAATTACCTGTACTGCTTGCCTGTGATTATTTCAATTTCCCTCTGCTGTTTCTTTGATTGAGTCTTCATTCCCTAATACATTGCACTTTGAGTTCCTATTATTCTTGGCTGTTTTGCTGGTTCTTGTGTGAAACTGCTGAAAAGGTAGTGCAAGTACTAACTGTTCTAAGTGACAGTGTGGCATCCGTGAACGTCCTCCTGGAGATGGAAGGCAGCACATGAGTCAGGAGCCCTGCTTCCCATTGGGTGAGAGTGGAATCTGAATTTGGTAAATAGCGAACCGAGCACTCACTCAATGTGCAATTCCTGTTCTTGTATCCTTCTTCCTAATCAAGAAGAACTTAGATTTTTTTTCCATCAAATTACCCTCAGTTCATTTCTCAACCTTATTTTACCAAGACATGAAAACCTGTAGGGCTTTCTTCTGTAATTTTAATGGTGATACCAACCAGAGAGTTTGAATCTACATATTTGAACATCAGGATAAGAAGAGCTTATAGCCTTATTGCTGAAAATATTGAAACCAAGAAAAAATTGTAACTATGTATAGTATTCATTCATTCATTCACTCATCCATCCATCAAACACATACTTGGCTGCCTAGTGTAGTGGACTCAGGCTTTAAAGACATAGTTTCATATTTCTAGTAGGTTACAGTCTCATTTCAACTATTGAAATGAATGAACAATTACAATATAGAATGATAGGGCTTTAGAGTTGCACGAATGGGGGTAGCGAGCATCCCTGTTCAAGAGCATCTCTGTAACTGCAGGATACAGGGAAATTCCTAATGAAACGCCTGCCTGCTCTCAGTCTTGGAAAACAATTATGACCTGATGTTACCTAAACAGTGAAGGAAAGTGTGAGACAAGAATCTTTCTAGGTCCTCAAAACACCTATAGGAAGGCAGAGGTCTGAGGGAGCAGGGCATATTGCGGAGATTTTAAATCCTTTTTATGTGACTGCAGCCTGGTCATAAAGGCATGTCCTGATATGAGGCATGAACACCCTGTCTCCACACGTGTATACTGATAACCTTAGGCTCTAGACGGACAGATGAGAGATGTGTAGACAGCCAGATTATAGATTATGTAGATATATTCATAGATAGAGGATAAAGATGATAGATAGATAGGTAGATAATAAGTAGATAGAAGATAATAGATAGATGATGGATGGATAGGTAGCTAGCATATAGCTGATGTATAAATAGATGATAGATATATGGATAGACAGATGATAAGTAGGTGGATAGATAGATGATGGATGGATAGATGATAGATAATTGTTAGGTAGATGAGATGATTTTTAGATATTAGATGAATGGATAGATGATAGGTAGATAATAGGTAGGTAGATAGATGATAGATGGATGGGTCGATGGGTAGATTATAGATAAAATAGATATATACATATAGAGATAGATTATATAGATGGTAGATAAATAGATGATAGATGAATAGATGATAGATGATACATTATAGATGGTAGATGATAGCTAGATAGATGATTGTTAGATAATTGATTAGATGTTGGCTTGATGGGTAGATGGATGATAGATGATAGATCATTGTTAGGTAGATGAGAGATGATTGTTAGATGATGGATGGATAAATAGATGATAGACACATATGATTGTCAGATTACAGATAGACAGACAGACAGACAGATAGATGGAAGGATAGTGTGTATTTGGAGACAGCATTTCTTGTGCCATGTCCTGGTCTGCCCCTAGTTGCTAGTAGTGATTCAAGTCGGTTCCCCACCATCTCTCTCTTGCAGCTTTTTCTAGTTTACCTGACTTGGTGGAGAGTTTATGTGAACACAGGCTGGGGGTTTTCAAAACCACACGAAAACATAGACCATCTTTTTAGATTATTTATTTTATTTGATGGCACCATAAAATTACATTTCACATTAAGACAAATAATTGTAAATTGAAAACATAGGGTTGCAAAATAATGTTATTGATGTGGGCAACTGTGTATTAGGCTATGGAAAAGCAACTCTCAGGGGAGTGTTTATTCTTCTCCACTCTGGGGGCATTTGGATGAAAATGTAGGCCAGGTCTTGAGTAGGAGCATAAGGCAGCCTCTTCCCTCTCTTGTTACCGAGGCTTCTAGGTAACTGGCCACCAGCTTCTTTCCAGACGTCTCTGCTGAGTCCCTGGTGTGGTCTTTCCCAAACCTACTTAGAGCCTGAACTCTCCACTCACACTGATGCGCCCCTGCCCCTTCATCTGCTCATTCATTTATCCTGAAAGTAACAAATAACCAGATAAAAATAAATAACTGTGGAGGTGAGAGTTGCTACAGGGGAGCAGGGAAGAAATTGACATGCTTCTGACCTTGATGAAGTTGAAAAACACAACAAATGAAACCTCCTATTTAAACTAATGCTGCTCTGTCCGAATCAATCTTTTTTTTACCTTTTTAAAAAATAAAAATTGTATATATTAAGGTATGCAACATGATTTCATATACATATACCTACATGAAATGACTACAGTCAAGCTAATTATTATCATCTCACATAGTTACATTTTTTGTGTGATGAGGCACCTGAAATCTATTGTCTTAACACATTTCCAGTATTCAGTACAGTATTATTATTATTTTGTTGAAATATAGTTGATTTACAATATTGTGTTGGTTTCAGGTGTAAAGCAAACTGATTCGGTTATACATATATATGTATATATCAATATTCTTTTTTTTTATTTTCTGTTACAGATTATCACAAGATATTAAATATAGTTCCCTGTGCTATACAGTAAATCCTTGTTGTTATTTATTTTATGTATGGTAGTGTGCATCTGTTAATCCCATACTCCTAAGTTATCCCTACCAACCCCCCTTCCCGTTTGGTAACCATAAGTTTGTTTTCTATGCCTGTGAGTCTGTTTCTGTTTTATAAATAAGTTCATTTGCACTATTTTTTAGATTCCATGTATAAATGATATCATATATTTGTCTTTCTCTGACTGACTTACTTCATTTACTCTGAGGATCTCTAGGTCCATCCATATTGCTGCAAATGGCATTATTTCATTATTTTTTATGGCTGAGTAATATTCCATTGTATATATGTACCACATCTTTTCTTTTTTTTTTTTTTTTTTTTTTTGCTTACATTCTTTTTATTTATGTATGTATGTATGTATGGCTGTGTTGGGTCTTCGTTTCTGTGTGAGGGCTTTCTCTAGTTTTGGCAAGCGGGGGCCACTCTTCATAGCAGCGGTGCGGGGGCCACTCTTCATCGCGGTGCGCGGGCCTCTCACTATCGCGGCCTCTCTTGTTGCAGAGCACAGGCTCCTGACGCGCAGGCTCAGTAGTTGTGGCTCACGGGCCTAGTTGCTCCGCGGCATGTGGAATGTTCCCAGACCAGGGCTCGAACCCGCATCCCCTGCATTGGCAGGCAGATTCTCAACCACTGCGCCACCAGGGAAGCCCTGTACCACATCTTCTTTATCCATTCATCTGTCATTGGGCATTTAGGTTGCTTCCATGTCTTGGCTATTGTAAACAGTGCTGCAGTGAACATTGGGGTGCATGTATCCTTTCAAACCATGTTTTCCTCCAGATGTCCTCCCAGGAGTGGATCATATGGGAGCTCTATTTTTAGCTTTTTGAGCAACCATCATACTGTTTTCCATAGTAGCTGCACCGATTTACATTCCCACCAACAGTGCAGAAGGGTTCCCTTTTCTCCACACCCTCTCCAGCATTTATCGTTTGTAGACTTTTTGATGATGGCCATTCTGACCAGTGAGAGTTGATACCTCATTGCAGCTTTGGTTTGCATTTCTCTAATAATTAGCGATGTAGAGCATCTTTTCATGTGCCTATTGGCCATCGGTATGTCTTCTCTGGAGAAACATCTATTTAGGTCTTCTGCCCATTTTTTGATTGGATTGTTTGTTTTTTTGTTCAGTACAGTATTAAAAACTATGGTCTCATGCTGTACATTAGATCTCTAGCTGTATTCATCCTACACAACTACATCTTTTTTTGGCACGTTGGTATCAAATATTTTTTATTTCACCTAGATGTATGGACCTCACATCCAGGTCCCTTTAGAAGACAGAGAGGAGGGCACATCTGTGAATTGTTGGAAGTTTAGATGTCTTTCCATCACCATCCATCCAACCAGCCATCCATCCATCCATCCACGCATTCATTTCACACACAGCCCAGGAGGATGTGATGGAGGCGGGCCTCAGGCTAGGTGCTCGGGAAATGTTCCGTTTGCTGCAAAAGCTCCTGTATTATTTCTGTTAAAGTGCAATTTTTGAAAAGTACTTTTTCTTTCTGTCTTGAAGTCACAGAACAACTGCTGGCATTTACTTACCTTCTGCACCGTCAGTTCTCTCCTTGTTGGCTTTGAAATTAATTTTCTTTATCTTGACACAAAGACCCAAAATATGACTTTCTTCCCATAGGAACAGACGGTGAGGAGGCAGCAGAACTTACAATTTACCAAAAGGGGGATACTATATTTAAACAGCATATTAATACATGATTGTACAGCTGGACAGATTGTGTTCCTCCGAGAGAATGTTGCCTTTGCTTTTCTAAAATTCACTGGTGCTGTCGTAACATACTTAGTGGGAAAACATGGCTAATAGAAAGGAAGGAAGGAAGGGAGGGAGGGAGGGAGGGAGGGAGAGAAGGAGGGAGGGAGGAAGAGAGGAAGGGAGAGGAGAAAGAAAGAAAGTAAGAAAAATTAACACTGTGTAGATAACAAATCAAGGCAAGGATTAAAGTGATGAAATACATCATGCTGCTAAAGAAAGCACATGTTACCTGATTCCTTAGAATGAAAAAGAAAAAAAAATCTTTTATCTCATCAGCAATGAAATATATTTATAATATTTTTTTAAAATACTGTCTTTAATGTGTATTTTGGCTTGATACATATAATGTACCTATAATAATGTCCTTCAGTATCAGCAGCAGTTTTGAGCCATAGCAGAAATTGATATTAGTATGTTTAGGGGAGATGGAAATGACCTGTAGTTGAAGATTTGAATTATTGAACAGAGAGGGAGGATTAAGAGACCCTATTAATTAGATTAAATTTTATGTTTAATCAGTTTAAATGTGTTATTTTAAGGAGAGCACTTAAAACTGCTTGTTTCAGGGTTAGTCCATCGTGTGTCATTGGTGTTTCCTATCTCAGAATCATTCCTAACTACCAACGCCTTCTAAAAATGCAGAGAGACATGTCCATTTGCAAAAGTACTGGTTCTATTTCCCAAAATACTAGACAGGTTTCCAAGGCAAGACCGTGAGTGACAAACTGAGAGTTTTATTTTCAATTAGCTTCTAGATAAATGCTTTCATTTATATTTCATTTTAATTGAACTACGCTTAATAAAGTAGTAGATTATTTCTGTTCAAGACAAACTTCCAGAGAGATTTTGGAAGCCTTTGTATCTTCAGCTCCCAGAAGGAAAAGACTTAGCGTATGGATATTCTAGTCTCTGAAATCAGACATTGGATGTTTTATTTTTCTCTTCTAGAAATATGTCAAGTGTGTGGTTACTTGATACCAAATGTTACTTTTTAAAACAATTTAAGTAAAAGTCAGTTTTCTAACAGGAGGTAAGTTATATTTAAAGGTTTCCCAAAAATGAAATGAAGGGAACAAATTCAAAGTTTACAATTTTAATTATAGCAGAGCTCTGTCTGTGGATTTAGTGAATCTATCTAGATGCTACAGAGATGTGATTGAAAGTTGAAGAATTCCAAGTGAAAATTGCTTTAGTAAATGCAGTCATGCTGTTGTTTATATACCAAATGTTAGCAATATGCATTAATAGCTATATTAAATAATCCCTCAAATTAGTAGTAGTTTAAAATTTTTCTGGATGTGAGTAACTAAAGCACATTGGGGAAGGCTTTGCTTTTTCAGTATTGCAGGGTCCAGAGAATATTTGTAAAACACATATACCCCTATAATGATCAAGAGAGTTAGGGCTTCTGAAAATACCCTACGAATATACTGCGTTTAAAAACGTTTAACAAGTTAAGATATTTACAGATGGCTTTCTGAGTCTCACCAGACCTTTGTGGGATAATCATACTCCACAAATTGCTTATATGTTTAGAATGTATTGGGAACAACTCAAAAAATGAGCTTTGGTTCCTTTTCCTTTACTTCATCTTAATAGAAATATGTATATAATTTCTTTTTTGAAGGGAGGTAGATCATAATCTTTCTTGTGGTTGCATGAGAAAGATAGTTTATTGTGTGCAGGGAGCCGGCTATAGTGTGGGCACTTCTCTTTGGCAGTTCCCTCCACGTGAAGGCTTGCCTTTGCACATCTTTATGAGACGTGCTTCCGTGATGCTGGGAGAGAAGAAAAAGGGGCTGGGAGTTGGACACGGGCAGCAAAATGCATCCAGGCAGCAATGAGGTTTGTCAGTGTCACCCACGGTTTATTGGCTACAATAGGACATGTGGCCATTCCAGTCATGAGGGAGCTAGGAAGTTTATTGCTCATATGTTCCAAAGGGAGAGATGAACTACTTCTCTGTGACCTGCAGTAATGGCCACCACAGAAATGTTCATAATTGAAGGGGGAAACCAATGTTCCAGTGGAGGGGAAGTAGGCTATCCTTTTATATATTAGTTCTGCCCAGAGGATTTTATGCAAGACGTAAGTGAAGGTAAAAATAATAAAATAAATTATACTAGGCCAATGGAAAATAAAGATGTTTATATAGTTGCCTGAATCCGAACGTGGATTTCCATGGGCCGATCGAGTCAAGGAAGTTTAATGGCAGATTTACTTTTTCTCATGCCTCCTATGGATAATCCACTTATCATCTGAATTTGTTTTCATTGTTAACTCAGAGTTCACCAAACATCTGTAAATTTGCGATTCTACAGGATGGTGAGCCCTGTGCTAGCTGGTGAGATGCATAAAAGAACTAGACGCAGAATCTAGGAAACTGTAGGAAAACTTTATTAGGACATTAAAAATACAGCCTAGATGTATGATGGTAGCAAGTCAAAGAAACGGAAATTTTGCAGTTGAAAATTTTTTTTCTTTCTCTCTCTATATTTGTCCACACTTTCTAGACCATGTAACTGTCCTGTCTCCAAAACTAACAATTAACTAGTATTATCCACAATATAAGTGACCTAAAAATTGATACCTGGGGTAGGAAATATTAATACTGCTGGACTTGGCAGGAACTAGTCTTTGGAGAGACAGGTGATAAATGTAATTGTATTCTGATCCTTGCCAATCGCAGCGGGGGACCTTAAACTAGATAGAAAATGTGCCGGAGTGCGGAATTGGCTTACTCAGCTGTACCCTCGGCTCAGTCTCTAACCGTTTTCAGCGCAGCTGTGCTGAGTAAACTAATAAATTAACAGTATGTCAAATTTCTCTTTAAGAGCTTATTTCACAAAGTTGTGTATGTACATGTAATGTGCATATATATATATTCTATATATATTCAATATATATACACACACATATACAAACTCAGGATTATTATTATTGTAATTCCATTATTAGATTATAGTGGTCAGAATTGGTGTTCCTATTATACATGATATTTTTTCATAAAATCACTAATTTCAATATTTATATGATTAATTAGCACAGACCATCTAATGTATGAAAGGGGAGCGCATGTTGGAATTGGGGAAAATCCTGTCGATTCCTGTATTTTTTATGACATGAATGAGGACCTGAAGCACATAAATGCAATTCCCCCCCGCACCTGCAGGGGGCATTGGTTGGTTGAATTCGCGGTTATGGAGGGCCGACTGTAAATGGCATGTTAGGTCACAGAAAGGCAGAATCAGAGATAGGACTGAGACGCGGTCTCCTCTTTGCCCAATGGCTTTCCCTTGCTGCCATGCTCCTGGGTCCCTTTCTTCATTCTACTACCCAGTTCTTAACATTAATGAAATAATATTTCTGCCCGCTGAACAGTGAATTATCGCTCTAGTTAGGAGCTAACTTAGCTCTTGAATTAACACCTTCACTTCAGTAGCTGGAGAATTTGCTGATGCCGTGATGCTGAATGGCTGTGTTTAGCATTCAAACTCCAAGGGCGATCTTCTTGGCAGTTAGGAATGACGTGGTTATGGAGGTGGCGGGAATCTCCTGCACTTTCTCCTTTGGCTTCTTAGTAACCCTGGCTTGTGGTTTAACATGATCCCATTTGTGAAGTGTAATCTGCAAAGGAAAAGTGAAACAAGCTGAAGACTTCTGGGAGATAACGTTGTGTTGGTTAAGTGAATGAGATGAAAGATGTGACAAAGGGTTAAGTCATTTATAGACAAATGGACTGAACACACATGGAAGTGAACCTTTCCCTCATCTACACAAGGTCAGCATTACCCAGTACTTCCGAAATAACAAGACAGAGTTTCCCTGTAGTATCTAAAATATCTTATTTCACAGCCCTATACATAGTTTAGAAGTATCTTTGTGAATAAAACTCTTTGATTAGAAATGCCTATTTCTTGTAGATCTCTTACTTTAAAGGAGTCCTTTATTCACTGTTTTAGTTAGCTAGGGCTGCTATGACAAAATGCCACAGAAAGGGTGGCTTAAGCAACAGAAACATATTTCTCACAGTCCTGGAGGCTGGACGTCCAAGATCAAGGTGTCATCAGGGTTGATTTCTCTTGAGGCCTCTATTCCTGGCTTGCAGATGGCCGCCTTCTCTCTGTGTCCTCAACACGGCCTTTCCTCTGCATTCATGTCCCTCTGGTGTCTCTTCATCTTCTGATAAGGACACCAGTCCCATTGGATGAGGGCCAACCCTAATGACCTCATATAAACTTAATCACGTCTGCAGAGTCTTTACGTCCAAATACATTCACGTTCTGAGATGCTGGGGCTTGAGGCTTCAACAAATGAATTTTGAGGGGACACAAGTCAACCCAACTAAAACCTTTAGAAATGATGGACACTTGTCAAGCCCTTACTGTGTGCCAGATACTTTTAAAGTGCTTTTGTGAATAGCCTCATTTAATGATCACACACACCTCACCCGTGAAATAGGTGTTATAATTGTTGTTCCACAGACCTGAAGTTCAAAAAGGCCAGTAACTTGCTCGAGTTCACACATTCATTTAACAAGTATTTCTTTTTTATTGAGACAGATTCGACATATAACCTTGTGTAAGTGGAGGGTGTACAACGTGTTGACTTGGGACACTTATATACCTATATGATCACCCCCCACCTTGTGCTAGCTCTCACCTCCATCTCTTCAGGTAATTATCTTTTTGTTTTTGTGGTAAGAACATTTAAGATCTGCTCTCCACAACTTTCAGGTATATGATACTTCTTACTGTTACAATGGTAACACCATTGTGACAATTAATATGGTTAACTAAAATCATGATGCCATGCATTAGATCCCCAGAACTTTCCATCTTCTAACTGCAGTTTTTATACCCTTTGACCGACCTCTCCCCACTTTCCCCACCTCCCAGCCCCTGGTAGTCACCATTCTACTCTGAGTTTCTACAAGTCTGGCTTTTTTAGATTCCACATATAAGCCCTATCATACAGTATTTGTCTTTCTCTGACTTAGATCACATAACACCCTCAAATATTTCTGTGCCCCTACTGTGGACAAGGAATGACTCTAGCAGTGGTAGATGTATCACTAACAAAACAGGTCAAGCATCTACACTGGTTGTGTCAGAGTAGACAGTAAATAACTAACTAACTGAATAAGTCAATATCAAATGAGAAATATTCTGAAGAAAAATAAAGCAGACTGTGTGTTAACGGGGGGTCAGAGAAGTGTGTTCTGATGAGGGGATGCCTGAGGGAAGCAGAGGAGTGAACCCTGATGGTTGGCATCTTGCTGAAGATCGGTCTAAGCAGCGCACAGGGGAGTGGGAGCCCTGAGCTGGGGTGTGCTCAGCAGGCTTGGGGAAGCTCCGAAAAGCCAGGGTGATGAAGCAGCGTGAGCAGAGGAGAGCGTCCAGGAGAAGAGCTCAGAGATGCATCGGGGGCCAGGACTGAGGCGCATCAGACATCAGTGGAGGGGCTTTTACATTTGCCCATAGTGACTTGGGAAGCTATTGGAGAGCTTTGAGTAGACTTCTGTTTGAAAGGATCACTCGAGATGTTGGATGGAGAAAACTTAGAACACTGTTTTCGTTCCAGTGGAGATTGGTGGATTGGATAGGGGTGGGGTCTCTGGTGAATCTTGGTCAGATTCTGGGTGGTCATTTTCTGGCTACAGATTGAAAGATGTGCTGAAGAGTCTGAATAAGAGGGGAATTGAGTTTGAACCCAGGGTTTTGAGTCTAAGCAAATGGACACATGCATCTGCATAGTCCTGCTCATTTTATCTTCCAAATATGTCACATCTGACAGTGTTTCTCCATTGTATTCCCACGACCTTGGCTCACAGTCTCATCACAACTTACCTAAAAAATTGTACGAGTGAAGGCATCCCTGTCTATTGCCCTTCCTGCTCCAGTGCAACTCTATCAGGATATTTCCTGGAGCCCAGCTCTGCCATGGTGGTCATCGCCTCTGCCCAATCCCATTGCTCTCTGAGAAGAGGGCTGGACCCACAGAGGCTGGGCAAAGCAAGCCCTGAACCTAGGACCCTAACTCTGGAGCGCAATGTACAACTTTCACATTATACTCACTGACAGTTACTGGGCCTGTCTTACAGGGATTTAAGTTAAGATTAAATTAAATAACAGTGCTGGGAAAATAATAGTTGGTTCTTAGATATAGTCTAAATAAATGTTACAACCAAAGGGGGACCCGCCTTAGACTGAACCGTACCCTTTGCAGATTCCTGCTCTGGTGGGTCCTGGTGCTGTAGTTTGGGCCCAGGAAATATTTCAGCATCTGTATCTTACAGCCTCTTGTATCACTAAGCCCTTTCATCAAAAGGCATAATGAAGAATGCCTTTTAGATACACAATATCTACTCCCCTGTAGCTTCTAAGGAAGAAAATAGCATGTTATGGCTGAATGCTTCTTTTCATTCTTAAACTTGGGTTCAAGAGAATGTTTTCAGAGTTCCCCAAAACAGAAATATCGTTGTTTATTATACCAAAAAACTGGAAAATGCTTAAAGTCCACTGAGAGTAAACTTTTAAAATAAACTTGGAAACATATATTAAGAGGAATGCCATTCGGCCATCCAAAACCATGGAGTGGTAGTAAATGTACCAGTACAGACTGAGGGCATGAAAGCATTGGTCAATAAAAAAGTAAGTTGCAGTGTAGATTTAAAGCCCTGTAAAGTCTGGTTGTATTAACTAGGACAAGACAAAAACAGGGACAGAAAAATGTCTTTCATAATTGTTTTGCAAGATTAAGGGGTTATGCAGTTGTTTTTAATTCTATATTTTCTTTACTGTTCGTGTTTGATTTTCCCCCCGAACCTGTAAACTTTTGTATCTCAACGAAGTGGCTAATTCAAAACACAAAAGATAACACAAGTTTCTGTACTCACATGAAAAAATTATATCCAGTTTTGAGATCCCAGAGCTTTAAGTAGATGCGGTCACTGGCATTCAGCTTGAAAGAATTACACAGTCAAATGTGCAGCTCTCACAAACAGAGAAAATATTGTGAAAGTAAAGAGCTCATGGCAGAGTCAGAGGAAAGGCTACTACACAAAATTATGGGTGTTTTATTACTTCCTTTAGTCAGAACCATAAAAAAATTCATGTTTACATCTGATACATCCATTTATTCATTTTTTCCACAAGAAAAAATAAATGTAATAGCCTCCTTCCTTACCCTGCAATTTGAATATTTCAAAGTTGATAGGCTTGGCTGTCCTTTGGATTTATGATACGGCAGTCTCATGAATATCAGCATGGACGTAATAAAGCATGACTTTTCGAAAACTCAGAACCACAAGTCCATTTTTAAAAGCACTTATTTGTTTACCCACTTAGCTCGGTTTATGTGCTCTCACTTTTATACTCATTAACTATAAATAAATTGCTGAAACTGTAATAGGAAAACAAAATATAAACCTGTGACTGAGAATGCGTTAAATGCACAGGGGAATAAAATACATAAATATTTTGTATATGGGGCAAAATTGGATACCGTTCACATGTAAGAAATGCCAGAACACACATGTCAAGGGAAGAATGCAAGCAAGAGATCATTGTGTTTCATGACTTTCATGGTTGATTTTGAAATGATTCCAAGTGAACTCTACAAGAAATATATATTCTAAATGGGTACCACAATGTGCCTTGTAGTTATTTAACTGCTAAAGAAAAATCAGAATTTAAACAGGAATCAGACTACTAAGGACCCATTATGAGCAATTCAATGACTCTCTGCTGGTGTCTGGAAATTAACCTTCCAGGGGAATTATTGGAGCCCATTCCTCAAACCAAAAGTAGGCCACATTGAACAAAATCATAAAGCTGGAATGGACCATGTTTTATTCCCTGATGTAGCCCTGTTAGGACTGTTCTTTGTGGTGTCCACAGCTCAGGGATTGAACAATCAGAATTCTAGCCCTACTCTGTCTTACTAGGTCTCCACCTCAAGGTGGTATCTTGTTTTGGCATATGAGACATTCAAACAGGCAAATAATAATGCAAAGTACTTGATATATGTAATTGTTTAAGGCATTCATTCATTTGCTCATTTATTCCACAAATATTTATTGAATCTGTTTATGTGATGTAGGTACTATGGTGGATGCAAAGTTTATCAGACTTCAGAATGTAGAGAAAGAGATTGTATTTGAGAAAGAAGATTTGGGTTCATATCCCAGCTTTGTCTTTCACTAGTTGGGGAAACTTGGGAAAATTACTTTTCTTCTCTGAACTTCAGAATCCTAATTTGTAAAATGGATATAGTGTGATGGATGTATCAAAATATTTGAGTGATTCTTTTTTTAATATTTTATTTATTTATTATTTATTTATTTATTATTTATTTATTTATTTTGGCTGCCCCCGTCTTTATTGTGGCACGCGGGATCTTTAGTTGCGGCATGCGGACTTCTTAGTTGGGGCATGTGAGCTCTTAGTTGTGGCATGCGTGCGGGATCTAGTTCCCTGACCAGGGATCAAACCTGGGCCCCTGCATTGGGAATGTGGAATCTTACCCACTGAACTACCAGGGAAGTCCTTGAGTGACACTTAAATGAGATTATAGTTATGGAGGTTCTTTGTAAGTTTTACAGTTGTTATTATGTTTGCTATTAACCATTTTATTGAAAATACCATAGAGGTCTTTCTCAGTACAATAAAAATACAATAGAAAAAGTTCAGATCCTTAAGAGGAAACCTCATGCTGCATGAAGATACTTAAGATATTTTGGTGATGTTATTTTAATAAAATTATGTAACACTATCTTTGCAGCAGTCTTACCATGGTCACATAGGTACAAATACAACTTACCTCATCAGAACTCATTAATCATTCATTTGTATTTAATGAATTGTTGATTCACTATTCCATGTAGAAAGTGTGTGTAGATTTTTGTTTGTGTACTTGGGTTGTCAGAATCATGAGGGAAGGGGCATGAGGTGGTCACCACCTCCCCCTCCCCTACTTTGATTGGAATTTCAAGTGAGCTGAGATGTAGCAAAGGACAATGAATTCTATTCCAGCACCTTCTTGCAATGAGGAAATATTAATTATACTAGCATGGAATTAGAGTAAATATTATGTAATACAATGATTTTTTTAAACTTTGGATGCTAGCATAGCTGATATTCTCTTATTTCAAATCTTATTTAAGATAGTTCTCCCAAGGTTTAAAATTCTTAGAGTGATGCTGAAGGAGCACCTGCCTTTTAGCTTAGGTGAATGCTAAGGACTTTGCTACGTACAGAGGAATGTATTTCTGTTTCAGAAAGTACTTAGCGCGGACATTTCCCAGATTTGGAATTAGAGTGACGTGAGGGATGTGAGACCTTGTGGAACTTAGGGAAGACTCCAGTTAGGACTGCAGCTCAGGAGAGACTTGATAAGGGAATCAGTGGAATCACTGCTGTATTTGGAAGGAAATACCTCTTTGAGTGACTCTGGGTACTTCGGTAACCTCCTTTTAGACTCTGTAATAATGTAGGACCATTGAAACAAAGAATGCATGTAATGTACAAGAGGAGGATAGATAATTTAAAGATACTGCAGGACAGTTACTCAAATTGTACCATTTTAAATGTGGACAAGATGAGACTTTCCTTTTATTTGCCTATCTTCTGTTTAGAACTCTATGCATTACGTTCATAGAAAATAAATATGCTCTGGGCCTTACAGAACAAGAGAGTATAAATGGTTTGGCCAGTAATCGAAAACAAATCAAAATTTAAGATGAGAAGAAGCCATGTAAGTTACACTATGAAGCTATTTGATGTTCTTATTACTGAATGTCTCTTTGATCTTTAATTTCTAAATTTTCTCATATAAGACCTTTTTTTTGAAAAAATATTTTGGTCAGTATACACGGTCAGAAACGCTGGGTGAGATGGGGTAGAGCAGGGATGGGGGATACAACAAAGAGGAGTGGTGTCTATTCACATATTTATTTATACTTGTAGTCATACCACAGGTATTTATTATGTATATACTCTGCCATCAGAACTGAGGATACAACAAAACACATATATGTGTGGACAGTGTATAGACATTCTTATTTAAAGCTGATCTTGGATAACATATACTCGCATACATTCACATGCTATGTGTTTAGTGTAAAACAATAACGATTTGGGGGGATAGCTTTGGGAGGTTAAAAAAGAATTTATACCAGACTTCGAATGACGCTGAGTACAGCCTGATCATATGAAAATGCATTCAGCTCTCCCGTTCAGATGGGTTGCCTCTGTTGGTATCAGAGGCGTCTGAATGGAGGATGAGAAAGGCAGTGAGAACCAGCTTGAAAGTTGGCCGTTTCTGACCCTCAATCACAGTGACAAGGTTTGAGAAGAGGTTTAAGTAGCTTCATCCGTGAGTCCTGAGAGAAATGATCTTTTTGCAGAGAAATTTTCTTTTGAAAAAGGGAATTTTTATTCAACTTGATTTTTAAGTTATGACTGCATTTTCTAAGTTCATCATATCAGCTTTTACAGTGTGCTTTTTCTTTCTAAAAACACTGATATCAATTTTCTAATTTTCCGCAGCATGGACTCGTTCACTTCAGTCAGTTGATTCCAACAATTATGAAAATGATATTATTTAGAATAAATTTGAGTACAGTTGGGAGCGAAAACTATGACCTTGTGAAAGGGTTATGCTTAATTAGCATCAGATTCTTAGGAAAGGCAATGACTCAGCATTACAAATATTACAAATATGAGGTGGGAATTTGCCTAATAAAGTACTTCATTTTATTTGGATTTTGCTTTCTTTTTGTCATTTCCTGTTATTTTTTCCCCTACTGTGTTGTTGATACAAAATATGAAGAGTAGTGATGTTGAATCATTTCATATTATGACAGTATTTTAGGAATGATATGAAGCTAGTATAAACTTCCACTGCTTCTAACATAGTAAATGATGCCATGCTTGAAATGTCATAGAATGGCTCATAGGTAATGTAAGTTGAGTCTCAATGAGTTTCTGTTGTTATCCTGAAAAATCTGGCCACATTGCTACCATTCCAAAATTATTAGTACATTTATTTTTGCTAAAACCCAAGAACCAACAAAGTTTTTATAGCAATAAGAAGAATGTGGCATTTACGTCTAAATTTTGGTTCCAAATATACATAAATTGGAAGAATTATTATTATTATTATTGGGTCAAGCAATTATTCTGAATTATAGCTATGACTAAATTACAATGTGTTTGAATTTCAAGTATATTTCAACTTTACAAGATTTGTAATATTACATAAGAGACTTTAAATCAGTTAATTCATTTATGTGCTAACCTTTTATAAGTGAGCTGTAAAATGTTACTCAAATACATAAATCATTATTTTCTTTATTAAACTGTTGCCTTGTTGAAGGCAGTGGCTTTGTTATATTCATCCCTGTGTCTACGGGACTAACCTTATGGTTCATATATTTTTGGTGCCCACATGATAGCTTTAGCTTCAAGTCATAACAAGAAAAAGCATCCACACCAGCCAACCAAACACACACACATCAGAATCTCACTCAATTACTTCTAGTAATTATTTAGTCACCTTTAATACATTTTTTTAAAACTCACTTTTTATTGAGTGATAGAAATTTAAATTTCTTAGGTTTGTCCGCGTGTGATGGTCTTATGAGTTACATTTTAAAATATACATAGATACATAAATTCACATGTGCGTCAGGCTTATGAATAAAAAGTTTTTGATGAATTTGTGAAGCAGTTCAAACAATGAATTTATTTCACTGAAATCATGAGATTGGGTAAAGAGAGAATTTATCAATTTTTGAAGTAACCTGACTCAGCCATGAGTCTGTACCTTTGTGTCTTTTAAATCACAACTTTGAAGTTCTCGTCTAGGTGTTGTAAATTGAGCTTTTATGTTTATGTCCGCCTCCTTTTCCTAAGAAAGATTTGCACAGAGATACATAGTAGGCAGGGGGGTAGGAAATGGGTGATGAATCAAGGTAGATAGGAAGAAGGACTCGGTGGGTGGGGTCTCGGGTGAGAATGTGCAGCAAGTTTGGAACACCTGAAGTGAAAGGAACGCCTACATTTGGTGCTGAGATTTCCAGGAAAGGAAGGAAGGAGTGGAGGGAGGGAGGGAGGGAGGGAGGGAGAGACAATAAGCTATAGGATTTGCAAAGCTCATAAATACAAAAGTAGCTCTCTGGGGCAGCCCAGGTGCTGTGGGCACAGAGGGGGTGGTGAGCTGTGACCCGCTGCACCTCCAAGACCGGTGTCCCCTTTGTAAGAAACCTTCCACTGTGGCAATCGCAGGGCGCCCAAGGGAATTTTATTCAAAGGAAGAATTCTCAAGGGGGCAGCCTTTAATAGCAGTCTTTAATATAATAGACATTTGAGAGTTATTTTCATTTTTTAACAGTGCTAATTTACTTACAATAGTAAAAACGGAAAGGACCTTAAATGTCACCAAGTCTAGCGTGATACAAATGAATATCTCCTTTTTATGGTCATTTCATCTTGGTATCACACATGTAGCAATACTCATTTTCTTAAACATACATTTTCATACATTTCCTGTTTCACTTTTCTGACGATAAATCTATTCTGAATTGCACCTAATTTTCGAAGTCCATCTCAAATGCTACGATCTTCAGAAATCCTTTCCTCCACGGGCTCTACCCCTGAACTCTGGTTCTGTCTTGCAGCCCTTTTCTTATTCTCATTTGTATTGCTACGATTTGTAATTTGACATCTATTCTGAGGATCATCACATCCTTAGGACTCTCCTGGAGCCTGTACTCCTGGGGATGCCTGGCTGAGTGTCCTCACCCCGGCAGTGCTTGGTAGACAATCACCAGTCAAGACATAATGTTGATGAAAGATAGCTATGTGATTTCTTTCAAAAGTAAAGTATTCTAAGATTTTTTTCTGTTAAATGCATCATCCGCTTTTAATATTGTTAGTATAGCACTCAGTCAAGATTCCAGATTGCAGGAGTAGGTTCACATTGTGGAAATATGTTTCCTGGAGCCTTTTGTGGGTCACAGTGTCACAAAAGCTCTGTAACTTTAGAAGACTCGCTTATACTAAATTGTCTACAAAGAACAGTGTTAGACTCTTTCTGTAAAATATTTTCGTGAGAGGTTATTACAACAGAGTTTCCAAGACAGGACAATCTGATATTTTAAATTCTGGGTTTCCTATCTTCCCAAGGTTTTCTATTGAGTAGGGCAGCCTTTGAGGATCACATACACTTGCTCTTTCTAAGCAACTGTCTTTAGGCTTCAAGTCTCCGTGAGTAAGAAAGCAAACGGACCTTACAAATTGCAAAATAATCTTCACTGACAAACAATTGACTCAAGCAAGTGAATACCCCATTATATGCCCCCGTGCCTGCTGACTCCATCACTGTGATCCTTTGTTCAAAGGGCTGTGCCATGGTTATGAGCTGCCCATCAACAACTTCAACTCTGTCTGCTGGTACCACAAACAAGTTCTTCTTCTGATATTAGCCCGTGTTCTTCTAATCCTAATGAGTGTACATTCTACTGAGTTTCACAGTTGTGGTCACATATGGGGCCGCTTCAAAGCATCCCCATGGAGAATACTCTACTTTCTTTTATAAAAACATTTTTATGCCCTGAGTTATCTTCCTGATTTCATCAGACACCCGCTGAAGAACCACCTGTCTTCTTGGCATCCAGACATGTTTTGAAGGGCTGGCATTGCCTTTCGAGGGCAAATCCAGTCAATTCTATGAACAACTGTCAACAGGTGTGGAGATAACAAGGAGCCAGGCCAGGAATGGGACTGGCAGGAGAGAAGAGCTTCCTGTAGAATCGATGACACTTTCAGTTTTATACATGCCTCCTGTGATGAAACACTCCTGCCTGGCACCTTGGGTTTACTGAAGAGATCCAACCAACTCAGAATAGGCAGCATGCCACTCTGACAGATGGGTCTCAGCATGGCCAAGATGCCCAGCATTCTATGCATCAAGTGTCTCTCCTAAAGGTTTGAGTCCCTGCCAGGATGATCCAAATGGATGTCTGTCTCCAAACCGGGGCATGATGTGTATGGCATGGTGCTGTCACTCATTCCACTGCTGCCAGGCGTTAACTCCCACACGTTTAAAGGTCCAGGCAGGGAGGCTCGGGGACTAAGATCCCAGAGTTGAATTGGACACATTCGTCATCCAGCTGTTTCTGCTTCCTGCCCTCTCCTGGGGGTGTAGGTCCATGAAACCTCAGAGCTGTGCTCCTTGACATGGGTTCTCTTCCTTGGAAACTCAAGAAAGAAGTACTTGCTGGTTATGAGGAAAGGAAGATTATATGAAGGTATATTGTTTCTTCTTTATATATATATTTTTCTTCTTCTTTATATTTGACAACTCAGTATAAACATTGTGATGCATAAAATATGGGTAGAGTTGGTGACTGTTAGACTATATGGAATACAGTTTATCAACAAATAGCCTTTCACTATGACATTAAATCCATGTAGAGAGATCTGCTTTTGTGGGGAACGGGGTGGGGTGGGGTGACTTATGTTGATGAATAGGAGAGTTTGTGCTAGATTTTTCTTTCTAAGAATATGAACATATATATATATATATATATATATATATATATATATATATATACATATACACACACACACACACATATCTGTATACTCATCACTAAGTATACAGATTTTTTATTCGTCATTTTGCAAACACATTTTTTTTTTTTAAAGGTAGCATTTTTTTAAAAAAATTTATTTATTTATGGCTGTGTTGGGTCTTCGTTTCTGTGCGAGGGCTCTCTCTAGTTGCGGCAAGTGGGGGCCACTCTTCATCGCAGTGCGCGGGCCTCTCACTATCGCGGCCTCTCTTGTTGCGGAGCACAGGCTCCAGACGCGCAGGCTCAGTAATTATGGCTCACGGGCCCAGTTGCTCCGCGGCATGTGGGATCTTCCCAGACCAGGGCTCGAACCCGTGTCCCCTGCATTGGCAGGCAGATTCTCAACCACTGCGCCACCAGGGAAGCCCTGCAAACACATCTCTTAAGAACTGACTTGGCCCAGCCTTATTAGCTATGAGGGACTGAATGCACCTTCAGAATATTTACCAAAATGCAGGACAGTAACTATTGCCTAATAATATGACATGAAACAGAAAGGACTGTCTTCTTTGGATAAAATGTTCCTGTTGTATTTTCTTGGACGTGGGATCAGGGCAATGTGAATATTCCATGCTCTTCTGGTGATCTCAGTAGGAGCCTATGAAATAGTAATGAGTCACACTTCCAGAGTGTCCGCAGACCTCTTCTGTCACCTGCATTTCCCATGGTTTCTTGTAAGAGGAGAACTCACTCATGACCTTACATAAAATAAAGTATGTTGTGGTCTTGAACGTGAGAATATCTAATTTGTATTACTTCTTGCCTCTTGGAGTTTTGTTTTGGATTCATGTCGAAACAGAGGATCTGCTAGAAAACTTGCAAAAGTAAAAAGGAGACTCTTCAATTTATATTTTCCAACTTTTTAAAATGCAATGTTTCTCTTCCCTCCCCCTCTGTAAATTCACGCTATCATTGTATAGATTTTTAAAACAAATTATCTGATCTATAATACTATAGAATCACATTTAATTTTTTTCTGGGTGGGGGGGGCTTTGATGTCCCTTAGTGGAAGAAACTATACAGAAAATCAACTCAAATAATCATCCACAGGTTTGCGGTCTTTCTCTCTGCCTGATTTAGGTATCCTCTCACCATCTGTCTCTTCAGGAAATGTTTTTAAGAAAACAACAGCGTCCCACCTAATCTATGAAATAATAATTGCTGAATCTCTACTTTAAAATCTTAATTGGATACAATTAATTAGAGCCCGATTTTAATGGATTCCTTTGATAATCATATTAATTAAGAAGGATGCACAGTAATTGGGTTCCATCCAAACTATAATATCTCTCCAGCTGCTGGCTGGGGAAGCTCTTCTAGTTACGAAGTCCCAAAGAATATGGTGGAAAGGTTGGCGTGCCATTTGGCAGTGTGTCCATAATTCCAGGAACATGTGCACTCTCCCCTCGTTCACAGATTTGTCAATGGCTCTTCCTAAGATTAATTACAGTCAGGAAAAGTAGGAGACTGGAATTCTGATCTGTAGAATGCAGGTGGTAGACCTGAAACTCAGTCTTGGCCCAGCAGCAAATGCCGCCAAGCCTGTGGGTTGGAACCTTATAAAATGAGCTGTAGATGGGTGTATGGTGACACCTTCCCACGGGGCTTCCGTGACGGCAGGGCTTGGCTTCACATAAGGCTCCTGGGACAGTTTCCATCTCTCTTTCATGCTGGTAAACGGCCAGTCCTTGATGACATTCAGTGGAGAAATGTCTGTGGAGCGTCTGCCCAGGCTCTGTACTAAGCGCTGGGAAAACAGTCAAGGGAAGAAGTGGCCCCAACCCTAGGAGCTTTCCTAGGACGTGAAGCCAGGCTGTCAACAAATCCTAAATGGGAAGGAAATCCAAAAAAGAGAGGATATATGTATATGTATAGCTGATTCACTTTGCTGTACAGTAGAAACTAACAGAACATTGTAAAGCAACTATACTCCAATAAAAATTAATTAAAAAAAATAACTGCAATACAATGTGACAAGGGCAACAGGAGAACTCAAACATCTGGAATTGAAGAAGAAGAAAGCGCTAACGTCCCCTGAGGGAGTGGGGCACACGGTGGTCCAGAGTCTGACCTGCCCCCAGGCACCCACTAACCCTTCCTCTGCTCTCCCTCCGTTTTTAAAAAACCAGCTGGTGTTTTATGTCATCTGGCCTGTAAGCCTTTCACACTCATTGCAATTCAGTGGTGGTTACCCTATTTCTCACAGACCCAAAAAACCCCAAACAAAACAAACAACAACATAAAAACAGTGCTAACCTCTTGGTTGCTTGACCTAAGTATAGCAGGTACTTAGCAGGGAAACGAAGAAAAGAAGTTAGAGAAAGTAGTAAGGAGGGCATTGGAGGGTGTGGATCCGAGATACCGCGTGAAGTCACCAAACACAGGACGGAGTCATGGGATGAAGGCGCCAGCGCTTTTGTTCCTTGTGCTGAAAGAATTTTCTACAAATGGGCTCCTCCTGTTCTCACCTCTGGCAATGAAGCCTTCGCTGCTCTGGCCTTGGTCTCCACAACTCCACACGTGCTCTTGTAAAAATAGTGAGATGATATTTTTTAAATTCATTTATAAAAATTTTTTATTTTTATTGCAGTATAGTTGATTTACAATGTTGTGTTATTTACTGCTGTACAGAAAAGTGATTCAGTTATACATATATATACATTCTTTTTTTAATATTCTTTTCCATTATGGTTTATCATAGGATACTGAGTATAGTTCTCTGTGCTCTACAATAGGACCTTGTTGTTTATCCCGATAGTTTCAAATTCAGTGGATTCTTCCTGTGTTGGTCTGAAAGCAGACTTCACTGTGCTCAGCGAGAGAAGTTTCCAAATTTTAAACATTGGTTTTTCCTTTGAAGCTATGTTAAGTACTCAAAAAGAACATGCCTTGACATTCAAAAGAACCGGAATCCAGGCTTTTCTCTTACTAACTATGTGATTTCTTTCTGGCAAGTTCATGAATTTCTCTGAGCCTCAATTTCCTCGTTGAAAGTCGACAGAATACAACTGACTGTATCCTGGCTTAGAATTAGTGATTTCAGATGGGAATGCTCCACAGAGAACTGGCACATAGTAGGTGCTCAAAAAAGGTGAAAATTATTCATTTCTGTGGTTGACTTAATAGCGCTTTCTTTCTCTTCTCTTGTTATATAATCAAGGGAGTGTTCCAGTTCCCTTGGTACCACTTGTAGAATCAGGGCAGAGCGAATCCTCATATATCGTTAGGAATTAACTGATTTAAATACAGTACAACCGTTCAGTCTGTAAAACGCATTTCTATGAGTCTTCTCAACAGCAGTATCATCTAGAAAATTGATAAGTGGCCTGTCTGGCAATATGTGTGTTATTATAAATCCAGGATTGTTTGAGTCACCACAGCTGCCCCACCCAGCCTGAATTATCATCACATGTCGAAGAGATGGTTAAGCTTGGATGTCACATACTTTCCCTGAATGTCCTTCTATGCACTGGCCACAGCACGGCACTAAGAGTGTTTACAATGAAAGAGCAAAAACCAGGAACTTTGCCTCAAATTGGAGTTGGGTGACAGTATAACCAATGGTATCGATATTTAGGAAACTGTAGAGACATCGCTTTGGAAATCTCAAGTGCTGTCAAAATAGCTCCCACCGTGATAGTCAGATAACCATGATGCCTCAAAAAATAGTTAATATATTATACGTACACACACACACACACACACACACACACACACACGCATATATATATACACGCACACACACGCATATATATATATACACACACACACACGCATATATATATATATACACACACACACGCATATATATATATATATGTTAGATTGAATATTTATAGCAATCTATAGTATGGTCAATTAAGAATTTTTTTAAGCATCCCAAGTCTATGGTCATAGTTATTTTTCAGTGAAAGCCATGTGTCTGCATATGAATAGGTTATCCTAACACCCAATAGCCCATAATTTAATTTTAAACTTAAAACCCACTTCTCCAGCGTTTGTGAAAGTCATTGAATTGTCACATTACTATTCCCCTGTCTGTGGACAGAGCATCAAGAAGTGGAAGATGCCCTGAGCAGGGGTTAGAAGGTGTGCGTGGGATGCAGGGCTGGGATTCTCCTCAGGGTCAGGGACCTGGGGGAAATCCTCTCCTCTCTGGACCTCTGTCATCCGCCCCCCAAGGAGCTGTGATGAACCACCTCCTGAAGTCCCCTCCCGCTGGGATTCTCTGTTGCCGTGACACCGGGATGCGGTTAGAATGTTGGTACCTCCTCAAGCACTTTGTGTACCGTGGGTCGTGGGAGGAGGACAGAGAGACTCATCCTGGATGGAGGTGTGAGGAAGCTGTGATTTCCAGGTGGGGCTAGAGTTCCTGCAGCCTGGAAGGTGCTGAGCCGAGCAATTTCCATGATGAAAGGCTCAGTCAAGTTTCCTTGGAGGGAAGAGAGGAGACACCCTGAAATTTCAGCAGTGAACCCCGATTTCTCAGGACTTTGGTTGGAGATGTCCTCTTGAGATCCCTGGAGAGAGTCCCCACGCAGTGGCCAGCCCCTTGGCAGGGTTGACTCAGTCTCAGGGTGGGTCTAGGAACTTTTCAGCCCATTTATGTAGACTTTGAATGTGTTGTTCATTCTACAAATGATGTAAATGTTTCCTCACCGGAACTCAAAGTGCTTTTGTGAGGAAGCCCACTGTCTGTGGAAGCAGTGAAAGGGCAGGTGTCAGAAGCGGAGGGCTGCCCTGACCTTAACCTTCAGGCAGATTACTGAGGGACGTTAGAGCAGTGAGGTACAGACCTACGCATCAATCACCAAAGATCATGAACGGATATTCCTGGGATGAAGGTATTTTTGTCAGAGGCCAAGGAGTTACCTAACAAATCTGTGAAATAAACAGCAGAATTTTCCCTGGTGATTTCACCAATAATTGCCATCCATCTTTATGGCTGTGAGGTTGCGCCCTCAGCCCCGGTGAAGCCCACCACCCAGGCTCACCCGCAGGACGGGTCATTATGGCCACGTGGACCAAGGTCATCTGAAACTGACAGAGCAGCACAGAATGTGAGGCGAAACAAAGATCTTCAGTGTGCATTGATCAATCTGATGAATGTATATATTCTCATCTAAAAAGAATTTCCTGTTAGTGCATCACAGAGTGTAATGGCAGTTCCTAACCCCTTTACAGAAAACCCTAAAGCACATATCAATATTTACAGCAACCCTGATGGCGTTTTATAGACTGAGGTGTGTAGGGGGACTGTTCATGATTGTGAGAGATTCCATTTATGCTGTAAACAAATGGCCACAGCCCAAGATGATTATGAAATACATTGTATAAATTGTATGAATATATACAATACTGCATTATATTGGACTACATGTGTCCAAGTTATTATACATGCCACATGTATTTATAATATATAATCCATTATATATTATATATGTATATATACACATTTAAATTATGTATATATATTTAATAATTAATAGTTTAAATATATACATATATATATATATTTTTTAACTTCATGTTCCACAACCTTTCAGTCAATATGGATATTTGGAAAATACATGAATAGGATATATACATATACATAAAAGATAGTATAATGAGAAGAAATTATAGCCCTTATAAGGATTTTTTTTTTTAATTTCTGAAAAGTTTTCATAGGTCAACTGGCCTCAGAACTTCACTAAGTTAAGAAGATGGAAGGCCAGAGAGTTTATGGGATTTTCCAGTGTAGAGCAATGACATTTCAATCATATGTCCTTTGATGGAGGGGAGAATCAAGGGGTCATCTGTTAGAGTCTGGGGACCCTACCCTTCAGCAAATGACCAGAAATGATTGGATCATGTGTTACTTCTAGGTGAAATAACACCTGAATCAAAATCGCAGATGAGGTATCAAATAGAACTTTTTTTTTTTCCGGAGACGTGTCTGAATAGTACTGCCAGGATTTCATTGCTTATGACATTTAAAAGCAGAGTGTATGGAGCACTAAAAATACACCGTAGGGAACTACCCCGGGCTGGCAGAGAAATGTTTGAGAGCTTCAAAAGGTCCCTGCTATTTTTAATTTCTACTCTCACACTACCTTAGCGTGAGTAATACCTTTGCAGAGTCTACTATGTTGGTTGAAGCTGTGGCAAAGCTCCTTGGCCCCAAGAAGCATCAGACAAGATTCTAGAAAATTGCTGGCATATTCTTTCCAGGGCAGAGAAAACGCCTCTGGTCAGGAGAGGTGGCAATTTAAAGATAATCATGGATGTGTAGCTTTATGCCAGACTCTCTGTAACATGTTACAGGAACCATCCAAAATAACTAGTTAAGGTATCTGCAAAATTTAAATTTGTCCTAGGAATTTCGCTGTAAGCCGGGCCACATGTACTAGTGCTGACCGTCTTCCAACAAGGGCATGTGCACAGCCCTCTTAAACTTGCGGCTGACTCTCTTAATGTCCTGAGTCCTGTACCTGTGCTCCTGTTCTCTGTCCTTCCCCACATGCCCACAAGGAGGCAGTGTGGGGCGTGGACAGGGCTCCAGGCTCTGAGTCAGGACTTTCCCTGGTGTTTGACTTGGGTGTGCCACTCACCTCTCTGAATAATCAGCTTTTTTACCTGGAAGATGCAGGTTACACTTGCTCTGCCACAGTGTTGCGAAAGATATTAAAGAAAAATAAAAATTAATTAAAAATTAATAGGCTGGAAGAAGTGCATCCCTCTTGATGGCATTTCATGATGGGTTAAATGAAGGGGTGATGATACTTCTTGACCATTCATGCTAAGGGTCTGCTGGACCAGATCCTACAGTAGAGAGGATGCAAATTCCTTCTCCTCTTAAGCTCTCCACTCCGAACCTCCAGCTCCTTCACATGAATTGTTCCTTAAGGCTGTAGAGCTCCCTTGGTCCCTTTCCTTACAAATATTTAGTCCTTGCTTTAAAGATCAAAGTTTCTAATCAAATTAGAAATCTATTCTTCGACCTCAAATATATTCTCACATAACAAGCTGATGTTTACAGGTGTTTTTCGTTGCCACCATTAGACTGGGAGCTGCTAAACGCGGCTTCTGTTTGAGTATTTATATAATTTTAAACAAAGTAGTTCAAGCATAATTAAAGATGGGTATCTCTAAATATGTGTGTGCTTTAGCACAGGATCATTCTCAAGGGAAAAAAAAAAAAAAATCCCTGGAGGTAGCTTAAAAAAACCTAAAGCTTCAGGAATGGAAACCACTGATGTCCATTTAAGAGCTAAGTATAAAAACAGTCATTTTATCCATCAAGTGATAACTAAGTGGAAATCAAAATGGTCAGTTGTGACTCACTCCAGGGAATCCAGACTCACACTCTAAGTGAGGCTGTGGGCTGGGTTAGTCACAGAAACACAATGTTTTTAAAATTAAATCATGTGTCCTCCTGAGGCAATATTGCATGAAAATCCAAGCAGATGAGGAATCAGAGCCGGATCTCCACCCCTGTCCTTCGTGAAGTCGTCACCATCGTTGGCTGATGATAGGGAGGGAGGCGTTTCAAATTACGGCAGCACTTTCACAGGGTAGATAATTATGTCAAGTTATGAATGACAGAAATTACTGCAGCTACGGTTTTCTTTTTTGGTCTTTGCTGGCTGTTTTGTATCCATTATACTTTCTTTTTATAGCTCCCTTAGTTATCTGCAGTTAATTAACATCGATAAATGACTGAAATGTTATATAGTACTTTGATTGCATTTTTATCTTTTTTGTTTCCTTCTTAAGGAAACTGTCACTTCCAATGTCTTAAGGACTGTCATTAACGTTGAGCTTACAATGATTCTTGGCATTATTTTTTTAAATATAACTTAAAATTTGACTCTTTGGTTTCAAATTACGGGCTTTAGGTTTTATATTTTCAGATACCCTTAGATGCTATCAAAATACTACCTCGATAGCTATAGAATTATATTACCAACTTCATTTGCACTAGTTTCCTGTGATAGTACAAAAATTTATAATATATTATAATATTTCTGTAAGAGATTAGGATAGGCTTTATTGAAAGTTTATTTTTAGTAGGTGAGTTTGTTGTTGGCTTTTTTTTTAAGTGGGTACAATTTTGACATGGTTTCTGAAATTTAGATGCCAGCTCATATTTTTCTTACTGAGAGGGATTTTTGTTTGTTTGGTCTAGGTCAGAACCTAATCTTTTGAAATATTTTTTCCAGTTTTATTGAGATATAATTGACATATAACATTGTATAAATTTAAGGTGTATAACATACTTATTTGATATATGTATATATCGCAGAATTAACAATAACCTAATCTATTTTAATTTTCTCTAATTTAAATAATTTTTGGAAGATCTTGATTTTGAAAATTTCCAACAAGTGTCAGACCTTAACTAATGGTACATTCCAATTCAATTACTTATAAAAATATACAAGAGCAAAACAATTGATACTTTTGGCATTATTTAAGCTACTTGAATTACAGGGGAATCCAAATGCTTTCCTTGTCATTCTCTCTCTTTCTGTATCTCTATATTTGCAACAGTACTAGGTTGTTAAATTTAAAGTATTTTTGTAGAATTCATATTTATTATAGGAAGTTACCTGTGCATTTTGTTCAATGGCCAATAGTGACTTCAAAAATTTATCCTATATTCTTGAAATATTCAAATTATATGTATACTCATTATAGAAATATGTATAATAAAAATGACTTGAAAACAAAATAAGTATAATTCAGTGGAGCAAAGCAGCATTCATATCAATGGAATACTATGAGGCTCTATATATTTGATATAGAAAAGTCCACAAACTTTATTGTTAAATGTAAAAAAAAAATGCTAAATAGGTTTATGGTAGTCTAGTGTTTACATGAAATACATATAGCTACTAAGTACATAAGTGTGGAAAAATAAAGAGTAAATAATAAGTAAAATAATCAGATGTGTATATATGCATATGAGGACATACACGGAATCAGTAACTGTGCTTACCCCAGGTTATGGAGATCAGAGGTAGACATATTTTCCACTTCCATCGTTTGGTATATGTTGAATTTTGTTCCTTGTACATGTATTACCTATTCAAAAGTAAACTGGTTAAATATGTAAACATCATAAAAGTTATGAAGAAATAAAAAAGTGAAGTGGAATATTGCAGTGGTCAAGTAACAGTCATGACATGACAGTATTTATTGATTCAAAGGAGTTAAGACTTAAGTGTTTCATATAAAACACTCCATTAAGCTGTTACTTGCTTTAGAAATCACATTACATTTTTACTTATTCCAGAAAAGATAATAGAATACATACCTTTTTAACAAACTTTATATATATATATATATATACACACACACACACACACACACACACACACACACACATACATTTTTTATATGCAAAAAAAAAGAAAGTCAAAATTGTGCCTCTCTATATATAGACATTGTAATGTAGGTCCAGGCTGTCATAATACAATTGCACCAGATCATCAGATCAGTATTTCCTTACATAAACCTCTTCAGTGGTGCTCACATTTGACACCTTGGTTTTGTCATGACCTCTGACTATAAAGATCCAAACATGACCAGAAATCCTTTTAATATCTTGAGGTAAAATAAAAGTGACCCCTGGTCCCTGTGAAGTGTGTATCTCAGAGATACAGTGCCATTTAGACAGATTCGTCTGATTTCTTTGAGAAGGTGTAATCAGCATTGTGCTTATCTACAAAGAACCTCTTTTTATCATTTACCCACCATCCTCTATACAGTATGAATGCTAGCATGGACAGTGTCAGTTGCATTGTAAAAAGCTACAAAGAGTTTTCAGAACCTGCTAGTTTTAAATTACAAATATAATATGGGGGGAAGCTAATAAAAGTACAGGAAAATTTAAAAAATAATTGACTTTTTCTTTCCTCTTTTTTTCTATCCTGGGGAGATCATATTCTTAGAGAGGATCATTTTAAACTAGCCAGTATGAAAGAATATAATTGATTGAATTATTTGGAAATAATTCTTTTTTAACTATCCACTAAATTCTATGGAAACATGCATAATGGAAGAGTCAATGGCTGATTTCAGTTATAGAAAACTATATTACTGTAATCTTCTATAGATTATTACACTTTGAAAACCACTCTACCTGTTCAGAGTATGTCAGCAAGGATAAAGTACCATGTCAAAAACTTAAATGTACTTCTGTTTTCTAGAAAAGGATAACCTTGAAGAAGATTTAGAAATATAATTGTTCTTACAAAATAAAGGAGTTGATCTATATCAACCTTTAATTAAAAAATATTTATTAACCCAAATGACACCCTGAAAAGTACAATTTCCGGAGAATACTGATGAGCATATATTACTGCCCCAAATAATTATTCGAATTGCTGCAACAGTGCATGATCACGTATTTACACTAGTTTTATATGTTATACATCAATATCCTTTATTTCGTTTTCAGTAATATGGTGAATCATTCATTCATTCTTTCATTCGTTCACATCTCTTTATCAAAGTTTTCCTATGTGTCAGGCTTTGCACCAGGTGTTCAGATACAGTAGTGACCACTAACAGACTTTGCGCCTGCCGTTATGGTGATTGTGCTCTGGTGATTTACCAAATAATGATATAAACAAGGCAAAAACATCCTAATGTGTTACAGTTTGGCCTCAGCAGAAAAGTCAGTGAATTCTATTCAGAGGAAGTGAACCCTGAGTTGAAACAGGAAAGATGGCTTGGGTAGAAGAGAGAATCAGATTCTCTGAGCAGCAAACAACATTTGCAAGGCCCTTTTGGTAAATGAGAGCATGGCAAGAATGGGAGCCTGGGAAACGGCCCAGTGGCCAGACGTGGAACCAGGGATGCCCGCACGGAGTTGAGGCCAGGGAGGTGCATGGAAAAAGGCATGTGGGTCACCGTCTGCATTGTGGGAAAATGGGCAGGGACATACCAGCTAGAGGGCACGACAGCTTGGGCCAGGGCAAAGGAGATGCATGAGAAGGGAGATAAACTAGATCATTACTTAGGAGGCAAAGTCTACAGGACCAGGTGATGACTGTGATGTGGAGGGGCGATGTCAAAGATGGACCAGACATTTCTGTCATGAAGATTGACAAATAGTGTAGCTGCTCATGGAGATATAAGACGTGGAAGCAGTGAGTGACACATGCCAGCTTTAAAGTGCCAAAGGGAGGTAGCAAATTGGTAGCAAATTGACAGGAGGAGCTCACAGATTAGTCAGAGACTAGAGGACCACCTTTGAGTCATCTTCATGTCTGGGTCAGTGAGAGGCTTGAACAAGGTGAGGTGTTTCTGTAAGAAAGGTTTAGTGTGAAGAAGACACAGAGGCCAGGTATAAAAGGGTAAGCCTGCAGAGGAAGCAGAAATGACTGTCATCTGCAGAAGACGGAAAAGGATATTTAAGGGAGAGAAAAATGCTTAGATGACAAAGAAGACCCATATAGTCAACAACTATTCTTTGACTGCCAACCCTGGTATGGATGAAGGTCAGGGTCAGAGCCGCTGAAATACTAGTGTCCAAGTATGTTAATATCAGAAGAAAGTAATCTAAAAGGTGTACCGAGATATTTATTTTTGCCATTGCCCGTGGGCTCTATTCTTGTACCACAGATGATGAAATTATTATGCATGCAGGCCTTTTTTTTCCTCTCAGAAGGAAAAGTTCCTCAAAGATATGGTTAGAGATTGTTAGATTGTTAACTTTAAAGTCCATTCAGTACATGATTACCTCATATTTTCAGCAAAATTACAAATGAGAGTCAATACGTTACGTAACCATAGGTAACTTAAACAAGCAGAACACTTGGTGCTGAGACAACAACAACAGGAAAAGGTGATCAAAATGTGCTCATTTACTTTTTTTTTTTTTTTAAATCAGATAATGAGAACTACCATATCATACTTCTTTCTTTTCAGTTGACCCTCAGATGCTTATGTAAATTTAATTCCCAATGACATAAACTACTTCTTGGGATGAGTATCTTCATATCCTTCTAAATAATTTATCAATATTTTTTAAACTTGATTTTGACTGATGCACTCCTTTGTTAGTGTAAGCCACTTCAATTTTAGAAGTAAAAAAAAAAAAAATTATGGTGCTGATCAATTCATGTTTTGGAGTTATGCATGACTGGCCGTCTCTTACTGTCCCAACCAGAACTTTCCTGAAGCATTTGCTTCAAACGCTGTTTCTTCTAAGTTGCATACACCCCCTACACACATGTATTTGCAATTAAGAGAAAGATTTTTAGTCCAGTGTTGCTCGTCATTATTATGTGTATGACCAAATTACCATGTCAGATTTACAGTGACTAACCATACTTAAAGGCAAGATATCCCACTTCTGGGTATTTATCCAAAGAATTTGACATCAGGGTTGAGAATAGATGTCTGTGATTCCATGTTCATTGCAGCGTTATCCACAGGAGCCGTGCCATGGAAGGAACCTAAATGTTTGTCAGCAGATGAACAGATAAAGAAAATGTGGTCTGTACATACAACGGAGTATTATACAGCCTTAAAAGGAAGGGAATCTTGTCATAGGTAACAACATGGGTGGAACCTGAAGGCATTACGCTAAGTGAAATAAGCCAGACACAGAAAGACAAATACTGCATAATCTCACTTAGATGAGGAATGTAAAATGGTCAGATTCATAGTGAAGAGAATAGAATGGTGGTTGCCAGGAGCTGGGGGTGGGGGGAGTGGGGAGATGTTTGTCAAAGGGTACAAGCTTCCAGTTACGAGATAAATGAGTTCTGGAGACGTAATGTGCAGCATGAAGACTATATTGAACAGTACTGTGTGGTGTACTTGAAATTTACTAAGAGGATAGATCTGAAGTGTTCTCATCCCCCCAAAAAAGACAGAAAAAGAGAGGGAGAGGGATAGGGAGAGGGAGATAGAGGAAGGAAAGGAGGAGGGAAGGAAGGGAGGAAAGAAGGAAGGAAGGAAGGGAGGAAAGAAGGAAGGAAGGAAGGGAGGAAAGAAGGAAGGAGGGAAGGAAGAAGGAAGGAAGGGAGGAAAGAAGGAAGGAAGGAGGGAAGGAAGGAAGAAGGAAGGAAGGGAGGAAGGAAGGAAAGAAGAGAGGAAGGGAGGGAAAGAAGGAGGGAAGGAAGGAAGAAGGAAGGAAGGAGGAAAGAGGAAGGAAGGAAGGGAGGAAGGAAGGGAGGAAGGCAGAAGGAAGGAAGGAAGAAGGAAAGAAGAAGGAAGGAGGAAGGAAGGAAAGGAAAGAAGGGAAGGAAGGAAGGGAGGAAAGGAGGGAAGGAAGGAAGAAAGGAAGGAAGGAAAGAAGGAGGGAAGGAAGGGAGGAAGGAAGGGAGGAAAGAAGAGAGGAAGGAAGGAAGGGAGGAAAGAAGAAGGAAGGAGGAAGGAAGGAAAGGAAAGAAGGAAGGAAGGAAGGGAGGAAAGGAGGAAGGAAGGAAGAAAGGAAGGAAGGAAAGAAGGAGGGAAGGAAGGAAGGGAGGAAAGAAGAGAGGAAGGAAGGAAGGGAGGAAAGGAAGAAAAGGAAGGGAGGAAGGGAGGAAAGGGGGGAAGGAAGGAAGGAAGGAAGGAAGGAAAGAAGGAAGAAAGGAAGGAAGGAAAGAAGGAGGGAAGGAAGGAAGGGAGGAAGGAAGGGAGGAAAGAAGAGAGGAAAGGAGGAAGGAAGGGAGGAAAGAAGAGAGGAAAGGAGGAAGGAAGGGAGGAAAGAAGAGAGGAAGGAAGGAAGGGAGGAAAGAAGGAAGGGAGGAACGGAGGGAGGAAGGAAGGAAGGGGTGACCCTGTGAGGTGATGTGTGTTAATTATCTGGATTGTGGTGATCATTTCACAGTGTAGACATATGTCAAAACATCAAGTTGCACCCCTTAAATATATACACTAGCTTTGTGTCAATTATATCTCCATAAAGTTGGAATAAAAGATAGATAGATATGTAGATAGATAGATAGATAAAAGGATGGGGCCAGATGTTATGTAATCAAGGTGTTTCAAAATGAGGCAGTTGTTTTTAGCACAAAACTCTTTCTATTTTTAAGTAGACATGGTTATCCTAATGGTTGAAAACAATTTTATGACTGCATTCTTAGAATAATATACATTACATCAAATTTCATCAAACTGTGATTAATGCATATCAGTTGTGTTAAAACTTAAAGAAAACATACTGTGATCTGTATTCAGCCAAAGATTTTAATAGTGTTGATATAAAATATAAATATTTATTATTCAGTTTTTATTTGGAGACTTCCTACTTCTAACAATGAACTGAATTAACACCCCAAGAGCAGTTTTGAAGGACTATAATAAAATCTATTCTGTTTCATGTTTCTCCAACTTTCCTGCTTGTATACTTTGACAAATTTCATAAAATTTTTTCATAAAAATCTTCATTCAGCTGACTCTCTTTGTTGTCCATTGAAAGCACTACAGTGTGATTTGTGAACAGTGCTCAGCCCTGCGTGTACGAGGACATGGGCGTAGAGACAAGCTTTATTGTCCTGCTGAAGTGGGAGGACAGAGCGAGCACGGGTCTGTCCTCACTCTCTGTTTCTACACCCAGACGATCCCTGTGTGTCGATCACCCAGGCACTGTAGGGCCTGGATGGCTGCACTTGAACTAAAAAATGTCAGGTGTGACATATGAATTACGACACACAGTCACAAATCATGGACACTGTCAGTAGGTGCCGCGTGTCTTGATGAAACACAAATGGGCATTTTATTTCTGGCTGAGGCTGGCATACAATCTAAGGACCCTGACTGTCTCTGCACATGGGTGCATCTTGGTTCTTCTGTTTCCAGTATTGAGATACAGGCTGGGTCCCCCCAGAAGGTAAAAGATACACAGATAGAGATGTAGAGTATTTATTTGTTTGCTTATTTATGTTTACTTTTGTTTTACAAATAATTCATGTCTTTATAGCCACAACTAAGAAAAGTAAATTTCTTTGTAGTTTTCTTGTTTCATAAGTTGGGATCTGTCCTTCCAATGTGGAGCAAAATGAATATGGTCTGGAATAATTTAAAGCTAGGCATATCATGAAAACTAGAGTTATACCAAGAAATATAACATCTTCACTTAACAAAAATCATGCCTTGTCATTGCTTCTGCAAGGAATTGAAGATGATACCAGTCAGAGGTATTGAAAGTAAGGTAAATTTTTTCACTTGATATGTGAAGACTGCAAAATTTAGATTTCTTTTTTCATCTTAGTATTACAGCAAAAACTTATTGAAGCCTCTGTTTCATCCATCCATACATACATCCACCCATCCATACATCCACCCATCCACCCATCCACCCATCCACCCATCCACCCATCCACCCATTCACGCATTCATCCATCCATCTATCCATCTATCTATCCATCCATTTATCCATGTGTCCTTGTATCTATGTATCCATCCATCATCCATGTTTCCATGTACCTATGTATCTATCCATTCACCTATGTATCTATCCATTCATCTATCTATCTGTCTATCCATCCATCCATCCGTCTACCTATCCTTGATTTGAATTTTCAAAGTTGATTGAATAATGCAATGTAGGAACAAGTCTTGAGTGGCAATTTCTTATTCTTTTTTTATGAAGGTTCTGTGCATGTGATGCCATATTATTAAGTACTAACTTAACAGCAAAGAATGAGTTTTAAATTGTGTCTGTAAGGATTTCTAAGACTGTATAACAGATTGCACTCTATTAAACGTCAACAAGTACCTCCTTTAATTTGTGAGTAAAGGTGAAATGAGAAGTTAGAACCAGTGTCACAGTATCCTAAACAATCATTTAAAGATATTCCTATCAGTAAGCAGAGAAGAGTTTTTTCTTACTTTCTTAGTAAGTCATACTCATTTTGACTTTACCCTATTGAGGTGGATTCAGTAAGTACCTCTCTTGGCAATGACCTATGGAAAGAATGTCATGCTTGGTAAAATTCTATATACACCAGCTTCTTTGCTATTCTGTTTGTTTTTTCCCGTCCTAAATGAACTCTTAAAATTTTTGTTTGACAGTAGCAAAGGGTTTTGACACAGTAGAAGTAAGTAGACCTAATGTGGCATTTATTCTACCACCGCTGACCCTAGACAGTGCCCTCACCTGCACACTGGAGGTGACAGTCCACACCTGTCTTAATCATAAATATATTTATATAAAATACCCAAAGTCAAGTGTGAAATTGCAGGCACTCAGTCAAGGCCAGTCATGAGAGTACTTTCTAACTTAAAAAAATTGATAAAACTTTCATGCACAAGGGTAATTCAGAGTAGAGAAATTAGAAAGATCAGTTAGACCTTAGAAATACGAATTCGGAGCATTCCTTGCTCTCCCCTACATGCTTAGTTTCCCAAGCTCCGAGGTCATCTGGCTTCTACAATTGTTTGCCCTGTGGGTGAGAGGCAGGCAGGAAGGATAAGGAAGCCCACTGGTTGGTTATGGCTCTCTGCCTTGGCCAGCATTCCCAGAAGCTGCTGCGGTGTGCCGTGGCTCCAGGCTCCCATTGGATAGCCTGGCAGGACGGTGTCCTCTGCCTGCCCTCTGGGCTCCTCTGAATGTCCTCTCCTTTTATTCTTCCAACCTCAGAGTGGAAAGTTTACTGATGCTTAGACTAGGAGGGTTTCTCACCATCCCATGATTGGTGGCTTGCATCTTCCATCACCTATGTAATCAATCCCCTGAAAAAAATTCCTACTGTTTAAATACGTAGAGTTGTTTCCATTCTCCCATTGGAACTCAGCGTGAATAATGAAAGGACATGGCTGATTATTGAAACAGTGATGAGTAAGGCTAGGTGAAGGAAGTATCCCAATTCATAAAGCAAAGGACAGAAAGATTTACAATATAAGACTGGCATTCAGAGATAGACAGTTTCAGATCAGAGGTTTCAATATTTGCCTAGTAGAGGTTCCATAAGAAAAGAATAGAAACAACCTAAGTGAGTAAATAAGAAAGAAACATAGAACAAAAGCTCCCTGGACTGAAGACAAACTCATATCTCCAGGTTAGAGTTAATGAAATACTGGAAAGCATGAATGAAAGGAGACCCATGAATGAAGGAATACACTAGTGAAATTTCAGAATGACAAGCACAAAGAATCATACTAAAAGCTTACAGAGGAGGGCTGGATATATGTGACCTGTAAAGTCAAAAGATTTAGATCAAAAGACACTTCTCAACAGCCACACTGGATGTAGAAGATAATGCAGAAATTTCTTCAAATTTGAAGATGAATTATTTTGAGTCTTTAATCTCTTAAAACTCAAGGCAGAAAGCAGAATAAAGATATTTTCAGACATACCAAGATGCCCAAAGTTTGCAAACCATACACTGTAGCAGAAAGAATTAGTCAAGGAATCATTACAAAGAATTCAATCAAAGAAAGCTTTGGGGAGGAAAAGGTAAGAAAAGTAAACATGGAATACTGTAGTTAATTCTAAATAACGGTTGAAGAATGATTTTTTAAAATGTAACAATTTGAAACCAATATCTGAGATGCACATAACAGGGGAGGCCACATAAACATCTGTGGAAGTTCAAGGACGTATGCTAAACTCCCAGCTTGTTTGGGGATGGAAGCTAATGGATTTAGAACATGGGTTTAGAAAATTTTTAATATTTGTGTCAAAAATTAAATTGTAAAGACTAGAAAAATGGAAAGAGGATGTGTCGCTTTGACACCTTTCAGAAAACAAGCAAACAGAAAAGGAGAGGTAGCGGTTGGGAGAGTGGAGCCTTAACAATGCAACAACAGCAGCGATCACAGCAATAACAAAAGAGGATCAAAGCAAGATGGCATGAAGCCAGACATATCTGTAATGAACACCTGTGAATCAGTAAAAAGCCTTCTTATTCAAAAAAAAAACACTAAAACTGGATAAAAGAACCTTGTGATGTGTGTGGTGGATGTGTGTATACAAACACATGCTCACAAGTTTTTTAACAAGACACATATCTTAAATTTTCAGGGTTGTCAAAGAAGGAAGCAAACACACGCTGGATAAACACGATAATGAGGCAGGGTGTCAAGACTGACATCAGAGCATGTCGACCTTACCAGCTCAGGTTTTAAATGAGAGGAAGAGGGTTGCTTTATATTGAACTAAGTGCATTATGACAGAATGCTCCAAGAACTGAAAATTTGGGAGAAAAGAAAGAAAAGAAAAATATGAAGACATACCGTTGTCATAGTGCTAACCCATGTTCAGAAACGTGAAAAATCAGGTAAATAAAATCAATAAAAATGATGAAGATATAGAAGATTTGAAAAAAAATAACTCTAATGATGACCAGTATTTATTATATGCATGTTCAGTGTGGCAGGTGTTACTCTGAGCACTTACCATGTATTGATTGGTTTAATCTTCCATAACTGAAAACTCAACTCACAAAATTAAAGAAAGTTAAAAACCCCACCATGTTAAGCTACTAAGGGGATGATTACTAAGTTCCTGCTGATGCACTAACATGGGCCAGCTTGCCTTAGTTACACACGGGAAGCTTAGTTTTGTTGCTGTTGTTTAACCTAAGAATTGTCTTTTATTTTCTGTAAAGAGAAAAATGTAAATCCAATTTATTTCTGAGTAAAGATTCTCTCAAAACCAATTCTTGAAACTAACACATATTTAGAACATGTTTATTACACAGAAGTAAGGAAGGAATTCTTGTCAGTGAGAAAACCGAGGTGGAGAGCAGTTAAGTCACTTGACAACAGTTGTGAATTGGGAAAATAAAAGATGAGGGTCATTCCCAAGCATTGTGGTCCCTGACCCTGTGTTTTAAACGCTACTGCCTTGAAAATGTGCATTTTTATCAAGGATTCATGGCACAAAACATGCAAGGTCACACAGATTATCTTAATGAAATTCAGAAGCAAATGAGTGCAGGTCAAGTTACCTGTCCATGATGGAATAAAGTGAAAAATCCACTAACAAAAATATCTCCCCAAGATTAGACACACAGTTACCTGTGTGCACACACACACCACCCCCCAGACAGATACAAACAAAAATATCTCCCCAAGATCGCGCACACACACACACACACACACACACACAGGCACACACACTTGTATATATTTTTCGAATAGCTTAAATTAAGAATAAAAATTGAAATTAAGATATATTTGGAGATAAATGATAATTAATGGATACGTTATTATTTCATATAAGACTTCACTGATGAAGTCCTTAAAACAAAACATATAGCCTTAAACGCACTTGAGAGAGACTGGAGGGAGGCGGAGAGAGAGAGAATGGAAGTCAATAATCTAAGTGTTCTTTGAATCTACAAACAAGCAACAAATAAAAGAAAATAGAGTAACGAAAATAAAAGCTGAAATTAAAGTTTAAGAAGCAAACCAAGTAAAACACAAGTTGGGTAAAAGATAAAAGCTTAGTCCTCAAAATATCCAACAAAATAGATGAACCTTTGGCATATCTGATCAGAGACAGACAAACAGAAAGAACAAATCACCAAGAAGGAAAATTTGTTCACAGTTAAAAATGTGAAGAATTTTTTAAAATGCGTAAGATACAATGTGCAATTTTATACCAAATAATTTGGTAAACTAGCCAAAACATAATGATTATCTAAGAAAACACAACTTAAACAAATAGATTCAAAACAAGATAGTTCAGGTGTACTAGTATCATAATAGATGTTGAAAGAGCTCTCAAAAGTCTATGCCTAAATGGGCAAAAGATCAGAAAGTGTTGTAGCATTTAAATTAAACCTTTGAGAAAAGGCATTCCCATTTTTTTATTGTTAAGTAGATTCTTCTTGTTATTGGAAAATAAAAAGTAGACAATGGAATGTGATTTGACTTTCCAGATAGCAAAAAAATTCAAATGTCATAGGAGTTCAAACAATGTGGCATCAGTTCTTAAAGTAACGAACAGATCAATGAAACAAGGTAGTTTAATGAAACAAAACAGGTAGTCCAGAAGTAGATTTTTGTATAAATGTGAATTTGGCCCATGATATGGGTAATAATTTAAACTTAGCAGAAAAATTAGCTTGACTCCTTATAAAAAGTATTGGCAAATTTGCGTATCCTACTGGAAAAATGTAATTTATGTAAATATACCACAGTATTAACAAAGTAATCCACATATGGGTGACAGAACAAACATATAAAATAATTGTTGAAGTATTTAGAGAAAATAAAATGTTCATTTTTTATAAAACTATAATTGGAGAGTAATATAAAGCAAGCCATAAACCCTGAAGCCCTAAAGAAAAAGACCTGTCTACAAATTTGACAATAAAAACATCAATTATGTGTTAACAAAAACATGGCAAAGTTAAAGACAATTGAAATATTTAAAAATATGTAAAAAATCATTACCATACAGAATATATAAGGTATTTCTATTGTTCAAGGATAAAAGCTAATCAATTGGAAACATTTGTATAAATATAGCCAGGAAATTGGAAGAAGAAATTCAAATGCCAATACACATATTTTATTGCGGTAATAAACCTGATCAAAGTCAAAGCAGACAAAAAAAAAAAAAAACAAAGTGTCATTTCTAGCCATCACATTGATAAAAATTAAAAAGAGAAATATTTTCCAGTGTTGCAGAAGATGGAAGGGATGATTGACAGCATTCATTCCTGGAAGACTCATTGACAGCAATTGTGCACATTTAAAATGCACATATAATATTACACCAAGCAATTTTACTCCTAAAAAAAGCTTATGCAGTACTGCTTTATATATGCAAAAACCAAACATGTAAAATATAATAGTATCTCATAAATCAAAAGGGAGAACTCTCTTAATGCCTTTCAGCAGAGAATTATTAAATAAATTAAGGTGGGGCTTCCCTGGTGGTGCAGTGGTTGAGAATCTGCCTGCCAATGCAGGGGACACGGGTTCGAGCCCTGGTCTGGGAAGATCCCACATGCCGCGGAGCAACTAGGCCCGTGAGCCACAACTACTGAGCCTGCGCGTCTGGAGCGTGTGCTCCGCAACAAGAGAGGCCGTGATAGTGAGAGGCCCGCGCACCGCGATGAAGAGTGGCCCCCGCTCGCCGCAACTAGAGAAAGCCCTCGCACAGAAACGAAGACCCAACACAGCCAAAAATAAATAAATAAATTAAAAAAATAAATAAATAAATAAATAAATAAATAAATAAATAAATTAAGGTGTACTCGTGCCATAGAATAGCACACAGCAGTTCAATCTGTGAGGGAGACCCATACACTATGATTGGGTATTATTAAGGATAAAAAGTAGATGCAAATCAGAAAGTAAAAATAATAAGGCAACATATCAGTAAATGTATGAGTATATATATATATGTATATATATAAGTATGTAAGTAGGTATATATATGTATATGTATATAAATTCATAGGGAAATACAGCTGGAGAAGAATAAAGGGAGTAAAGTCAGGCTAGTAGTGGGACAGTACATAATGAAAGACTTTTAATTTTTTCTTTGTATATTTCTGTGTTGATTGTTTTTGCAATGAGACAATATCTGTGAGTTCTGTAAATAATTTTTAAATGCTGCCATCAATAAGATCATCTCTTTATAAATGCTCATTCTTCCCTACTAAGCCTCAGAGTGCTAGTCTGTGAAAGGGAGGTATAGAGAATAGTGAAAGCTGCCGGTGGGGCAGTCAGAGTGTCCTGGCAAGTATTTATGATTTGTTTCCTGTTAGGAAACATGAATTTTGTCACATAAGTGAAAAAAGAAAATAATACATTTATCAAAAATCAATGTATGGGATCGATTCCTTATCATTAAAAAAAGGGACACTTGGCTGTACAAGTACTCCCATGATCTTAGGACAGCAATATTTTATTGACAGTGTATTTTTTAATTTATTTTATTGAAGTAGAGTTGATTTAATGTGTTGTGTTTATTTCTGCTGTACAGCAAAGTGAGTCAGTTATACATATATATATTCTTTTTCGTATTCTTTTCCATTATGGTTTATCACAGAATATTGAGTATAGTTCCCTGTGCTGTACCGTAGGACCTTGTTGTTTATCCATCCTATATATAATAGTTTGCATCTGTGAACCCCAAACTCCCAATCCACCCCTCCCCCAGCCCTCTCCCCCTTGGCAACCACAAGTCTGATCTCTATTGGCAATATATTTTAATGCCTCAAAAGGATCTCACAGAGTTGTTCCAATTATGTCTAAATGAAACTACTTTGTTCAAATTGCAGGTGAAAAATGAAAAAAATTTTTTCACATGTGACAGGGAAGAAGAAAATAGCAAGTTCTATTTCTTCATACCTCCTGCACCTTCTACTGACTCAGAGAATGTTTATTTCTACATATGGTGGTGTTTAAACCCTGTCATCGCAGTGTTTCAAATCTATTTTGGTCTTACCTCTTTTGGAATTTAAGTCTCGGAAGGCCATCTCTTGTTTTTCCCTCTTTGATAACCTACCATCTGCTTATTTGCTAAAATAGAATATAAAAGAGTACATGTCGACTTCTGCAATCAAAGGACAGTACGAGATTGTGGCTGCACAAATGATTTTACTGCATTTAATTAATTCAAACTTCGTGGATTGCTAATTAATTGCTTGACTCAAATAACTGGGGAGTTTTAGGAAATAACTTTGTCTTTTCCCTGAAAACTATTAAAGTGGTTTGTGTGCATTAACAGAAGCCCTAAGGGAAAGACATATTAAGTTTTCAATTTTAAGAAATTTGAATTCAGCGTCTTTAAACAAGACAACTGATTATGTGGTTGAGACGTTTCCTAAGAGAGATGACAAATTGTATGATGCTATGATTTTCAAGGCAAGCTGCACAGAGAAATATAGTTTAGTAATGTACTATTTCTATTTATTTAATTATAAACTTTTTAATTAAAAGACTGTTGTAAACTTATGTTTGCACACAGTAGGATAAATTATAATATAAAAAGTTTAACCTACAAACCTGAACAAATGTTGTTATTCAAGGAATAAATGCTCTAGACTGAAAAAAAAAGTTTGCTCTAATAAACCTTAGTCTTTTACATAAGGTTATATTGTTAGGCTAGTGTCTTAGCTTGTAAGATTCTTCTTCTTTTGCATAAGGATGTAGGATTGTACTTTTAACCACCTCTTGATAGTGAAACATAATTGTCACGTTTACAGCTAATGTTCTCAGAAAACCCATTGACTTGGAGCTAGCAGGCCTAAAATGGCATAAATGACAGCTCTGGGAGAAGGTTTTGCTTAGTTCTCAAGCTAGAAATTTTTTTTTTACTGTGTTAATTCTCTTAGTATGGATATTTAATGAATAGAGCCGTTCCCACCAGCATATTTATTTGGAGGTTTCTTAATTTAAAACATGATTTTTGATATGAAATAAAATAAAACACTAAGAACTTCCCCTTGATTCTTTGCCTTTGCAGGTCCCCCTACCCACAGGGCTCTCTCCTTGTGACCGGCACTGAGGAACATGTTGGAGGGAAGGGGGTGGCAGAAAGTTTATGTTTCCTAGAACTCAAAAAACTGTGATTAGCTGCTAAAGCAAAAACACATCCTAGTGTTGTCCAAATATTTATTAACAGAAATTTACCGTGCATGAAAGCAGTGTGGCATGGGGGAGGTCCATTTCTCCTCTGCGCTTTTCACCCAGGTGCTACCTCCCCCATGCAGTCTTCCTAACTGCAGTCCGCTGGATCCTGAATGTTCTCTCTCCTTCTTTTCAACCTTCCTGATAGGTATTTGTACTTCTCTTGTCCCACCAAATTCACTCCACTTTATCCTGACGAAATCATAAGCTACCTGGGCAAAGGCAGTCTTCTTCCATCATGAGCAGAGAGAGACCAAGCCTACTCATGAAATTTTTGCTCAGATGTCTAGAAATGCTTTCTTTAAAATGAGTTTAAGGGAAAATGAAATTTTATGTAGGTCATCCAACAAATCTGCATTTTCAGAGCTAGTTACTGATTTATGAAATAGTCGAAAAAGATTTAGCACTTAACCTTGTCACTTCTGGGGGAACCACGTACCATGTAATGTATCCGTTGGTTCAAATACCAATATACAATACGTGTGTGTGTGTGTGTGTGTACTTGAATTGTACCGTGTCATAAATTCTGACAGTAAAGAGGACTCTTCCAGAACTATCCCTGTGAACTGGATGAATTACTACACATTGGGATTCTGTTTCGTCATCTGTAGACAGTAGGTAACAGCAGCTCTGATTGCTGTGGTCCTACCCTCCAGTTTCAATGTAGTAAGCACTCAGAGAATTCTTTCTTTATTCCTTATTAGGGTTATAGAATGAATACATGAAATACAAGGTGTCTAAACATCCAAGGGCTTAGTTAAGATGAATTTCCTTTCATCACTTTTACTCCTTTTTCTCCCCAGGTTTAAAAACAACCTCATATTTGTAGTTCCTTATTTCTACTGGTAGCCTTAAGCCATTCATTTTTTTTTTCTATTTTTTAACTTTTCAGACTCAGAAGCTTTTGCAAAATACAAGTAATTCTTGTAATACTCTTCGTCCAAATTCTCTTAATGATAACACCTTATATAATCACAGTAGAATTATCAGAACTAGAAAGATAACATTGATACAACACTATTACATAATCTACAGAGCTTATTCAAATGTTGGCAAATTTTCTAGGCAGGATAGAACTCATTTGTTGTCATGACTCTTAAGGGTTCTTTAATCTGGAACAGTCCCTCAGCCTTTTCTTTGCCTTTTAAGAAGTTGACACATTGGAAGAATACTTATTTTATAGAATACCCCCCAATCTGAATTCATCTAATATTTCCTCATGATTAAATTTAGTCTCTGCATTTATAGCAATAATATTACTGATTCTGTGCCCGTCTAACTGTATTATTTAAGAGGGTATGCAATGCTAGGATATTTCATTACTGGTGATGTTAGTCTTGATCACTTGGTTAGGGTTTTTCCATGAGATTTCTCCACTCTAAAGTTACTTTTTCTCTTCGTAATTGATGAAAATATCATGAGCTATACTTTTAGACTTCGCAAATATCTTGTTTTCCATTAAACTTTAATCTATTTGCTTTGACACTGATGCTGCGTCTCTGAAATAATTAGTACCATTGTGCTTGCCAAATGTTGCCTTTTCTATTTCCATCGTTTCTTTGATATATATTTATTGGAATTCTACTATAAGTAAGATTTTTGACTTCTTTCCACTTATTCATTCATTCATTTATTAATTTATGTGAGTACAGACTCATGGATATTTGATTTAGTGCATGGATTACAAGCCATGGTTAACATTATTTATTATTTATTTTATTGCTTAATTGTACCAGATTTATCTATTTGGAGTTCTTTCAGATTGTTTCCCATGCCCTTGACATATGTCCTCATAATTATTTTTAACACTTTCTTACTTTTTGGCCTTAAGAGATGTCTCAGGTTTTCATTGTACTTCCCCTGGCTCAGCCCTGGAATCAGTCATTTCCTCAAGGAACCCTGGTTTATTTTATTGGAGAATGATATTTATAATCAAGGTCTGGATGCTAAACGTGCTCTTTGCTACCAGAATGTCATTGCTCCTAGACCCCCTTAGCAGACAGACTTAGGCTATAGGTACACATAAACCAACAAAATAACACACTCATAATGGTTTTTTTTAATCAGTCTATCTACCTGTCTATCCATACATCCATCATCTATCTGTCTACAACCTCGAGTTCACGCTGATGTCTCTGACAGCCATCCAGCCCCGCAGGGCTCATCCTAGTCTTCCCTCTTTCCCTATTTGTGACTCCTTTTTCCATCAATGAGAAGCCTGGCTTTCATTATCCAAAGCACAGCAATCACTTTCTAATAGAATATATATAAAGAAGCTTAAGAATTGCTAATCCATACTGACTAGAGGGCAATATTTGTCTATAGGTCTTTATTTTCAGTCTTAACGGTCTATAGTCAAAGTAATGTTTCCCAAGTTACTTTGGTTAGTATATTTACTTATTTTTTTTTCATTCTTCATCCTCCTCGTTGTAGCCATGTTATACATTTGTGACACAGTAAGGTTCATTTGCTAAACTTTGTATTCCAATTTGAGTTGCCCTCGCATCCTTGTTGGTCTTATTATTTTTACTTATGTGAAATATTACGATAGCACTAAAAGTTAGAGCTATTGAAAAATTATACTCAGAGAAGTATATCTTTCGGCTCATCCCTTCTATCCCAATCCTATTCAGACATTCTTTCAGACTTTTCCCAACAAGCCCGTGTAGATAACCATTCTCATTGGTTATCGGTTTATCATTTTTATATCTTCTCTTTTCACAAATTAGATATATGTATATTTTCTTCTTTCCTATTCCTTTTTTACGTAAATGGTAACTATATACAGTTGACCCTCGAACAACATGGATTTGAACTGTGCAGGTCCACTTATATGCAGATTTTTTTCAATAGCAAATACGACGCACTACCCAGTCTGTTGTTGGTTGAATCTGTGGATGTGGAACTACAGCTACGGGGGCTGACTGTAAGTTATACGTGGTTTTTGAGTGTGCAGTGGGTCAGTGCCCCTAACCTACCATCGTTCAAGGATATATATATATATATATATATATATATATATATATATATATATATATGGTTGGCAAAAATGTTCGTTCGGTTAGTGAATATGTTGTTCAATAAGGTTCTTCATGAAAATAAAAAATGTCTTTCATTTTTACTTAAAACCAAATGCACTTTTTGGCCGACCCAATATCTCAATATATAATATTTAGACAAACTGTATATCTTCAGAGTAAATTCCTAGAAGTGGGATTTATGGGTCAAAAAAGGGCTACGCGTAGTTTTGTTAGATATTTTAATCTAGCCATTTAAAAAAGATTTTGAATTATATCTTCCCTTAGAGATTTAATCACACCAGAAATATAATAGTTTCTTCACAAATTTAGAACATCCTGAGGTTCTCTTTTTTCCCAGAGATCCCACATCTGTTGATTTAACAGAATAATGTAATGATTATGTTTACATAATTCTATGTCACTTATATAACTATGCTTATTTATGTAAGTGAAGCATAGATGTCTTCTCAGCTGTAAAATTTTATTTCCTCTCCTAAGCCCATTATGGAAAAAGTCATTTTTTTATTGCCAACTTTGTTTTCAATAATATTTCTTGTGTATTTTTTTCAAATACCTAAACTCCTGCCACATTTAAATATCTGACTTTTAATTCTAGATTTTCTCATTTCAATTTCTTAATTATGTTATGAAAAATTCATAGATCATATATTTAATCATCAGATGCCATGTCACTTTTTTCTTTAAATATATTTATGTATTAAAAGTTTGTTGCCAGTTAACCAAAATTGAACAATATGATTAAAAATTGGGCAAAAGACCTGAACAGTCACTTCACCAAATAAGACATTCAGGTGGTAAATAAGCATGTGGAAAGTTGCTTCACATCACATGTCATCAGGGAAATGCAAATTAAAATAATGAGATGCCACCGCACACCTACTAGAATGGCCAAAATCCAGAGCACTGATGACCTCGAACGCTGGCAAGGTTGTAGAGGAATGAGGAGCCTCGTCATTGCTGGTGGGAATGCAAAAAGGTGCAGCCACTTTGCAAGAAAGTGTGCCAGTTTCTTACAAAACTAAAGATACTCTTAACATATGATCTGGCATTTGCACTCCTTGGTATTTACTCAAAGGATTTGAGAACCTGTTCACACAGAAACCCTCGCGTGGATGTTTATAGGAGCTTTATTCATAATTAGCAAAACTCAGAAGCAGCCAAGATACAGTAGGTAAATGGATAAATAAACTGCAGTACTTCCAAAAAATGGAATATTGTTTAGCACTAGAAAGAAATGAGCTGTCAAGCCATGAAAAGCCATGAAAGAAACTTAAATGCATATTACCAAATGAAAGAAGCCAATCTAAGGAGATTATACTGTGTGATTCCAACTCTATGACATTCTGCCGAAGGCAATACTGTGGAGGTAGTAAAAAGATCAGTGATTGCCTGGGGTCAAGGGGGAGGGAGGGAGGGATGAATAGATGGAGCTTAGAGGGTTTTTAGGTTCATATTCCTCCAAACCCACAGAATATCCAACACCAAGAGTGAACCCTAATGCATATCAAGCACTTGGGTGATGATGTGGGAATGTGGGTTCAACAGCTGTAACAAATGTACTGTAGAGTGTAGGATACTGACAGTGCGAGAGGCCATGCGTGTCTGGGGGCACAGGGTATATGGGAACTCTCTGTACTCTATGCTCAATGTTGCTGTGAACTTAAAACCGCTCTAAAAATAAAGCCTATTTAAAAAAGAAAAAAAAGTTACTGCCAGAAGAGTTCCATTTCTGTCCTGGGAGCATGAGAAACTCCATGAATCTGCCCCAGCAAAACAATCATATCTGGTGTAAGTGATCAAAACCAAAACAAACAAAAAAACCCCACTTAGAATCATTGGGAATTGTTCTAAATGCATACAGAAAAGGAAGGAACATTTATTCAAGAATATTTACCTGTTAAGAATAGCTAGAGCCTGTGGCACTTGAACTACAATCTTTATCCTCTCCTCCAAATCCACTTTCACACTGAATAAGTGCAGCCAAGATTATGGGGCTCTATGTGTCTTCAGGTCACAGTCACGCTGTATAAAATTTCACTGGGAGGACAGGCCTCCATCGTTGCTCACATCCCTGCTCTAAGTTGTGAATGTTATATTCTTGCTTACTGTCTCTGAGAGACCAGGGGCTTTCCCCCTTTATCCAGCTCTCCCTTATAGGATGGACCATCTACCCAGAACTAATAATCAAGTTCATCAAGCTTGTAGGATACAAGATAAAAATACAAATATCCATTGAGTTTCTGTACACTGTAATGAACTATCTGAGGATAAAATTAAAGAATACAATTCCATTTACAGTGGTTTCTAAAAAAGTGAAATTCAGTAATGCTTTTAATGAAAGAAGTTCTAACTTATACTCTGAAAACTAAGAAATATAGTTTTAAAAATTAAATAATTGGAATCAGAAGACTTAACATTGTCAAGAAGGCAACATCCTCAATTGAGCTACAACTTCAATGCAATGCCCATGAAAATTCTACCTGAGTTCTTTGTAGAAATTAACAAACTGTTAACTAAAATTCATGTGGGAATTCAAGAAACTCAGAATACTCAAAATAGTCTTGAAAGGGAAGAACGCATTTGTAGGATTCACACTTGCCATATCTACTACGAAGCTGTAGTAATCAAGACAGTATTGTCCTGACATAAGGGTAGACATATAGATCCAAGGAATAAAACTGAAAGTCTAAAAATAAACCTTCACATTTATGGGCAATTGATTTTTATGACTGCCAAGACAATTTAGTGAGGGGAGTAATAGTCTTTTCAACAAATGGTGTTGGAACAACTAGAATCCACATGCAATATAATGAAGCTGGATTCCTGTGCAACTCAATATACAAAAATTAATGCAAAATGGACCAAACACCTAAATATAAGAGCCAAAAATATAACACTCTTACAAAGAAAATGCAATCATTAATCTTTTTGATCATGGGAAAAGGACAGCAAAAGCACAAGCAATAAAAGAAAAAGGATAGATAGATACATAGATAGACAGATAGATAGATAGATAGGGCTTCATCAAAACTAAATTTGGTGCATTAAAGGACACCATCAGGAAAGGAAAAAGACAATTCATAGTATGGGAGATTTTGCAAATCATGTATCTGATAAGAGACTTACACCTAGAGTATATAAACAACTATTACAGCCCAACAACAAAAAGACAACCACAGTTTAAAACGGGCAAATATCTGAATAGACAGTGCTCTAAGTGAGATATACAAGCAGCCAATAATCATCTGAAAAGTTGTTCAATATCATTAGCTATCAGGAAAATGCAAATCAAAACCATAATGAGAAACCACTTACTATTCACCACAATGGCTATTATTGAAAATACAGGTAATAACAAGAGTTGTCGAGGATGTGAAGAGATTGGAAGCCTCACTCAGTACTAGTGGGAATATACAGTGGAGCAATGTCATGGGAAAACAGGCTGGCAGTTTCTCAAAATGTTAAACATAAAGTTACCATATGATGCAGCAATTCCACTTATAGGTATATATCTATGAGAAATGATGAGAAGATGTGACCACGCAAAAACTAGTACATGAATATTCATAGAAACATTATTCATAATAGCCAAAAAGTGGAAAAAATACAACTGTCTATCAATATCAATTGAAGAATGGATAAACAAATGTGGTATATCTACACAATGGAATAGTATTCTGCAGTAAAAAGGTAGGAGGTACTGATACATGCTACAATATGAATGAACCCTGAAAACCTTATTGGAAGTGAAAGAAGCCAAGTCACAAAAGCCCATACACTGTGTGATTCCATTCTAAGAAATGCCCGGAACTTGCAAATGTAGAGATACAGAAAATATATTAGTGGTTTTCAAGGGCTGGATGGAGAAGAGAAAAGAGATTGACCGCTGACGGTTATGGGTTCTTTTGGGGTGGTAAATATGTTCACAATTAGATGGTAGTGATGATGTGCAATTCAAAATACTGAAAGCTATGGAAGTGTACACTTTAGAAGAGTGAATTTTATGATACGTGAATTAGAGCTAATTAACTCTAAATAAAAATGTTATAGCTCTCTGTGTCTCTGTATGTATATATGCATATATTCATAACTTTATCTATCTGTCTATCCATCTATCTATCATTTCTCTCTCTATGTTGGATGCCACCATTCCTTTTTATCTGATTATTTTTAAAATCCACCATACTGACCTGCTAGATGCCGCAGTCCACAACTGTTCTACAAGACAAAAGGAGGCATTCTTTTACAAGGAAAAATAGCAACGCACACATGTAACATTGATTTTTTTTAAGTTAAATATTTTGTTTTACTGTAAAATATTTCGTATTATAGCGTTCCCAGGAAATTCATGGCACTCTCACAGAAGATGTTGCCGTCTTACTGTAAAGGACACTGAGCTAAGTCGTTGCCCCTTCTGTTCTCGTTGGCTTTTGAAGTTTAATTGGGAGCTAGCTCTGCTGGCTCACAAGCTGTCTTCACTTAATCTAGTCACAGAATTTACCATTAAACTATCATCCTCCCCATCTCTCCCTTTCTTCTTCCAAGTGCTTAATCTCAAATATTTGAGTCAAAAGAATCTGAAAGGTCTTTCCTCACTTCATACTTAAAAGAGCAGGGAGGGTCTGGTCTAGGGAATTCTAAATAACAACGATTATAATTCTGTTATAAGGATGTTTCAGTCTGGTTCCCTCGGAACAGACAGCACAGTCAAATTGGATACTTCGGGAGAGTCTGTGAAGTTGTGCACAGAGCGTGGGAAACACAGGAATAATGGGATACCCCTGCAGTCCTTTTCTGTCCTGGGGCTGAGGGCTCAGAGGGAAGGTGAGCTTATGTCACCAAAGAGAGAAGGCCATTGACAGGAGTCACTGCCTTTGAGGAGGGCAGTCATCCTTTCTCAACCCTGCAGGAGGGAAAGCAAGGGAATAAACCTCCCAGCTCACTCTCTACTGTCTCTACAGACTTCTCCAGCGCTCTGCGTGGTCCAAGCCAACTGGAAGCTAGAGTCAGGAGAATCCATTTCACCTGGTTATAAAGGTCATGGAGAAGGATGTAGCGTTGACCTGAAGGGCAGTCATCTACCCAGCACACGTGAGAAATCCCCCAGGTCCTGAAGGTTACTGCCCAGTCTCAAAGAGACCGAGAGAATACATGCACTTATAAATCTACATGCTTTATCAGCATAATCTAGTTTATTCCACAAAATAATACAGCCACAGGGGACTTATTATTTCTACTTTTTAAGTGGAGAAACACAAGTTCAGAGAGATTACTTACCCAGAATTGCACAGAAATGTTGGCAGAGCCAAGATTTCATTCCCGGTCTGACTGACCCCAAAGCCACCTTCTTTTCATTACATAATGTTGATTCTTACCTTAAAAAGTACAATTGCCCAGCATCAAGTGTTTCTTGTTCCTCATAAAACTTACTGAAAAATAACAAACCAAAAAGATGTCCAAATTACAATACCTTGTCTTTTAATCATAGGACCCAAATAAACTTACTCCAGGCGGGTAGGGAATGAAATACTCGAGAAAGTCAAGTGTGTGGACTGCAGTGGTGTAGCGAACCGTGTACCCTTGCTGTGTGCTCTTTTCTCCAAACGTCAAATGGGTGCGATGGGGTGATGAGAGACCTTAAAGGATACCTTATTTATTTAGACCTTCATGTAGAGATTTGATTTATTCACCAATATAATCAAGCAATTAAATATGAATTTATTAAGTTTGAGCTTGTAAAATGCCATCTTGTGGGATGGATGAGATTAAGAAAATAATAGAACATCTAGTTTCTGACCTCAGAGAGCCTAACAGTGTAGGCAAGATCCTGCTGTAGGTAGGAGGCAAGATAGCTAAATAGATGATGGGTGGAGAGATAGATGGATGGATGGGTGGAGAGATAGATGGATGAATGGATGGATAGATAGATGGATAGATGGGTGGATAGATAGATAGGAAGAGAGAGGTAATAGATACCTGATAGATGGATGGGTGGATGGATGGATGGATGGACAGGTAGATGATAGGTAGGTAGATAGATAGTTAATAGATGGATAGATAGATAGACAGGAAGAGAGAGAGATGATAGATATCTGATAGGTGGGTGGATGGATGGGTGGATGGATGGATAGGTAGGTAGATGATATCTAGGTTTAGAGATATATGCTAGATACACTCTTTCAGCTATTTATTCATTTACCTGCTCACTAAATAGTTGTCAAGTACCTATAGTATATTAGTTACTGTGTATTCAAAGATAAAATATAGTCATCGTCCTTATGGAGTGAACAGTCTAGTAATGAATTCATAGAGAGATACAAATATTGATAATTCAGTGAGAATTACTAAAATGGGCCTCTGCACAACATATTATTCACATAGCACACAAGGAGAACTGCTGAATCTAGAGACTAAAAGTAAAATATGATTAAATTCTAATTTAATTAATTTAGATTCTAAATGCTAATGACACTATTAATAGGGTTAGATCAATATGGGTTGGTGTAGCTGGCAAAGTCCTCTAGGAAAAGAGTTGGGAACCGAGCCCTGAAAAATGGAAATGTTTGGACAGGTGGAAAGGCAAAGAAGGACTTTATTATTGGTTTCAGGAATAGAATCTGGGTTCCTGACTCATTAAGGGTGTTTAATAAGGGCAAGGATAGTAAATAAGGAATGGCTTTTTGTAACAAGAATGACAACAAAAATTAAAACTTAATTCTGTTTTCAGGAAGGAAGTGCCACAAAAGAAAAGAATGCATTGAAGGCAAAATTGTTTCAAATTGTCTTACCATATATATACGTGGGATATTTATAGACAACTCAGTGGCAACCACAGGCACAGCAGAAAAGAGCCTATCCATCTCCATTTCCAATTATTGTCCTAGAACACTTCAAAGTAAGCAAATCTAAAATCCAATACAGACAGTGTGAGCTTTGGGAACACAAGAGGTTGTGTCTCTTTTAAAAAGAAGATTTCAGAGGATGGGAAAGGCAGGAAAGGTGGCATTTAAAGGCAGTCGTCCTGTAGGTGAGAATTCATGGGTAAAGCAATGCGACAGGAAGCCTCTCTCTTTTCAAACAACATGATCAAATCATCAGACATGTTTATAAAGGGACAGGACAACATTCTAATGCATTCTCTTTCCAAAGCCAGCAACTGGCTTGCGTGCTCAGGGAAAGTACATTTGGCTTTCTTTGTGTGGTTGATGAATTGCAAACTGAGTCAGTGTGTTGTATGAGATCCCCAAAGCTCACCTCATCTTTTCCATCCTTTCGTAAACACTTCAAAACGGATATCTCTAAAATGTGAGCACAGTGTGTTCTTTTAAATATCTCCTGAAAGAGGAATTCAGCTCTGCGCCTAGGAAACATATCATAACATCTTCAAACAGAAAGAAGCGGGGTTTCTTAGACCAGATGCGTCAGATTACAACTGCTAAAACTAAAAAGTCCAACAGAAAGGTAAAAAAATTAATTTTAAATCCAAAAATAAATCAGTCAGTGAATGATTTCAGATATGTTACTTTTTGAAGCAAAGGGAAGGAGCCTCAAGGAGAAGCAAGGTCTAGTGTGGATAGTCCCCAAGATAAGAACCATAATTCTGAGAACGTTAGGTGATGTCCTGCTTGTTAAATAGAACATTCACCTCCACCGACCCCCGCCTTAACACAGGAAATCTGTATTCTGTGACATTACAGACCCCAGCTCCCCTTTCAAATGCTCATTTTACTCGGACCTCATTGTCTCCTGTTTCTCTTTTCTCTTGGCCAGATTTGCTCATGCTAGTTCTTTGAATCATGTTGCTCTTCTGTGCTGTCTTTCCCTTTACTTTCTTCTTGTTTTATAGAATCTCCCTGGAAATTAAACTTAGGTCCATGTAAACAAATTCCAGTTGTGTATTTCTGCCTCTTACATCCACCATGAATTACAGATTCATGTTTCCAGTGTCATAGTGGCCCCTATAATCTTATCCCCATTCCCCAAATTTGCTCCCAGTCTTTTTCCACCATACCAGTTAATCATGTGGTCTAGCCAGTGACCCATGCCGGCTCGTTCAGTTAGCGATAACTATTTCTCCTCCTCTGACTCTGACGTTAATTGTCTTTCACGTCCTACCAAATATATCTCATGCACATTTCTTGAAAATATCTCGTGTATTCTGTCTTCTCAATCACTCCACTAGTTGAGATCCTCACTTCTTCTCATGAAATATTACGGTAGGTTTCTCACCGATTTCTCCCTGCTTCCATTTTCTCTTTCCTTGGGTACGTTTTCTATGCGGCCACCATATTGCTTGCTCCAAAATGTAAATATTACATTATATTCTTGTTTATAAACCTTGCTTGGTGTCTACTAGGTTAAATCACATCACCTTAACCTTTGAACTGTGCTCTCAGATCCTGACATCGTATCTTTCATACATCCTGTGCCTCCATCAGCGCACACGCTCTGCCTTAATTAGCCCTCTCTACAATTATTATTCCCTCTGCCTGGAACTTCATCACCCTCTTGTGTGTCTAGGTCGTGTCTTCTCATCCTCAGCTCCCTGTGACATATTAACAAATTCCTCCTCTGTACTGATTTTCAGATCTGAGCTTTGATCTTAAAATCAACCAATTCACTGTGGGCATTCTAAGTGAAAGGCACACTGTGTGCTATCTGAAATTTTAAAAATGTGTAAAACCCAGAAGAGAAGACCTTACACAGTAATGAAAGTTCCCCCCAAACAAATGCTAAAAGCTTCTCTAACTTGTGGTGAAAATGATACTCTCTTTGTATGGTGATTTGTATAACCATCATTTAATTAATTTCTTGGAATGTATACAGCAAAGGTATGCACAAAGTCAGTAGAATAATATTTTCAAGAAATCATGATTCTACACCATCTTCCCTCTACCTGTCTTCCTGCAGAGGTCACTTTTTATGTATTTCTCATACTTTTTAGAAAATGAAGATACATTTCTCTATATGGCCGTAGACTCCTCTCAAGCGGGATGACCCTGGGGTGTAAGTCCTGCTCTTTGCCCAGTTTTCCAGTGAGAGTGAGCTCCAGTTGCCCACGGGGTTAAGTTGCCTAATAATCACCATTCATTTGCTTCTTCTCCCCCGTTTCTCTGCTTGGCTCTCCTGACCCTTCCTTTCTACTGTTTCTCAGTATCACCTCCAAAGTAAACCATTCACTCACAGATAATTTTCTTAGACCCAACTTCAGAGGAAACTCTGCAGGACACATAAGAATAGCTGGTACTGTTCTTGGACAATGATAGCATTTTCTAGGGATTTGCAACCCACAGAAATTAAATGATTTTTTTAATGCTCTGATGGGATATTAACAGGTAGTGTTTTTGAACAGGGGCATGATATAAGCAGGTGTGTGTGTCTGGATTTCAGTATCTCTGTACTGAAGTGGTTCCTTTTTCCACTTAAATACAATGGTCTCTCCCTCATTCCCAAAGCTGTGTTGGTTAGAACAATTTGGTTGTTTATAGATTTTCACTTGGAGCAAAGAAGGTAGATCTGTTAGTTAAAAGATTTGAGACACCACATCCTTAGACTGTGCTCTATAGAGGGTGAAGTGAACCCTTGTCAAGTACAAACACATAGCCAGTTTGGGTTCTTCTTTGAAGAAGGTATTTAAATGGTAGTAGATTATTTCACTTATTCCCTTTTTCCCCTGTAGTTCCTTAGATAAAAGAACATGTAAAGAAACCTGACTTCTTTGAACTTTCATTCATATAGAATTAGAAAATGCAATGCATCTTGCATTTCTTATATTACTCAAAATTCTGGCTACACATTGGGATCTTTTTGTATACATCTCTGTAGATTTAGCTTCATATTTTATTCAGCTACACTCCACTCTTATTCAAGTGCCGTTATCAGCAGGCAAAGCTTTGAGTGTAAAGTATGTGGTGTGATAAACAAGAGGATGATAAAGAGAAAAACTTAATTCTCTATAAATGGAAGTCACAGCGCAGTAAATTTGAAACAGGGCTGTTAAAATTAAGTTCCAAATAAAGAGGAAAGCTTTTATTTTTTTTCTGTGAAACTCTTTGATCTTTTTCCCATATATTTAATTTTTATTTTTGTCCTAAGTTTATATAATGTGTGTAAGCATTTTTTTGGCATGTGAATTAGGAGAAAGTCAACCTCCTCAAAGTAATTTATTCTTTACCTTTTTGTTCATCCTTCCCTACAATGCTGCTAATTGCTTCTCATTCTTAAGTCCTATTAAATGAACTAATTTAGATATAAGAAAGAAAAAAAACACTCTCAGAAAACTGAAAAATGAGTCAAATGTAAACTGGTACAGTCGGCACAGAGGAGAGGGGTCACAAGTGTAATCTGAGAAATTCGCACAGCAGGAGAACTTACCAATATAAACACACATGAAATATAAGATATTTTGTTGAACTTTGCTAAAAAACCAATTATCAGCTGGTTTGCTACGTTAAAAAAAGGTGTATATGAATAAGCTTTCTTGTACAGTTAGAATGGAGGAAGCACTGAAATATGTTGACTTCTTTCAATGTTTGCACATCACACATCGTCTAGTTCAAAGAAATCTAGTTAAAAAAACTAAGCATAACTACTATAAAAGTGTTTTTAATCTACATGAAATAAAGATCCTGACAAAAAATAGGCCACTTGTATATCTTGACTGTTCTGTGTTTCCAAGAGGTGTAAGTTCTTGCACAATTACAGTAAGTCCCCTATATACGAACCTGCAAGTTGCAAACTTTCAAAGATGAGAACGTGTGTTCGCATGTCCAGTCACGTAAGTTAGTTCACATGTCTGGCGTACATTGTCACATGCATGCATCCTATACAAGTGGTTGTGCTTTTCTGTACTTTATGGTACTGTATAGAGTACAGTAGTACAGTTTCTTTATTTCAAGCCCAGGATGTCTGGAAGCAAGAGGGTAGATAGAATTGAATCCAGCAAGGAATCAGAACCTGTGGCATCAACGTCAGGTGTGAGTGAAATTGCAGCTTGCCCTCCGTCTCCTATTGCTGACGATCTTTCAGCTCTACCATCTCCCACCTCCCCTCCCTCCTCCAGTCAGTAACTCTTCTTGCCTGTTCACTCGATGCCAGCCCCTGTGTGCCAGCTGTTGTACCGTACTACTGTAGTTTTCAAGGTACTGTACTGTAAGATTGAAACTGTTTTCTTTATTTTTGTGTGTTTGTTTGTTTTTTATGTATTATTTGTGTGAAAAGCATTATAAACCTATTACAGTACAGTACTATATAGCCAATTGTGTTAGTTGGGTACCTAGGCTAACTTTGTGGGACTTACAAATTGGACTTACGAACGCACTCTCGGAATGGAACTCGTTCATTTATAGGGGACGTACTGTATTTTTTAATAGATTCTAAGTGAATTGTGTTGCCAGTGAATGCAACTCCCTTTTAAAGAAGCAATGATGGCTGCGTATGAATTATCTTGTCGTGGAGGGTAAAATTTTATCACAGTAATAGATGACTTGAATTCCGAGTTCTAAAACTGGCCTGCATATTTCATTAAATTCCTGTTATTACCCAGCAGGGGAATAGGTCTGACAACCATTTGTATTCCCTAATTTTGCCATTGTTCCAACCAAGCTGAACTGACTGTACTTTTTGTTATAATCATTATACTGTAGGGTACTTTTCTAACATATTTCAATAGATCGATTATTTTTCACTGAAATATTAACATTTTACTTTATATTAGAATAATAATAATCTTATTCAGAAGAAATACAAAAATATGGTTCCCTGTTAATAAAGTAATTTCTTCTTTGAAACTTAAAAAAATGATTTACTAGATATTTATTAAATATCTTTCATCTATCCTTTAAGTGTGTGTGTGTGTGTGTGTGTGTGTGTGTGTGTGTGTGAGAATGCTGATATATACAAAAGCACTATTTTTTAGAGGTTCCTAACCTCTAAGTTTATGATTGTTTATTTGAGTGTATTTCTGTGGCTCTGTGAGTATTTTAGTCTCTTTTCTCTACTTTTGTTTACCACTACTTAGCTTTCCCGTTTTTTTTTTTTTCTTTTCTACTTTGTCTTTTTCCAATCATCCTGTTGCCAACTATTTAAGCTACAATGTAGAGCACTATAAGCTTCCAATTAGGGGAATGAGATCCATGCTTCTGCTGGACTTGGGCAGTAGATGGCGCTAGACAAATGCCAAAGCTTCATCTCATGGAGTTGCTCCAGTGAGATTCTTTACATCAAAACAGATATAAATTGCTTCGCACTTTAATCAAATTTAAGATAAAACCTGCGTTTAGTAATTCATATCAGTGAAATAATGGGTTTGATAAAAGAAAACAGGTCACTGTTCAATTCCAAAATATGAAACAACTGTCACATATTCCAAGGCCAAAACATTTTCAAAGTGAGAGTCAATGAGCTTGGGTGTTGTCAGATGACAGGGTGTAAAGTTTGTTCTTTTATGATTCTTATGCTTATTTTAATTTGAGTTGTTAGAGTACTACTATACAGAGAAAGGAATGAGAATCCTCAAGATCTGTAGGCAGAGCACTTAGCACCCTACAATGAAGGGAAGAAAGACATCAGGTCTTGCTGTGAATCTTAGTATTAAGGCACATTTCCTTCGGAAAGAAGGAAGGGAGGAAGGAACGAAGGAAGGAAGAAGGGAGGGAGGGAAGGAAGAAAATGAAGGAGAAAAAGAATAAAGAGAACAGAAAAAAGATCAAAGAGGACAAATTAAAGTTTGTGGGAAGATTTATCCACTAAAATCTATTGAAAAAATTACAAATTATCCAGGTTCTAACTCCAAATATGTTTATTTGGTTCATAATTATATATATGCATATGCATAATTATACATATACACACATATGTTAAGGCATTAAGAATTTAGATGTAATTTAAAAATAAGTAAAGTCACTGCTAGCTCTTTGCTTTTCTACATAGTGAAAAGAGGCCATTTGACAGTAAATCTCTCCCACCATCCCCTTCTTTTCCTTTTTGTATTTAAAAAGAATGCTTAGACTTATACCAGTTGATATACTGATAAACAATCCAGATAAAAGGTTAGATTGTAGAAAACAATTTAAGATAGTAAATTACATGCTTCAGCTAAAATTTGTCCAATAAATGTGACTCTTTTAGTGATACAAATGACACATGCTCATGGTTCATTCCTTGTAGTTATATAGACATGAGGCCACTTGGAAAATGATAAAGGTTTGCAGAATACTGTAGAAAAAGACCTTATGCAGTGACTGCTTATGTCAGAGTTTTAAGACAAAGATAGATGATGGATAGATATATAGTTGAGTAGATGGATTGATGGATGGATGGATAGATGGATAGATGGATAACAAAATCACAACACACGTTAAGTTATTATTTATTCAAGATAAGATTGCACATTTATCCCTTGACGTTGTTCATTGTTTCTTTCTCCCCTCCCTCCCTTCCTTCCTTCTTTCCAGTTACCATTTCTAAAAGTCATACCTGTTAAAAGAATTTTTCAGCAAAGCATCCTTATTGGGAGTAAGCTATTAGGCCATTTATAACAACACCCTTCTGTGGTGATCCAAACTCCCAACATAGCATGACTTTCTACAAAATAGGTGATCTATATTTTTCTAGACTGTGAGCTCCTTGAAGTAAGAGATTCAAATATTGATTTGCTTTGATTTGTTCACCACTGTATTGTCAGTAAGTGTCTCCTGAATGGTTGGATGGAAACATGGGTGGATGAATGAATGGATGTATTGATTGCTTAGTAGGAGTTCCAGCCTTGAAAGAAATTGAATTGTTTCTTGTCAGTAACTTTGAGGTATCCTATGTTACCAGATGCTGCTAAGATAGTACATAAAAGTTTGGTCATTTCTGACCCCACTAAGACCACCCTCAGGAAATAAAATTTATCTCAAAATTTTCTCCAAAGTAAACATTCTCTAGATACAACTCTAGAGCTTTCATCTCTGTCCCACTGAGTGCCTTCATGTGCACATGTGTGAATATGTATACACCACACACAGACATTGTGCACATGTGTGAATATGTATACACCACACACAGACATACACACCACACACAGACATACACACCACACACAGACATATACACCACACACAGACATGCATACCACACACAGACATACACACCACAGACATACACACCACACACACACATCCACAGCACTCTGGAATGGATCTAAAATGTGAAGGAGAGAAAAGAGTTTCTGGACATTTTTAAAGAACTTTTGATCTGAGTGAATTTTAAACCTATACAAAATACCCACCACCTAACCCAAAGTATTGACTATTGGTTATCCTTTTTCCTCATCTCATATCATTTTAAAGCAAATCACAGGCAATATAGTTCACAAATCAGACACAGCGCTACAGACTTACCAATAATGCCTTAATATCACCTAATATCAAGTAAGTGTTAAAATGTTGGCTTGTTTCATAAAGGTAAGAAAATTCTGGTATGCATGGTTTGATCACAGGGAGGAGTTCCTGGATTTCCCCTCTTTGGATGACCAACTGAAGGCCTGTGTAATTGATATATTACTTTTACAATATTTAAAAATTGATTTAATTTTTGTAAGTAATGATTTTTCAACTCCCACCTCTTAATTAAGTCTTTTTAAATGAGCATAAGTCTTTACACCTCAACTAAGTGGCAACATAAACATAATTAAGACCAAATAATTAACTGTCAATCACTTGTTGCACTTGTTACTCTGCTATAGGGTTTAAGGAAATTACTAAGGTGATGTTTTCCAACACAAACACGTAAGTTATCATCACCATTCTAAATAAAAGGAAAACTCTTTGTCATATGGTTTGGGTTCTGCAGAAATTTTGGAAATTAAAAAATATATATATAAGTGATGGCTTTGTAGGGAAGCAGAATTTGCCATGCCAAAATATGTCTTTTTGGCATATTAATTATTTTCATCTGGTTACTTTCTAAGAAATGGTAGACATTGGAGAAACTAGGAGTTACCATTTTTTAAAAACATTTACATTTGTAAGGGTGCCACAAACTCCCTTTCCTTCCTAGCCACAAGTGTACAATTAAAGGGTAGAATCTCAAAAGAGGAAAAAGAAGATTCTCTACAAATAATATGAATGGCACAAATTGTGTGTTAAGCTGCTCTTTGAGATGATTTGGTATAGTCATTTATATTTTATTTTAGTATTTTGTTTTTAAAGAAAAGTTGTTTGCTATGTGTGTTGATGTGATGGCTTTCAAACTGCCCATGAGAACCATCCGATCTTTGCATTACAGAATAATAATAATAATAAACAAAACCAAAAACACAACACTGTGTTGGATGCCCATAAGACCATCCATTTACAGATGCACAGGCATTGGATCTGATGTGTTCTCTTTGTGACTTGGCTGGAGATGCTGCTCTACTAAGACTCGTGGTGGTAGATAAATTGGTCAGGGTTGAGCATACCTGTTGGGCTTTAGAAATGCCATTTATATCAATATGCCAAGCTGGAAGTGTAGGAAAATCTAAGACTATGAAGGAAACCAACATATATATTGGAATGGAAAATTGAAATTTCCTGAAACAGTGATATGAACCTTCGAAGTTGTCACACTAACCATGTTCATCCCTCTGGACCCTGCAGTTCCTTTCCTAGGACTCAACCCTACAGAAATACTCATTCAGTGTTTTTCCCACACTATTTATATGCCTTCTGAGATTCCCTCCACCTCACGGTCTCCCACCCCCGGCTGGTGCCTCCTCCCACTTCCCAACACCGTTGACTGTCCCTGCCCCCCAGGGGCAGTGCAGCCTCTGACACCCCTGCCAGACCCCACAGCATCCACGGAGACTCTGGTCTCCTGGCCACTTTGGATCCAGATGAAGCCCCCCCACCCCCCATGCCTGCATTGCATGAGATCTGGCCCAAAGGGATGAGGTGACACAACTGGGGACTCTGAGACAATGCTTGATACATTGGAGATGGAAGGGAGCCATCCACTCAATTTCTCTCTCCTTCCTCGCACGGGGGTGTTCTGATGGATGGAGCTGTACGCAGCCTGTCTGGAGAAGTCTCACACAACCAAGGGCTGTCTGGGCTGGTTTCATCATGGACCCTCTTCTCGCCTTTGCTTCCCCGCCTTTTTTTTTTTTTTAATTTTATTTATTTATTTATTTATTTATTTATTTATTTAGGGTTGTGTTGGGTCTTCGTTTCTTTGCGAGGGCTTTCTCTCTAGTTGTGGCAAGTGGGGGCCACTCTTCATCGCGGTGCGCGGGCCTCTCACTGTCGTGGCCTCTCTTGTTGCGGAGCACAGGCTCCAGATGCGCAGGCTCAGTAATTGTGGCTCACGGGCCCAGTTGCTTCGCAGCATGTGGGATCTTCCCAGACCAGGGATCGAACCCGTGTCCCCTGCATTGGCAGGCAGATTCTCAACCACTGCGCCACCAGGGAAGCCCTTCCCTGCCTTCTATACTCTGTTCTCTCTTCCCTCATTCTTCGTGCGCTGGCACTTTACCTCCTAATAAGGTATCAGTGTAAAGCTGGCCTCATGCTCTGTTTTCTGGAGAAGCCCAGCTAGGACACACACTCAGGAAGATGAACATATGTGGATAGACTTGACTGCATTGTATGTGATAGGAAAACACAGGTATCATCCTGAATGCCCATCACAATAGAGCCTGGCCGTATACATTTTGGTGCACCCAAACTGTGGAATATTGTGCATCCTTGGAGAAAATTGAGTTATATCTCCATTGAAGAGTTTCTGAGCCATATTATTAAATGAAATAAAGAACAGTGCATAGAAATGTGACTAAAGCCTAGTTTAGTAAGATGATGTGTGTCTATTTATCTTCCAGTGTTGCATATACAATAAGAGTTCTAGAGGGATACGTAGAAGGTGTTACCAGTTTTCACTCTTGAGTCGAGGGGTTAAGAAAGAATAGGGGGGCTTCCCTGGTGGCGCAGCGGTTGAGAGTCTGCCTGCCAATGCAGAGGACACGGGTTCGATCCCTGGTCTGGGAAGATCCCACATGCCGCGCAGCAACTGGGCCCGTGAGCCACAATTACTGAGCCTGCGCGTCTGGAGCCTGTGCTCCGCAGCAAGAGAGGCCGCGATAGTGAGAGGCCCGCGCACCGCGATGAAGAGTGGCCCCGCTTGCCACAACTAGAGAAAGCCCTCGCACAGAAACGAAGACCCAACACAGCCAAAAATAAGTAAATAAATTAATTAATTTTAAAAAAAAAAAAAAAAAAAAAAAGAAAGAATAGGGAGTTTTTCACAATTTAGTTTACAAAATTCTGTAATGTGTACATATTTTTGCAATAAGGGTGGGTAATTTGATTAAGTAAAAAAACATGAACAAATAAAGAGATCTTGAAACATTGAATATTGTTTTTATTTAGCAAAAAATTTTAAAGACTGCAGGGTGGCACACAGGAGAGACACTTTACAGTTGTCATTAGGGATTGAAGCACATTATGCATTTTTTCCAATTTTTAAACATTGTGTTAATCAAGTATATGAGTATCTAAGATTATGGCAATATACTAAATCATCTTTGTCCTTTAGAATTTCTAAATACAATATTAAATAATTTCATTGAAAAGGCAGAAAATATGAGAAATTAAAGACCAGTTATAATGTATAATAGACAAAAATAAGCAAGCAGAAAGGTTTTGGTTTTGTTTATGCTCTATTCCAAGAATGTGGAAGGTAGTTTAACAGTTAAAAAAAAAGGAGAGAGAGAGAGAGAATATGCTCCCCAAATTTTCTTAAATATCCATACAAGAAGAAAGAAATAATAATGAGAAACTCAGGATGTTATGCTGTTGTTGTTTTAGTTTGTCTTTTAGTGATCATTAACTAAACTACAATATTTAACACAAAATTGGAGATTTTCATAAGACATGAAATAAGAAAAGATTAATAAATGCATTATATTCAACTATCCTGGGTTTATTATAATTTGCACAGATATATGCTTTCATTTAAGATTTAACGATTACTAACTATTCTATTTGGTAAGGGAAATTTAGTCAGTTACCTCACTTATATGTAATAGAGTAATTAAAACAGATGGAGAATTAACATAAAAGAAAGCTATACAGTAGCCCTAGAGAATTAGCTTCTTCTTGGTTTCCATCAAACTATAAAAAACACAATGGAGTTAATGGTATGTATGTGTATACACACACATACATACTCACATATATATTGTGTATATATGTGTATGCATGTGTATATATGGGAGAAAATACGGTTCTTAAGCTATAGCGGGTTTACAAAATTATTAACATTTAACTTATGAGATATGTTTTTTCTGAGTCACAAATTTGGGAATGCTTATATATTTATTTTAAATAAAAGGGATACATAGTCAGGATTGTTTCTTTTTTAAAATTCAACTGGAAACAGATTTTAGCATTTAAAAAAGATATGTAGTAACATATAATAAAATATTAAAGTCAATATCTATCTATGGGGACTTCCTTGGTGGCACAGTGGTTAAGAATCCACCTGCCAATGCAGGGGACAAGGGTTCGAGCCCTGGTCCCGGAAGATCCCACATGCCCCAGAGCAACTAAGCCCGTGTGCCACAGCTATTGAGCCTGTGCTCTAGAGCCCGCGAGCCACAACTACTGAAGCCCATACACCTAGAGCCCGTGCTCCACAAAGAGAAGCCACCGCAGTGAGAAGCCCACACACGGCAACAAAGAGTAGCCCCCGCTCGCCACAACTAGAGAAAGCCCGTGAGCAGCAACGAAGACCCAATGCAGCCAAAAATAAATAAATAAATGAATTTATTAAAAAAAATCTATGATCTGCCATCTATATATGTATAGATACATGTATACATGTACATAGATACATCTATTCCCACACTCATATGAGTGATTCCTCTGTGTCAAAATTGCAAGTTTCTCATTTAACCCTCTCAAAAATTGTCCTGAATTGGTAATATTATCAATCCCAATTTTTCAGGGGAGCTAACTCATACAGAGAGTCACTTTTTTGACAAAGCTTTTTACTACCTTTACAAAGTTACACAGCTACTATCTGATGGTCACTGGTTTCAAATCTAGTTCTGACTGGTACCACATCCAATACTTTTAACCAACACACCCTACTGTTAACTGTATTTTTATTCCTAGATACAAATTATCAATTAATCTTGACAGTAAGTAGACCATTGGAACCTTATTTATCATTCCTCAATTTAGGTTAATGAAAATGACTGACTTTTTTTAAAAATGTATTTGTTTTTAAATTTATTTACTTTTGGCTGCGTTGGGTCTTCGTTGCTGCACGCGGGCTTTAGTTGCAGTGAGTGGGCGCTACTCTTTATTGCAGTGCACGGGCTTCTCATTGCGGTGGCTTCTCTTGTTGTGGAGCACGGGCTCTAGGCACGTGGGCTTCATTGTGGCATGCCGGCTCAGTAGTTGTGGCTCGCGGGCTCTAGAGCGCAGGCTTAGTAGTTGTGGCACACGGGCTTACTTGCTCCGCGGCATGTGGGGTCCTCCCGGACCAGGGCTCGAACGCATGTCCCCTGCATTGGCAGGCGGATTCTTCACCACTGCACCACCAGGGAAGTCCTGGCTTTTTAATAACAGTGATAAGAATGTGTTAATACCAACACTAATATTAAACGACTACGAATGAAAGAAACCTAATGTACAAATTAGGATCAAACATTTTCCTAAGCAATTTGCATTCATTAACTTATTTAACTCTCAAGTCAGCCCATTATTCTCCCAATTTGCAGATGAATAGGCTTTGGTCGGAGAATCCTGCTTATTGCTGTCTCCCCGGGTCTAAGAGGCAAAGTGGAGGTCATGGGAAAGCAGTGATTCACCAAAGCCTTTTACACATTTAGCCATTTTGAAAATTGAATTTAAAGGATGCACAAATTCCTGAAAATACCTAAGGAGTTTGTATAACCGTATATAGTGGTAGTGAGGTCTCAACTAGAGAATCCCACCCAGCATCTGTGACAACATATCCAGTGTGCAACATTGTAAATACACGCACGGTTGAGAGCATGCAGTCAGTGAAATGTTGTCATGTGTATCAAAATCAATTCACTTTTTATAGTGATCAATAATGCACTACTCTTTAAGCAACTGAAAAATAAAGTGCATCGATCATTAGTATGGCCTTATCTTTAAGAATTTACATACACATAAACCAACGCATTCCAACCTGTAACTTCCCTCAGCACCGTCATTCTATATCTAAGCTTGCATTGCAGCGTAATAAAGTGATAAGTGCAAGGTGGTTATAAAATACAGCATCTATGAAAAAAGCCAAGTTATGGCTGCTGTGGGACCATCACTAGCAATTTGCTTATGCAAAAGTAAAGAGATTTGAAATCAGAGTTTAGCTTGAGGAGAAAGTGTGTTGGCCTCAGGTAATTGCTGCCTATAAATAACTATACCTCATTGGGGTGTCTTCATTTACATAGGATATATTTAGGTTCTGCATTTAGTAATACCTTTCATATAATCAAGTGTTGGTCATCTTTGTAAGGAGGAACTATATTAATCAAATGCTCTTTGATGACAAGACATAGCAGTGTGGCCATTCATTTTCCAGAAGCTATTTGAGGAGCAGGGCGTGGTCATCGATTTGCATAGTACTTGACAACCCCAGATTTTTCTAGCTTTTGCAGATGGTTAGAAGGCTGCACCAAAGTTTCAGCTGCAACAATGGTTAAATTAATCATGAAAGTAAAAGATATGGGTCCACTTGTTATCACAGGGCTCATTTTATTAACTTCCTCGCAAAACTGTTTTCTGGATGGTTTATTTTTCGTATTGTTCATCGCTTTTTAAAATTTTTTTAAATTTTTATTGGAGTATAGTTGCTTTATAAAGTTGTGTTAGTTTCTCCTGTACAGCAAAATGAATCAGCTATACATATACATATATCCCTTCTTTTTTGGATTTCCTTCCCATTTAGGTCACCACAGTGCATTAAGTAGTTCCCTGTGCTATACAGTAGGTTCTCATTAGTTATCTACTTTATACATAGTATCAATAGTGTGTATGTGTGAATCCCAATCTCCCAATTCCTCCCACCCACCCCTTTCCCCCTTGGTGTCCATACGTTTGTTCTCTACGTCTGTGTCTCTACTTCTGTTTTGTAAATAAGATCGTCTATACCATTCTTCTAGATTCCACATATATGCATTAGTGTATGATATTTGTTTTTCTCTTTCTGGCTTACTTCACTCTGTAGACACTCTCTAGGTCCATTCATGTCTCTAAAAATGACCCAGTTTCGTTCCTTTTTATGGCTGAGTAATACTCCATTGTATACAAGTACCACATCTTCTTTATCCATTCGTCTGTTGATGGACATTTAGGTTGCTTCCATGACCTGGCTATTGTAAATAGTGGTGCAATGAACATTGGAGTGCATGTGTCTTTTTGCATTATGGTTTTCTCTGGGTATATGCCCAGGGGTGGGATTGCTGGGTCATATGGTAGTTCTATTTTTAGTTTTTTGAGGAACCTCCATACTGTTCTCCGTAGTGGCTGTATCAATTTACATTTCCACCATTATTTTGAATGAAAATGAGCAACTGAAGTTTTCAGAAAAGCGATAGTTATTATTAAGAAGTCCAGCATCTAGACTCTCCGTACTACTCGGCATAGCCCGTATTAAGGAATGATAAGGTCATAAAATGTAAGGTTTATCTGTGGATGATAAGGTTACAATAATAAGATCACAAAAATTAAGGATTCTGCATTGTTGGAATGTACATCTTTCCCTTTTCACTCATTACTGTATGTTTTTAAAATCTAAATAGAAACTAGATGGAAGGTTGGCTTTTAACATCACTTTCATGTTGTAACTTTTATATATATGTATTTCTGTATTTACGTATTTATTTATATGTATTTCTTTATGATCCAGGTAAAGGAAAAACAGGGAATGTCATTTTATATTCTGACTCAGCTACATATAAGTTATGTGCCACTGGAGAAATAACTTAGCTTCTCTGGACTTCTATTTACTCAACTGTCAAGTAAAAATTAATAGTACTCATCTTGTGGGGATTAAGAGTGTCTAGCATGAAGTAGTGAGAAAATGGATGTCTTTTAAAATGTAGATGCCTAAAAAGAGAAGGAAAGAATAAAGAATAGAACAGACAAACCTCTTTTGTCAGTATTACCTTAGAGAAACAGTTAGGAAAGTGATATCCACAGGAGATACTCTTCAAAGACAGTGGTCTGTCATTTTTTGGTTCTGTCCATTTGGGAACAAGTCCCTGGGGAATTAAATAGATGACTAGATACATACGACGTTTGCAGCAGAACTAAGAACCAAGAAAGAGAAGGGATTTAATGGGAACTTAAGAAAGTCTGGTAAATTGAGGTTTTGCGGAAAGCTTCTCATTTGAAGTGAAATGTTAGCCATCCACCTCTTAAACCCATGTCATAAACTTTGCAGTTTAGTATGACATAATTCTAGTCACTTTGAATTAGTAGCACAGTTGGATTACTGTTATTGATGGTTCATGTAGGCTTAGAACCATTAAAGTGTCAAAACCTGAGCAACGTAATATGACATAATGCCAGTCTTTCCAATTTAGCTGTTGCTGTTATGTTACATCTCGAGGATTTCCTGTGTAAATATAAACTGACAGAAACAATTTTTTTGGCAAGAATTTCAAATGATTGACAAAGAAAGATTAAAGCTCTTCACAATGATTTTTCTTTCAACCTCATGATTGAGTTTAGTTAAAATTACTTGGAAACAATGAGTCCTAAAATGCATAAAATGAAGAATAATTGTTCAACTGAGTCCTTTTAAGATCTGGGCAATGCATAGAATAGGCTTCTGTTTTTGGTTAGAGCAGCACTATTGTCTTTCCTGTGAAGGAATTGTGCACAAGCTCTACATTAAAGCAACTGGGGTCTATGGAAGACCCCCTAACTTCTATCGTAAAAAGAAGAATTGCAAATTGAAGTTCATTGTATTTAGATCTGTGTAAAAATGGAAACTAAAGTCATCTTTAATGATGGTCATTGTTGGGTTAGAATGTTGGGGTAATAAGAACATAATTTTCCAAATGATCTTCTAATATGTTGTTACATCATTTTTTCAGTGAAAAAAAAAATAACAAAATTGTGTATTTATTATTCAAAGTTATCAGTTTTACTTCAGACAATATAAAGTAAATGAAAGTAAATGTTTTCAGTGTAAGGTGCTGATTTTATTGCAGTAAATTCCAAGATTCTTAATGAGATTTTCTCTTTATTCAAAGTAGAGGTAGTGCACGTTATTTCCTTAGGAACACTAAACCAGAGATTTTGTGTAACTACAGGTACTTTAATTTTCTAAATAATGCGTCTGTTTCTATGTGTGAGAATCATTTAAATTCATGTTATTGAGATAAGTCAAGAATTAGGTAACATGTTAAGCAAATTTGGATTTTAAAATGTCAGACTCCATTTAAAAATTATATACATAACTTTATAATATACATATATTTAGAAATATATATAATTGTTAGGTGATATTAACATATGCATTGGAGAAGGAGGCTGTTGTGTCAGTTGTGCCAAATGTGAGAGAGTGTGTATGTGTGTGTATGTGTGCATGTGTGTATGTGTGCATGTGTATTTGTGGGTGCATGTGTGTATGTGTATATGTATGTGTGTATGTATGTGTGTATGTGTGCATGTGTGCATGTGTATTTGTGTGCATATGTATGTGTATATGTATGTGTGTGTATGTGTGTATGTGCATTGTGTGTATGTATGTGTGTGTATGTATGTATGTATGTGTGTATTCCTCAAAATGATAGATATGCTATTTTAGATACTTTAATAGCAACTTGGAACTCCTGTTTTATGTGCACATTATTATCATTTGAGATGCTAGAGGAAAACCCACACAAGTTATTCATTTAAAAAATAACCAGATATAGTTTTGCATGCATAATTGTATAGATTAAACTCTATAATTACATCATTTTATATGTCACATGGAAACAGATGAGATTAATGGCCCAAGAACTAAAAATACTATTAATAAAAAGAATAATATTTCCAAATATAGGTAGGTATTGAATCAAATATCAGTCACTTTTGAATAATGCCTTGACATTTCTTTTAGGATCCATTTATGAAGACAAGTAACATTTCACTTGCTCTTCAATTTTTTTTTAAATTTGCACTGTTTTAGAAAGGCAATTTTAAATCAAGAAAGAATTCTCTTTTGATTCCATTTCTTCTTTTCTAAAGGATTTGCATATTTTATTTAAAATTACTCCAGAGAAATATACAAAAAACATGCTTATCAGATACATAAATTGTGTTGTACATATTTATTATATCAAACATTAATTTTAAAGGAAAATTGATAAGCTTTCATTATCGATAAATCAAATTTGAGAAATGCACACATTTGTATCCAAACTAAATATTCTGCCAAGTCCCCCAGGTGGAGATATAAAAGAGAGTGTTGCTTATGTGAGAATCAAAAACAGCTCTGCAAAATTGTGGCTAAAATTTGCAGGAATGAGAGTATGAGATTAAAAATAGAAGTGAGCTATGCTTTTTACTAAAATACTCAGCAGTAATTGAATGTTTCAAGACTATGTATATGATGTTAGTACTGATATTCTAGAATCCAGTTGCATGTTCTGGTCCGTTGATTCTCATGAGGAGCGAGGATAAATATCTGTTTACTTAAGCCTTGGATGTGTATTGATGTTGAGCGAGGTCTCCAGTGATTTTACGGTAAATACCATAAACTAGCTAGCAGAAAATAAATAGCTACCATTCATTGAGACTGTATCTCTCACTCACTGTTCTAAGTATTTGTTATATTTTTTTCAGGTAATCCTCAAAACACATTTTAATATAGTTTTTCTCCCCATGTTGGAGATTAAACAACTGAGGTCAAGTTTCTCAATTCATACAGTTGATCAGCCACATGATGGAAACCAGTGGAACCTTTGACTAATAACCATGATGTCCACCAGAGGTCACCAGTGGCCTACACATGGTCCAACCCAAGGGTCATTTATCCCTTTCCCTTTCACATGGTCTCTGAGAAATATATGGTCGTACACATGGTGGTCCCCTCCTTCCATGTTCTGACTTGACTGTGAGGCTATGGTCTCCCTAGGTTTCCCTCCACCTCTCTGGCTTCTTTGTCTCCCTCACCTGTACAAGCTTTTCCTATCTTCCTAAACCCTGCACATCTTAAGTCCCTGGGATCAGACTTGGGACCTCTTAGAGCATCCCTAAATCCCTTTGTGGTGTCACCTGCATGGCCCCAAGCACCTTCTCCATGTTTTCCTCTGCCATGTTTATAGCTGTGCCCAGACGTCTCCCCTGAACTCTTCCTCCCTGTGGTTTTTCTCATGTCAGTAAATGGCAATTTCAGGGCTTAATTCAAGATGCCTGGAGCCATTCTTGATTTCTGCATTTCTCTAAAACTTTATCTCCAATCTTTTATCTTATCTTGTTGGTTCTCACATTAAAATATATCCACAGTCTCGTCTCGTTACTTCTTTGCCATCCTTGTTCAAACCATCATTACTTTTCACTAGTTATCACCATAGCCTATAAACCTGCCTTTTTACTTTTACTTTTTCCACACACCCCATGCTATGATCTGAATGTTTGTGTCTCCCCAAAATTCACAGGTAGAAATACTAATCCCCAAGATGATGGTATTAAGAGGTAGGACTCTGGGAGATGATTACGTCATGAGGGATTAGTGTCCTTATAACAGAGACCCCAGAGAGCTCCCTCACCCCTTCCTCCCTGTGAGGACAGAGTGAGAAGACTCCATCTATGAACCACAAAGAAAGGCCTCACCAGATGCTAAATCAGCAGGCATCTTGATCTTGAATTCCCAGCCTCCAGAACTGTGAGGAAATCACTTCTGTTGTTTATAAGGGGCCCGGTCAGTAATGTTTTGTTGTGGTAGCCCAAAGGGACTAAGACACCGTGTCTACCCGGAACACGGTTTGTCATCTACTTAATAACTACTGTGATTCTTCGAGAAAACTAGAACTAGTCAGATCAAGTTATTCCTCTGTGCAAAGCCCCCCAGTAGTTTTCTGTCTCATTTCTTGTATAATTTTACAGTCCTGACAATGGTCACGGATATCCGACATAATCTAGGCTGTAGATCCCTCTCTGACCTCATCCTCACCGACTTTTTTCTTACACTGTTGAAGCTGCCCAGGAATCCTCAGGGCTTCTGAAACTTACAAAGCCCCTTCCACTCAGCAACTGGGCACCACCTGCTGCCCCTTTATCCCCCTCCCACACAGCTTATCCCTCCTTTTCTTCAGATGTCCGATCAGAAGCCACCTTGCTCAAGAAAATGGCCCTGCGCATCCTATGTTATAAATGCAATTCTCTCCTCTTCACCACCTCCATCATCTTATTTCATTTTTCTCCTCAACACTAGTTAATGCTTGGTGACCTCTACACTTATTTTATGCGTGTGTTTACTTTTTTATCTCCTCACTCTGAAAGTTGTTTCTCTCTGTCTCTCTTCCCCCCACACCAAGTAAGAAGTCTTTCTGAGATATTTTATGGATACAATAAATAATAATTTAATTCATTTCTGAAAAAAGTCTTTAGACCTTTAAACATTTTATTCAACACACGTCTCCTAATCTTCTTTAACTTATGCCATATTGAAAACAAGCTAAGCCATTGCTTGAAATGATGTCTTAAAAAAGTTAGTATTGAGAAAACTTATGCAAAATAGGTTTAATCTCTATGAATTTGGGGAATTATATGCATTGACACTAATCCTTCAATTCAGTGAGCTTAAAAAAAACATAGAAATGGAAGGATCGATGTGGTTGGATTTAGAGTGAGTATATAATTTAGACAAATTTTAATTCCCCATTACCTCTATTCATGAAATTTCACTTGACAATGCTAAATAGTGTTCCCGTTTTCTTTTAAAACGTCCACCTGTGTCATTTCCTCCATTCTCCTCTCCAGACACCAAAGCCTGCACTTACCATAAAGGCACCTGTAAAGGAGTGACTAATTCATAGGTGCCCCTCCCTAACGCGGGTTCCTTTCTTCATGTGCACCTGGGTGTTTTCAGTGTGTAATAGGATCAAGCTGCTTGCAGGTTTAAATCCTGAATCCACAGAGCCTGAAATGTCAGCCTCCCCATTTTGCTTTCATACGTATGTAAATTCACAGCTATACACATACACAATTATACACATTTAACGCTGCATCTTTTTCAATGTATAGTTGACCTGAAATATGGTCTAGAAAAGTCATAAAGTAGCCTGGGGAACATCCCTGGGATGAATGTCATAATCTATTATTAACTTCCATTCATGCATTTTGATCAACAAATATTTATTAAATGGATGCTAGATGCAAGGAATTTTTCTTATCGTTGCAAATAAGAGAACAGTCTGCATCGAGGAACTTTCATAACAGAAGAAGACATAGATAAATACCCAGAATGTGTGTTATAATAGTCACAGGAACATTAATTTGGGGGAACAGAAGATACAACCACTGATGGTGATTCACATTGTTGAAACCTTTAATGCCTGAGCTGAGGTTTGGAGGATTAGCAGAGTGTCACTATGTAAACACCAGGGAAGCTTTCTTTAGCAGGAGAATTAGCAGTGTGGAGGGAGAGATTACCCTGGGTGGAGGGTACTGCAGGAGATTAAAGGTGGTTGCAATTTGATATCATGAGGGGTGGGGTGAGTCGTGAGACTGGGGAGATATGCAGGGGCCTGATCATAAAGGGCATTTCATGTTGTATGAAGGTATTTGCCTTTATTCTGAAGGCAGGGTGGGACATTTCAAACATTTTCAGTAGGTGAATGACATGACTGTATTTACTCTTGCAAGAATTTTTTCTGGCAGCAGTAGATTGGAGAGCAAAAATTTATAGTATGCCCTCTTAGGAGAAAATTACAACACAGCTAAGAACAATGGAAAACCTGAGCTAAGGAAGTGGATAGATTTGAGACTTACTGAGGAGGCATGTAAGTTAGATCTTGGTGGCAGATTAAATGTCGAGAAAGAGAGAGAGAGAGAGAGAGTTTATAGGGAAATAAAATAGATTGATGGTCTCCCAAGGTGGGGGAAGGGATAGAGGGAGGACGGGGAGTGATAGCAAATGGGGACCAGCTTTCTTTAGGGGATGTTGAAAATGCTCTGAAATTGGATTATGGTGATGGTTGCCCTTCTCTGTAAATATGCTCTGTAATTGTACATTTTTAAAGGGGGAGTTTCAAAGTGTGTTATCTTGATAAAGTTATCTTTTAAAAAGTCAACACAAGTCTTGATTGTCATGTGGGTGATTGCCAGTTCTGTTCCCTGGAAATGTCAGTTCAAGGGAGGAAGAGCAGGGGGAATTTAGACGTCAGGTGCTTTCTGAGATGAGGGTGGAACATCCAGGTAGAGACGGATAAGGAAGGTAGTACCCAAGACTGGACATCAGATGTGCCGTCTACAGAGGCAGACGGCAGGGGTTGGACCCGTAGGAGTAGATCATCTCACTCCACACAGAGTGTAGACCAGAGAGAAGAATCACAGATGGAAGACGCAAATGTAAAAAAGCAGGAACTGGCAGGGGGGAAGCAACTGAGAAAGTGATTGGGATGAAGCAGCCTGAGAAACAAAAGGCTGAACAGGAGTTGGTAGAGGGATGAAAGCAGCAGAAGAAAGGCTTGAAGACAGAGGACGAGGGACCAGGCTGCCCGGGTTCCTGTCCTGGACACGCCAGCCACCAGCTGTGTGCCCTGTGCAAATTTCTTAACCTCTTTGAGCTCTACTCTCGCCATCTGTAAAATGGGAGTAAAAGTAGCCCCCCTCCCTTTTTTTTTGGAAAAACAACCTTCTTTTGGTACATTTTGAACAAAGAGTTTTACTCTAGGGGAGACTTCATAAGATACTGAAGGCTGAAGGATTCCATACACCTTAAGGTATCTTGAGACATCTCAGTTAAAAACAGAAATGTAAATCTAAATTTGTTTTTATTAGTTTTTGGCTCCTGAGATACACATAGAGAATGTTTTGAAAGCTAGTGAATTCCTTGATAGAAGAAACATACGTATAGAATATTTGCCGTATGATGATCTTTGGGTCCCAGGGGTTAGATTCTCTGCTGCATTGCCTCGTGGTGTGAGTGGAGCTAACAATTTAGTGTAGTACACATGCAAGGAAACAGAGAGATGCATACTTAAAATTAAAGTAAGTGCTATGAAGGAAATGAATAGGCTATGTGGCAGAGAACAAGGGGGAAGGGGTGTTGGAGATCCTTCGGAGAGGGTGATCAGGGATGTTTTCCTTGAGGAAAGTGACATTCAGGCTCTCATTAAATGAGATAATGTGTTTGTTAAAGGGAAGTCTGAGCACTCTGCCCATAAATGTTCCCCTTCCTTTTCTTTTATGCATTGCGATAAAAAAAAAAAAAAAAAAAGAGGGTGTGGCAGCAAGATCAAAATCCACAGCGAGTTCCAGGGATACAGGGACTAAACACAGGCCATTGAATTAGCAAACAGAAGGCACTGGTTGTATGTTTAAAAGCAGTTTTGTTAAAATTATGAACATTACAGTTGAGTGGAAATTGAGGGAATGGATCATTGAGTCTATGCCCTGCCTCAATCTATATAATCCATCCAAGGAGAGAGGAAGTGGATGGTAAGGGATCAATAAATAAAGACATTTGTTCTAGTGGAAGAACTGTGAATAAGGGAGGGGAGATGGAGATACAGGAATCAAGAAGAGAGAATGAAACGATTCCATGGAGGGAGAGAAGCTAATTTATAGTCAGCAGTCCTGGGAGAGAAAGAGGTGGGGTGGGGATAAAGGAGTTGGAAGATGTAGGAGAATCACCAAGGCTTGCAACAGTTATTGATTGAAAGGAGAGTAAGCTGCCTGCAACAATCAATGAGAAAAGAAGGATGTTTTCACCAAAAGCACAAGGCCCAAAAGAAAAATAAGATAAATTGATTCATCAAAAGTAAAAACTTGTGCTTCAGAGGTCACCATCCAGTAAGTACAAGGACAACCCACAGAATGGTAGGAAATATTTGCAAATTATATATCTGATAAAAATCATGTTTAGAATATAGAAATAACTCTTACCTCTCAATAATAAAAAGACAGGTAATCCAACTAAAAAATAAGGAAAGGATCCTAATAAGTATTTCTCCAAGGAGGACATACAAATGGCCAATAAGCACATGAAAAGATGCTTGCATCATTAGTCATCAGGGAAATGCAAACCAAAACCACAGTGAGATACCACTTCACGCCCATTAGGATGGCTAGAATCAGAAAGTAAGGTAATAATCTGTTAGCAATGATGTGGAGAAATTGGAACCCCTCATCAACTGCTGGTAGGAATGTAATATGGTGCAGTACTTGGGAAAACAGTCTGGCAGTTCTTCAAATGATTAAACATGGCATTACCATGTGACCCAGCAATACCACTCCTAGGTATATACCCAAGAAAAATGAAAACAAATATCCACACAAAAACTTGTATTACAAAAGTTTTAAAGAAAATCATTCATAATAGCCCCAAAGTGGAAACAACCCAGTAGCTCATCAATGGATGAATGGATAAAGAAGGGTGTTATATCCATACAAAGAAACATTATTCAGCCATAAAAAGTAATGAGATACCGAAACATGGTACAACATGGATGAATATTGAAAATACTATGCTAAGCAAAATAAGCCAGTCACAAAATAAACCATATACTATATGATTCTATTCATGTGAAATGTCCAGAACAGGGAAATCTACAAAAACAGAAAGTAGATCAGTGGTTGCTTAGGGTCTGGAAGGTGGGTGTGGTGGGCGTTCATGATGAGGGGGATACGGGGGTGATAGTAGAGGGTATGGGGTTCTCTTTTGTAGTTGATGAAAATAATTTAAAATTGACTGTGGTTGTACAGATCTGTGAATATACTAAAGCTAACGACATTTAGTTTAAATGGGTCAGTTGTATGGTATGTAATTTATATGTCACAGAAACTGTCAAAATCCTAATAGAGGGGGTATTCCATGAAATACCTGAGCAAGTCAAGTACTCCTCGAAACTGTCAAGGTCATGAAAAACAAGGAAATCCCGAGAACTGTCACAGGTGAGAGACCCCTTAGAAAACATGATGCTAAATGTGGTGCAGTAGCTTAGATGGATCCTTGAACAGAAAAAGGACATTAAATAAAAAGCAAATCTGACTAAAGTATGGACTCGTTATAAAATATATCAATATTGATCTACTAACCATGACAAATTGACCACACTAATTTAAGATATTAATATTAAGGGAAAACTAAGTTTAAGGTGTCAGGGAAATCTCTGTACTATCTTCACAATTTTTCTGTAAATCCAAAGCTGATCTAAAATTCAAAGTTTATTTAAAAAGAGATTTTTTTTTTCGCTTTACTGTTTTAACATGTGATGTTAGAGTCATTCTTTAGAATTAAGTATGCAAGATCTGTTGTCATAAATTCCTTCTGCCAATTTATTCTCTCAGAATACTCTTTGAGATACTAAAAGTGCTAAAGAAATGGTTCATGCGCAAACCCATTATTAGTTTAACCATTAATTAATTTTATATAGGCGGGGACCTTAGATTTGCATTCTGAAAGAGAGGAGAGGGCAACATTCAGAAATCAACTAGGAACTCTAATCACTCTGGGTGAATTAAGGCTTAGTGCAGAAGCACGGAGTTCTATCCTTTGTTGGCTAATTTAGCCAATCGTCAGGACAATTCTTCTTCAAACAAATGCTGTTTCTTCTACTGACAAATCATTAGGCAATATAATTAATATTGAAAAAAATCACTGTATAATTTTTATAGCGACAAATAGTCTTTTAGAAGCACATGCTTCCTAGTTTCTAGTGAGTTTTAGTAGTATTCTGTCGTGTGTTGATCTATCTTAAATGTATTTACACAGAGGTGATATGTATGTATGATATATTATCTATTTACCTATCTGTGTGTCAGATACAATTTTATGAACACATTCACTCTCTCATTTATTCTCTATATTAAAAGATAAGATATCCTTGACCTGGAAAGTGGGTTTAAAATTAGGACCAGATTATGAACTCTCAAATGAGGCCAAGTTCAAGAAGAGGGGAATATAAAGTGGCAGATCAAAAGACCGTTTTTTTATACTGAGTTATTAAAATTTCTAAGAGTAGCAAGAATAGTCAACCAAAGTAGAAGAACACCTTGGATTTACAGCCATTTTGTGAGAGCTGGCATCTGGAAGAAAATGGCAAGCCCTGATTGGGGAACTGTCTTCAAGTGGCTGGTCACCAGCTTAGGGAACCAAGACAGAGAGCAGGTCCCATCAAAACTTCAAGGATTAGTCTGGCGGAAGGGACCGTCTGACCGAGATGGATTAGGAAGTCAACAGTGTCAGCCCACAGGCAGGCGTACCCATATCTGTACCCACTCGTTACATAGTGGCTGTAAAAAGGAAGACCGGAAGTAAGGCATGAGGGAACGAAAAATCAAAGGTCTTCTTTCACGTATTCTCAGGTTTGAAAGGAAGGACTCTTATGTCTTGCACACATCAGACAAAGACTCTGAGCATGAGTTGGAACTTCAGTGCATGTGCTATTTTTCACCCAAGACAGTATGTAGAACAGGAAAAAGAAATAAGAAAGCTACTCAGTGGCCACGTATACGTTCCGACTACTTACCCATTTGCCATTAGAGATGGCACAAATGATGGGCAAAATTCCTCATTCTGGAAAAACGAGTCATGAGAAGGAGGGTGTGGAATATAACATTCCTTCTGAGAAAATTCATAGCAGATTCTTGATCAACTTGTACATGGGTACGAATGAGGCCAAGTTCATGTGCTAGCAGAAAGCTTGCCATTTTGGTTAATCAAGATGATTGAAAAACTTCCCATTATGTAATGGGAAAACCTCAGCTACAAATATTTTTTAAATATCTGATGTGAATGTCAATTTTCTATAGCTTCAGAACTTTGAGTCCTGAGTAGCCCCCATGACAAGCATGTGTATTTTTCTCCTTTGAGCTCTTTCAGCACGTGGAACATGATTCTGTCCTAGCACTTCTCAAACTGTAATGCAGTCTTTTACTTACACCTGTCTCGAACTTGAACATAAAGCAGCGACCGTGCTTTTCAAACTTTGAATCCAAAGCTCCTGAAACAGTGCCTGACATATAGTAGAAACTCAGTAAATATTGGTTGATTATTTAAAATCCAAGATGCAGCTAACAGCCAAGTTGAACAATGGCCAAACTATGTAGTTGATGGGAATTTGAGTTCAAATATCCCATCAGTGACACTTTTTGGCCGATTACACTTGTATATTATTGGTTGAATCAAATGCTTTGTGAAAGCAAAAGGAATCTAACATATAGAAAGACAATAATGTGTCTGGTGTGCATGTGTGAATGTGTGTACCCTGACTAGATAATGTCGTTGTCAAGGAAACAACTAGCATATTAACCAATGTTTGTTTTTTAATTCCAAAAACTTTTGATTGTTTGTTTAGTCTTTATCAAATGCAGTGGCAAGTGAAATTACCAAAATAATGTAGCCAAAAAAATGTTTATGTAATGATTTGTTATACTTTAGTTCTGAGAAGGAATGATTGGTGTGAGTGACGATTTTAATATGCTGATTAAAATTTAATATGCTGGTTGTAAGAGAATCATATATACATATATATCATAATCATATATATATGATTGCTATATCATATATTTAATATATATATATGATTGCAAACATTTCCATTATCTAATAGAAGAGATGTCCTAAATATGCATGGAAAATCCTAGGTATTATGTGACTTTTTTTAAAATGCCATAGTTCTGATTCTACTTACTAAGCTTTGTAATTTTCCAAATGAACTCATGTCAATTTGGGAAATTCAAAGCTAGATAAAACCAATAAGCTGGTCTATTTCTTAGCATACTAACGTTTTAAGCTAGTTTGAATTGTCCTGCAAATCAGAAAACTTTTGTCAGTCAGTGCATTTGCCTGGGGAATTGATGAGGTCATCACTGAGATATTTGTAAATAATGACATTGTTATTATCATTATCATTGAATCTTTAGAGTCTGGACTACTAATGAGTAAATGCTATTTATTTTCCGGTCCTAAGTCAATTTTTTAGTGTGTGAGTTGTTTAGGAGGGATGCTTATTAAAACGGAGACACAGAGAAAGCAATTTGTGTAGTTAATTCTGTGCACCGCCGCCCCTTCTGGCTGCTTATTGAATTGCAAGGTGGTCTCAGCAAGCAGTCCTGACCTTGAAGCCACAAAAGTGCTGATTGAAGCAGTTATGAGCAAAAAGATGTCATTATGCTGAGTAAATAGGAATCCAAAATACGAGGAGTGGGTGAAAGCTTCAGGATCCATATTCAGATCTGTTCATTTCCTTCGGGAATGGCCTGAGCCCCTTTCCATTGATCTTTTCCATAATAAATGATTCAAACAAAGACCTATCCGCTAAAATAATAATATTTTATTATTAAGGAAAAATGCACAGCAGGTCCAAAAAGGCTACTTTTAATAGGAAACTCAACCTTAAAGTTTACTACTTGAAATTACCAGGTGGCTACAATAACTGTCTTTTTTTTTTTTTTTTCTGTTTTAACAGCACCATATATAGTAGAATGTGATTCATATTTGGTGGAAAAAAATAGAAGTTGTAAATCAATGTCAGATTATATACACTCTGAATAGACTCATTTTATCTCTAATGGATAAAAAACTGAAGCATTTTACATGCATGTAGTGAGTGTAGTCTGCGTGCTAGGATCATCCTTCTCAAATGAGTCGCATTCTCATCCTTCCTGCTGATTCACAAGAAGGGCATGTTTCAAGGAGAATAGCTTGCTGTTCTTTAGCGTTTGAAGTTCCCCGTTGTTGCACCCAGAAAACATGTAGCTGGGTGGGAGTTACACTGAAGGCTTCGTGAATCTCAGTTGGTTCCACGTACAGGAATCACACCTTCAGTGCCTTCCCTGCCCTCGTTTGCTATTTTATCATTCATTCAGCAAAGACATTCCAGAGGCAGGCTCAAGGCCCTGGGGTAGACAGTGAGAAAAACAGAATCTTCTATTCTGGAAGAGTAGCGAGGATGTGTACCTAAATAACTCCGGGACATGGTAGGTAGTAAACGCCTTCTGTCTGGGATGTGGGGAGTGCTTCATGGAGATGGGCAGCTCACCATCCCTGGGCCTTGACAGGTGACAAGAATTTGGACCCACAGAGGTGAGGGGTTAGGTGGAAAAAATCTTTGTTTCCTCCCTTTGTATGTATCGTTTCTTTCTCTTTTTCATTCTAAAATGTCAAAATTCACTGTCAGGAAAGAATCATGGAAACATTTGAAAACAACCAAGAGTTCTGAAAGTCTTCATCTTCCCCAGTGTATATATTTGGATAAGCGATTAATTTCCAAGCCTCAGGAGTGAATCTTTACTGGTAGAAACACTAGCACATGTACTAGGCCATGCATGAGATATCTTTGGTTAGGGAGACGGTATCATAATCCCTGGGATCACAGTATGTAGGAAGTGGTCTTCTCCGTCTATACTCAAGGTCATGGTACAGATTGTTCCTACCCAGGGAAACAGACTGGTAATGTAACCTCGGGCGTGCTGATTAATTTTTGACTCTCAACCCCACACCCTTACAACTTAATGAGTTTATATTTAACCCCAGGATGGCAAATTAACATTACCTCTTTTAAGGTGACTCAGTTGATCATAGATTCCTGGAGTAGAGTGTTAACATCTACTACAAAAGCATCTCTGAACACAAAGGAAACGGGTATCTGCTTACTTTCACGTCCAGTGGGCATGTTTCCCACTAACCCTGGATTACCTTTAAGATTCATTCCACTTCTATATTTCTAGTGTTCTTTTGGTGAGACTTTAAGCAAAACAGAAAATCACATGCTGATTGAAAACTGTCTCCCTCTGCCCTCTAGGGCTCAAGCATTCCTTCCTGGGTTTCCCAGTGATCCCAGGAAGAACAAAATATATTCATAATAATATTCGTTGCTTTAGCAATACGTTTTTCATCAGCACCTCCAAACAGTACCCAGGAATAGGAGAGAAGTAATCTGTTAATCTTATGGTTAAGGTTTTTCTAGTTTTGATGTTAAATTTTAGATTTTGGAATATTATAGGACTGGTTTCTTAAATCTCTTATTTATGTTTTAGTGGACCTTTGTCTTACATATGGCACATTCATATTTATTTTATTTGAGATGATTTAGTGATTTCTCCAGTGCTATTTCATTTATTCACGCATTCATTCAACATGGACTAAGCAGCCAACATATGCTAGGGTTTGCTGTATTTTTAGAATAAAATAGGTAGAAAAAGTACGATCACTGCCTTTGGGAAGCTCACTTGTTCCAAACGTGGGTCCCCTTCACAGATCAGTTCCAGAAGTAAAATAGGTCTGTGTTTATGTTCTCAATATTTTTTGAAAGTTTAAGGGAAAATCTACATTAATCAATACCAAAGGTTGCGTTGGTAAAACGAGACATCACATTTTTTTTCTTTTTTGCTAGAATTCTATTAATGCAAGGTATCATATTTGCTTTCACAAGGAGAGGAGAAACTGATCATTATTTCCATATACATTCAATAATAAAGGTGATAATGCCAATTATTTTGAAATGGTGTATTGCAGTAAACAAAAGTCCTTTAATGTAAGTGCTCGGCTAGTAGTATAAATAATCAAAGGAAAAACAGCGGTGTTGACAATGGAGGTTAGGGAGAGGATGGCAAACTTCAGGTAAAAGGACATGTTTCTGATAGGTCTAGGCAAGTTGTTTAATTTTTCTCACATATGAGGGATATTAGTTTCCACTTTAATGTATTGGTGGTGATTGAACCTGGCAAATATTAGACACTGATAAAGAGCATCTACTTTTATTAGTAGTGGTCATTATTACTAATGACTCTTCACCCAAATATATGTGGTGTAAGATCTGCACGCATGAAGACACGGCATTAAAGTAGTTAATTCTGTTGGTGGAGGAAAAGCCTGCAAATAGTTTACACAATAAATACCACAGGGCTTCCCTGGTGGCACAGTGGTTAGGAATCCGCCTGCCAATGCAGGGGACATGGGTTCAAGCCCTGGTCCAGGAAGATCCCACATGCCAGGGAGCAACTAAGCCCGTGCACCACAACTACTGAGCCTGCACTCTAGAGCCCGTGAGCCACAACTACTGACCCCGTGTGCTTAGAGCCCATGCTCTGCAACAAGAGAAGCCACCGCAGTGAGAAGCCCGCGCACCGCAACGAAGAGTAGCCCAACACAGCCAAAAATAAATAAATTAAATAAATAAGTTTTTTTTAAATGCTGGAAAAAAAAAAGAAATACCATAAAAGATGGTGTCCCACATGCACTAAGTCATAATAAAAAGCTACCCTGGGATGCATCATTCAGCAAGAGTAACACCTCTCAGTTGGTAATAGAGTTCTGTCTTTTTGAGTTATATTTTATTCCATTTATGATATTTCTTCCTGTGTTGTTTCTCTGGGAATTTTATTTTGTAAGTTGTTCCTTCAGTAAATGTCTTATCACTACATCTTAGTTTACTATTACTTTCTCATCACACAAAAGCAAACATGTTATAGGTGTCTTCGCAACCAACTGTAATCTCAGACAAATGAGTTGTGGATATAAGTTATTTTCCATCTGCGTTCGATGTTACTAATAAGCAATCTATTCCATTTCACATGGTCGTCATGATTCCAGTGCAGATAGAATTAAAATGGACAACTTGGATAGAATGGGAAGAGTAACCATACAAAATACTTTCACTCAGGAAGACTTTACTGGTTTTTCCACCAGAAATAAAGTGCTGGAATGGTTTACGCATAGGTGTCAATACGAATGTCTTTGGTCTATATTGTAAGTGGGACAAACTTATAACTCTGGTAGAACTCTGTGACATTTTACTACATTTGCCTATTTAGGTTGAAGTCATTGCTAGAAACAACTTAGCATGGATTGTTCAAATGTGTCCAAAGTGCTGTCATTTGGATAGGAAAGTTTATGATTTATGTAAGCTTAAAGCTTGAGCTCTGGGCACTGAGAACGCGTGAAGCATCGCGTTCAGTGGGAACTCGGTTTTGGCAGACAGCATCGGTTGGTCGACCTTGAACTCTGGGAGGGAGGTCAGCTTACCTGTTGGTTTTAATCTGAGCTGACAGCGTGGTGTTCAGTGGAAGGGGATGGGGGAGCTCCTTCTGAGAACAAAGGTCCCTTATGGATGGTTAGGGAGTTTGGGATCGACATGTACACACTGCTGTATTTAACATGGATAACCAATGAGGACACACTGTATAGCACAGGAAGCTCTGCTCAATGTTATGTAACAACCTAAATGGGAAAATAATTTGAAAAAGAATAGATACATGTTTATGTATAACTGAATCGCTTTGCTGTACACCTGAAACTAACACAACATTGTTAATCAGCTATACTCCAATATAAAATAAAAAGTTTAAAAAAAGGAGCCAGAAATAAAAAAATAAAATAAAATAAAAAATAAAGGTCCCTTATAAATGCAATTGGAGCAGTTTTGCAGACCATTCTTCAATCCACCCAACTTCGGATTAAAGAGTTATGAATATGTGCTCAGCACGCCTCCTGCTACCCTCTACGTAGGCTCAAGGGGCACGGGATGCTTTGCACTATTAAAGAAACGTGATGAGACCACAGAACCCCATTTACATCAAGTGCCTCCATCAGGGCGTCTCCTTGCCTTCTCTTCTCCCTGCTTTGAGCTATGCCTAATTATCATAGGACCTGCACCCACAATCATCCATTTATTTTCCCCTCTTCATTCCTTGATTGCATAGTTTTTGAGGCAGGACTGAAGTTTTAATTTTACTTCCATGAACAATTATGTGGGCACAGTGACTGGCATCCGCGGATACTCTGACACTACTTGCTCAATGAATTAGTAAATAAAAACCTAGAAAGAGCCCCTGATGAGATCTTAAGGGACTGAAGAAAGGGGAGAAATTGCACAAAAGGAAACTTTAAAAGCCTGCATAAAGCTACATTTGTCCTGGCTGTAAAAGTACCTTTCCCTCATTTCCGTGTATTTTCACTCATTGCCTTTACGAGCAAAACCAAGCCCCCACCTTCACGGCCCTCATCCATCTTGCCTTTCCTGCAGTTGGCTCCCTGATCGGATGGAAGACGGAGAATGGGCTGCTTTCATAGTTGGTGCCCCGTGGAGCACCTGTGAGATGTCTCTCTCTCTTTTCAGTTTGGACATAAAATCATTTGGATCTATTAGACATGGGATTGCTTAGCGCAGCCCTTGTTAATTATCAGCTCTCTGTCCCAGGGCACTGTTTCACTGTGTGCTCTTTTCCCGCCTCTCCATCTTTGTGAACTCTACCAATTCTTCACTATATTTCTCAGGAAAATGCAGGGGTGGCAGTGAGAGAATGGTCTTAATAGAAGAAAAATTAATCTCTGACGCCGAGGGTTCCTTTCAGTATTCATTGAGGTGAGCCTCTGTGGTCAGTGCTGTAAGCAGACGTCTTGCTCTCAGGTAGAGTGAGAAATGTTCAGAAATGGTTCCTCTGTCCTGTGCTCCTCTACGCAGAGGATGCTACCTTTTTTCTCTCAGCTGAAAACTCACTCGAGGCCAGTGTACATCAGTGCTGCCGTATCTGCCAGTCGAGGTGCGCGTGAAGACCTCTCTGTTGATATTTCAAGGTGGAGGCGCCGTGATTTCTTTGCTCCGGAATGGAAAGAGTAGAAACGGAGAGCTGAGCGAACAGCTGTAAAATTTCAAAGCATCGTTTAGTAATGACTGCCTTTTAAGAGTAAGAACAAAAGCTGAAGATGCTGCTTGTACTGCATACTAATCAACATTTATTCATAAAGTTCAAGTTCAAACCTCACTGTCTCTAAATATTTTCATTATTTATTACAATTAGCATATGCATGATTCATGTTACCTGTCTGCCTTATTCAAGAGCGCTAGTCCTGCGGAATTACACTCAAGGGGAATTTAGACAAATCTCTCCCACAGGGTTGTGATAACCGTCCTATCTACGCCAAGTAGTGTCAGCCAGTGAGATGCTGCCCTGTTGCATGTATGAGTTTTCATAGGATGTGGAAATGGCGCGATGCTGGAATGTATTAATTAATATCTTAGAGGCAGAAGGTAAGGAAAATTAGTCTTCGTGTTGTAATTTGAAAAATGAGTCATGGTAGTTAATTAGACTATCTAATTCCTCAAGGTAAATGAATGCCTGAATCAGTTCACAATTAACAATTTAAATAACGCTGCTTTTAAAGTACCCTTATTATGCCTATAAGGAAAATTGGAAACCTGAAACTCTGATGCACCATCTCTCCCTGCACGACTTGTATATGCTTCACGTTATAAACGGGAAACTTTTGAAGACAGGTACCATCTCCTTTTATTCTCCACATCCTACTTGGGATCGGGTAGGATGCTTTATATGTAGAAGGCACTTAATTAATTCTCAAAAAAAAAAAACCCTATATTTCCCTTCTTTGTCCTCATAGTTTGTTACAGAAAGTTTCCAAAAAGACTAAAAGAAGTGGCATTTAAATCAACCAGCACATCAATCAATCACATTGGTTACTGGCTCGGCTTGGACATGTTGGCGTATCTCGATCCTCTGTGAGATTTTATGATGTTAAGAATTGCTCATTTTTGCAGCTGCCGTGCTTAGTGGTACCTCCCAGCTGGGAGGTATTTGGTAGATGGTGAACTAAAACAAACTGACCAAAATCTCAGGAAATCTACTTTGGCAGGCAAAAGAAAATAGTGTTTTATGTGTTAGACGTAACTCATCTATATTTATTAAATTTTATCAGCTGAGCAAATCAGGTTACTCATGTGTAAAATCTGGAGGATAAAATTTGTGTTTGAATAATTGCAAAATCTCTTATCTCCTAGCCTAGCCATCCGCATAGTTCTAAGTCTCCAAAGGATTTGTCTACATAAGTGCTTCATAGGTATCTCAAATCCAACAGAGAGAAGCCTGAATTCACCACCCACCCCACTTCCAAAATAACGGGTTTAACTCTTGTTTTCTTTATCTTAGTTACTGGTGTCCCATGTGCTCATCCTAGATTAGCTTTCTCAGAGTCTCCTCAGACTCTTAGCTCTCCATGTCTTCCCTTCTCACGACCAGCCTGTCTCCAATCTTGTCAGACCTAATCCCAAAAGATGTTTCAATTACAGGCTCCCCTTTCCGTCCGCGCCGTAACTGTCCTAATTCAGTCCTGTATCTTCTCTCTTGCTCTGATGAGTAAGTATCCATCTGTTTCCCCTGACTTGAAGCCCCACCTTCTCTGGTCCCTCCAGCATTCTGATTCTAGTTATCTTCTTAAAAAATAAGTGACTCCCAGTTTCCTAATATCTACAGGACAATGTCCAAACTTCTTTGTTTGGTGTGTAAGACATTTCATAATTTGTTCCTCTGATTTTTTTTTTTTTTTTTTACTTTTCCCCATGATCTAGCCACTTCGTCCACCTTTCCCCACCCCTGGACCTTTCTGCTCCTGCTCTGCTTGAACTCATCTTACACTGTCCTTTCTTCAGGCAAGGACTAAGCCCCGTTCTCAAAATGCCCTGCCTTATCTTCTTCATCTACTGATCCTTCACAACCTAGCTCAAATTTCCCCTCTTCTGTGAAAATCTCCATAAGTCATTTACCTACTCAATTCTCTTTTCATTTTTTCCTACTGTTAGAACCTACACCTATGGGAATTATACCCCTTTATTTATTTATGTGCGTCTCCCCAGAGATAATGCATTTTTTATATCAGGTAAAATTCTTACCTTCTTTAACCCCCAATCCCTAATGTGCCTCATACATAACATGCACTCAGTAGATCTTGCACTTCCCAACTTCTAGATATTTTTTTTCTCCTCACTGTTTACCACATTCAAATACTATTCTCTGAAAATACAGCTTTGACTCTGACCTGCTAACACATCCTTGTTTTTTATTTGTATGACTTAGATATTTATAAAAGTAGCCATTGCTTTGTGTCATTTGCATAAACAGGAAACAAAAATAATTCATTGAAAAATCTCCAGGATTCAGTTTTAAAAATCATGTGGTTGGTGGTGGCACCTACTGGCCAACTGTGATATTGCATCCCGGAGCTATTTTCATAAAAATGGGGCCAAAGGCAAAACTCTCGTGGGCCCTAAGGTAGTGGAGAAAAATCAGTAACTGCTATGGGAGGCGGCGGGGTGGGGTGGGTGGGTGGGGGGCGGACCTCAATCAAGGCAGGCTCTTCCCGGGTCCTTTAAGTGCTGACATCAACCCAGGCAACATACATTGTTGTATGTACAACGTTGCTCAGGTAGAGAGCTAGTCAGGGTACCCAATTGATTGGAAGGTTCCCTTTTAGTCACTGGGAGTAACTTTTCATGGGATTGTTTGTTATGTCAACCAACAGAAGTCATTGTAGATCAGCAGTTGCTTTAAATGTTTATGAAGAGTTACCTTCCTTCTACTAGATAGGAATGAGCACTTGCTCTTGCAAGTTAACACTACTTGGAAGCATCGACCACACGTATTTAACATCCTTGCTTTTGACAACCATGCACTCCGTTTGTAATATAACAGTTGTTTCTCCATAAGAACTGATCTGCTGTGGATAGCTAAATGTAGTTCAGTTTCAATTCTCCCCTTGTCCTGAGGCATCCAGGAACACTCACATACATATTTAAATCCCATAAGAATTAGAAGGTGTTAATACATTTTCCGTCTGACATCTTCTCCTGTAAGCCTATTGAAGCGAATCGGGTCAGTCATTTTTAATCAGAGAAGGTGACCATGACAGGCCCAGGAATTCCCTCACTGAGATCGGGCTAGAACTTTCTGGAGCAAGGAATTCAGCCTTCATGAGTTCTGAGCTGTCGATATCTAGGAATGTGTGCTCTCCCTGCATACCCTCACACAGACACACCTCCTTCTATCACAAGCTCACTGGCTCTGAGGACAGGGGCCTGAGCTAACTGTGTCCTCTCTCTCCTGTGTGTGAACCTGTCTCATTAGCTAATCCCTCTCTGCTTTAGTTGCTTATCTGGAGATAATCTGGCACTTACTTGAGAGGTTTGTTCCCTGAAGGTAAATGTGATAATGTACTTAAAGCAGTTATTGGGTATATTTGACATATATGCTCAGTAAACCTTAACTGTTAATATTTTTAACTCCAAGTAGACAACCAGTGCTTTCCGTAACATTGGATGTGTTCATGCCTTGGTGCTTTTGTCTGTGCAGTTCCATCTGCTGAGTTAAAATTCCCCCAACTTCTTTACATGAACAATTTGCAATTTTTTCTTTGTGACCACGTCCGTCCGTCATCTCTTCTCTAAAGCCATCCTTGCTATCCTTAGTAGAAATCAACTACCACTCTGTTTTTGTTAATGCTTTAAACTTGTCTCCACTCTAACACGTGGTTTTATAATCCGGGTTATCTCGTCATGTGTCCATCTCCTCACGTGCTCTGAGCACTGAAACCCTCTCCAGGACCTGGACCAGGACCATTCATTGTTGGCCGCGAATCACGACATTCTCCTCCCCGCATCTCTCTTCCCATCCCTGATGCGTCCTGAGCATCTGACAAGTGTTTGCTGATGCGTTCAAATTTAATGAAGCCACAAGGCAAGCAGGAAAACAAGCCAGGTCAGTTAGCAGGACACTAAGGTTTTAGAAGAGAGAGAGAAAGAGAAGCTGAGTTTGGTTGTGAGGTAATATATGGAATTGTTTCCAAGGAGTTTTCTTTCTTTCTGAATATATTTGATCAGCGGAAGTTTGGGGCGCCCAGCAGCTTTTCTCCCAGACAAGTGGATTAGATCTGGAAGGTCCTGGCCCTTTCACGTAGATCTGTTTGCTTGTATAAACAGCCTCATAGTCTCGCCTCATCAGCTTGCCTCCGTGTGTGGGCTGCAGAGTGTCTTGTCCATGAGCGTATGGGGCAAGGAGGTGAAGTTGGTACTCGGTAGGGTGATCTCTCCCAAAACCTTGTGGATTAGACTGGAATCTCAAAGCCCAGATGCAGGCATCTACTTCTAAATGTCTTGCACGTATTCACTGACCGTTATATTGAAGTGTGAAGGAATCAGAGGGCCATCATTAGATAACTTTTATAATGACATTGAAAGTGTAGCATAACAAAACAAGGTGGTTATGGAGTTAGGCAGACCTGGGCTTAAATCCTACCCTGTATGACCTTATGGAAAAGTTATTTAAACGCTTTGAGATCCTTTTCCTTCAACCATACAAAATAAGTATAATGCAATTACTGAGTTTTGACATCAACCAAATAATATGATACATGTCAACTATTTGGCATACAATAGGCACTCCACGTTGTCATTCGTAGGTACTCAGTAAATGACAGCTGCTTTTTTATTCTTAATAATACTAAGGCTGCTAATTATAAGGACGTTGCAACAACCAGTGAAGATGTGGAATGATGATGTGAACCAAAATGAAAGCCCCCAGTGGAGCTCTGGTTTTCCAGTCTTAGCTGTAATCAGCTCGTGCAATCCTGGCTCTTTCTGTCAGGTGTGGAAAATGAAAAGACATCTGCAAATAACTGTATTTTTCAGATCTCAGGGTTTTTTGTCCATTGAATAGCTGATGCTTTAATGAAGTTTTGACAGTTTCTCTTCCTTCTAAGGCATGGGTAAAATGGAAAAAAAACACCCTCCCACTTTCTGACTTTGCATGTTTATAGTTGAAGTAAAGGGCGGATCATCCTGCTTTTCACTCTCTGCCTAGTGCAGCCCTTAAGATGAAGGGCTTCTCAATGCCTCCGTGATCAGCTGCTCTTACCCTCCACACTGCAGATAATCTCTGGGCAATAGAAGAAGGAAGTTCATGGAAAGTTCATTAGACTTTATTCTAGAGGTGTCTTTTTGATATTTAGTCTTTCCAGAATTTCTCCACCCATCTAATTTCTATTCCCCTTCTCATCTCATATTCACCTCAGAGTAGACTACGCCTGATTCTCTGCATTCATTTCTTAGAATGCAAGGATTCCTGTGAAGCAGAGACACAAGAACACCAAGCTGTGGTACAACGTTGTCTTTAGCAACAAGTACACTTTCCTTTGTGGCCCCTTAGCAATTGTACCAATCACTGTCAAATCAGGGTTCTACCTATCATTCTATCATCTATCTTTTTATCATCTATCTCTCTATAATCTATTTATTATCTACCTATCTGTGACCTATTTACTATCTATCTATCTGTGATCTATCTATCTAATCCATCATTCTGTCATCTATCAATCACATATCTTTTTATCTATCCTTTATAAATTTATCGTCTTTCAATCAATTTATCATCTTTCAATCAATTTATCATCTATCATCTATCCATTATCTTTCTATCATCTATCTATCACCTATGTATCTATCGTCTATCTGTCATCTATCTATCAATCACCTGTTTATCTTTCTCTCTCTCTCTCTCTCTATCCATCTCTCTAACGCGCAGTGCCCTAATTATGTTCCTTCTTTACATGCAAGACTGTGATCTGCATGTAGTAAGTTGTCAGCACTGGTAGCTTCTCCATCCTTGTGTCCTGAAAATCCAACACAAAAACAGGCCCCAAATAATTGTTTGAAAGAATAAATGTTTCCATCAAAATACAAACTCAGTTCTTCTACAATTATTCTGTGGCTAAGTGCTATTCTTACCATGGTCATCACATATCCATGATGTGTCCAGGATTTTGTAGAAGCTGGCAGTGAGGGACTCAGGGTAAAGAAAGGAAATAACAATCTCACAGTCGCTTTCCTTACTGAATTCGAATCAAGTCGGGTGCTCTGCTGTAGGAACGTAAATTGGAAGGGCCCTTTGGTGGAAGCAAGACTCCTCACAGACTGTCGGATTTGTTAGGACCGGCGCAGGGCCTGTGTGGAGCTGAGGTTTCCCTGGATTAGGAAGGAAGTGCTTGAGTATAAATCACAGTCCTCAGTGTTGGTCAACACCGTACAGGGGTGGATGTGGGTCATTGTGGCGGCATGGAAAGATACGCCGGCGGATACATGCCTAATTGTTTTTTATGAGTTTTCATTCTACCCCAGGAGGCCTCTCAATAGGGTAATGGTGACTTTGCTCACTCTGCAGGTTTGAGCTGATTCACCTTTTTGAACACCTTAAGTACCAGATAAGTAGGTGTGTAGTAAATGTTTTTCTTCTAAATGAGATACTCTGCAAGCATTTTCAAACTTGGTCTCAGTAGATATCTTCACAGTTAGGGAAGCATTTTCATCTCATTTTAAGGGTAAGGAAACAGAGGCACAAAGAGTGCAGGTGACTTTTCCATGCACGGTGTAAGGTGTAGAGTTAGGCCTTTGAGACCGGTCTCCTTGCCCTCTGTGTACCTGATCTTTTACCCTGTTTATATCACCGTACCCATGCCCATCAGCCCATGCAAGGATCTTGGCTTTAAAGAAAGATGCTCCAGATGAAGGGTTTGGATGAAAGGTGGGAGACGGAACAGGCTGGGGTTTGCTGCACACTTCAGGAGAACAGGAAATGGCACAGGATTAAAGAGCCAAGTGGTGCTTGAGGATCAGACTCCAAGACAAGAAGAACATAATGGACAGAAGCCTCACTTCCTCTGTGATTGTGACTGAGAAAAGGTCAAGTGTCAGGTTACCTGCCTGGGCCTCGAAGCTTACCCCTGTTGCCATGGAGTAACTGTAGGAAAATCCTTGTGTTCTCCCTTGTTCAGGCTAACAATTGACAGTTATGCTATTTTAGTTTCTTGTGCCTACACAAAAAGCCAACAAATATGACATACTTGACATAATTTCCATTGAAAGAAACAGAAATGTGGAGTGTATGGAGTACATTTTTTTTCCCCATAATGATATTGACTTAGCATGTAGAATATTAAGTGACAATAGCATTGTTTTGAAAACACTTAAATTAGCTGTGTTCATGATTGGAAATCAATTACCTTATGAGAGAATTTGCTGTGTTAAAAAAATCATCTTGGTATAATTTTGTCAAAAAAAACAGAAGAATATTTTATGCATACAAAACAAACCAGACAAACAAACAAAAAGAACAACAACAATAGGCTGCTTCTGATTCTAAGTAGCTTAAAAATTTAATATACATTTTATAACACAAAGTTTCTTATGATGTGACTGTTGAAATTCTATGTTTTGATCACCATACTTTTAACGCCCTTAAGCACAGCGTTTGTCATCCTTCCTTGTCTCAAACAGTTGTTTCAGGAAAGACATTACATATGAAAGGACAAGTAAACTAAGAATTTGCATAGTTTGTGCCTGCAGATTAGAGCACGCTTATCCAAGAGGTCTAAGCATGAGCTCAGTTTGTAAAGCTTGAAGAAAACATCTTTGGGGGAAAATATAAGCACCCTGGAGCATAGTACAGTTTTTATGGATCTATAGGTAATTTTTTTTAAAAAAGTGCTCAACGGAAGTTTCTCAGTAAATCAGGGTAAAAATAATCATCTGATAACTCCTAAAGACTGGCTAGTCAATCTTTCTCAGACACATATCCCTACAATGAAATGTATTATTTATTTAGGAAAAATGTATTTAATTGTGATGCATTACTTAAATAACATATTTAAGTAAATTAAAATGAACGCAGCATCTACTTTCATTGATATGTAAAGCTTTGGTATATTTGAAAAAAATCTCCCCAGGAATCTTGGTAGAAAGGTTTTACAGTATTCTAGAAAACACTCAGCTCATCGTAAGTGCACTTTATTTTTACTTGGCTGAAAAGGTTTCAGCCAAGAAAAGAGACTATATGTAATGCTTTAGTGGTTTTCTTCTCTTCCAACAAGCTTTGAAGTTGAGGAAGGGACGGTGAGTAGCAATTATACGTGGGTTGGGTCAGTCTGCCTTTCTAGCCTTAGAGATAAGATAAAGTAAAACCCACGACGATCTTTCCACTTGAAGCATGAGTAATGATGTCAATATCAGTCCTTCGATTGACTAGGGTGAACAAAAACCAATGCAAAAAATAATGAATGCAGATAGTTCTGCATTTTCCAATCCTATAAATTGCACGGGAGCGAAGCCTTTGCTAGAACAGATATTTTCTTTAATTGTCTCTTTTTCATCATATCAACTGATTAATCCTCCTCCTTCCCTGAGGACAAGGGCACTCCCAGTCCATGGATTTGAAGATTTTCCCTAGTTTTAGCCTACTAGGAACCAGTAAGTACAAGAATATGAATACAGTGAATGTGAAATGGCCAAGCAGTTTGATTTCCTTGCTCACTGTCATTCAGGCACACAGAGAACTCAAAGTTAGAATCAAGGGGTCAGTAACAAGAGTGTTCAGTAAGCTCTCAGAATTTAAGGTGAGCTCCATATACTCTCTAAGATTTGCTTCTCTTATGTGTAAACTGATGTTAATAATATATTGGCCCTAAGGTAGTTGAGAGGATATTATCATAAAGCAGGTACTTCAGTCCAGCAAAGGAAACACCTGTATTTAAGACAGAACTTGTAATAAACTATAATGGAAAAGAATCAGAAAAGAAAAGAATATATATATATATATATATATATATATATAAAATATATATATATATATAAATACATATATATATTAAAAAAATATATATATATAAATATATATATATATACATATATATATATGTATATATATATATATATATAACTGAATCAGTTTGCTGTACACCTGAAACTAACCCAATATTGTAATTGTATATAGTTTAACCACTGCAAAGTTGTTTAGGCCTTGGAAGAGGTACAATGATATCTTTTTTTTACTTAAGATATAATTGACACATAACATAATTGTTTCAGGTGTACAGCATAATGATTCGATATATGTACATACTGTGAAATGCTCATCACAATAAGTCTAATTCATATCCATCAACATACCTAGTTACAATTTTTTTTCTTGTGACAAGAACCTTTAAGAACCTTTTTAAAGACACAGAGGAGAACCTCAAACTCAAAGAAGAGATAACCTTTACTTAAAAGTTGATGAAGCTTAAATACACCATTTTAAACTGCAAGTTGTAAAGATATTTTGGAACATTTTGATAAAACAGATGAGAAACTAAAAAAAAAAAAAAAAAAAAAGACAACTGTCTCTGGGGGTTGGTTACGGGCCATGATGATAGCGATCAAAGAGTTGGGGAAAGGAGCTCAGAATCAGTAGGAAGAGAAGCTCTAGTAGAGGGGCTGAGGGGCTGCCCCAGGACCTAAGCATCTGAGCCCTTCCTCCCCCGCCATCTCCCTTTCGTGCTCCTACCAAGGCTTAAAGAAACTAAAGACACAACTGTTCCTCACCTTCCCCCCTCTTTTTTTTCAGATAGAAAATTGTTGAGTTCTAAAAGCATATGCATTGATTGGTGTTTTTCTTCAGTTTATACTTTTATGCAAATTTTAAAAGGGGAGGAAGGAACTGCCAAGGAACTTGTCTTTAAAAGGGTCGCCAAGATGGCATTGTGTTCTGTTTCTCTGGTTTTCAAAGTAAATTCTTTGTCCTCTACTTTCATTTCCCATAAATGTCTTGGCTTTGCATTAGCATGTATGTGGCAGTAAGAGCCCATTACCCCGTGACAACAGTCTATTACGATGACAGTATTTCACTTGGAAACACTGATTGGTTCTGAAATATAGGCTATATACCTGGTCATTTCTAGTAACTGCATTAAAATAGTAATTATTACCCTTGTTAGCTTTTGTCTTTCAGTGACAAGTTCCTTAAGTATTATTCTGAGTAATGCCTTGGGTGAACAAAAACCAATGCAAAAAATAATGAATGCAGATAGTTCTGCATTTTCCAATCCTATAAGTTGCATGGGAGTGAAACCTTTGCTAGAATAGATATTTTCTTTAATTGTCTCTTTTTAATCATATCATGATGTCTGCTCTTATTTCACTGGATAAAAATGCATAAGTGGAAATTGTCACCCTTGTTATGAAACTTTTTTTACTTGGGACACACGGACACACATACACAGACCTCATCGACCACTTTCTTTGGAACTAAGAAGGTGACTGTATTTGAGACAGTTTCCCTGGTGTAATTATTAATAAACCCTCTTTCATTCCCTAAATATTTCCAGTACGACAAGGTTATATGATCATTCTATTAAAAAAAAAAACAAACCATACTTTTAAACAAGAAGCACATTTATTTTTAATCATGTAACTTTTCTTTCCAGAACCACATTAGCTTCAAAGGCTCAGAGGCTTACTGACTCTGTCCATTAAATCGAAACTTAGTGTATTGTTTAGGCTTTAGTCAACTATGTACCGCACAACCAAACAACAAGTATTGATATTATTTCAAATTGATATGTACCCAAAGAAAAGTTACTTTTTATTTTCTCCATAATCTTGTTCACACCTCCAGCCCGCTTACTTGCTCATCCGGATACCATTAGATGTTACAGGTAGAGAGCTTATTAATCTCTTTGGTCCAAGGGTATATATCTATAGGCATCAGTTGTATTTTTCCATTTTCTTCTGTGTGTGGGTGTGCGTGCACAGCTTGATTCGTGCTATTATTTTTGCTTGGAATGCACTGTCCTCTTTCTTGGCAAGATTGTATTTCAGAAGTTCAACTCAAATGCAATCTCTTCTTTTTACTCTCTCAAGCCTCATTTACGTTTAACCTCTGCTAGTTCCTCTTTTCCCCCTTGCTTCATCACACACACACACACACACACACACACACACACACACACATACACACACATCACCACCACCACCACTCTGGGCAGATTTCTCACTCACTTCTCTTCTGTAGTATTCATATTCCATTGGATTAATTCTCATCATACAGAATTATTTGTTAATGCATCAATATACTTGTTCTTTTTTAAAATTTTATTGAAGTGTAATTGATATACAAAATTGTGTTACTTTCTGCTGTACAGCAAAGTGATTCAGTTATACATACATATATATATATATATTCTTTTTCATATTCTTTTCCATTCTGGGTTATCACGGGATATTGAATACAGTTCCCTGTGCTATACTGTAGGATCTTGTTGTTTATCCATCCTATATGTAATAGTTTGCATCTGCTAATCCCAAACTCCCAGTACTTCCCTCCCGCGCCCTCCTCCCCCTTGGCAACCACAGGTCTGCTCTCTACATCTGGGAGTCTGTTTCTGTTTCGTAGATAAGTTCATTTCTGTTGTATTTTAGATTCCATATAGAAGTGGTATCATGTGGTATTTGTTACTTGTCATTATGACAATGTTATTAATCTCTAGAGGCTAGCACCTAGTGTGTAATGTACGGGGGGAAGTCAGTAAGTATTCGAATGGACAGATGCACTACTGTCACTGTGTTTTACTGGGTTCAGACACTATTAAGACTTGCTCTTCCTCCATGAGGTCTAAGACTTAGCCAGCATTTACTGTGGGTCAGGTGCTTGGCCAACCACATTAAGTGTGTTATACCATTTAATCCTTCGTTTTCCCAACCACCATATTTTACTGGCAAGGAAGCAAAATAAGGTCAAGATCACTAGGTCACACATTCACTAAGGAAAGGCTGAGTCAGTCCCTAACCACTGCCCCCACTTCCTTGTCCATAGATGGGAAGTTATCTAAGATAAATGATCCCCTAAGATAACCAGTTCCACAACCCATGGTTATGAAATATGTCAAAAACCTTTAGTAAAAAGAAAATCATTTTTTGAAAAAAAATTTTGATGGATTTAGATTTTAAGAAGACAGAATCAAAAATACAGAGAGGAGATGGATAAATTCATCGTGTAGCAGATAAGTAAGAAAACTTGATAAAATAATTTGAATTTTTCACAATGTCACTCTTGTAGAGAAGTGTCATTGTAAATACAACATTTAAAAAATCATTGAAAAGTAAGTCATTGAAAAAACTAAAATGTAGAGAAAGGAATTAAGATTTACCTATATTTCATTACAAAACTTTCACCATTTTAAATCATAAGCATGAGAGTTAGATGATTAGGGAATTTAAACTTTTGGATTAAACCTAATAAAGACCTAGGGTTAAGCAAATCCTACATAGCCCAGAAATTATTACAATTGCCGTATAAAGTATAAAATACTTCGATTTGACACCAGCACATCATGCTCTATCAAGACATCACTTAAAATAATTTTAGTGGACAGAGCGGCAAAAATGCATTTTACAGACACAGTGATGAAATAGGAACTGGATATGGTAAAATAAAATTAATTACTCTATTCCCCAAATGGTTGCTAGACAGGATCATCAGAGACAAAGTCAGAATAAATTGATTATCAACCCCAAATGTTAGTCACAGAAGGGACACAGTGTGTTTTTCAAATTAACCTAAAATTTAGTGGAAGACATGATGAACTGAATGAAAAAGAAAATTATGGAAGGAACAAAATATGTATGGTTTCATCAAACTGAAGAATGTGTTCTGGAAAGATTTGATTGACACATCCAGAGGTTAAAAACAATATCATTTATACAAATAATAAATTATTTTGATGAAAGCATAGATGTGGGGAATTGTATATAAATGATTAAATTTTAAATGAAAATTATGGGCAAAGTCTCTCAAGCGTCTTTATATTTTCATCTTTGTATATTGCCCAAAATAAATTTGATCTTAAGCCTTCTCATGCCTTTTTTTTCTACAAATAGTTTTTTGAACCAGAAGCAGGTTAATTGCCGGGTAATCCACAGCCCAAGCAAATATGAAACATCTTGATTTGGTTACCGTCCCACTTATGTGGACTGTTAACCATTTTAAAAATCCTCCTGAATTCATATAGAATATGAATTAAAAAATAAGCTATCAGAGGAAATTGAGGATGAATAACACAATGAACACACTTGTCCCTTTGTTAAAAATAAACCTAGGATTATGACTATTTACAGTGTTAAGATTTCAGTGGCATTTGGCTCGTAAAATAGCAAGAATCAAACTCCGGTCCTCTGTTTAGCAAATGATACGATGAAAACTTAAGTCATAAACCACCATGCATCTAACTCAACTTTATTTTACTTTCCTGGAATATATTGACACATAGTTAAATTCAATGGATTGCAACATTCAATTTGGGAAAAAAAGCAGATGGAAATATCTGAAAGATGCAATTTTTTTTCTTTTCTTTTTTGCCCAGAAGAAAAAGAGAGAAAGGGCAACAGGAAGAGAAAGACTCATTTTATATAAATACTTATGACCTCAGTCGTCATTGTGTTATGTAATGCTTTTTATTTCACACCATATTTTTTGAGACACTTTATTCAGTTTGATTCTTTTAGAATGCCCGAAATAGGCAAGCCAATGTAATTACCTGCACCTGGCAATTGAAGATGTCTGCGCTCCTAGCTCTACACAGGTAGCGTGTGCAGATAGTGGGAGCAGAACTCAGGTTTCATGACTCTGAGTTTGCTGCTCTTGATCGAGTTACACGCTTCATTCAGTTCGCCCACCTCGTTGCTAAAGGGTGGTAGCATCTGATACTAAGATTAGGAGGGATAATATCACTTACTATACGAGGACATCCCATTGCTTGGCATCTAAGCATAACTGATATGTCTCCTTCTTTGAAGAAATTGGTTTCACCATTTCCTCGTTTCCATAAGGGTAAGTGAACTTACCTACTTTTCTGAATAACAAGGGCTTCAGGAGACGCTGTAGGAATAATCCGGATTCCCAGGGAATTTCAATGATGCTTTATTTGCATATTGCACCTAGAATGTGCACGAAATGTGAGCAAAGTTGATTTTCTATAATATATTATTACATAGTTTGAGATTTTTAAATTGCCGTGGAAACCCTGAAAAGCAGTACCTAAGTGCTTTATGGGTGAGGTATGTACTTCTGTGGAGCTATTTTATTTTTGAGACCAAGTTTGTATAATTAATGGATTCGTCAACTGATGGGGTTACATTAGTACATGTTACTAAGCTATTCTTCAGCAGTAATTCTAAATGGAAACCCCAAAATAATCCCTTATGCTTATAAAAATGTTTTTGCATCCCTGACATAAGTTGAATGTCACAGTGACCTGGTTACAGATGAGAAAAGAGGAGGTGTAACTGAGAGAAAGGTCCAGTGTCTTGTGGGATGTAACCCGGACCTTAAGTATCACGCCAGTATCTTTGTACACGTACAGCAGGACTCTCTCCCTGCACCCTTCTCCTCGTGGTGTGGAGGAATCAGAGGCAGGTGATCTAAGAGAGATCACACTGAGTTTGTGCAGATTGACTATTTTACTGTGTTTCAGCATTAGGAAAATAAACCTTGAGGAAAGACAGGATGGCCATGAAGGTATATACACCTGGGAGTTAAGGAACCATCTCGAATCACTTACATATAAAAATAATAATAATTACCCTTCATTTGTACTCACTATGCACATGGTACTTATTATCATCATTTTGCAGAATAGCAAACTGAGTCTGAGGTCATGTAAAAAAGTAGAACAACGGAATACCTGTCTGCATATCTGATCACAAATCTCTACACTCCTTCATTCATAAGGTCTACAGCCTCAGTAAGGAAATGATAGAGACGCTGGAATGACTAGAAAGCATGGTCCTGAATTATTTTGAATTCTCAACTCAATATAATAATTTCAGAGAACTTCTGCCATATTCATTTCATTTTTATACCTTTCTTTGTTCAGTTTTTTTTTTTTCTAACTTCTCATTATCGGGTCAGGCTGAAAGGATGACGACTGTTTCTCATGGCTCTCTGGTGGGCTTTAGTTATCATTGACGGGAAAACCATGCAAAAATAGTGATAGTTTAATCTTGTCCACGTGTATATTCTGATCGCTAAACAAGCTCTGTTAGAACGTGCTTATGTAGCAATGTGTGTGCATATTGTCTATTTTCTTTTCATAATGCGTCTCCATCCTCAAGCTTCTGTGCCGCTCTGACTGTGCCCTAGCCCTCCGTCATGGTGGTCTGTACTGTGTCTCTTCTCTGTGTAAGCTGACCACTGCTGCTTCAACAAGGACTATCAGCCCCCCTCCAGATCAGGAGAGGACGCTGTCTGCATGCATTTAATGGGGGGCTGTGCACTCACAGGGAAATGGGAGGAGATTCCCCATCTGGGTCTTGGCTCAGACAGTCATCTCTGACGTTCTTCATTGGGCCAAAGGCATGAGGTGGGTGGGCATAGTGCTTTTCTTCCAAGAAGGGAAACTCCTATAATTGGAAACCTAGATGTTGGTTAATAGAGCAATTCTATAAGCCTCCTAATTACAATAAGACCAATGTGTCGATCAATGAAAAATACTTCAAAATTACGTATTTTAACATAGCCAGTTCTCCGTACGTGGAGAAATCCACAAGACGGAGTCCACTCTTCTTTCAAAGGCCTTGCCTTTTCCTGTTGGCTCTTCTACTTGGAGCTTCCGGAGCTACTTCTGTTTCAAACACGCTAACCCTTAGCATGTGACCCTGTTTTGTGACAAAGCAGCCAATTCACTCCACACAAGCATTTTCAATTCAATAATTTTTTTTGACACAATTCCAAAGACACATTTCCATAGAATGTACCTATCTGGCACATTGTATAAAAAGACTAAAGGGACAGGGCAGAGGTCAGATAATGTTTGCTGACTGAATGCTTGGTATTCCAATCTTAAGAGGAGAAACTTTGAGGACACGTACCAGGATACAGACGTTCTTCTTATGCTATAGATGTAAAAAGTTACAGTCTAACAGAAAGGAAAACAAAGACCCAAGTAACGTAGGACAATATATACCATATATTTATGATACGTTGACCATAAATTTGGTAACAGTCTTTCTAGAAGTTAATCAGGAAATTTTCTTTGCTCTATAAACCTTGCAAAATAATTAGATAAAATGAAACCAGTTCAGGAGACCGATTTCCATACCAAATAAAAGGACACACATTCTTCATTTGGGCGTGAGCTACGTAGTCTGATGAGATTGTCATATAAGATAAAGGATTTTTAACTAGGGTTTAGCTTCTGTTCATTTTAAGATGTCAAATAAATATTAGTGTTACAATAATAGTTATTAATATTTCTTCCGTCAAAAAATAAACCCATCTTGCTTGGGAACCAGAAGGCAACGAGACAGCGGAATACGGTCCATACGCCTCGGACTCTGAAGTGTTACAACAGCAAGTCTCACCCCGCGAGAGCAGGCGGTTGTTACCTTGTGCTGTTCTAGCCGTTTGTATCTCCTAAGCCGTTTATTTCTTGCACGGAAAGCCACTGAAGGTAAATACTATCATTTTTCCCATTTACAAAGGCAGAGACTGAGCCCTGCTCATTAGCTAAATCACAGGTTTTGGAATCAGAAACCTAGTTCCAAATCTTGTTCTCACCACTTACCAAACTGACCATTCTTTTTTTTTTTTTTTTTTTAAATATGTGACTCTGTTCCGTGTTGCAATTCAGTTCACGTGTAGCGATTTTTTTTTTAAGCGTGTATTTTCTTTTTAAATTTTATTTATTTATTTATTTTTGGCTGGCTGTGTTGGGTCTTCGTTTCTGTGCGAGGGCTTTCTCTAGTTGCAGCGAGTGGGGGCCACTCTTCATCGCGGTGCACGGGCCTCTCACTATCGCGGCCTCTTTTGTTGCGGAGCACAGGCTCCAGACGCGCTGGCTCAGTAGCTGTGGCTCACGGGCCCAGTCGCTCCGCAGCACGTGGGATCTTCCCAGACCAGGGCTCGAACCCGTGTCCCCTGCATTGGCAGGCAGATTCTCAACCACTGCGCCACCAGGGAAGCCCCAAACTGAACATTTCTTTAGTAAACATCAGACTCTTTAGATTCTTACCTGCAAAGAGGGAGACAAACCACACTGCACACATCCTATGGTGAGGCTCAAATGAGATGAACGTATTTCCGTTTTGTAGACTATAAAGCGATATGTAGACATTATTATTAGACTATGAGTTATGTTTGCACTGGTGGCTCCCCTCTGTATAAGGATCGTTTTCTATAAACATTTATGTACCGATGTTTGTATCTTTGCCCCTTTTCTAACGATATTACTTCCTTTTACTCGTGTTTTGCCCCAAGCATGTTTCATGTGCCCTGATACGTGATTTATTCAAAGAAATATTTATCCATATATGTTTTATTTATATAGAAATTGATATGTAAATATTAATAACATTATATATAGAAATGTACATGATATATGCATGTAATATGAATATATTTCCATTTATTATTTATATTTATATGTACAAATAATAAAATGTTATATATAAATATGTATCCATGCATATATCCACTTATATTTCCATTTATATACACATATGTGTGGGTTTATGTGTGTATATATGGAGAGCATGACCAATGGAAGTAAAAATACAGATGAAAACATTAATACTCACCATTGTTGCTAAGATTGAATCTAATTTTGGATTCACTTAGCTTTTTGGTAATCAGGATATAAAGAAACCCCTGCTATTATATGGTTTGCTTTATTTAATAAATGAACTGTTAAAGAAAAAAAATGTGTGTAGTATTTATCTTAATGACATTAAATGATGGAACAGGCAATGTCCAAAACTATATTTCTGTAGTTTAGCTGTGGTAAATTTCATAAAGCCATTAGCTAGACTTGTTTCTAGAATAAATAATGGGCTTATATGAGAAAATTGTTAGGAAGTTAGAATGATTTTTCTATCACTATACATTTTAAAACATTTGTTCAAGAGAATTTATGGTGATATGAAATATTACGAACTTGTAAATCTCATCTGTCACATAAATTATACAATTTTGTGAATAGGCTCCAAGACTTTTAGTTGCACCATTATATGTGTTCAGTTCAATGTTACCTCCTAATTGATTACAGCACATTATGACTCAAATATAGAAAATGCTGGTCACTAAGATGTTGACTGAATATTATTATGAATGAGGCATAATATCTGGATGTGAAATTTAGCTCTTTAGCACTATCATAATGGTAGAGCTGACAGGCTAAAATATAGCGTTAGAGCAGATACTATTTGTGGCTGATTGTTCTAATTTTCTTTGCCAACACTGTAGCAAATCATTAACTATTTTCAATTTTCACCAAATGATTCCATAGTCAAAAGCTTCTTGCATTACCATATTACTCCTGATGATTTATTTCTAATCATATTGCAAGTACATGTTTAGGGTGATAGCTGAATTATATTAATTTAGCTACAAACAAAATGATGTCATTTAAAATATTGATTGCGGGCTTCCCTGGTGGTGCAGTGCTTAAGAATCCACCTGCCAATGCAGGGGACACGGGTTCGAGCCCTGGTCCGGGAAGATCCCACATGCCGTGGAGCAACTAAGCCCATGCGCCACAACTACTGAGCCTGTGCTCTAGAGCCCGCGAGCCCACAAACTACTGAGCCTGCACTCTAGAGCCCGTGAGCCATAACTACTGAGCCTGTGTGCACAGCTATTGAAGCCTGCGTGCCTAGAGCCCGAGCTCCACAAGAGAAGCCACTGCAATGAGAAGCCCGTGCACCACAACGAAGAGTAGCCCCGCTCGCAGCAACTAGAGAAGCCCTCACACAGCAAGAAAGACCCAATGCAGCCAAAAATAAACAAATAAAATAAATAAACTTATTTTAAAAAATATTGATTGCAATGGCATTCTCTTTTCATAAATCTGCCTTTTAATTCCACTGATTTTTTTTTTTTTTTTTTTTTTTTTTTACTTTTTATTTTTTTTGGCTGTGTTGGGTCTTCGTTTCTATGCGAGGGCTTTCTCTAGTTGCGGCGAGCGGGGGCCACTCTTCATCGCGGTGCGCGGGCCTTTCACTGTCGCGGCCTCTCTTGTTGCGGAGCACAAGCTCCAGACGCACAGGCTCAGTAGTTGTGGCTCACGGGCCTAGTTGCTCCGAGGCATGTGGGATCTTCCCAGACCAGGGCTCGAACCTGTGTCCCCTGCATTGGCAGGCAGATTCTCAACCACTGCGCCACCAGGGAAGTCCTCCACTGATTTTAAGTATGTGATTAAATTGTTTGGTTTGATTCAGAAATTATATTGGGATTGTATGAGAAAGAAGGTGGAAAATTATAATTTTAAGTTGGAAAGTGCATGGTGCCCACTGTGATAAAGCAGTGGTTTGGGGCATATTGCAGATGAGTAGAGTGATAACTGGACAATTTGGGTGCGCTCGATGGGTCACCTCGCTGGAGAGGATGGATTGGGATCCTGCCCTCTGTGAAAAACACATGCTCCGTGGTGGGGCGGTAGATGTGAATTTCAGTTTCCAAGCAGACCTCATCTTTCATTTTGTTATAAATTTTCTTTATATAGGAAAAATGGGAGTTTAAAGAAAATAACAAAGTCTTTAATACCTATGAAAACGCTGGCATATATCTGTGGGAAAAGAATCATCCCATTTTATCACTAAACACAACCCTAGTTTAAAATCCTGTTCATATATAGATGTAATACATATATATGGTGTATTTATGTATATATATTATGTATATATTATAATATAGATTATATATTATATGTTCATACATACATATGTAATATGTATAAATATGTGTTTATGTGTGTATTAATATATATTTATATGCTTATGTACAAATGTATGCATATATATATATACATGAATATATACATACAAAGATGAATCCTCATTAAAAATAAGGAGAATGCTATTGTAATGAATATTTTAAATTTTATATATATGTATATATGTGTGGAAAGGGTATGCAATATATAAAGTATATAAACAAGACATAGACCTGTATATCTGCTCATAAGTCCTAATGTGGATTTCCCGTCTGAGAGCCTCTTTCCTGTGTTGTGCTGTGGTTTTCCTTTTCTGTTAACTGGCGATTGTCTTTTACATGAAGGAAGGTACATTTGTGGGGACAGATGGGGGAGGTCACTCTGCTGGGAGCTGCAGGAGTTGGACATTATTTCTGAGACCTTCTATGCAGCCCCTTCCCCGTGGGGCATCAGTTGCTCAGGCCATCAACTCTAACTCCACGATTCTCCCACCTCCTGCTCGTCCATCCCACCTTCAGCCCTCCTTGAGTGCCACCATGGCCCCTCCTGGACTGTGCCCTATAACTAATCCCTGGCAGGGGTTTCCACTTTGCCTCCTGATGAACCTGCGCCGGAAGAACCTTAGGCTCATACAGGCAGGGGACGCGTGTGCACCCGTTTGCCTCACACTGTGCGGGGCGGTCAGGAGGTTCCTGATGCACGTTTGTGCTGGATGATGAGAAAGAATGAAACCTTGACTGAGTCTGACTCACTTGAGCAAAACCAGGCAAAGCCTCAGGCAAACTTGAAGCTCTGTGATCCTGCCTTCAGCGTACTCCTTCTAAATCCTGCCCCAGCTGTTTCCACGTCTGCAGCCTGGGGGTGAGTGGCTGAGTACCCTTTGCCCTCTAGCTACATGTTTGTTTGTTTTTTTAATTGAAGTATAGTTGATTTACAATGTTGTGTTAATTGCAGGCATGCAGCAAAGTGTTTCATATATATATATATATATATATATATATATATATATATATATACACACATATTCAGATGTATATATATATATATATACACACACACATATTCAGATGTATATATATATATATATACACACACACATATATATATATATATACACACATACCTATTCTTCTTCAGATTCTTTTCCCTTATAGGTTATTACAATCTATCGAGTAGAGTTCCCTGTGCTATACACAGGGTCCTTGTTGGTTATCTACTTTATACACAACAGTGTGTATATGTTAATCCCGAACTCCTAATTTATCCCTTGCCACCCCCTTCCCCCCTTGGTAACCATAAGTGTTTCTTCTATGTCTGTGGGTATATAAGTTCATTTCTATCATTCATTTTTTTTTTTAGAGTCTACGTATAAGCGATATTGTATGATATGTCTTTCTCTGTTAGCTTCATGTTTTTGTCATTTTTTTTCCTTGAGAGTCCTTCTCACTTTTCCATATGCAAATTATCACCTTTCAAGGCCTGATTCAGACACCACTTCCTAGATGCTCTAGAGGAAGTCTTTCCTGATCAACACAAAGCAGTCTCTTTTTCTCCAAACAACCATGGCCCTTCTTGAGAGGCAATGTTTTTTGGCATGATTACTTCAAAATTGTTTTAAGTAAAAACTGCTAATATCCAGAATATGTGTCCTCATCGTAAAAACTCCTTAAAGGAAAGGTTTCAACCTGATGTGTCTTCCTTGTACCTCGTATAACCCTGGTGAGAATGAAGACGTGGAACATTTCTCTAAATTTCGTAAAGAGGACCACCAGATGTAAATCACATTGAGGCTGGTGACTTAATTATTTAGATAACATTAACCACGCCTCCTTCTCTTTCATCTCAAGTGGTATTATAATGCCAGAATGAGTAGAGTTGGCCGTACCATTCTACAACATCACTTAATTCCTTTTCTGTTCCCAGAACCTTCACAAATTGTATTGATGCCAACACGCCATGTTTCCTTCTTAATATATGGCTATAAACTAGCCCTGCAAAGACATGTGTCCACAGGCTGGCTCAGACCTCAGCTGGACAGCAGTATCAGGAGGCTGAGAGGGACGGGATACAACTGCAAACTGACTGATTTGCAGCCAATTAAAATGGATTGTTAATTTAGTTCAGATGATGAAACAACAAGGCTTTGCTCTAACATGTTCAATTCTATTGATCTGCAGACGTTCATTATGGTACCCTGCAGATCTCAGTGATATTGACATGGGTGCCATTGATCGAGTCACACCTCTCACATCAAAATTCAGGTTGCCCGGTGGAATACTGCGTAATTTCCTGCCTGGTCAAGTCATGATTTAGAAGGACTTTTAAACTCTGTCTATATAAGTAATACATTTTAAAACTGAAAAATGATTATCTCAGGCAATGAACAGACATGATCATCAAATTATTAACTTATTTAATAAAACATATGGTTGTATGGACTAAATTATATTTGTATCAGTTAAATATGAGTTAAATTTATCCACCTAACTGTAAGAGTTCCCCATACTATAATTTGGGGGGATCTTATTTCAATAAGCTAAGTTAATAAAGAGGGATTTTGATATTCTAGAACGTTTCCTTGTCAGTGGTTCCTGTGCTGGAGCAAAATGCTGAAGGTATAGGTCGCAGGAAGCAGCTGCATGAGCTGGGGTTCTCTGCTGTGCTCACCCATGTCCCAAATCTCCGAATAGTGTCCGAACATAGTAGGCACTTCATGAGGATTTGTTAAAATCATGCTTCATTATTTGCATATATAAACATTCTATAAAACCAACTATTTTGAAGATAGACTAAATCTAATTTTCCTGCAATTTCCAGGAAATTCATTACGCATTCCAGGAAATAGGCTGAAGTTGTGAGGCTCATGCCAGAAAGTTTTGCTTGAAATTATTTTCTAAAAGTGATTGGTTCTGAAACTTACATTGCTTTCCCACTGAAGTGTAACGATGAAGCTCAGAAATGATTTTATGCAATTATATAATCATTATTGATTATTGAGTCAATAATACATGATTACAAACAGTTAAGAAATGTAGAGAGAGTGGATCAACCTTCCTGTGAAAACCTTCTTCAGCATACACTGTACTTGGATCACGTAAAAGTGGCAGAAAGCCTGAGAAGACTGCTGTATAGTCTAGAATTGTTCTGATGTATCTGATGAAATCCAGTGACAACCCCAGACATTTTCAAGCAACAGTATGATTACTCCAAATGCGTTTTCTCAGAGGCTGCATGTCAGGGGTTTATCTGGGCTGTTTTTATCTTGAATTACTGAGGATTCTTGAATCTCTTAACAGTGTGTCCTCCTCTTCTGAAATGGGTGAAATGAAGTTATAGCTTTGGAGACCCTTTTAGAGGCTCGGCAAAGATGCTCTCCAGAGATTTGAACTTTGATGAACACGTTTCTCTAGGGTTTCTAGGAAGAGCTAACACATTCACTGGTGTTTGGTCATTATCATTAGAATAAGAAGCAAATCAGAAAGCTTCTGATACTTATTTTTAGAAACTCCCTTGCTATATGCAGGAAGAATACAGAGGATGAGGCTTATATAGGCTATAAATTAAACTTTTGTCTTAAGATAGGGTTGGTGGCAGTTTTATGTTCTTCTAAATTTTTTTTTCACAATCTTAGCAATTTTTTTTTTTTTTTTTTTTTCTGTAGCAGAGGCTCTGGGTGGGAGTAATTTGTGTATTTACTTTTTAACAGGAAGATGTCTCCTAGCATTTCACGTTTGATTTTTTTTTCTAAGTACATCTTCTTCTTGAATACATATATTACTAAGACCAAAACATGCCGTATTTCTTCAGTCTATGAATTAATCAATGAAGCTTATGTCAGTGATTTAGAGAAAGCTTACCATATTTTTGGAAATAGTGTTTCTCAACTATGTAAATCATGCATAAATATAACATCTGCTGGAGGGATCTTAAAAACAGGGTGAAATCGTGTTGTTCCTTTTGGAGTCCAATGTTGATATGAGTTTTGGCAGATAAATAAGGACAAGGCTATTTTTTCTGAAGAGTTGTTCATTCTTAGAATTCTGTCAAGCAATGCGTGGTTTAATGTGTTATATTCTTTTTTTTTTTGATCATTCTTTTTTTTTAAATAAATTTATTTATTTTTGGCTGTGTTGGGTCTTCGTTGCTGCACGCAGGCTTTCTCTAGTTGCGGCGAGCGAGGGCTACTCTTTGTTGCAGTGCACGGGCTTCTCATTGCGGTGGCTTCTCTTGTTGCTGAGTGCGGACTCTAGGCACGCAGGCTTCAGTAGTTGTGGCACGTGGGCTCAGTAGTTGTGGCTCATGGGCTCTAGAGCGCAGGCTCAGTAGTTGTGGCGCTCGGGCTTAGTTGCTCCACAACATGTGGGATCTTCCAGGACCAGGGCTCGAACCATGTCCCCTGCATTGGCAGGCAGATTCTTAACCACTGCACGACCAGGGAAGCCCCAGTGTGTTATATTCTGACGTAAGCAATATCACCTGCTTCTCAGAGGTGTAATAAAGCATACTAATGACATATCAATGGTAATACTGCCTTATAAAAAGTGGGATATTAGAAATGTGTTTTCCTCTCTAAGAGCATCTACAAAAATACACGAAAACACACAGTCTGAGTCTTCCCCAGCTACTTTAGAAAGAAAGTCAATTGCTTTAAGTGGCATTTTTCCTCTGTGGTATTCATTTTATAGCTTAGTCCTTTAGCAGACTAAAGTGTGCAGAGTAGATGAGGGATTTTTTTTTTTTTTTGTAGTGATCTATGGAAAGGCTCCAGGTAGATGTAGGTTAGATCAAAAGGGACTCCAAGCATCTATCTTTGGTGGGAAGCAGCCATGATCCCGAACAGGATGAAGAACCTCCCCGGACATGTACAGCCCTTCATCTGCACAACACAGACTCTGACTGTGGTCCTGTCTCACTTAGAGATTAGAAAGAGACGGGGCGGCTGTGCTTACCTCCTTCGCACACATGGAGTGCCCAGGAAGCGCCGTCGAAGGAATTGATTGGTTGCTTTCTCATCAGTGACAATTCCTCTTGAGCTGTGTAGGAAATTTTGGTGATGCCAAAGTCATATAAAAGACAGGACGTATAAAACGATGTCATTTCTTGGTCTCTTCTGTAATAGCAAGAAGATTTTTGGTTCTTTCTTTATGTTATTTATTTATGTTTTTAACCCTCAGCTTATATTTGCATGACTTATTCTAAAGCCCTCTCAGAAAATTCTATCAAGAGGAACAGGTTGTTAAGGAGTAGTCCTTTTATTCAAAGATGGATGGTGGTGATTTCACTGTTTCTTACAGACAAACATATTACCTTTTCCTATTGCTGTGCAGAACTTCTTATTTTAAACCATATTCGTAAAATCAAATCATGTATTGGAAAGAGACTAGAAGATTTAAAGGAAGCAAAAAAAATGAATGAGTACAGATCTTTTCTGATTTTAATAACTTCGTGAGCCCATAGAAATTCTTTCCACATTAAAACAAAACAAAAAAAAACAAGCTCTGATTGTCACAGCCCCTCCCATTTTCAAGTAAATACTGGATACTATGTACTACAAGATATTTCAATTCACACTAAAGGGTGAAAATCACATTTCTTCCTTTTTCCCAAGTCAATACTCACCAATATCCCTTGCTCCTATGGCATCAGTATATGGTCATCATGCCTCTAAGTTGCATTAGATTGCATCTTCTGAGCTTTTGTTCCTCTAGAACAAAAATCGTCGAATAATAATATTATATGATTCAACTTAATATGCTATTTTAAAAAAAATCCTATTTCAAGTGGTTAAAAAACAGTGGGTCAGTATTCAAGATATCTTGACAGAAGGAACTTCTGTGATCAGAGGCAATATTCCCAATTGATACTAGGTTTTGCATTTCTTATTTGAACACATTAATTTGAAATTCAATGAAATTGATTGTCTACAGTTCTCTTATTCAGCCTCATGCTTCACAACTTTCCAGACGTGAGAAAGGAAGAAATTAATGAGACAGTGATTGTCACTGTCACCAGAGTCTTGTATTTCTCACTTTATCTCTTATGCTTCGTAATAATGATGCTTTTCATATATATAGCACTTTCTCTGAAATGCACGGATCACTTTCCTGATAGAATCTGATTAATCCTTTAATTTTGGTGCACATTACACTGGGTGGAATAGTACTGAAAATGAAAATCTTAGAACAAATATCTTGCTTTGAATATCATACCTCTTTTATCCCACTCTTTAATCTCATTTTGCAGGAAAGGTAGCAGTTTAATTTTATGTGGTGCAGACTAAAGGGTCTTAAAATTTTCCTGTAAATCATTTAATCTCCATGAACTAATTTATAAAGCTTTCATCTTCCTTTTTTTAAAAATTTTTAAATTTTTATTTTATATTTTTTAACATCTTTATTGGAGTATAATTGCTTTACAATGGTGTGTTTGTTTCTGCTGTATAACAAAGTGAATCAGCTGTACATATACATACATCCCCATATCTCCTCCCTCTTGCGTCTCCCTCCCACCCTCCCTATTCAACCCCTCTAAGTGGTCACAAAGCACCGAGCTGATCTCCCTGTGCTATGCGGCCGCTAGTCAGTCATCTTCCTTTTTTATACAATTTATTATATTGATGATATGCAAAGCATTTTCTCAGTCCTCTTCAATTTCCTCAGAGTAAATACATTGTTACATATGAGTTATGAAAACTTCCAGTTGACTGATTTTCATTAGCTCTCTAGAACAGTATAAAGATGCTATTCAGTTATCTGTGAAATACAAAATTACATTATCTGTGTATTTTCCTCAAATCCTAATTGGAAAGAATATATATATATATATATATATATATATATATATATATATATTGCATGAAGTAAAGCAAAAAAAAAAAAGTCCCATTTAGTTTACCTATGTAGTGAATATGAAAATATAATCTAATTATTAAAGGTTAAATTATCAAAGGAAGAAAACAAAAACAGCGAAGTGTTCACTTTCAAAAGATTATTACATTGGGAAACATTTTCATTTGACTATGAGGAGTGCCATTCAAATTGTAAAAGCAAAATCATCTCCTATAAATAATGAATCAGAAAATTCAATATCAGTTCAGCACAGGGAATGCATGTGGGTTAATGTGACTCAATTCTTTGAAGTTCATATTACGATTTTTCAAAATTATGTAAAATGATAAGTTAACTAAAGTTTTGTGTTCGTAAAGACTACTGAAGTCGTTTCAAGATTAGCTAATAGGAGTCTGACATCTTTATATAATGCTGACCCTGGCCTATCCAAGGTTCTCAGCACTTTACACCCACTAATTCCCATGATGTTCCCAACAATGTTATGAGGGAGACACTGTTATTACCCCACGTACAGAAGAGGAAACTGTGGCAAAGTTTGGAAGGTACCTTGTGTAGGTTTACACACTTGGTAAGTCATAGAACTTGGATTTAATCTGGTCGATCAATATGGTAGCCACTCACCCCATGTGGCTCTTGAGCACTAGAAATGTAGCTAGTCCAAACTGAGATGTGCTGAAAGGTTAAGAGACACCTAGATTTCAAAATTTAGTATAAGAAAAAGGATGTGAAATATCTCATTAATAATGTTTATATTGATTACATATGGGAATGATAACAGTTTGGATATACTGGGGTAAATGTTATTCAAACCAATATTATCTCTTTCTTTTTATTATTATTTTTTAATGTGGCTGCTAGAAAATTCAAAACTGTGTATATGGCTGCATTTATCTCTGTTGAGGAGCGAGGACTTGCACTCTGGTGTGGCTTTAGAGACCCGACCCTTAAAACAAAGTGGCTCCTATCAGGAGTGGACTGAGTCTGCAATTCCAAAGCTCCAGTGGGATCGGCTGGGGCTCTCCTCTCCTGGTCCTTCCATGTTATTAGCTGCATCTTTGCTTTGGCAGGGCACGGTGCTTTTTGTCTTTTTACTGCTGTGGCTTCATATTGATTTATATTAAAACTATTTTATAACCCCCGTGACGCTGGACTACTAATCAGCACATGGCTAGGATTCTGTTTCATTTTTTAAAATTTGTGTGAGATTTGTTGTTGTTTTCATTTCTTCGATTTTTCACCCAAACCATTCTACATGGTCTTCATAGCTTACCTAGCCAACTGTCTTTTCTGGATTTGTAACTGGATTAAAGTAACTATATTTATATTTCAATTTTAGTGTAAAAAATAGAATCCTCTGGTTGAGTCCGAATATGAAACATATATGCTCTCGGCGCTTGCCTTTCACAACGTTACACGCTTCGGAATCAGGTTCGGTGCCTGATTTTGCCACTTGTAAGTGGTGTGAGCTCTGTCAACTCACGTACCCTAGGTCTCAGGTATCTCCTGGCAGAAGGGAAAATGACAGTGTCTGTGTCTTTAGATTTTAATGGACCTTTCATGGAATAATATAAGTGGGGTTCTCATCAGATATCTTGGCACATATATGCTCAAAATGGTAGCTATTATAATTTAGTCTTTATTTTCATTTTCCTATGTTGTATCATGTGTCAAAGGCATCTTTGAAGAGGGTATATTGATTGATGATTTATATCTTAAAAGTATCCCCATGTTTCCTAGTATCAATACTTGCAGCATTTGTGCAAGTCTTTCTTTTTTTTTTTTTTTTTTTTAATTGAAACAGCTGATCCTTGGGTCATTTGCATTCTTTCTTTATTTATTTATTTATTTTTGGCTGTGTTGGGTCTTCGTTTCTGTGCTAGGGCTTCCTCTAGTTGCGGCAAGCGGGGTCCACTCTTCATCGCGGTGCGCGGGCCTCTCACCACCGCGGCCTCTCCTGCTGCGGAGCACAGGCTCCAGACGCGCAGGCTCAGCAGTTGTGGCCCACGGGCCCAGCCGCTCCGTGGCATGCGGGATCCCCCCAGACCAGGGCTCGAACCCGTGTCCCCTGCATTGGCAGGGGGATTCTCAACCACTGCGCCACCAGGGAAGTCCTGTGCAAGTCTTTCTTGACTCAATTCTGTACCCAAACACTTTGTTATGGAAGATAGCAGCTCTGCATTTACCTGTCAGCACTTACCCTAGGAGAAAGTTTTTGCAGCATTGTTGGCTCAAAGGAGTTTGTTGGAAGATATTACTGCAACAAGAGAAATAAACTACCCCCAATTTTTGCAGTTTTACAACCTGCTCTTGGGGGAATGGAGACTACTGTCCTATCCCTAATTCAGCTGTTTATTGATTAAATATTTATATACTTAATATTCAAAGGAACACATTTCTATCGTTAAGAATTTGATCCCACAGCACAGAAAGGCAAGTATTTTCATGCTGCAAACAGATATTCTCAAATATATTTTAGGTTTGACTTAATAAGCATGTAGTATTTATTGAATATTTATTATCCAGTCACATTGAAAGCCTTCTGAAGATAATAAACATGATTTTAGATGATTAAGTTATCATTCAATCAACCATTAAGTAAACATCCACTGAAAGCATATAGGTCAGTGCATATCCTGGCCAGAAGACCTACATGGACCCTGGCCTCATGGAGCCAACAGTGTAAGGAAAAGTAAGGGCATCATATAAATTTTTCGATGAAAATGCACTACCAAGGATGGGTGCAGTGTGCAGTGCTGATTGATGAATCACACGTGCATCTACCCTAAGGGAGGTTGGGGGAATGCAAAGAATTCCATTAGAAACAGGACATTAAAATTGAATCCTGGGGGTGAGGACTCACTGAACAGGCAAAAAGCAGAGAGGATGATTTACAAATTAAGCAGCACATAGGAAGGCCTTACATTGGGAAGGGGGTTAAAGTATCTCTTTTGGATTTGGAAATCACTGCCAAAATAGCATCCACTCTTCTGTTTAAGAATGCTTTATTATACATGTGGTTTACTTACCTTCTAAAAAGACCAAAGCAAAACTAAATAATAATATAAAAAATCATTAAGATTTTGGCCTCAACTCCCAGGTGTAAATTTAAGGAAGTTGTCAGAGTGTGTCCATTACTGGTCAGTTTCTTCTTCCCCAATGGGCTGAACATAAAAGCACAAGATGAATTTTTTAAGTTAATTTTTTTAATGTTTTGATCAGTCATTTGCTGCTGTTATTTTCCTAGAATATATGAGTTTTTTTGTTTTTTGTTTTTTATTTTCTTAACCAACTTGTAGAGTTGTTAGTAGGGAATGAAAACACAGCTATGTGGTGACTAAAAGCAGAAACTTCAGCTCTACCTTTGCCAACCTCACATTAATTAACGAGTCTAAAAAGTCTAAAAGCCATGCCTGGGACAAAACAAATTACATACAGAAGGACATATTCATTTGTTTATGTGAGTAGGGTTTTGGAAGGATAATGTATTTGTATATTTACAAATATAATATTTACATGTAATACTTATTTGGATGCAACTATATTGTACGAAATATTCTTTAAGAAATATCCAGAAAAAATAATAATCATTTGGCTCTAAAGTTTAATAAATTAAAGTGATGATGCAGGATAGCAAGGAAAATATGATAATATTAAATGTAGCGTTTAATTAGAGATATATGAAAGTGCTAAAATAAGCTATGGATAAGTAATTCTTTATACATACAATATACTCAGGTTGCAGGTAGTATTTGGAGATTTAAATTAGACTCCCTATTGCTCAGAATGTTGGGTGTTTGATAGGAGATTTTTGAAGCAACTGTTCTATCCCATGGTTCTAAACCGAAAACTCCTGATATGGGTATATAATATTATTAACATTTGATTGACCTTTTTACTGTCCTTCCTCAAGAGTTTTTTTTTTTTCCTCTAATTTTTAAAAACTGCATTTTTACTTCAAAAGAATAATGTCTATGAATTCAGATTCTAGCAATCCATATACTTGTCATGAATGGATCCAACAGTTGTTCCGGAATTAATAGCTATAACTACTTTTATTAGTAATTAGACCCATCTGTTTCATTCTCAGTTTGATTTGGCAGCCGTGGCGGTGAGGCTTCTAAAGCATGTATTCATCGTTGCCAGACTGCAAAGTAAAACTTTCTAAGAGACGACTAAGTGGGAAGGATGTCCCCCAATTACATAAACAAGATTTTGCTGGTCGCTCATAGCCTTGAATAATGATTTCTCTTCCCGACCCAAATGATTTCAACTCAGTCATTTGAAAACACAGTTCAAGAATATTTGACTCAAATTTATTTGAGAGATATGGAGAGAGACCTTTTAGATCCTGAAAGCACTGTCACTTGAATATACGACTCTTGGCCTGGAGACTAGGAGAGATGATCCTGAGATTCTAAAATCTATTTATGTCTTAATGCTTTCTCCCATCAGGTGATCTTTTTGAGTGGTCACGTCCAAGAGAGAGTTTGTATTAAAACCAATGTGCTCTAAATGGTTGTAACCACTTAGCCGATGAACGTGAGTTTGATTGCTGCTTGGGTTCTGGCTAATTTCAAGGTGAGAGCATCCTCTATCATGATAAGTATTCAGGAACATCTTAAGTTGTATTACTATTTAGAATGCAAGTACAAGCTGCAGGCAAATTACATCAGCCTAATTTTTCAGATCATGTATTTGCATTTTTTCTTTGGTTCCTCAGAACCTACAGGCAAAAGGGCTGTAATCCAGGAGATGCCCCGTGAGTGTTTGTCTCAGGATGGGGAGAAAGTTGGAGGCACACATCAGTAAAGGAATTTGCACACTGTCCCTTCTGCAGTGCCAATAAGCAGCACATTTCCACAGCCAACTCCCATGGCAAATGCTGTTTCATCATCATTCTTAACACAGCCATCCAAAGCCGCTGCTGAGAGACTGATGTTGGCAGTGGAAATAATTTGTTTCCCACCCTCTCCAGTGCCCTGCTGTCTGGATTGTGGAGGTGGATTCCTCAGCTGTCCGTCACCCAGGAAACTTAAATGAAAGCGGGCGTGCTAATAACGATCTTTAGCTCACATTAGTATTATTTACAAGATTCAACCAGATGTACTGTCTGTGGGTGATAGTAATGAGATACAGAATGGATTCACATTCCACTCTTCAGAAAATATGTCCTAGTGAATTCCAACGGATGGATTTATTAAATTAGAAAAGACATTAGAAAGAGAACTTACACATTTCCCCTTATGGAGATCTTTAGGAATATACTACTCCTCTTAATATTATTAATAATATAATTATTGATAACATTATTGATAATATAATTATCTATAATGTAATATTATTAATATAATTATATTAAATGTAATTATATAATTAATTAAATATAATATTAATATAAATAATATTAAGAGGAGTAGTATGTTCTTAAATAATAATATAATGATTATTATGGATATAATAGCTGGCCTTTATTGATCCATTATCATATGAAAGACATAGTGCTAATATTTTAAACTATTTTTGATTTATTGATTTACAAGGCTATACATAATATTTTTATTTCATTTAACAAATTAGTAAACATACATATACATATATACACACACATATATACTATGTGCAAATATATGTATATAAGTTAATACTTATCCTAGGATTATTAATGTCACGGTCTACTACTGCCATAAACATGCTGAGTGACAATCGATTCCAAAACCCGATGCCACAAAACATGAAGCATTTATTTACTAGGTATGCAGCTGTGATTGTCTGTGGTGGTTGATTCCAGCTGGGCTTGGCTCAGCATGGCCCTAGGGCCAGCTTTCAGCTCAAGTATATGCCCTGGGTCTTTTATTTTTATGAGACCATAAATTGTAGGCTACCCAGAGCACATTTTTATCACAGTGATGGGAGAAGCTCAGCACCTGGGTTTGGAACTGGCACCAGTACCGTATGCCCTTAAAAACTAGTAAGGCTCGTCACCTGGCCAGGCCCGAGATCAGCGTGGCTGGGAAACACTGGAAATACCACCTTTTGTGGAAGGAGCTGTGAAGGCACATGGTGAAGGGCAAGGATACAGGGAGGAATGAAAAACGGGGGACAATAATGCCGTCTACCGGGATCACAGACTGAAATTTCCTGAGGACTTGTTTGCATTGTCCATTAATTTGTTATGAAAGTGTATTGCTTCTGGGATGAAGGGAATCTAAGATATATCATTATTTTCATGGTTCAGGATATGTCTATTTTGAGATGATGAGGTATGCGAGATGACATTTGAAGTTGTTTTTTGTAATATGGTGCCTTTTAAAACACAAAACATTCCATAGAACTGAATAAATAGATAACAGCACAGGAGCCCATGCCATGACTTTGTCCTTGCTCATTCAAAACATATGGAGGGTATGATAGATGGTCTTTTAGGCAGCTATCTTATTATTTTTTATTGTGTTTTCTTCTTTCCCTGGTTCCCCTCAAATTCCTGGGTCAAGAATTTAAGGTAATCACATATGGCTACAGTTTAGTGATTAAATGGGTGGTTTTCAAATGACATTCATTGCTCATTGAATGGGTTTATCCAAATGCATTCTACAGTAACCATGAAGGAAGCGTGACCCATGTGAAAAGGTATTTTTTTTTTGTATGACTTGAGAATGATTTTAATGACCATTTCTAGCTGAATATAGAAACTTAATTCATTTGTATTTTAAAATGATTTTTACCTTCAAACTTTCCCTGTTTCTTAATATGACAGTAGCCTGGTGTTGGGAAAAGAGCTCCAGAGGGAAGAAATGCATTCAATTTAATCAGAATTTATGGCCTGTCTGAGGGTGCAGTGTGAGGTGGACCTTCTATGCCATAGACCTTTGCTGACCCGTCCAAGAAAGCCAAGCTGAAAAAATGATAGAATCGGGCTCCACATCTAGGGTGACCTGTGCCACCTTCCTATGATCTGCCCACCCTTAACACACTCATGTGACTTTGTTCGGGCTGGTGAACATCATGGGATCCTATATGGACCCTCAATCAAATGGTATGTTTGAAATTCACCAGGATCGTTGGTAGCTGTTCAGTGTGTGACTGGCTCCATCACAAGAAATTGAATCATCACTTTCTAGAAACTTCTCAACTTAGGTTACCTGAAGTTTCTGTTGTGTACATTTTAAAATTAGAAATTATCTGTCCATAAATGTCGCTAAAAGTCCAAGCTGGTTTCTATTGGCTGGTTTTATCAGGAAAGCTCAGATCATTCTTTTGTTTAACATTCAGTTAGCGTGAAAAAGAAAGGTGCTTAGTGATTAAAAGATAGTCTATCGGAGATTCACTTTTGCCTATCTGTGGCCCACTGGCTGTCTCGTCGTAGTCACCCAAATGGTTACATTCATCATAATTTATGTTACAACATCTATGTTTCATCAAGAGAGCTTGGATTCTCGGGTTCTCCCTGTCCCGGGACTATATTTCATTTTGAAGGCACTCTCCTTGAATCATCCTATATTCATCAGTGGAATATGACAAGATTTGAAATTTGAACACAGTGAAGTATGATTCTTTATTCAGTCAGTTCTATTATTTACATGCAGATTTTTTGTTTTAAATAATGTGTCTTTTTCAAGATCCTTCACAAGCATTAGCAATGTAATGCACACCGTACTTCCTGGGTCTGGACTAAGTACCTTCATTTCTATTTCAAATCTAGGGCAAGTCAGAGTGAGAAAGGTTAAATGATATATATGATCCAGGGGTGACAATCAAGAATGCCAGAATTATGCTGGCAGACATCTAAACTCAGATTCTCAACTCCCTAGGCAGCCTGGCTGTATTAGGCAAGGTCTTAGTCACCTAAAGATCAAGAAATGATTTATCACAGTAGATCACAGTACGAATGAGACCACACATTGGCAAAGTGCTTCATAATTTTCAAAGGACATTTACCTGTTATAAAAAGTAAAGCAGATTACGTATAATTTAGAGGATATGCTAAATATATAAATGAGACAGAGAAGGAAGGAATGCAAAACGTGTATATTCTTGAACCACAATTTTAGGACTAGAAGGGTCTCAGAAATTATCTCACTATTCAAATGAGTAAAGTAATATTCAGGAAAAAATAAGCATCAGAGCAAAATCATGTCTATACCTAAATTTATATTCCAGTTTAATAAATTATCAGTTTGATAGTTGGTTACTTTAAACAGTCTTCAAATGTGAGCACCTTTGTTACAAAGCTTGTTTCCTCCTCAATCCTACATTTTCCCGGATGCAAAATTACTTTGTGTGTGTTTATCAGGAAGCAGAAATCTATCTCTTTTAATTGTTAATTGTGGTATTTTAAGTGGTTTATTTTTTAGAGAGGCACATCTGGAGAAAGATTGTTTACACAGTGTATTTGATCATGAGATGGTTTCTGTATTTGTCAAAGGTATCAGATATGTTACTATGTTAAATTTCCTAGGAACAAACTATGGCATGAAAACATCAAAAAAATGCTAAAACTATTTTTTTGAAAGTTCCCATGTATTTCACAAAGCACTGACATCAATATAATATATGCACACATTATTGACTCTGTATTTTGATCAACAAAACTTCTTTGTAATATTGTCCGTCTGTCCCTCCCCCACATCTTTCCTCCTTTCCTCCTTCGTTCCTTTCTTCAAAAGCCTAACTTTCTAACTTCCTCCCTCCCGTTCTTGCCTCCCTCTTTCTCTATCTCCCCCCCATCCTGCTTTTTTTTCTGCTGGTAATATAAAGTAAGTCAGGAATTCCTTCTTACATTAAATTAAAAAGTCACATTTACACTGAAAACAATCTGTGATTGGCAGTTTATCCAGTAATTGCACAAAAGATGAGCGATATGCCTTCTTAAAATACTTTAATCAGAATTGTTGATTTTGTTATCTATTTTTAATCTCTGACTATCCCACCCTTTGACCTTCTTACCTTCTTCAGTTATTAACTGCTTCTGTTATGTTAGTTTTCTAGCGTCAGTGATTAGAGATTCACATTCCAAGAACCATAGAAGATGTATTTTAACTCATCCAGTTAAATATGGTCTAAGTTCAATGGAAATTAACTTATTATTTACTTCTACTCACAATACAGGTGTTTTTAATTCTGAATTGTAAAGGAAATATTTTTTCATCATTCTAGGAATAAGGTTTACTGTAGAACAAATAACTAAGTAACCATGAAATAAAACACATCTCCTATTCCTATTTTATTGGTGTTTATGAGATGTAGCTTTCCAGCATGTTATCACAGTTGAATTTCTGGCTCAAGATGCATTGCCTTGGACATAGGAAGTGTTCAGTAAAGACTTGAGTTGTGTGAGTGGCTGTGCTTTGTGGAGGTTAGTGTGGCCAGCTACTTGTCCAAGCAGTTTACACAGTGCTCTCCTATTATCCTTACAACTAGCCTACAGCACAGATATGATGATGGCAGCTGGGGTATCCTATGAGGAGACTTTGCTCCAAGACAGAACACTGACTGGCGAAACAGAGGACTCAAAACACCTGATAATATTCTATGATAAAAAATTATGTCAGTATCTCAAAAGGTTCCTAGAATAACGCATCAGCAGAAAAGTCAGAAACGAGCTTAACTTCATTCCACTAATTTTTTAAATTTAATTTTTATCTTATATTGGGGTATAGTTGATTGTGTTAGTTTCAGGTGTACAGCAAAGTGGTTCAGTTATACATATACATATATCCATTATTTTTCAGATTCTTTTCCCACATAGGTTATTGCAGAATGTTGAGTAGAGTTCCCTGTGCTATACAGTAGGTCCTTGTTGATTAACTGTTTTATATATACTAGTGAGTGTATTTTAATCCCAACACTAATTTTTTTTTGTTTTTATTTTGAATTAAATTGGATGGCAGTCAGGAGACATAGAACTTTTCAGTAATTAGGATCTATAAAAGGAACCAATTGAAAAATATTTTGTAAATAAAACCACTGAGATTGAGTGAGTCTAACTTGTTCCAGATAAAGTTCTGGTCTAGTGAGATTCAGAATCAAATTTCGCCCCAGGGCTGCCTGGCCCGTAAACCTACTTTCCTTCTGTCATGCAACATCCCTTCATAGAAGAGAGACAAGAGTTAATATATATTGAATATTTAATAACGTGTTGATTAAATTATTAGTGGTCAATAGTAAATCCAACCTAGTTTATATTTCAAAGGTCTTTTCCATGAATTCTCCATTGTATCGTAAGGGGATAAATTCCATTAATTCTTTCCTAGGGAATTAGTTTTTAGTAAGCCATAAGTTATAATTTTGGATTCAGAAGTTTGAAATGTATCATTACCTTGAAAGTGGCCAGGGTCACCTTAATGTACATGAATAATTAGCTAACATTAGTGAATAATCTATGTTATAGTAGAGTCATTACACACATGATCTTTAAATGAGACTGAGAAAACACACCTTTCTATAATATATGACTTTTATGTGCATATGAGATCACAATCATTCTTTATTGAATTGGAACCAGCATAGGAGAAAGCAAAATGACATCTGGTGGCTTTAGAGCTGGCTCTAAAAACATAAGGATTCTGAAAACGGAATTTATTGTATAAGCCCACATTAAGATCACTTGATACTTCCTCTCTCTGCTAGTTGATGTCACGCAATTTGCAAACACATGGATCTTATATTATTTTGTACCTTGAGGGACGTATTATATGTTTCAAGAACTAAGTATAGTGAAAGTTGCAGCCTCCGTATGAAATCACAGATTTCCATATATCTGGAAGCAAAGACAAATATAACAATAGAAGTTTATTCAAACATTAAGTTTTATCTTTGCAAGAGAATATCAAAAATAAGGAGAAAATCCTTTCACAGTAGAATAAGGCCTTTCAGAGTTATCAGAAGCAGGGAAGTTTATGCTTAGAAACATAAATATAGACATTATGAGTTAAGTATGAGAAAAACTATTGAGTATCATATAATATCACTTATATGTGGAATCTAAAAAAATGATGCAAGTGAACTTATTTACAAAACAGAAATAGACTCACAGACAAATGTATGGTTACCAAAAGGGAAAGGTGGGGCAGGGATAAATTGGGAATTTGGGATTAACAGATACACATTACTATATATAAAAGGAGATAGACAACAAGGACCTATTGTGTAGCACAGGGAACTGTATTCAATAGCTTGTAATAATCTATAATGGAAAAGAATCTGAGAAAGGTGATTGCTATACACCTGAATCAATGTAAATCAACTATACTTCAATTTAAAAATTAAAAAAAGAAAAAATTAATACAAAAAAAAGAGAAAAACTATTGTGAATGCTTTTAAACTAATTGTGATTTGAAGATTATATAAGTCATATATTATAGAAAGGTGCATTTCTCAGTCTCATTTAAAAATCCTGTGTGTAATGATTTTCTACTATAAAATGGGCTATTTACTAATTTGAAGATTATAATCTCTCCAACTGCTTGGAAGTTCACCATGTAGCTCTATCTTCTTAAATACTGTCTTATTTTTATTGTTTTACTTTTTTTTTTTTAATTTTATTTATTTATTTATTTATGGCTGTGTTGGGTCTTCGTTTCTCTGTGAGGGCTTTCTCCAGTTGCGGCAAGCGGGGGCCACTCTTCATTGCCGTGCGTGGGTCTCTCACTATCGTGGCCTCTCTTGTTGCGGAGCACAGGCTCCAGACGCGCAGGCTCAGCAGTTGTGGCTCACGGGCCCAGTTGCTCCGCGGCATTTGGGATCCTCCCAGACCAGGGCTCGAACCCGTGTCCCCTGCATTGGCAGGCAGATTCTCAACCACTGCGCCACCAGGGAAGCCCTATTGTTTTACTTTTGTTGTGTGTTTTCTTTTTGGGAGATGGCAAATACGGAAAAGTGAATCCCTCCAGCTAAGTTACCTCTGGGGATGCGCCTCACCACTCTTGCACACATGTAACACACTCATGCATGCATCTTGGCGGTTCCTAGTTAGATGTCTGGTGGGAGGGCAAGGGCGAGAGGGTGACTTGAAGTCCTGGCTGCAGCAGGGCAGGGGGAAGGAGATGAGAGAGCATTCCCTCGAGCCATCTGGACACTGGTGCTAAAAGAGCATCTTATATTTCAGCCTGGGGGTCTGCATGAGTTCCCTTGTGCATCTGCCCTTCGGTCCTGAGATTCCGCTAGGTCTTCTCCACGCTGTGTGCAGACTGACGGAGTTCCCTAGTGTCAGTGAGCTCACGCTGGGCGTGGACCTCTGTGCATCCCCACACTTTGCAAACACGATTGTCCGTGATACGTCCAGTCCATGGAAACCAACTGCCAAGCCCTGCTTCACTTGTAGACTCAGGAAACGTGGAAGGAAGAGATGAGAAAATAAAACAAAAATATAGAAATCACCTTGAGTAGTTGTAGGAATACTGTCTTGCAATAGCCCACGTACGTAAAATCACAAAACATACTGGTCTTGCCAAGTCTAGATCAACCAAACAAATCATTCTATCCTGCATCCTAGTAAAGAGTAACTCCGTTCTTCTCCTATTTTATTCCCAGATTTTTAAACATTTTCTTCCTGTTTTTTTTCCTTTTTTCTCCTTCTTTTTTGGCTTGCATAATTTCTGTATTTTTCCTACAACTAGTGCCACATGGTGAGGTATGTAGGCTAACTTGTGTCAAAGAACAGCACCGCTTCATTAGACAGGCTATGAACCTCGGAGCCGAGTGAGCTGGGTTTCAAAATCCTGAATGTGGCAAAGCCCGGATCCAGCCCCTCCCCTGCAGGGACGTTTGAGATAAGAAGTGAATTAGTGAAAAAAAGATTTCTTTCTAGCCTAGTAATTGTATTCCCTCAGAATTGCATTAAGGACTCCTTTCCATTAAAAAAGAAAATACCAAATAAAAAAGTCATCAGTTGGTCTGAGGTCCATTAAGTGCTGCCTGGCTGAGATAGGACCCAGGAAAAGGTGTGTGTTTCATCCTCATCTCCTGCCGGGTTTCGGGTTCTGGCAGAGGCAGCCGTTTAAGGCTCTCCCTCCTCTGCTTCCATCCTCTTAGTCCGTGTGACTTCATACTTTACTTTGAAATTGAAGATGACTTGGAAAAGCTGCCGAATAATATCTCAGTCCCAAGGTGGTTCCAGTCAGGTGCAGCTGAGAGATGAACAGAACTGGGCAAAGGGCACAGACCGCCTGGGATGAGATGTTTATTTATTTAAGGGAAGAGAGATGAAATGTGCACGTGCACTTTTTTCTCATGGGTTTATAATTACAGATTTTTTTTTGCTTCATTCCTTTTGCTTTTTATTTAAGGATCTGTCAGATGGTGAACTTGACACATCAGAGACATAAAACTGAACTCGAACACTTTTGCTCCTCATTAACTAAGGAAAGGAGGCTGATTAAAAACCAAAAAATAAAAATAAAAAAATTAAAAGACTGTTTTGAGAGCAGTTTTAGGTTTACAACAAAACAGAGAAAAAGTAGAGAGATTTCCCTTATACCTCCTGCCTCCACACGTGCAAAGGAGGCTGATTTTTAAGTCCAAATCAAGAGATTTCAGATGGTGTGGTATCTATTTGACTGGTTCAGAATGTGGACTCTGGATGTTAGTGCTGAGAACTACTGTTGAGGTTTATCGAGCCCGCTGCCCGCTCTGCCCCCGGCATGCCCTCCCCTTTGCCCAGCAGTCCTGCCTGTACCCATCTCCCACGGCCCCTCCCACCGGTCCTGGTCTGAGGCCTGACAGAGGTTATTCGTGTTGAATTTTCCATTCTGTATTAAAGGTAATTTTATAGCAAACGAAAAGGATATTCTTAATTTTCTGCCATCCAAATCCACTGTTATTTCACCTATTTTTTTCCAAACCTTTTTTTATAGTAGAGAAAAATTAGAAACACAAATGGAGTGTGTGTGTGTGTGCGTGCGTGTGTGTGTGTGTGTTTAAGAATGTGTGTCCCATTTTTATAACTGGATGTATAATTTTTTTTACCAATCCAAGTTTGTTGACTATTTGGGTGGTTTTCTACAGGGATTAAGTATATGTAATGCTGGAAAGAACATCTTTGTCCAAATCTCTCTTTGCATATTGTCACATTGTTTTGATTTGTATATATTCCTAGAAATAGAATTTCCAGGTGAAAATGCACAGACACTTGATGGATAATGCCAAGTTCTTCAAGAAATGTTATACTGCTTTATTCACCCCAAAGCAGTGAAAATAAAGTCCTGTTTCCTGATAGCTGTGTGAGTGCTCAGAAATTATCTTTCAAAGAAATTATATAATCTAGCAGGCATAAAATTATACCTCATTGTTTTAATGTGTATTTCTTTATAAATTAAGTTGAATATCTTTCATAGACTTATTAACCGATTTGTCATTCCTTTTATGAATTGGTCAATCACACCGTTTTTATCACTTGCCATTTTATGAATGCAAGTTTTATCTTCTTTATGTATGTATTGATTTGTCTAGACCCCATGGGGATGCCCGCCAGCCTGACCCCTGTCCTCAGCAGCCTGCCTTGTCGTGTCCCAGCCTCTCCTTGGGGGACCGCCTGGAAACCAGAGGAGGGAGGTGACAGGAGAGGGTGTGGAGTTGCAGAAGCAGGGGCAGAAGGGAGGAGGGTGGATTTGGAAGCAGAGGAAGAATCTCCAGCACAAAGGCCTCCTGGGTCTCCTTGTCTGCGCATCACCTCCATCTAGGCACTGTATTTATGGTATCTGAGATCGACAGAGCTTATGTATAATTTTAGGCAGCCAGAACGATTCATCTTTTTCCTCCCAGCTTCTAGTTTTGAAGTTTCGCTAATGAGGTCTTTATCAGCAGGGTACTGCATAAATATTAATGTATATAAGTTTCTAGTACTTTAAAATATTGGATTTTTTCTGGAAATCATTTTGGTGTATGCTATAATGGGTATATTTTTTTTTCTCCAAAAATTTTTTCCAGGCTTTAGAATCATTTTTTATTCAAAATCCACTTCCACACGCATACTCTGTTGTCCGTTTGAGTCCCTCCACCCTGTACCTGCCTCCCTAACGATACTAAATTGTCTGTTAAAATACCAGCACTAAGCTGTTTTCAGTTTTGTTGTTTTTAATACAAGGTCTCTCTTTTACACAAAGTCTCTCTTGTCTTTTACAAAATTCCTGCTTTCAAAATTAGAAAAAAAAATTTAGTTATTAAAAACATGCTTTGAGATTTTGATGGGAATTACTTGGAATTCATAGATTTGTTTGGGAAAATTGTCATCTGGGAAAACGTCTGCATCTTCATTTACTCAGACCTTCCATTCACCCCAGGATGATTTGATACATGTTTCAGATATGGTTTTCTCAACAGCAATAAGTAAATGTTTTTACAAGTTTTTCACTTGGTAATTTGTAATTTTTGTTATATGAAGGGGAATTTTTACAGTTTTAATGATTATTCTTGATGTTTCTGAAATCTGTTTATTTTGTACATTTATTTTGTACCTCTCACACTTTAAGGACATCTTTTTACAGTTAGTGATTTTCAAAGGAAGCAGTCCTGTTATCTGCAAATAATGTCATGATATCTATAGGTTCTTTTATAATCTTTCAGTCTGTCTGTCTCTCTCAGTGCATTGGAATGGTGCTTATATTTTGGCTTTGAAGTGACACTTTGATTCCCCTATTCTAGACAGAACTCAGCTCTGTAGATATATTTACGGTGTCTGGCTTCATGGAAGGTGTGCCCTTGGCTGGTTCATAGTCAAGTGCAGTACAGTTATTTTAACAGATAACTTTCAAACTACAACCACCACAGCAAATGGTATTTATGTGAGGTGATGGATGGTCTCACTAACCTTACTGTGGTAATAACCTCCAAATATATATGTGTATCAAATCGTCACCTTGGACACCTTAAGCTTACACAGTGTTATATTTCGATTATAACATTATCTCAATATAACGATCTCAAGAAAGCTGGAAAGTTAAACTAAGTGAAAGCTTAACATGCCTGACAAGGAAAGGATGGAACTTCATCTCCTTCATGAAGTTCTGTCCTAATTGTGTGGATTTCAGGAAGTCGCCTGTCCTGAGCTTCACCTTCCACTGGCTTCGCTCCTTCCGTCTTCTGACCACTCCAGTGGCCTATGGATTCAGCCCTAGTCCCAGCCTCACTCCACGCCAGTGTCCGTGGACAGAGGGTTGTTTCTAACAAAGTAATCTGAGTCTGTTACTTCTCTCTTTAGATTTACCTGGCAACCCTGCCCTTGGCTTAGAGGATAAGATGTAGAATACTTAGGAAAGCATCACAAAATCCTTGTGTTGGGTGGTAGGACCTCTCTGACCTGCCCCCAACCAGCCACATTCTTAGACCTCACATTTCCATAGCCTTCTAAATGCCTGACCACCCAGCTTGTGAAAAAAAAAAAAAAAAAAATTGTGGGACTTCCCTGGTGGCACAGTGGTTAAGAATCCACCTGCCGACGCAGGGGACACGGGTTCGAGCCCTGGTCCAGGAAGATCCCACATGCCACAGAGCAACTAAGCCCGTGCGCCACAACTACTGGGCCTGCCCTCAAGAGCCCGTGAGCCACAACTACTGAGCCCACACACCACAACTACTGAAGCCCGCGCGCCTAGAGCCAGTGCTCCGCAACAAGAGAAGCCACCGCAGTGAGAAGCCTGCGCAGCGCAACGAAGAGTAGCCCCCGCTTGCCGCAACTAGAGAAAGCCCACGCGCAGCAATGAAGACCCAACACAACCAAAAATAAATAAATAAATATTAAATAAATAAAAATGCACTGAACAAGTTAAACAGGTGAGAAGACTTTGTCATGATGACTGCCAATAGAGGAGAGAGCTGAACTCAGCTCCCCTAAAACAAAGGAAAGCTCTGGGGACCAGGAGGGGGTGTGTGCCGAGCACATTGAGTAGCTCCTGAGTTTGCAGACTGTTTTCACTTGGCTATTAGATCTTTCTGGTGTTTGCTCATTGGCGTCCATTGAGGTTAAGGGACTCCCCTTCCCTAGAGCTGGGACATAGAGGAGCTGTCATCTCTGATGGCTGCATATTTCGAAGGGCAGCTCCAGGGTCCTTGAGAAAAGACCCTCCTGCACGGTTAAAATTGGCAAGAGTCTCTTTAAAAAAAAGATTGACAATGCAGGGTTGGCCAAAAAGTCGTTTGGTTGGTTTGTCCAGAACATCTTTGGAAAACCCAAACAAACTTTTTGGCAGACCCGATACATCTCAAAGTGGGCAGGGAGAAAAGTTGCAATGAGTTTTAAAAGTAATGCTGTTCAGAAAAGCAGGGAGGGGGCTTCCCCAGTGGCACAGTGGTTAAGAATCCACCTGCCAATGCAGGGGACACGGGTTCGAGCCCTGGTCTGGGAAGATCCACCATTGCCGTGGAAGCAACTAAGCCCGTGTGCCACACTACTACACTGAGCCTGCGCTCTGGAGCCCGAGCAAGCCACAACTCTATGAGCCCGGAGCCACAACTACTGAAGCCCGTTGTGCCTAGAGCCATGCTCCGCAACAAGAGAAGCCACCGCAATGAGAAGCCCGCGCACCGCAATGAAGAGCAGCCCCAGCTCGCCACAACCAGAGAAAGCCCGCATGCAGCAACGAAGACCCAACACAGCCAGAAATAAAAATGAAAAATAAATAAATTTAGTAAAAAAAAAAAAAAGCAGGGGAGGAGTAAGGGTAGAGGCCTAGAGTCAGGCGACGTCTGTCTGAAGTTCAGTCTCGCCACAGGCACTGGTGAGGCCACCTCAAGCCCCCACTCTGCTGCCTGCCTGACCCACCCTCTGCTCGGTCACCCGCTCGCCCATCCTCTGGGCCTCGGAGAAAATGAGGCTGTTACCCTCTCCATACACTGGAACGTCCTTATCAAATAAGCACATCTTACCTTCGGAGGCTCAGTGGCTCTCCCGGTGAGTGTTCTAATTTATATACCTGAAGTCTGGCCTTGACTATATATATATGTTCTTTGGTTTGTTTTAAGAAAAATTGGAGAGACTTAAAAGAAATACCACAATATCAGGTCGTGATTGCTTTCAAAAGCCTTGCGTATATCCCTTAGCGGCAATATTTTCAGTCTACCTTAACAGGAGAGCATCGTCTCAGGGTTCCATTTGTAGCTCATTTGCGGTTAATTTGAAGAGTGCCCTGCTCGGTACAGTACTTAGCATGATGTATGAATTGTACCCTGCGTACCTGCAGGCGTGTGTGAGGACCCAGGTAACCGGAAAACACTGGAGGACGTGCTAGGGCACCTCCCTGCCTGGAATTGCTGGTCTCAATTCAACACAGATCATTAGTTTCTCTGTATCATTTATTCTAGAAATTCTTGTCAGAGAAGCAAATGTGTATGGTTGCGCTCAAATAAACGGAAAATTTAAATATTGCTTAGAAAGCTGAGGCACCAGTAAACCTCGACAGCTGTTCCGTGTGGACTTGATTGAAGGTATCAGGAGGTGAAATGAACATGTGCAAAATGCATCTCCTTATTATCACATGATATATTTTCCCAGCGGAAAACAGATGCCTCAGTCAGGCCCCCAAACATGAAGAAATATGAATTAGCAACTGTCACCTAGTGTGTTGCATTTAATTGTTAGTGACTAGTCATCACTCAGTGCTCCAGGACTTTAAAGGTTAAAGAAGTTGGTGCTGTAAGCACATTATTTTCTTATGTGCTGCCATATTTCTAAGATAACAGGAAAAGTTTATATACCATTACCTACGTAATATTTTCCATTTGAATGTTTATGTGCCAAATTATCCAGTGGCCCAAGTACATTTCTGTAAGGAACGTACATCCCTTTTCAATCACAGGGCGGTCTATATGGACTTCAGTGTGCTGACAAAGGGCATAAACAGTGGACAGTGAAGGTTGGCTGCAGAGCCCTATGAAAATTTAGCCTGGGGACTGCTTGGTTTCCTTAAACATTGCAGATGCTGCTGGAAGTCCAGGTACTGAGAGACAGAACATCCTGTACGAAGGGGCATTTGGGTAATTGAAGACAGCTTCTTGACAGCACTTCCCAGAATTGTTCCTTGTGGTTCTGAACCATTGATTATAAGTTGAGTCTTCCATATAATTACTGAAGATTAGGGAGAAGTTGTGTAAAGAGTGTGGTAAGGGACTCTACTCAACATTCCCTGCATGGCAGGGCTGGCAACTGTAAGTGTGGTGCCCTGTCTGAGTTGGCGTGCCAACACATGTAGCAACAAGGGCACAGTTAGCAATGGAGAGAAAATTCCAAACAGTGAATGAGGCCAAAGCCAGATAAATTTGACATCCCGCCGTTGAACTCAATGTGCAAAAACTAAATGTGTCTGGAAGTAAACTTGAGTAATAACTTTTTTTTTGCTAAGTTAATAACCAATTTAATAAAACTAGAGAAGTATAGAGATAGACAATTATAGACCAGTTTTAATTATTAACATAGATGGAAGAATCCTAAAGAATTAAGAAATCAAGCCCAATAGTATATTTTTAAAATTACATCATAATCATTTGGGGTTCAGTCCAAGATGCAAAGAAAATTCAACATCAGAATCTATTAAGGTATAATCCACATTAATGAAATAAAGAGGGAAAACCTCAGAAGGGGCAGACAAGTCATTTGTTAAAGTTAAACTGAGTGATAATTTTTTTAAAACACGAATTACTTGTTGGAAGTGGGCTAGTATGTTATGGATGTAATTTTGAGAAGTTGAGAACTCTTGGGGACCATGAGTTTTATTTATGGGGGCGGCAGGCAGTTGAGGGGTGTTTGCATGTTTTCTTGCTGTGTTATTTTTAGCATCATACATTTAATATCTAGTTCAGTGCCTGGCTAGTTGTGTTAGTTTCATAAATACCCATGCGAGAGAAAGAAGAAAGGAAAGGAGAGGAAAAAAAGGAAAAGAAAAGAGAGAAAGAGAAAGAAAAAAAAGGGAAGAAGGCCGGAAAGGAGGGAGGGGAAGGAAGGAAGGAAGAAAGGACGGGAGGGAGGGAGGGAGGGAGGAAGGAGAGGGGATTCTTTTAGGAAATACAGAGGAAGAGATCTCCAGAAAGAAAGATAAAATTAAAACCAGGACAATCAGTTTTGGCTGAGAATGTCACCAATTTCATGGTGAGATGGTGTTCATGAATAACCTTTAAGGCCCACGGTATAAAGAACCCTTGTGTAAACACACTTGTATAAAGAACAAGAAAGGAACTAAGTTAAGCCACCTTTGAAAATAAAATAAGTCAACTCTTGCTAAGTGTAAAAGAATAATAGAGAATAAAGATAGAAGGTGTATCCATTAGGCTTTTCTAGGTCAACATGAGAGAAAATGCCACCAAATTTGGATTAAAGTCAAAGTAAATTTTTTAGCCCGAAAAACTACTGAGATGAGGGAAGCTCGGGCTTCAGGAATTCCTTGAGCCATTGGCTCCTGGGATGACAGCAGGATTGGCTCCTCTTCCCTTTCTGATCTAACCTCTTTTGTGTCGGTCCCCTTTGTAGATGAGTTCAACCCTTATGTTGGTAATGGGTGTACAGGCCCAGTTCTAGATTCCGTCAGGTTAATTTCTAGCAGAAAAGAGAGGCAGTATTTTTCCAGTGGTTCCTACACAAGTTGGCAGATTTGGTTGTTAGTTCTTCCCTGAACCCAACAGTATGGGGAGGGAATTTGGTTCACTCTTTAGTTAGTTCAAGGTGACATGCTTCACTTATAGACAAGGGATGGAGTCCCACCCAAAACACATGAACTTCGGGAGACGCTGGGGCCAGATTCCCATAAAGAACATTGGACTGCATCCCCGGAAGAAGGAAGAAGAAATGCAAGGAGGTAAGACCGTAGACCTCTACACTAAGAGGTATAAGAGATCCCCATGCAAATGAGGCAGGCTTTCTGAGGGCCTGTAGCCAGGGAAGAGGGGGCCAGCAGGAACCCGGGCAAGTGCTCACCACTCAGCATCCTTCCTTTCTTCCACCTTTCTTTGCCTGGAGATCAAGTGGCCCTTCATCTCTGTGAGATCTATGTGTTTTTTCCTTTCTCTCGTGAGATCTCTCTCAATCTCTCTCTCTGCTGTCCCTCTTTCACTCTCCTGCTCTGTGTATCTACATCTCCTTAACTCCAACCACATAAAAACAGGTGAGCATAGACTTTCTTATTGCCAATTTCTGGTAAATTCACCCATTGGTGGCGGAGCACGGTGTAAACGTTGCTCCAGGGAAGACATACCTGTCTTTTGGGAGTACTTCTTCCCCAAAGAATGATAGTGATGAGTTGTAGAGATGAACTTGCATGCGTGCATGCGTGTGCGTGTGTGGTTACGAGAGACTGGACTCCTTCGGGTACTGTGAAGAAGTGATTGCTCATCTCAGTTTGACCCAAACAACATGATGGTCAATGTCTTGTAGAATTGATTAAATCGAATCCTTTTGGGCTAAAGAGTTTACTGACATTTAACTAAACATGTTCATGGGTTGCTTTAGGATGATCACTTCAGATTTTAAAACTTGTTTCAAATTTTAACTAAAAATAAAATGCCCCATCTGCCCAACTCGATCTCTCAAAGGTAATTGTGTTTATCATATGCACAAAGCTGCTGTATTTCTATGCAGGATCTGTGTAAGGACAGTGGTCCAGCTGAAAGCTACAGCCCTAAACAGCTTCCCTGGAGCATTACAATTCATGGAGAACGATATACCTCGTATGCATTCTGGTATGGGACTGAGGGCATAGATGTGATCCCAATTTTCCTTTCTGATACTTGAAATGTATGTGGCAATACATTTAAAATCCAAGTTAAATCTTATGTCTCTACCTTTAGATTCTGGATGACCTACAATATTGGTCTCAGAAACTGACCTGAACCTCTCGTTTGAAATGTACCAGATCACAGCATCTTCTTGCTTTGCTTTCTCCCTCATTCCTACCACTGATATTTTAAGAAGAGCAAAAGAGAATTTTATCTATTATAGGAGTCCTTCTCTTTTTTTCCCCAGTCACCTCCAAAGTCCACGCCTTCTGGACTCTCTCCATGATTGAGTGTCACTGCTTGGGTTAAGGCGGTGGCTACGTGCTGAAGATGAGGTCATTGGGTCTGCGGTTCAGGCAGGACTCAAGTGTGTGCTGGTGGCCACAGCCCTGACTGTAGTGCATCTAAGTAGGGAAGGCTCGCAGGGGACAGCAATACTGCAGTCACGCTCTGGATGGTCCTTCTGGAGGTCAGGTTTTACTTAATGTAGTGATACCACATATCTTTATTTATTGGGCGTTACTCTTCCACTTGGATATTTACTTTGTTATGCCCTATATTTCAAGTTCAGTGGGGCAACAAGTAAACTGAAAACTGCTGTTAAAATTCAAGCTTAAATCTTCTCAACCTAGGATATTCTTACTAAGTTGAACCATGTGTACTTGCCATATTGGTTTGTCAAGCAGAGGCAAGTGTTGACTTTTTTATACAATGTATCTTAATGTTTTCCCACAAAATTCCTGTGGTATTTTTGTTCCTAGAATTATCTGGAGTCTTCCTCAGTATAACTTGACCTCTATCAAGTTATACACTGAAAGAAGGTTGACAGCACTTTCAGGGTATATCTTTAGGGTACTTTTTTCTCTGGCAGAGAAGATCTGATAGCTACTGTTGCATTTTGCTACTTGGCCAGGAATGAAAGATAAAGGAATGCTAAAAGGCATTCTGATATTTATTTATTTATTTATTTATTTATTTATGGCTGTGTTGGGTCTTCGTTTCTGTGCGAGGGCTTTCTCCAGTTGCGGCAAGTGGGGGCCACTCTTCATCGCAGTGCGCGGGCCTCTCACTATCGCGGCCTCTCTTGTTGCAGAGCACAGGCTCCAGACGCGCAGGCTCAGTAATTGTGGCTCACGGGCTTAGTTGCTCCGCGGCATGTGGGATCTTCCCAGACCAGGGCTCGAACCCGTGTCCCCTGCATTGGCAGGCAGATTCTCAACCACTGCGCCACCAGGGAAGCCCCGGCATTCTGATATTTAGATTTAGATTTATTTACAGTAAATAAAATAGCAAGGACCCAAATGGTACCTCTTCCCAAATTATATTAAGATTTAAAGAGTGAAATAATTACTTTTAAAATAATGCTCTATATGAATAATGTTTTTGGCATTACCAGACAATCTTTATCTAAATTATACAAGACCATCAGTAAATAAATTTTAGAATATTGTCAATTTTGGGACACAGCTAGTATGCCAGAATTCAACAGTGCAACACAAACAAGCTATTATTGGACTGAGGAAAATAGTTGCTTCCCAAACTCAGGGAGCTACACTGTGGGTAAAGTCCCTTGTGGTAGATTCTGGATAAATCAAAATCATCTGGGAGAGATGGGATTAGCATTTCTCGAATGGAAACCAGCTGCCAGGCATTTAAATGTGTCATTTTGTAAGCTCTATAAATACACATTAATATCAACTTTAGACCTAAGAATATGGGTAACAAGGGTCCAAGGCAAGACAACTACAAAGAAAGAGAGCAAAGATTCATGCTTAATTGGTGGTTACGAACTTCGTTGTGGATATTGGGTATCATAAGGCCCAGGGCAAAACGCCATCATAACTAAGTCATCTTCATCTACAAAAAAAAGTGACCTGATAGATTTATGAATATTCACTTTGTACCAAGCATTAATCTAAGCACATTACGTGTTATTTCATTTTTCAATGAATTCTTAGAAGAATCCTTTGAGGTAGTTTTCTTATGGTCACCTTTTCTATAGATGGGGATTCTAAGGTACCAAGAAATTAAATAAACAATGTGCAGAGCAAGGAATCAGATCCAGGCCGCTGGACTTCAGAGATCCTCCCCCAACCCTTCCATTTCCCTGACTTCTCTTCTCAGTTTATATACGTAAACCCTTAACCAGAGTCTGTCCTTGTTAGATCCTGCCAATCCCCACACTTGGAAACTCCAGGTCAGCGCTGGCCCTGAAGTTAGGAAAGAGGCAGGGAGGATTTCTATGGTACGCTTCACAAAATGTACAGACATTTCAAACACAACTGTCATCTTAAGTTAAACACGGTATTTCCCTCTTTAAAGTGGAGGAAGCTGAGGTCCAGTATCGCTACGGCCCTCAGGAGCCTCTAGGGTGAGCCCTTGGCTTTCTCTCCTCTATTCTGTGGTGACCATTTTAATAGGAGCCAGGACGGTCAAGTTCTGCTTGGTCGCTTCTCCTATTTCCGGTGACATTGGTGTCTCATCAAATTAGAAAATACTGCAGCGAGTCAACAGAGGTTTCATGAGTAGATCTGAAGATGGAATATGGCAAGATTTTATTATTTTTGCTAGTTAAACCACACCATTTAGTCAGTGGTAATGTTTCATGGAATTTTCAACATTGTCATTTTTTTTTTTTTTAATTTATTTATTTATGGCTGTGTTGGGTCCTCGTTTCTGTGCGAGGGCTTCCTCCAGTTGTGGCAAGCGGGGACCACTCTTCATCGCGGTGCGCGGGCCCCTCACCATCGCGGCCCCCCTCGCTGCGGAGCACAGGCTCCAGACGCGCAGGCTCAGCAATTGTGGCTCAGGGGCCCAGCCGCTCCGCGGCATGTGGGATCCTCCCAGACCAGGGCTCGAACCCGCGTCCCCTGCACTAGCAGGCGGACTCTCAACCACTGCGCCACCAGGGAAGCCCCCATCTTTTTAATTTTAATAACATTAGGAAAACAAGTGGGGCATCACCATAGGCAGGTGTGTGGCTTTAACAGTATACAAGAGGCATCGCCTTAAAAAGAATTAAGATAAAAGCATCTCTTAAATGGAGTACTATCTAAGCTATTTTTTCTGCTATCACCAACCATTTCATTGCAGACTTACTATTTTCTTGTCATTATCTCATGTAATATGAATTATGTAGACTTCAGTTTTTCAGGAAACGTTGCCAAATCTCCGCATGCTTCCCGAATGGGAAAGATTGAACACGTTTAAAGGAAAAAAAAAAAAAAAAATGAAGCACGCCATGCTATTTTTAAAATCGTCTCATGTTTTGGAGAAAACCAGATAGAGCAGCATTTTTTAAAAGAACATATTTTAGAGTGAATTCAGAGTCAGATCGGAGAGGCCCAAACATCATCATAATAACATTGATGTCTCAACTGCTACAAACCACTGTCTTTTAAATGGTCTCTAAATATCTTGTCTAAAAGCAAAAATATTACCAACCACCAATTTCCATCTCATTGCCAATAAAATACAATGAGGTGTCTGTGGCGTACAACAGAAAGTCAGTAGGGAGTGTCATGTATGCTTCGGACCCCACGTCAGAAGTGGGTATTTATGAATTAGCAAATGCCTCTTTTGAACCCACCACTCTAATCTAAAATTGTTTAGCCAGATTCATATACTTTTGAAATGAACAGGATTCTAGGGGTGTTTGCTTTCTAGATCAAAGAAAGAAAAGAGTAAATCTTAATGGATATCTTTAAACTCCTAGTGAATTGGTGAAGTAAAGCTCTTGCTTAAAAGCAAAGGTGGTTGGAGGGATGAGTTGTCTGGGCTTGTGAGCTGTTGTTAAAATCCATTTTCGGAAGCAAATGGACTGTTTATTTTTCCCTCATCTCATACTTCTCTCTACACAATGGCGATCTTGTTGATATTTGTAAATTCTGTGTGTATAAAAATGCTGGCAGTTCTTTCTCATTCTCAGATGCCCCCTCTAGCTGCTGGATCAGATGCATTAAACTTCCTATAATGTGGCCTTCCTTTCGAACACTTTAATTTAGGGGTGTGGCTGGGAAAGTCTGATCTCGGGTGTTGTCACTCTTGGGGTTTAAACCCCGGCCTTGCTGTGTCACAATCCCAGACAAGCTCCCTGACCATGTTCAGGTGCCCATGTCCCCATGTATGAAATCAGGGTAATAACTTCCATCTCATTGAACTTCTGTGAGAATGAAAAGGCTGTAATTGTGTACAATGAACTAGTACCAAGAATGTGCTTCATTTTTCCTTTATTTGTTGTGTCAATTTCTGTTTTCCACTGAAAGGCGAATCTAGGACCAGGGCCTCCATCTGAACTAGTCACAGGGGCGTGAGCTGAAACTAAGCCGGGACGCTGTGGACCTAGAAGACTTTCCTAGAGGCACAGGGCTGAGGGGAGAGACAGGGATAATTCAGTACCTCGGGCAACCCAGCTTTCTGGCAATATTCAGGGTAATCAACGCCCTAAATCTCTCCTGGTCTCCGGCTCCAAAGCTTACAAGAGTGCTACAGGTAATAGCAGTGCACCTGACACAGTGTAGGGACCTTGTGGTACCCAAGAGCTGTTGGTGCCCTCCCTTCGGACCTGCATCACCCCCTCATCCCCTGCTCCTTTTACTCTCCAAGTAAATTACATAATTGCCATCAGACTAAGCACAGAGATTTCCACCCATGCTTCGTTTCACAGTAAGGGACCCAGTACATCCAGTTAGAGAAGCTGTCTGTGCCAGGGCTTACCCTCTCATGACTCATCCCCACCAACCATCTTGACGTGGTGTCACCTTCACTGAGCAGCCGCAGGGGCCAGGCCATCAGCAGACCACGTCCAGCGTGGAACATGCTACAGAAACATGTTCCTCTCTTTTCCGCGGGGCTTGAAAATCTCCTGGAGGAAGATGGAAGGCACAGATGACCTCCCGAGATCCGTTTCTTGACTTGTGGCTGTATAAATATCCTCTCCTTCTAATTCTGTGCCCAGAATTGATTTCAGAATTTCCAATATCAGCTAAAAACTTGAGGACTTCCATTTCAGTGTTGAATATTTTACCACTTATGAGCCTAATTTAGTCATCTTTACAAACATAAATTTCCAATGCTGTCAGTATGAGATCCGAACAAGGGCTGGAGAAGGGCCTTAGTAATTTTAGTTTTAGTGGCATTCTATCTTTCCAGCCTCTCTCTCAAGGCAGTGCACTCACCCTAGATTCTTCTTTTCATGTTATCTGAAGAGAGAGCAGTATGGTTAAGATCTTTCCAGGTAGGTCTTCATTTAAATCTAATATTAATACGAAAACCTACTGCCCATCATTCTGTTCTACTAGGCACTTCAAGTATACAGAAATATTTGCCCCTCTTTTATACTAGAGGCATGACGGACATTGAAATCCAGTGTAGAAAAAAAAGGGTAAGGGAAAATAAAATACTTATAAAGGAAAAATAATTGTCCCTTAGAAAATACAAAAGATTAAAAGGTCCATGTGTCACATTGGAATGCCAGAAGATCATTTTTCAAGTTGCTATAGACTGGCTTTAGGTCGTTGCGTGGGATTTACCCAAAAGATGATACAACAGCAGGGAGAAAATTCTGGAACCAGGTTTTCTGAGTTGATATAAAGTTGAATAAAAGCAGCTCATGCTAATTAAAAAAATATAGAGGACCAATCCTAGGACACTCCCTCAGAACTCATGGAAAAACTTACACATTGTCATGTGCACCTGCCTGTAACCATCTTAGTCACTAACCACACTCATTCAGCACCAGCCAACCTCTTTTGACCTGTCAGAACTTTTAAGATTCTCTTTTACTTTGGGTTGGGCAACTCTGATTTTCAGTCTAGTTGAACGTATGGAAATCTGTCACAAAAGCAGACAAAGTGTTGGCTTTGGAGGTGTGATTTCACTGATAGGGGAACATCCTTCTCGGATTGGATGGTCCCAAGGCCAAGCCTTTCCTCTGTGTCTCCACCAGGGTGCAACCAGGGGAGGCCTGGCTTGCTTGCAGCTCCCACTACTGTTTGGAGCCTTGGTATTTGACACTTTTCATGAGTGTAGGCTTCGGACTGGCTTTGGTTGGTAATGACCAGAGCTTCCTGCAGCAGAGACAAATGAAGGGAGCTTCAAGAATGTGAAACTGCCAGCCCATGAAGTGGGACAGCCAGTAGCTGGGTCTACTTAGGGGCCAGGAATAGCAGTGCAATGTGCATAAGGGTTATTATTATTATTAAAGCAGTAGTATTATCTAATGACCACACAAATGGTTTAATCCCCGGTACATTGTTCTGACGAGCAGGCAGGTCACCAAAGCCTCACCCAAGTGAGATCCCAGCATCTGAATGTAGTTCCAGCTCCAGCAGGCCCCATCCAGTCCTTCTCAGCCCCTAGGTGATGGCCTCGGGGACAGCCTGGCTTAGTGGGGGGGACACCCTCACCCCTGTGTGGCTCGGAGTACTTTACTTCATGGGCTCATTTTGGGTTCCTCTTCTGTAAGCAGGCATCCTGGTATGTGGTTCTTCTTATTATGAAGGCAGTGCTGAGTATATCTTGATTATCTGTAAAATTCCAGTGCGGGAGATAGATTTGCTGATTACTAATGACATGTTACCTCTGTGAACTAAAAGCTGTGCATTTTGTTGACTTAATATACATTTATGTACATTTTTAGGAGAGGCCGGACTTTATCATTGGAGTTAATGCTCTGATTTCCAGATAGCAGCACCGTATGGACCTCAGTCTTAGGTCAATCCCTTCTAATCTGAAGTTGTCCTTGGCCAAGAAAAAAAAAAAAAAATTCTGAGTTTTTTTTTTTTTTTAAGAATTCTTTTGTAAATAGAGCTGCAATGAACATTTTGGTACATGACTCTTTGAATTATGGTTTTCTCAGGGTATATGCCCAGTAGTGGAATTGCTGGGTCGTATGGTAGTTCTAGTTTTAGTTTTTTAAGGAACCTCCATACTGTTCTCCATAGTGGCTGTATCAATTTACATTCCCACCAACAGTGCAAGGGTGTTCCCTTTTCTCCACACCCTCTCCAGCATTTATTGTTTCTAGATTTTTTTGATGATGGCCATTCTGACCGGTGTGAGATGATATCTCATTGTAGTTTTGATTTGCATTTCTCTAATGATTAATGATGTTGAGCATTCTTTCATGTGTTTGTTGGCAATCTGTATATCTTCTTTGGAGAAATGTGGCACATATATACAATGGAATATTACTCAGCCATAAAAAGAAACGAAATTGACTTATTTGTAGTGTGCTGGATAGACCTAGAGTTTGTCATTCAGAGTGAAGTAAGTCAGAAAGAGAAAAACAGATACCATATGCTAACACATATATATGGAATCTAAGGAAAAAAAAAAAAAAGGTCATGAAGAACCTAGGGGTAAGACGGGAATAAAGACGCAGACCTACTAGAGAATGGACTTGAGGATATGGGGAGGGGGAAGGGTAAGCTGTGACAAAGTGAGAGAGTGTCATGGACATATAGACATTACCAAACGTAAAATAGATAGCTAGCGGGAAGCAGCCGCATAGCACAGGGAGATCAGCTCGGTGGTTTGTGACCACCTAGAGGGGTGGGATAGGGAGGGTGGGAGGGAGGGAGACGCAAGAGGGAAGAGATATGGGAACATATGTATATGTATAACTGATTCACTTTGTTATAAAGCAGAGACTAACACACCATTGTAAAGCAATTATACTCCAATAAAGATGTTAAAAAAAAAAATTCTTTTGTTAGTAAGAATCCAAACACAACACTTTTTTCTTCCTCCAAAATCAAAGCATGCCTGTCATAAAACTTTCAAGGGTGAATGTATTTATTGAAAAAAGAGTTTAACTGCTTTCTAAATTCAATTTGGTGGACTTTGTGAAAATGCTTATAACTGGGAATCTTGATAACTAATATCATCTAGAAAACGATATAGCCAAATTCTCTGCACTTTCACTTTTTTTTGTTTCAGATTAAGGAGAGAAAGATGAAATGGTCATTTGCAAAAGTATGAGTCACAGAAGAGCTACATTGTGCAAAAATATACAGTAAAAAATAGCTACAGATGCAGAGTTTATTTTCAATATCTGCAAAGGAAATGACATGTAGGTGTTTCTAAGCTAAGTACTGCAAAACTAAAATGTCTGAATGTACTTATGGTTTAATTATAGACAGACAAAAATCTACAATTCTAATCCTCAGATGAGATTTCTTTAGACTAAAAATGTTCAGGATTTTATTCGCAATGAAAATGTTCAGGATTTTATACAATGTCTTTTTGAAGAGCGTGGCCTGGTTGTTTGTGCTGCTGGGATTTGCGATAATTGGCGTTTTGCGGACTTTAAATGTGGCCTGAGAAAAGCAGCACAAACAGGTGAAGAAACTCTGACATCATGAAGTCAGAGTTTATTTTGTTGTTGTTTGTATGTTTTCTTAACTTGTTTATTGTGTCAGGAAGGAAGACATTTTCCTCTAACTTTCTAGGTTCGTGTGGCTGATCTAAGAATTAAATTGACATGAGACAGATTAACAGAAGAAAACCAACAAAAGCTTAATAACACGTATACATGGGAGAGACCCAGGAAAACTGAGTCACTCACCAAAATGGATGAAGCCCTCAGCTTAAGTGCCATCTTCAGCTAAAGACAAAAGAGGATGTCGAGGGTACTGGTTTGGGACTTCAAAGGGGGGAGAGGCAATGCACATGGAGATGAAAGCAAAGGTTTGGTAAACAGGTGTCAGCTGGGCCAGGCAGAGACAGTGGCAGAGAGTAGACTCTGATCTCTAGGCCCTGCCACACATAGCCCATGTGCTTAGCAGACGTCTCTGATGATGGCGCTATTCCTGGGACAGGCCCTTTATCTAAATTCTTTTAGGCAGTTAAGGGGGAGTTAAATAGAAAGACTTTCTGAGTCTTCTCTTTCTTAAAAATAATCAGCCTAAGTTCTCCTCACACCAAAGAGACACATTTTGGAGTGGCAAGTATTGCTCCCCTACAGTTGTTGTGGTTGATGTTTTCTATTTTTTTAATTAGAACTTAAATGTTTAGAACAGTTTTAGGTTCAGAAGAATTGAGAGGAAGGTACAGAGATTTCCCATATATGCCTTGCCCCAACACATGCAAAGTCCTCCCCCATTATCAACATCCCTCACCAGATGGTACCTTTGTCGCAATTGATGAACTCATGGTGACAGGTCACCATCACCCAGAGTTTACATTAGGGTTCACTCCTGGTGTTGTCCGTTCTATGAGTTTGGGCAAATGGATAATGATGTGCTTCTGCCATTGTGGTATCACGCAGAGTAGTTTCACTGCCCTAAAAACGCCCTGTGCTCCGTCTGTTCATTCCTCCTCCCTAAGCCCTGGCAACCACTCATCCTTTTACTGTCTGCATAGCTTTGCCTTTCCCAGAATGTCATAGAGTTGGTATCACACAGTAAGTAGCGTTTTCAGATTGGACCCTTTCACTTATTCATACGCATTTAAGGTTCCCTCATGTCTTTTCATGGCTTTGTAGCTCATTTATTTTTTTAGCACTAAATGAATTCCAGTGTCTGTATGGACAACAGTTTATTTATGCATTCACCCACTGAAGGATATCTCGTTGCTACCAAGTTTCAGCAATTATCAGGACTACAGCTGCTGTAAACATCGGTGTGCGAGTTTTTGCGTGGACATGTTTTCAACTCCTTTGGGTAAATACCAAGAAGCATGATTGCTGATCATATTGTAAGAGTACAGTTGTTCCTCCTTATCTGTGGGGGTCTGTTCTAAGGCCCCCAGTGGATGCCTGAAACCATGGATAGTACCAAACCCTACATATACTATTTTTTTTCCTATACATGCCTACTGATGATAAGTTTAATTTATAAATTAGGTACAGTAGGAGATTAATAACAATCATTAATAATAAAATAGAACAATTATAGTAATATGCTGAAATCAAAGTTATGTGAATGTGGCCTCTCTCTCTCAAAATGTACTGTTGTACTGTACTCACCCTTCTTGTGATGATGTGAGATGATAAAACGCCTACGTGCTGAGATGAAGTGAGGAGAATGGCAGAGGCCTTGGGATGCAGTGTTAGGCTACTGCTGACCTTCTGACGGTAGGTTAGGAGGATCACGTGCTCTGGGTGATCCTGGATGATGTTGATGGTTGGATGCCAGGAGTGGATGATGGAGGTTGGGGATTCTGGGCAGGAAGGAGCAGGATGGTGAGAGATTCCATCACACTAATCAGAATGATGCATAATTTGAAATTTAGGAGTTGTTTATTTCTGGAATCTTTCATTTAGTACTTTCAGACTATGGTTTACCACAGGTAACCAAAACCGCACAAGGTGAAACTGTGGATGGGTGGCAGCAACTGTATGTTTAATTTTGTAAGAAGGTGCCCAGCTGTCTTCCCAAGTGGCTGAAGAGCTTGTTTTAAGTTCTGGTTTCCATTTACTAGCTGAACACCTGCTGGCAGTCACCCAATATTCCCGACGCTCAATATGTTAACTGTAATACGGGAATCATAGTTGTGAAACATGCTTTTCTGGTCTGTATGAGGATAATGCATGCTAATTATTCTACAAATATTAATTACTGCAGTGAATAATGGTTATTCAATAGTCAGCATTTATAATATGCCAAGAAATTTGCATACACACTCTATCACAATAGTGCTTTAAGAATAATATCATTTCACAGTTGAATGAATTGAGGACATTTGATTAAGTACAGGGCCACAAATTAATGAACAGAAAAGCCTCAGTTTTAAATAAGATCTATTTGACCCCCCAAACTGAGTTTTCCACTGCCCTTCTGACCTTATTATTGCTAATTCTCTTCTTCGTGTGATCTGTTTCTAAAAGACTGGCTTCTGGGATCCTGTTGTTGCCTTGATGCTAAACATGAATTAAGGTGATAGTGGTTTCTCTATAAACCCTGCAGTAAGCTCTCTTGGATGGAACAAAATAAAAAGGTAAATGACTACAGAGAAAACAAGGATCTAGAAAGGGACCCAAGTATCATAAATGATTGCAAATCAAGTGTGAACCCAGACATTTTTTTGTGGGGGGCGGGTATTGTTTTCACGATGCTGGTCTACATAGGAGGAAATTACCTTTTCCTGCTTGGCCGTTGTACCTCACAATGTATCACCTTTCAGCCTACTTTCCTTACTTGGGAGCCATATTCACTGGATCGGGCAAAAAGCACAGCCACGATTGTGGGATTTCGGGCAATAGCAGCCCCCGTCTCTGGAGGCAGAAGCATGACTCGGAGATAAGATCAGTCTTAAGGAGAGGGTGGAGCACAGCAGAGGGAAATCAGATGTAGCAGCAGGAAAATCTCTCTGCAGGTGTAGTCACCGTCTTTAGGGTAAGATATTAATCCTTTGAGTGAGGGGTAATGACAAGAAGAAGCTGTAACTTAAGTCTTACAACGACTTGCGCTTTCGCAAACCGATTAGACAAGGTCTCGGCCATGACAGATCAAAGGCGGAATTCCTTTCCCCTTTCCCCAGTTAAAAGAGCTGTGAACAAAAACAACAGAGCAGAATGAAGCACTTTTGAGTTCCAGAGTATCAAGCTCATGATATCTGCATTCCTCCTATTTCAGGTTGTAATTAGTTACAGATAATGTAGTGGCGGCAAAGTCCCTTCATATCACCAGAGGCGGGACACAGAGGATGGAGCTCAAAGCATGCACACGTCTGCTTATCCTCAGGGTGGTCGTCAAGATGGATCTGTTGTTGGTTTTTCAGACATGATTCCCTATTGTAAACCCACTAGGTTGTTCAAGATGCTAACCGTCTGGTCAGTTACCTTACGAGTCTGTGGCTGGAGTAAATGTTTACAAAACGCAATGCACAAGTGTATGTATTCAGCAGACGTTCTTAAGGGCTCCATGGTGGTTGAATAGCTCTTTGCATCCCTTGTTGCCGGTAGGGAAGAGAAAAGGGTATTTGCTTAAAAGGCAAGAACTTAACAACTGGTTGGAGCAAGTAAAGTATATTTCTTTTCTTATTGAAAAAAAAAAGGGGGCTTCCCTGGTGGCGCAGTGGTTGAGAATCTGCCTGCTAATGCAGGGGACACGGGTTCGAGCCCTGGTCTGGGAAGATCCCACATGCCACGGAGCAGCTGGGCCCGTGAGCCACAACTACTGAGCCTGCGCGTCTGGAGCCTGTGCCCCGCAACGGGAGGGGCCGCGATAGTGAAAGGCCCGCGCACCGCGATGAAGAGTGGCCCCCACTTGCCGTAACTAGAGAAAGCCCTCGCACGAACCGAAGACCCAACACAGCCAAAAATAAATAAATAAATAAAGTAGCTATAAAAAAAAAAAAAAAAAAAAATTAAAAAAAAAAAAAAAAAAAGGAAAAGGAAAAACAATGGCCTAGAGGGATGAGCCAGGGGAACGATCTTCCTGTGCTGTTTGGAAGCTAAAGATGCAGACGCATTGGCTTCTGTGCCATGGAAACCCCCAGGGTCTTTGCTGCTGAAAGGGCTCTGGCATCAGCAAGCCTCAATTAACAGGATTTATTTCTTATTTACACTTTCCTTTGGTTTTATGCATTCACGTCTGGATTTTCTCAGTGATGAAGTGTTGCAGTGGAGACTATTTATAAAAATGCTCAACCCAGATTGCCAGAGAAGCCTGAAAATACGGCTAGGGGCATGCAGCTGATGTTGCCTGTGTTTCTTTGAACTAAACCTGGTATCCGTTTTGTTCTTGACATTTGTAACCCTTGCATAATGTTCCTTCTCTGTAACTGTATTAGGTTTAGGACTGTGCATAAGGAAATAAGGACAGATAAATGAATGAGCTTCGTTAAATATATATCCTGGCGAGTTTTGTCTTTCAGACTGGTAATGCCTCTTTGGGCAATACATGCTTCCAAGGCATATGAATCCTTCCATAAAAATTATCCTGTGAGCCAATTTGAGTTAGTTGCATTTGACTTTTTAAAAAATAAAAATGATATGTATGTGAAAATATTGGTCAACCCTAAAATACTGTAAAGATATAAGGGATGCAAAAGTAACGTCAGATTCTGCATGAGGCTGGACTACTTTCAAATAAAAATATTAACCAGACCAATTAGCATATATTTGCCACCACTGGGAATTAAACACAGGACTTCAGTTACTTCCTAAAGAAGGGTTCTGACATTTTAAAGAATTAAAGCAGCTTTGAAATGAGCATCAAACCACTGCTAGTGACTTTATGTGTATGTATTGATGTCAATTCATCAGATAATAGTCAAAAAATAACTAATAATAATGGTTATCATTTATCTATACCATTATATACCCATACATCAATGTATTCTAAACATTGAAATGTAGTGTAATATAGTATTATAGTTGTTTAACAACTCACCAAAAAGTGTGTCTCTTCCAAATCTTGTAAAAATGAATCATCTATTCTTTTCCCATAAACAATTCCATTTTATAGTCGTCCCTAAAAGTAAATAGTGTCTGAATGTTGATCATTATACCTACTCTGTAGCAGAAGAAGCCTGAGTAAAGAGCCCAGTATTTCCTTAGGAAAATCACAGTGAGAGCTTTAAATTTCAAAGAGTAATATTGTAAAATTGGTAGAGTCAGATAGAAAGCTCTTCTGAGTCACTCCAGGTTTACTGGATAGAGGTGTAGATCATTACTGTCAAGGGTAGTAGTCAATAGCAGTAACGGAAGTACCCACACATAATCTTCCGCCCAGGGAATTTCCACGATGGCCTCCCTTGCAGAAAGCATTATTGATATGTAAAAAGTATGATTTGCTGTATGCTCGTCCTGTGCCAGTTGCTGTGCTAAGTCCTTTGCATGCATGATCTCATAGGACATAGAAAATACATTAGGAATCCTGGAGAAATTTTGAGCGCTCCAAGGGGCTAATAGAACTCCAGTATGAATTTATTGAAAGGGATTAGGAGAAAGCAGAATCGACATTTATGGAAACATAATCAGAAGAATGAAAGAATCAGAGGGCCCATACAGTATTATCAAGATGACTGTGGGCTTTTTATTTGCAAAAACAGACTACCAACCTGCGTGCCGTAGTTTGCCAAACCCTGATCTAGATTATTCATTAATGATAGCATATGAGAATATTAATTCTCATAAGTAATTTCAATAATGTGATGGTAATTTCATAATAATAAAAATATATTATACATTTAGTCCATATTTATATTTATTCTTACCTCAATAATATTTATACATATATATATAATTTTTTGCATTTATATACACAGCACACTGATTTTTAAAATATTACCAATATAGTTGATAGATTTGAGTTTTAACTTTGCACTGCCACCCAGAACAGGGGTAAATTAGCAATTGCCATCATGAAGCCAAAGGCTTAACTCTAATGTTTCCCCCATGTTCCTATGGCTGCTGTATTATAGAGGGGAGCCCTTTGCAGTGACATGGGCAGTTTGAGGTTTAGAGAAACTGTTGAGTGTGTCAGAACTAAACTCACACTTGCCCTTCCTTGAGACTCATAGATCTGAAGCCTAGAAGACCACATGCTTCCCCATTTACTTTTCCTCTTAGACTCCCTTTTATGTGTATGCATGTGTGTGTATCACAGGTACTAAGTACACACACAGAAAATGTTTTAAAAGCCAATCCTCTAGAAACAATCTGATTTAGGGTATGTGCTTGCTGCATGTTTAGGATTAGATGGTGAAAAAGGAAACCACCTATGTTTATGATTTTTTAAAGATGTGTTATGTTTCAAGAATACACTTGTTTGGACATATGGGTTGTTGTTTTTTTTTTTTTAATTTACCAGGCATTTCTTTTTTATTGAACTATCGTTGCTTTACAATGTTGTGTTAGTTTCAGGTATACAGCAAAGTGACTCAGGTCTATATATATTTGGAGTTTGGGATTAACATATACACACTACTATATATATAAAATAGATAATCAACAAGGACCTACTGTATACTGTATAGCACAGGGAACTCTACTCAATATTCTGTAATAACCCATATGGGAAAAGAATCTGAAAAAGAATAGATATATGTATATGTGTAACTAAATCACTTTGCTGTACACCTGAAACTAACACAACATTGTAAAATCAACTATACTCCAAAATAAAATAAAAATAAAAAAACAGATAACCAACAAGGACCTACTGTATAGCACAGGGAACTATATTCAACATTTTGTAATAACCTATAAGGGAAAAGAATCGGGACATTTGTTGTATTTCTAATTCTGATTTTAGTATAATAGGCTTTTACTTGTACATCTTTCCCCAGTCACTGTAACCTAATGGACAGTGCTCCTTGGGAAATACTCTCCACCTCATCCACCCTTTTCATCCTTCCCCAGACCAAAAACAGTCATCTTAACTACTGAGGGCACTCTCTCATTTACTAGACCCAGTTTTCTGGTTTTATCCACCTGCTGAGTCAATTAGGCTTAATTGTTTCTTTCCCTGCCTTGCCTCCTGCTCCTGGGAGATGCTCTGTTTTCAGTGTGGGCTAGCTCTCTTTGGTAAAATAGCAACAGCAGGTAAGACGGGAAGTTTGAATCGACTCTTGTTAATTACCCATCTCCATGTGGCCTCACTGTGAATATATAGTCTAGCAGCATCATGATGAAGTTCTGATCTAAATAAAAGGCTTTCGGTGAGTCTCAGGCTGGAGTGAACCATATACAGAAAGTTCACTACGTAGAAATCAGTCACATGTTTTATGAGGATAAGCTACATTTATACTGACAAATCATTGTTAGCTTGTAAAGTGTTTTCACAAACACCCGTGTCTTTAATCTTTTCAGTAACTTTGTGAAAGAGGTGTTACTATCTCATTTTAAAGATGAAGATAAGCAGAAGATAGTAAGGTGATTTGTGGAAGCTGCAGGATTAGATACTGGTAAAATAATAGAATTAAAACCTAAATCATCTAGTAATTCTAAAAGAATATGCTTTGTATTTCTACAACTCTTCCTAAAATGTCTTTAGAGATGAGAGATATACTGCTGAGTATAATGTGTGACGTTAAAATTAGAAGTGAATTAAGTCAGTCTTCCATAATTCTGTTTACTTGGTTTTGCTCCCTTAGGTACAATAATCTTGACTTTTATCATGTAGCAACCACTCGTTTAACTAATTTTGGGGTAGTAATAATACCTGGAGGTTTTATTTAACTAGGGACTTTATACGGAAGTTGAGAACAATGCAGTCTACACTACAAATTCACAGAAATATTGCGGCGCCCTTCCGAAGGGGTCCCTGGGACCCATTCATGTTGGGTTCTCATCATATCTCTGCTTCTTATTCTCTGAGCTCCAGACTTGTCTGATATGAAAAAAGGATCATAATCGTTCTCCAGGGACAATATCAAGATAATCTGAGCTAAGGTATCCAAAGTAGCAGCACTGTGTAATTACCCAAAAATTAGTAGTCGTTCTATTATATTTCACTTGCTGCTAATTTAAATTTTTCAGGAAGGTTCTGAAAGCAACTACAAGCTTCTCCTTATTAAGGCGTTTGTGGAAATACTCGTGAGGGTGCCTACAGCAATGGGCTTTGTCGAGCATCCATCCAGGATTGTCCTAGTAATTTGAGCTGGTCCCTACTTCCTGGAATTTGAGGTCTACGTGCTCATTGTTTAGAGTGACCACATCTGTAAATTCTCAGTGTTTAAAGTACTAGATTTTTATTATGGTGCTTCTGAGGGTGCTGTGCTTCCCTCCACCGACGACACCCTGTTTAACGTCGGTGATTGACTATCACGGTTTACTAAGCCAAGGATGGTCGTCCTGGTTTGCCTCTCTCTGATCAGTCTTCTCTGTGCCTGTACTATTCATCCTGTGCTGCATTAAAGCGATGCCGTCCTACCAACATGAAGGAGAACTTTTTGATGGCGTTTAACACTTAGAGGAGCCCTCCCTCACTCATATACGACAGACGATGGAACAGAACTATGGACAGCATGATGCTTTCTAGAAATGTACCTAAACATCTCCTTGACCATGCCACACATGGCCTTGATTCTGCAGTCTTTTCTGTTACACAGGTCTACAGACAATTCAAGAAACATGAGAATATTAGCTGAAGTGTCCTTTCAGTTGGCACTGATTAGCTGGCTTTAAAATTATACCTAATTTTTGTTGCTGTTGTTGTTTTTTGGTCATTCCTAAGTTAATTCTCATCTGTAATTCTTGTTCCTTAGGCAGGAATCCCTGAAGTCCTAGAATGATAAGTGAGTGTGTACATATTTTATACCCTTCTGTTTAATATTTTTTATTTCTAATTGAATGCAGTAAACACACGCACTTTTATTTAGATCCTGTTCCCCTCACTCCATTATTAATAGGCATTCAGAACCTTTACGTACCATCTTTGAACAACATTTTTCTATTAAAAAAAGTAGTGGTCCCTTCATCAATGTTGTCCTACTTAAAACCTTGATTCCTTTCAAGATTTTATACTTGGTCTGGCTTAATCTTTATGGTTTTTCTCTGATTAATTTTTAAACTCTCCCTTTCCTGCTTTAGTTATGTGTCCCAAAATTAGAAAAATAATGAAATTCTAGTCTATACTGAGAATAATGGGAGAATTACTTCAGAGCTTCCCTGGTAGATTTTGTTTATATTATTTTAACTCTTTCCTTCTGCTGCTCTTTATTACATATCCAGACCTCTCTTATAGAGCTTACAGTTGATGATATCCCAAATTTTTATTTTGTACTTATTTTGTATTTCTAATATGAATATATATCTTTCTAAGGATAATGACACCTTAATTTTTTATCTATGAAGTATTTTAAAGTGACTTCAAGTTATTTGGTGTATGCAAACAAATATCAATCATATCATCCTGAATGGCATTATTTGACTCCTATACTTATTAGCATGATTAATTTGTATTTCTCTACTGATCTTTCCAAATGAAGCCTGGATTAAATAACATTATGCTTCTCTGATCTTATTCACTGCCTTCCTTTGGCTTTAAGAGATCTACCCTCATATACTCAACTACTGTAGCTCACTCAGAAAATCAGGGTTCAAATGGCATTGTAACTTTAACATTCTCCCCTTCACAAATGCTATGTGTTTAAAAGAAAACGAAAAACAAATAGCTGTATGTTAGGCAACTCAGCGGAGGTGGGCATTCATGTGTTTCAAACAGCAATTGAAACAATTAGGATTCTATTCTTTTTTTTTTTTCTTAAGTTTCTGTATCGGGAGTTCATGACATGGCATACAGATTAATAACACCAATTAAATCATTAATATCACTGCATCAGTATTAAAAGAAGAGCAGTAATGTTTGTCATGAGATGAAGCTTATATACCAATGCACCAAAAATGACTATAAAAAAGCAATTGAATGCTTTTGAAAGAAGCTAAAAGCAAATAAAAGAAAGGCTTATAAATGAATCCTTGGTCTCTCCTTGGTATAGATGAAAAAGGAGGATTCACTGTGAAAGTAAAAGTAACTTTTTTTCAACAGAATCATAAAACCTGATTGAGGAAGCAACCCAACAGGATTCTTTATCCAAGAACATAGAGCATCTTTGTACTCAGCTGCCCAGGCCTCCCAAGAACAGCAAGACACGAGTAAACTGGCTCTGCTAGAAACAACAGGAAGCTATTGGGATTTTGTGTTAATTTCTGATTTTCTGGGACCAAAAAGCGTCAGTCATCTTTAAAGGGAGGACTTCAACCTTTTAAAACCAGCTATGCCTCTGGTATAGGCATTTCTCAACCATTAGTCAGTTCTAGAAATGGTACTGGTTTAAACAGTATCACATATTTAAACACTAAATGTTTTATATTTCAGCAATGTATGGCATAGAATATCTAAGAAACCAAGTTTCTTATTTTTTCATTGTCAATAATAGATTTAAAGTCTAGCATTCATTGAATGATTCAAAACTAGCCACATGTCAAATCCACAAGTAAAAGTTAGGAAATATTACCCCAAATTAAGAAATGAGAGGGCTTCCCTGGTGGCACAGTGGTTGAGAATCTGCCTGCCAATGCAGGGGACACGGGTTCGAGCCCTGGTCTGGGAAGATCCCACATGCCGTGGAGCAACTGGGCCCGTGAGCCACAACTACTGAGCCTGCGCGTCTGGAGCCTGTGCTCCGCAACAAGAGAGGCCGCGATAGTGAGAGACCCGCGCACCGTGATGAAGAGTGGCCCCCACTTGCCGCAACTGGAGAAAGCCCTCGCACAGAAACGAAGACCCAACACAGCCATAAATAAATAAATAAATAATAATTAAAAATGAATATCTGCTAAAAAAAAAAAAAAGAAACGAGGACACCAAATCTTGGGATGGTTGGCATACTGACCAGGGGACGCTGTAGCTGATCAAAAGTGACTAGACTGGGATTGGAACACACCTCCCTCTGACAACAGCACTCAAACCCATTCCGTTAGGGTGCACGCCCTTTCACAGACGCTGTTTTCATGTTCGTGATTTCTTTTCTACTCCTGCACATCCTGTGTCTTTACATTTCCCTTACTATGAAACATTCTCAGTATTAAAACATTCTTTAATAGTTTTCTTAATACACTTTATTCAAAGACATATGTATCTGCCAACAATAGTCCTTAATCACCTTGAGAAGTGTTTTTACAATAGGTTAAATTTTACCTAAAAAAAAAAAAAAAAGCAGCTTTACTTCAGTGATACTAACTGTATCACTAGTATAGTTAGATATTTTAACATAACCAAAATAGCTTGCCATATCCTCAAGTACCTTCAATAAATTTAAAAGCTTGGAGGCTGCAGGTAAAAAAAAAAATCCTTTCAATATATAGGTGGTATGGTGTAAAGATTTAAATAATTAGAAAATAAACATACTTAGCACAATCATCCTGAGATTAGTAAAGTATATCTGTTGGTATTTAGTGTTAGAATATCAAATTAGGAAAAGACATTTCCAAGCAGCAAAACTACTGCAGCCCTGAGGAATAGCAAATGAAAAAATATCTAAGAAAATATTGTCATAATATAATTTAAAAAAAGAATACTACTTTTTTTCTATATAGGCCATTTTATATATTGTTGTTTATCTATTTTGTATATGGCGGTATGCATCTGTTAATCCCATACTCCCAATTTATCTACCACCCCCTTTCCCTTTAAGTAACCATACATCTGTTTTCTATGTCTGTGAGTCTGTTTCTGTTTTGTAAATAAGTTCATTTGTACTAGTTTTTAGACTCCACATATAAGTGATATCATATAATTTTGTCTTTCTCTGACTTACTTCACTTAGTATGATAATCTCTAGGTCCATCCATGTTGCTGCAAACGGCATTATTTCATTCTTTTTTTATGGCTGAATAGTATTCCATGGTATATATGTACCACATCTTCTTTATCCATTCATCTGTCAGTGGACACTTGGGTTGCTTCCATGTCTTGGCTATTGTAAATAGTGCTGCTGTGAACATCGGGGTGTGGGTATCTTCTTGAATTAGAGTTTTCATCTTTTCTGTATATATGCCCAGGAGTGGGATTGCTGGATCACACAGTAGCTCTATTCTTAGTTTTTTAAGGAACCTCCATACTGCTTCCCGTAGTGGCTGCACCAATTTACATTCCCACCAGCAGTGTAAGAGGATTCCCTTCTCTCCACACCCTCTCCAGCATTTGTTACTTGTAGATTTTTTAATGATGGCCATTCTGACCAGTGAGAGGTGGTACCTCACTGTAGTTTTGATTTGCATTTCTCTAATAATTAGCAATGTTGAGCATCTTTTCATGGGCCTGTTGGCCACCTGTATACCTCCTTTGGAGACATTCCAAATTCTGTATATTCTTAAGCTGTGTATTCCATTTTTTGTGTGTGTGTGTGTGGCTGTGTTGGGTCTTTGTTGCTGTGCATGGGCTTTCTCTAGTTGCAGTAAGCAGGGGCTACTCTTCATTGTGGTGCTAGGGCTTCTCATTGTGGTGGCTTCTCTTGTTGCACAGCATGGGCTTTAGGTGCACAGGCTTCAGTAGTTGCAGCACGTGGGCTCAGTAGTTGTGACTTGCAGGCTCTAGAGGTAAGGCCCAGTAGTTGCGGCACATGGACTTAGTTGCTCTGCAGCACATGGGATCTTCCCAGACCAGGAATCAAACCCATGTCCCCTGCATTGGCAGGCAGATTCTTAACCACTGTGCCACCCGGGAAGTCCCAAGCTGTGTATTCTTAACTTCCTAACCTTTTAGGATCTCAGTACCCTGTCTCTAAATTATGGAAGGCAGACACCAAACAATCCTTCTAGTTCTCTCATTTTAAGTTTGTTTGAATTCGTTCTATTTCGTAGAAGGTTTATCTGTGGTATGGAAATCACAAAAGACACCTCATTCTGTTTCTACGTGGAATCTTAAAAAGTACTGGAAACATACCATGGATTTTTTCCACCAAAGTAACAGCCATTTCATGTCACATGTAAGAGCAATATCCACTTCCCTTAAAGGCAGAGAAGTTTCTCCAGACAGAGTCAGAAAGGTGTGAATCAAGAACAGACAGGAGGGCTTCCCTGGCAGTGCAGTGGTTGAGAATCTGCCTGCCAGTGCAGGGGACACGGGTTCGAGCCCTGGTCTGGGAAGATCCCACATGCCGTGGAGCAACTAGGCCCGTGAGCCACAACTACTGAGCCTGCGCGTCTGGAGCCTGTGCTCCGCGACAAGAGAGGCCGCGATAGTGAGAGGCCCGCGCACCGCGATGAAGAGTGGCCCCCGCTCGCCGCAACTGGAGAAAGCCCTCGCACAGCAACGAAGACCCAACGCAGCCAAAAATTAATTAATTAATTAATTTAAAATATATATATATTAAAAAAAAAAAACCCTGCTTTAAAAAAAAAAGAAAGAAAGGAAAAATGAAGCTGAAGGGGAGCCATAAAGTAGGAAGGACTCTGTTTCTATCTTTGAGGACGGAGGGAGGGGCCATGGGACAAGGGATCGGAGTTGGCTTTAGAAGCAGAGAATGACCTGTGGCCATCGGCCAGCAAGGAGCCAGGATCTCAGATCAACAACCACGGGGTTAAAAGACCATGTGGAGCTTTTAACCTATGAACAGTGAAATGATAAACAGTCTTGTTTTCAGCCACTATGTTGGTGGTAATCATTGTAACAGCGTTAGAGAGCAGCCCAGGGACAGAAGTGCCTGTCTGCTTTCATGCCTACTACATGGAGCACAGCCTCACTCTCCTGTTAAAACCTCAATAAAAAGGTGTTCATTGTTTAAGGAAACAAAAACAACCTTTGAGAACGTACTAAAGTGGAAAGTCAACAATTTTCTACACAAAATGAAAGCTGTCCTTTTCTCTCATACATAATTATCCCTCAGCCCGCATGATATCCTGGGCATGGGTGGGGTGGAGGAAGTTTTACTTTGATCATATTTTAATTTGACTGATAAAACATACAGTATCAATCTGGAATTTATGTAAGTTTCAGCAGTTAGCTACCCCGTCCTTAAATATTCTAAATCTTTTCAGGATTTCTTTCCTTACAGTGGAAAATGCCTAGCAGCAAACTAATAACTTCTAAATGAATCAGTAATGTGTGACTATGTGCTGTCAGGATGGAGCTCCTCATTGAGAACATGGATTTAAAATAACATTTTGATTTCAAATTTTACAAGGAAATCCAAGTGTCCCTGTAATGGTAATGAAGTTTCCCTAAATATAGCCCAAAGCCTGGTATTATGTTTGATCAGTTGATGTATTATGTAGATACCTTAATGCTGTCTAGATGTGGTAGAGATGGTTGGTATTGGAACAGTGGATTCATATGCAGTATGTATACGTTTCTTTCCATCTTAGTCATGCCTCCAGCTAACTGCTTGATCATAGTCAAAGCAGCTGCTGTTTCTGGACCTCCGTCTCCTCTCTTTAAAGTGGGTTAGGACTGAGTAGTTTCTATGTAACCTATCACCACACACCCGTTTCACCTGCTTTTACTGAGCAGACACATTAGAGAGTGGAGAGTGTAATGAACGAGACTGGGTGCTGTCCATCTCAGTGGTGCTGAAGATGTAGTGAGAGAGAGGCATTCATCAAAAACAGTACCTAGACAAATATATAGCTATTATTGTGCTGAGTGCTATGAGTCAGTATAACGAGGTGAAACACAAAAGGAGACTGTTAACAGGGTCACCAGGTCAGGGTGAGGTCCGATGTCCATGGCACACAGAAGAGGCAGCATGGGCCCATGTCATGGTGCTGTGGGAAAAGGGAGCATGGCTTCTGCCAGGTCCACCTGACTCATGTTCAGTGACCAGATGGGCCAGGAAGAATATGGTCATGTAGACAATGGCAGGTCCACTCAAGTCTTACAGGTCACATTTACAACGTGGCTTGTCTTAAAATCACAGGGTAAGACATAGAATGCTTTGTAAACAGAGGAGTAATGTGACTGTATTTGTGTTCTGGAAAATGACTCTGGCTCTGTAAAGAATGAATGGATTAGATAGAAGAAGGGAATGTATGATCTACAAGTACCTTTGAAGAGGTTAGTGGAATATTTTCATGGTAAATGTGGTAGCTTGAACTCAAGAAGTGGGGCTGGAAATGGTGGCCAAATGGATGGAACTGGGAAAAATGAAAGGATAAAATCAACTAGCACAGGGATGAGTGTGTGGGGAGGATGAGGGAAAGTGTCTCAAGAGTCCAACAGAAGAGTTTCTTTCTGTGTAGATTTTGCATTCTGGAGTAAAAACAATGCTGTTGCTTTAAAAATCTTAATCAATCTTGAGAATTCATGATTTGGACAAAGGAGTAGAAATTGAGGAGGGGAGAGAGTTATTCTTTAAGAGGACATAGTAAATCACAACGAGATGTACTTGTTAAACTATAGAAAATGTGGACCATGATAATTGTGAATTTCAAGTATTAAAAGACAGGATAAGGAGTCATCAGACTCTCTGTAGTTCCCCAGAGTAAAATCTGACTTTGCTTTGCTTCCAGAGCTTGTGTGCAATAAACTGCGTGGTTGGATGCATCTGTTGAGTCCATTAACTTTCTTGGGCCCCAGTTTTCTCTTTCAACCAATGAGAGTTTAGAAATTCTCTTAGGACTCTCGTAGATTTACAATTTATAATTGGCAAAAGTAGATAATGGTAAAATAGCTCTTTGGATAGGTAGATGTTTTATTTATAAAGAAAATATTCTATGTATTAATATATAATTTGTCAAATATTGATTCACAGACATTTGTGTTTTATGAATGATCTTCAGACGATAGTGTCACAAAATTGTAATTCAGTACAATGTAACCCAGAACGCTTGAGTAGTAAAATTGTGTTTTGATGACCCTTATGCATAATTTTCTCATTAAATAAAAACACCTCATTATTAATAGTATTCATAGTAAATAGTAAAAATAGTAGCTTACCAATCATAATGAGAAAGATGCCTTCAGGTGAAGTTTTGGGCACTAGGAATTTGTGCCAGCCACCTTTTCAAGTCCTTTAAATGCATCATTTCATTTCATCTTGTCTATAAACCCATGAGGTGTGGGATGTTATTATCTACAACTTACTAATGAAGCTGAAATCAAGAGAGGTGAGGGAGATGGCCAAGGTCATCGAGCAAATGGATTCTGAACCACACCTGTCCAACTTTAGAACCCAAGCTGTGAACCATTTTGCCTCTAAAATACATTACCTGTAATGACTTTGCTGGTAGATTGGTGTAATAACCCTGTCATAAGCATCAGCCTTTTCTTCCCATGAAATAACAATGTAGCCACAAATCAACTTATTTACCTGACTTGGGGGTGAGAGGAGGAATCAAAAACAGAAATCGAAATTGCTGGAATGTACAGAGCTAACTAAGACAGGAAATGGAGCCACCTCTAAGCTACCTCTCCTTCCTCTATGAAATAAGGGCTGTCTATGTCTCCATTTGTTTTATTAATTCCTCCCTTAAGATGTGCTAACATGGGGAGCAAGCCCAATCACCTCGGTAAGGAAAACACTTCTGGGAGTGCTCAAGAGCCTTAGGTGAATAACTGTTCAGAGGATTCCGAATCTTTCCCGCACACACGAACGGTTGGCTAAGTGACAGACATCCATTCTTCCATGCAGAGAAGAGCAGATAAACAGAGCAAATCAGGAAGAGCGCTGAGCTCCTGAAATCCAAAGTATTTTCTACACAAGGGATTCAAAAGAAAAAAAAGATTATCTCAAAGCTCCAGCATAAAGAACTCAACTCAGTGCCAAGGCTTATAAAGGAATGAACACACATAATGCATCTTGGTTTCCCCAAAGTCTAACAGAGTTGCTGGCGCTCAGCAGACACCAGATAAAGATTTTTTGAACGAAAAGAATGCAAAGCTTTGACTTATTGTCTCCCTACATTTACTTGCGTATGTTACTACCGTATGCAAGTATGAATATACGTTGTTAGTGTGATGATTTCTACCCTGTGCTTTCTTACTGGTTAGGGGCTGCTGTTCAGGATGGCTTCATAGAAGACCAAGAGGAGGCTCATTTTCACTTAAAAGGCATCTTTTAAGTCAACCATCAAAGGCCTATTGATTATTCCCATCATTTCTGTTTTAAAAATCTATTCCTAATTACGTTTTCACATTGAAGTTGAACACATATGGTCCAGGTATCTGCTGGACATGAGGTACCTATGCAAAGTGTTGACGACATTGAAAAATTGACTTAGTCAAATCCTGTATCCAGAAAACTTGAACTTGACCTTCATGTCTACGGTGCCCCAAATTCAGTGCTAGAATCACCCAGGACGTCAAAGACCTCTGAATATAGAGGAAGCAAAAGAAGCAAATCATTACATAAAGAGCAAAACATTCTAAAACAAAGCTTGAGTATATAAGTGGTGCTTCGTCTAGCCTGGGTGTTTGGGAGTTCCCTAGTTAAACGGTAATTAAGTGTAGCTGGATGAAGAGTAGAGAAAGACAAAGAAGCTTAAGGAAAATGAAGGATGTAGGTACCAGGAAGGACTGTGGTGGTGGATATGGGAAGGGAGTGTAGGCACAGGGTGGGAGGTGCATAGGCACTAGGATGAAAAGAAAGGGACTAAATTTCACCGAAGTGAAATATGATTGTGTTCAGAAGTCTCTACATTTGAAGATAAACATCTATTTTCTGTCACCAAGATAGACAACTATACAGTTTTAAAGTGATGTTTAAAAGTTGGGTTTTGTTCTACGTATCATCCATTTGGGACACAATACTAGGCATCTGAGAATAAGGCCCTCAGAAAGCTAAGGGTTTTTCTGTATCTGTTAATATAGTGCCTCCCAACTATTCCTAGCCAGTTACATCACTTTGCCAAAATCCAATTTTTTCTACACCTAAAGAGGTGTGAGAGTTCCTCCTTTGCACATTTTCTTATCCTAACCCTCTCAAAATATTTTCTTCTATAGTATAAATAGGGTCTAATTCTCAAGCCCTATGAAATAAACATAAGAAATCAAGATATACATATGTATATAAATCATTAAATCAATGTAATATATACCAATGTCACTTTTATAGACTCTTTATTTTCATTGTGTGTATAAACCTCCATTAATCAAGTGGAAAGAGGCCCCAAAGGAGTGAGGGAAGGCTTCTTGGTCTGGAAACTGGAGTCTGGGTTCACCCCTTAGCAACCACGGTTGACTCCCAGGCAATGCCTTTATTAGTCATCATTGATTTATGTTCAAGTTTATTTATTCCATAAGTAGGCAATGAATGCCTTACTCTATGTTAGGCAAGGCTTTCAGAGATGGGAAGGGGGCATGGAGCACATGTTTCAATCATCCTGACAATGGGTTGTAATGAAGTTTATATCACCAAGAAGTTTTCTTTCTTCCTGATTGTCACAACCTACATTCTTTTTGTGGCACTTGAGCCTGCTCTGTGGATTTGGGATTGAAAAGGAGCTCTGTCTCGCCTCTTTGGAAGACTCTTACCCCTTCCATCTACAAGCCCACTGTCTTTCTGTGTTCCAGTATCCTTGCCCAGGCCGCCACACCATGCGAGGCAGTGGCTCGGACTTTATCTTTTTGTTGCATTCTGGAAGATAATCCACACGTTTCGTAGCTGTCCATGCATGTATTTACATGCTTGGACATAATCATTCACATACAGACAACACGGGAAAAATTCCCTTAGAAACTAAGCAATGTGAACTTGGACCAGTCACATAATTTTTTCTGGTTTCATGTTTCTCATTTGTAGAATGGAGAATTACTTCTATGCACCATGTACCCAATACCTAATTTTTTCTTTACCTGTCTTTATTTTTTATTTTTTTATTTTATTTTTTGAAATTTTTATTTTATATGAGAGTATAGTTGATTTACAAGGTTCTGTTAGTTTCAGGTGTACAGCAAAGTGATTCACTTATACATATACTATACCTATTATTTTTCAGATTCTTTTTCCATATAGGTTATTACAGAATACTGAGTAGAGTTCCCTGTGCTCTACAGTAGGTCCTTGTTGATTGTCTATTTTATATATGGTAGTGTGTGTATCTGTTAATCCCAACCTCCTAATTTATCCTCCCCCTTTCCCCTTTGGTAACCATAAGTTTGTTTTCTATGTCTATGAGTCTGTTTCTGTTTTGTAAATAAGTTCATTTGTATCATTTTTTCACATTCCACATATAAGTGATATCATATGATATTTGTCTTTCTCTTTCTGACTTACTTCACTTAGTATGATTATTTACACATAGTTGGTCCATAGAAATTTGCTGAATTAATAATGATTGAATAAGTAAGTTCTCAGTGTTCACCTATGCAGTTCTGTTTCATAAAACTAATTAATCAGTAGATGATACATGGAGAGTATGTTTATTAATATAATAGATGACAAATTTTAGGTATCATAAAATAAAAATGATAGAGGCATATCTATATAACATAAAACACTTAGAATTCTCAAAGACTTTTTAATTTGAAATAATTTCCCACCAGATAACTGATAAATGATACAATAATAGAAACTGAGCCCATTTCTCCAGTTGTGGGTGCCACTGTGATTTTCCATTTGATGCTTATTCTTTTGAAAAGGTTGGTGCTACCTTTATCCCACTGAATTTAAAAGTATTCAGAAGGATCAGTGAAAAATTAAACAAATTTTATGGCTGAAGTCTATATGGTTTATGAATAGGGAACAGTGATCTTACTAAAATGATATGTCATTATGGAAATTTTCATAGAGTATCGATAAGAATAAAACAGATAACTAGCAGGTAAGATATTCATGACAAGATACTCTGCAATTCCATATGTTCATTCTAGTTGTTGCCAACACACTCTATGTTGCTAGGCAACCACAGAGTGGATACCGCTTCAGGTCTCCAAGAAAAAAATACCATCATTATATATTTTAATGAAAAACTATATTAGGTTGCAAAATATTAACTTAATCACCTTTGGGGAAATGCTTTTTTTCAACCTATTTTTCAGAGTTTCAGAATATCGATATATATATAGACTGATAAATGTTTTACATAGTAGCATTAATTAAAATACATATTAAATATTTTAATGTAAAATAGGACATAAAAGTAAATATTTCAAGAAATGGATTCTCTAAACTTGATCTTTAAACTATCTTTGTATTTACTGGCATACATGCTTTTAAACCAACAAAAAAAAAAATTGGCAAGTTATTTTTATGAATCTCTGTTACCTTGTGGTCTGTGAATTTAGCTTTGGGCCCACGAGAAAACAGCCCAACTTCTAATCTCCCAGTGGAACTCTAAAGATCATTAGCTCTATATCCAACTACCTTTCCATCAATCCTGGAGTCTGTCTCTACTATGGAAAACATACTGATTATTCAAAACCCAGCTAGATCGTCTATTCGTTGGTGCCTATCTCACTGGGCACGTCCTTCTTTTGCATGATTATTTGAATGCAAGTTCAGTAAGTTCTCCCATCTGCCTTGTATCCTTCTTGTTCCCAACTGCTCATTTGGTTGATATCATTGTCTGTATCTTGCTTAACTAATTAGTTAGTTATTTGCATTCCTCTCTTTCTCTTCTACTTTCTTCCCAGTGTTATAATTTTGAACTGAACTGTGATAAATTGAATGATGTATTGAAACACTGCATAGTAAATTATCTTGAAAGAATTATCTCCAGCAACCTATCATCTGACAATCCAGTGGTGTCCTCCTTCAGTATTTTTGAAAATGATGAATTGAAACCCCCTTGACTTTCAGAAGGATTTGCTCCCCTCAATTTAGAGTCCTTTATTATCTAAGCCCTTTGTTCTACACATATAGAACCATCATTGTACCATCAAGGTAGCTGAGAGATATAAGTTTCTTTTGTAAATGAAAGGGCACATTTTTTTTAAAGGTAGAGAAAAAATTATTTGCAGAATACCCAGATTATAGCACTGTACCAGGCAAATCAAATTGAGGATGAACATTTATGGAAGGGTATAGAAATTGATTCTCTTAAAGTTCTCCTTTGTGTCTGTTGGAAGGTCTTTAAGTGCCACTAGGGAGATTAGTGTTCTTCCATTGGAAGGTGGTGCCATGAAGTGTATAAAGGAAACATAAGGCAAAATGTTTTCTCTAGAGTGCATATGCTTTGAAGGAAGTAAAAATCGATGCCTATAAATCATGCACGAAGCAACAGGTTACTGAGTGAAATAAGAATCTGTAGATGAAGGGGTCACTGGTTACAGAAGTCAGAATATGAAGTACCATGAGGGTGAGAGTACTTGGGAATGGTTTTTAAAACTAGACAGAATTATAAGTGGTCTTTTCAAAGTGGGCAGATTTGGAAACAAAGCAGAGAGAGAATCTTATTTTTAAGCAAGGAAACAGAATGAACTAAAACAGATGATCCTGCAGGTTTGGTGGCCAATGAGGACATTGATCTTAGTTAAGAAGAAGGCTTGTCTCATCAGAAGGAGATGTGTTAAAAGAAATAAAATGGTGTCAGTTTATGGAGGGCCTTGACATGTTGAGTTTTGGGGAGAAAAGTGATGTGAGGAAATCTCAAATGGAGGAAAATTAGTTTTTCATCTGTATATAATATAGATTGGAAAGGAGCGAGATCCAAAGGCAGATAGAACAGTTGGAGTGATGCGATCAGAAGCCATCAGCTGGGGCTTCCCCACATAGCCTTGGCAATAGGTGTGATTTATCAGTGCCTAGGTCAGGTGAATCACTGTCAAGAGATGTAAAGGTGTTTCTCAAAGAATCTTTCCAAGAGTGTCATCAATTTGGTGTTATTTCCACCTTTAACTAAGGCTTCCAAAGCATATGCAATGCATGAATGTAAGGGTGAGATCCCATTTGAATATAGTTGTTAGCCCATGCCTGGTGTATCCCATCCTCATGCTGTGCCTTAACTCTGTGCACATGCAAAAGTAGGCAGCTTCTTCATTAAACGTGAAGGACCTAGTGCCAGAAATTCAATATATGGTTTGTGGATTTAAATAAAAGGGTATGCAATGAATAAATCACCCTCAAAGAACAATCCTAAGCAAAGATATTTTTTTTCAAACACAAATTGTTGTTAACTCGTTTCTTTCATCAGTTATCTGGAAAAATACCATTTTCTGTTGTGATTCTACTATAAACAGGACTAGAAAAAATGAATGGGAAAAGAGAATGCTGGAGCTTTGGCACTGATTCAGAAGCTCAACCCTAGGGTAGGAAGAGGAAGTTTCCAGTGACAGTAGATACCATGAGGCAGCTCATGGGGTTTTGGAAGTCATAGATAGAAGAGGGTAGAAGATATATTTGACTGGCCATGTGCTTTTGTGTGCAATTAGCTCAGACTGATTTTGCCATTTAAACTCTGGTGAACATATAAAATTTGAGAGTCATTTTCCTAGTTAAGTTAGAAAAGATGTGTTAATATTCACTTTCAAATGAGCAGGGCGAAGCAAACTTTATTCATTACTTTCTGCAGTGTACAGGTAAACAGTGTGTCAAAGTGTAGCCCATGGTTTGTACTTTTATCTGTACTTCTACCTGTTTACTTATTGAAGTGATATTCAGTGAGAATTCTGAAATCTGATTATTGGAAAAGGTACACACTATCATAGCCTTCTCCATATGACATGGTTTTATAAAGAGCCTTACGGCGGGACCTTTCCAATAATGCAGGACGTATTTATGCTTTCAGTTGGCAAACTCCCCCAGGCTGTCCCCCACACAGAGATAAAACCAAAACCACTAGAGCAGCATTCACTCAGAATCGGTGGATTTTTAAAGAAAATGTGTGCAAGGGGAGTGAAATGGTGTCGGCATTAAAATTACACAAAACTAACGATAACACAGTGGTCTTGATGTTAATGTTCTCAAAGGATCACTCTGTGAAAACATCCCAGTGTGTTGCCCAAAGTGCAGAGTTTGTTCATTGCCTTCAATGAGCACTTGAAGAGCTTGTAAAAGCAAGAAAACAAAAGATGCAGAAAAGGATTGATAATTTAAGCATCTCACTACCCAGGTTATACCTGCATGAGCTCAAATATGAAACATTGGTTAGGACCATGGGAATTATCTAAATCCAGCAGACAAAAATTCTCTTTCCACTCTTAGTAAACAGTCGTTTAAATTGATATTTTTAGAGAACAGCTTGGATGGCTTCCAGTTTGGGCAGAACACTTAATTTGAAAAGTTTCTACTCCCTGGAATGCTAATTGTCTTTTCAACTTCATATGCTTAAGAATAGAGAGGATAATGTAAAATTATCTTCCATTTACTTGGGTCCAAACTTGATCCAATTGTTAAAAGGTAGTAGACCAGAAAATTCTTAATCTTATGTTTGCCTCTTTGTGTATCACTGGCCATCTCTAGCTTTCTAAATCTGTGTATTTTGGTCTACTGTATGTTTTGCAAAAAATGGCCTCATACCTGAACCCCACCATAAAGAAAACATTTCTGTAGTCTGTACAATACTGTCAAGTTGCTAAATTCTGCATGCCCCTGAAAAAGACATTGTCAGTCTTTTCATGATTTTTGTAGTGGATGTTTCATACAGAAGACTAGAATAATGCGAAATCTCATATAAAGTTTATTACTTATATGGAGATGGAGATTGGGTAAACGTTGCCCTCAGAATGTTGTCTGCTGGCAGACAAATTCATTGACAATTAGCAGCTGCTTCTTATAAAATTTAAATTAAAGACTACGTGTTGATTTCCTGTCAGTGTCTAATATTTTGACGTGTCATAAGTAGAATGAGAGATATTATGATTTGTCAGACTTAATATTTTAAAGACCTCAGGGTTGTGTAGTGATGCTTAATCTTGCATTTTATTTATTTTTGTTTGTTTTCCTTCAGGAAAATATCTCAAGTGGAAATTAAACTGTAATTATTTAATAATATTCAAGTATTTCAGATAAATCAGCAGATATTATGAAACTATTTGCACGTGACTCTTGAAGTGGTATTCCAGAACTCTTATATCGCATGCTATCTATTTAATTAGTAATATATTTAAATCAGAATTTGCTTGCAACATACATTATTATTCACATCTCAGGGTCTGTTAATCCTTTAAATATAGTTGGTAAAAAGGAGTCCAAACGTAGTGGAATTTGTTACTCATAAAATAAACACCTGGTAAGAGAATATATCTTCTTTTTGTATGGTACCTCACCCCATAGAAAAATGATTGGCACATTATGGTAATCACCAATAAATAATTGAAAGATTATGGATCTGTGATTATATCACTATTATAAATAATGCAGCTTTCTATAAGACTGACCTACATTCTACTCTCAGCACAGACTGAATTTACTATATGGAAACCCACAACAATAAGGATTCTGGATGGACAAGGAAACCTTGGGGTAATGCTAAGGGCTGAATTAGCCCTTAGGGAATTAGGGAAAGCAGAATTATTTTATGTGTACAAGGCATGTTACAAAGCACGTCAAACTCACCATGGATTGATGTTTTTTCTTTGTTCAAGATCGTTTTCAGAAAGAAAACACAGAATGAGTTTTTAATTCCGTTTTACCCAATAATCCTTGAGTTACGAAGTTGATAGTTTACTATTTTTGTTTTATTACCTGTGTTAACCCCTTTGTCTTTGAAGGTTGGTGCTGACTTTGGCTAACATCTCTGTTCACCCAACAGTCTTAGATGCAGGATGTTACAGACATGCCTTCTCGTTGAGCATGTTCGGTAAAATGAGAGTCTGTCTTTGCAAACAACTTTCTCTTCTGGCTCCTTCCCCCAAAGCAGCCAGATATTGAGAAATATAAACGAGTCTAGACTTTGCAAATTATAACCTTACCTACAGTGTTGCGCTGGCAAGGATATATAAATGAGATGCCTAATAAATATTATGATCTCCGATATATACCAAAGAAAGATCTTTGCTTAGCGTTAGTAAATGGTGTAATTTAGATACATCTTTTGGCCTCATTTCAAAGAGTTCAGAGGAGTCTGTGGCTGCAGGAGTGTTGAACTGAGATGGAGGGAGCAAAATAGACAACTCTGGAGATGCATCTATGCCTTGAATAATGGCCTTATTGACAGAGAAGGATGCACCCTGAGCAGAGATGATGCGTCAGTGTCCTATGCATATCAGGAGGTCACTCAGACTCCAAGACCTTAACGTGTTTCCCTGTGTGGATGGGACGATGCATTTTTGGAATGTAGGTCAATCACTTTTTTGGATCTTCTTTTTTGGAAATGTATATGCTTACATATGTAAATTAAGACAACTTCAAGTTAAATCAAAGCAATTTAGTAACTGAGACACTTAAGAAAAGCAAATGTTTGATAGACCATGAATACACATTTAATACCCCAGAGTTCAGGTGCAATTGATTTTATAGAAGTATGATATACATTTAAAAGCAGTTATGCATTTGATTTTTCCCCTTAATGAAACTACAAATAGCAGAAAACCCAGTCATCTCATGAGTTCAGATTCTAAAATAGCCAAAGCTGGCACCATACAAAAAATATATCAGTGCAATACATAATCATGAATATGCAAGGTATTTTTGTTCTCTTATGCTAGGTGGTGACTTTATACCTTTTAGATTTATGTCATTGTTATGTTATTTTAAAGGAGAAATTTAATTTTAAACACCAACTACTGTGTTCGTATCATATGAGAACTCTTTGGCCTTAATCAGTATCCTGAGTCCTAATATATTATTTAAAAGTTGTAATTGAGTTTCCCATGTTAATTTGGGTTCCTTTTCCACTGAGAATCTTCCAGTATAAATTTTCATGTACTATTTTGCTATTTCATTTATTAGCAGAAACATTCAAAATGTTGAAACAAAAAAATACGGAACAAACCCTCCATAGTCAGAAATAACACTGACCTAATTCATTATTTCAGAATAAATAATTTCTGGATCACTTGTTTCAGCAAAAATACCTAATTATTTTAATAAAAGAAGTTTATATACTTCTAGATTTTAATTGAATTTAATGGTGTGACTTGCAAATGCTAAATGGTAAGTAGTTTATAATAAGAGGCGACCATTTCAGCCACGTTCTCATGAGAAATTTCAAACTTTGCGTCGGTGGTATCTGATAGAAATATAATGCAAACTGGTGTGAAATTTAAAATTTTCTCCGCATTGAAAAGTAAAAGAAACAGGTGAAATTTATCACCTCACACCGGTCAGCATGGCCATCATCAAAAAGTCTGCAAATAATAAATGCTGGAGAGGGTGTGGAGAAAATGGAACCCTCTTGCGCTGTTGGTGGGAATGTAAATTAATACAGCCACTATGGAGAACAGTATGGAGGTTCCTTAAAAAACTAAAAATAGAACTACCATACGACCCATCAATCCCACTACTGGGCATATACCCTGAGAAAACCGTAATTCAGAAAGAGTCATGTACCACAATGTTCATTGCAGCACTATTTACAATAGCCAGGACATGGAAGCAACCTAAGTGTCCATTGACAGATGAATGGATAAAGAAGATGTGGTACATATATACAGTGGAATGTTACTTGGCCATAAAAAGAAAGGTAATTGAATTATTTGTAGTGAGGTGGATGGACCTAGAGTCTGTCATACAGAGTGAAGTAAGTCAGAAAGAGAAAAACAAATACCGTATGCTAACATATATATGGAAACTAAAAAAAAAAAAAGGTTCCTATGAACCTAGGGGCAGGACAGGAATAAAGATGCAGATGTAGAGAATGGACTTGAGGACACGGGGAGGGGGAAGGGTAAGCTGGGATGAAGTGAGAGAGTGGCATGGACATATATACGCTACCAACTGTAAAATAGATAGCTAGTGGGAAGCAGCTGCATAGCACAGGGAGATCAGCTCGATGCTCTGTGACCACCTAGAGGAGTCGGATAGGGAGGGTGGGAGGGAGATTCAAGAAGGAGGGGATATGGGGATATATGTATAAGTAAAGCTGATTCACCTTGTTATACAGCAGAAACTAACACACCATTGTAAAGCAATTATACTCAAAGATGTTTAAAAAAAAAGAGTATATTTTGTTTAATGTGATATATTCTGAATATTATCATTTCAACATATAGTCGGTATAAAATGATGAATAAAATATTGTACCTTATTTTTGTGCTAATCTGTCAAAATCTCTTGTGAATTTTACACTTACTGGGTCCCACCTTTCAGAAAAGCCCCACCTCAAATGGTTCTGAGCCTCAGGTGACTTTTTAGCTGCTGAGTTGGGCAACCCAGCTCCAGCTCCTTATCTCAAGTTTCATTTTCATTGTGATGGTTTTTAAATTATTTTAGTGTGGAAGTCATTTTCAGGGATTCACTGCATACACTGACTTACAATACGATTAACAAACACACATTTCTTGTACTACTGACCTTGGGCTCTGAGTTATAATACACTTTCTGTTCTGAGTGTAATGCTTGCTGTATGCACCCCTTCCTTCCTCACCAGTTAAAACACGATAGTGAAACTGAGAATTGACACTAATATCACAAAACTGGTGTCAAATAAATTGATACATTTGGAAACAAGCATAAGATAGATATTTCACAATAACTTTTTCCTGCTCGTTTCCTAAAAGACAACAATATGAACTGTGTGCAACAGAAATAACATGTTTTGTTCATGATCATTCCTCACTAATGTGACAGATCTTAATTTAATACTATTTCCATAACTTGGTTTGCCCACATGCTTTCCCCAGATCGAATAATTTTCATCATAGAATGCACACTGTATTAGTGTATATTTGAAAAATACGAACAAATAAAAAGCAGACAAAACGTTACTATTATACCAAGATATTTATAAAATAATATTTTGGTATATTTCCCATCCGTTTTTTTTTCTATTTTTCCATATGTATGATAATTCTAGAGATAAGAATATCATTCTGGTTATCATTAATACATGGCTAAGTAAAGAGGGCAGGACAAAACTTCGGGAGGTGATGGATATGTTTATGGCTTTGATGGTGGTGATGGTTTGGATGTTAAGTGTATACTTATCCCCATACTTATTGATTTATGTACATTAAATATGTACATCTTTTTACATGTCAATCATACCTCAGTAAAGTAGTTTATGTATATATTTTAAACTACTTTAAAGTATATATATATAAAACATGGCTAAAACATGTTTATATTTAAAACATTTTTATTTATTGGGAAATTAATGAGCTTTAATTCTTACAGAGTGTCATTTATTATTCAGGACTCGGGAAAATATGGTATTGACAAGTGATAGTTACTAGAGAAGATTTGGTCAGTGGTTTTGATTTTTTTTTTTTTCATCTTAATTGTTGCGTGTACTACAGGGACTTTAATTTTGTGTCTGCATTTAGGTGGCTAATTACTTGTATGTGACCAGCTGGAATATGACACTGAAGGAAACTAAACAGCCACGTGGGGTGGGTGGCATCATAGCAAGAGCACAGTTTGAGGTTGGACCTTGGTCGTATTCTGCTTTCTCCATGTGTAGCAGTGCAACTTCTAGCAATTTCTTCTCCTTGCTAAGCCTCATGTCCTTCTCTGAAAATGAAAACGGGAGACCCTGCATTTCAGAGTCTTGATGATGAGTTACATGCGTGCAGTGCTTGGTCATAGATTTCGTACTCAGTCAGAAATGGCCATGTTATTGCTACTACTTGGCATAAACTGCTAATGCAACATAATATTCATATTTCACATTTCTAAATATGGCTACTGTGTGTCTATTTTTTTCTCTTCTGTCGAAGTTAACCACCTTCAAAGAAAATCTTCAGCTGGACAGACTATGTTTACTTGTGACTGAATCTACTCCTTTGCTCTTTTTGATTAAAAAATTGAATTGAAAACTTAGATTAGGCATGTCGCATGTGCTAGGGACAGATGAGCAGGAAAATGAATCCCTCCCACCATGTAGCTTCAAAGAGGTCAAGGAATGTGATTCAGTTGTTATAATGCAGAAAGTTAACAGGAAGAACAAAGTATTCTGGACCACAGGAGGACGCAGTGTGGAGGGGGTAGAATTTCACCATCAGAAAGGAAGTCACAGTTAAATGTGGGCTATGTCTCAGAGGTAAAATTAGCTATTAAAGGAGCAGGAGATCAACAGAGACACTGGGGAAAACATATGAAGGCAGCAGCATAAAAGACCATGTTGTACTTGGAGTACAGTACTGTTAAGATGTAAGGTCCCTGGTGCCAATGATGAGAAGTAATGGAAGGAAGGTGATTATGGACCATATGGATTATAGATTAAGGGCCTGGCATGCCCGGTGAGAAGCACAGGCTTAGAGGGAGTGAGGATGATGGGCCGGCAGTGTTTTTAAGTGTGGACAGTGACACGGGGCTGTAACAGGTTTTACCAGCTGTCTAGGGCTGCCTGGGGACATCGGTGCTGTAGCCTGAATGTCTGTGACGCCCTCAGCATTCATGCATTGAATCACATACCCCAGGGTATTGGTGTTAGAAGATGGGGCCTTTGGGAGGTGATTAGGTCATGAGGGTGGAGCCCTCATGAATGGGATTAGTGCCCAGATAACGGAGACCCCACAGAGGTCCCTGATCCCCTTGTGCCCTGTGAGGACACAGAGAGAAAACACCATCTATGAACCAAGAAGCAGACCCTCACCAGACACCAAATCTGCAGACACCTTGATCTTGAACTACTTCCAGGCTCCAGAACTGTGAGAAATAAATTTCTCTTATTTATAAGCCATCCAGACTGTGTTACTTAGTTATAGTAGCCTGAACACACTAAGACAATCAGTGTGGAAGAAAAACTGAGGAAGAGGCAGAAGGGAGTAGAAAACTAGAAGATACACAGGAGTGTGTGTGAGAGAGGAAGACAGACAGACAGACAGAGACCCTACAAGAGCAGTACAGTGGGACTGGGTGAGAAGAAGGCTGTTCTCACTCTTTCTACCCATGTCATTTTTTTTTTTTTAATTTATTTTATTTATTTTTTGGCTGTGTTGGGTCTTCATTGCTGCGCATGGGCTTTCTCTAGTTGCGGCGAGTGGGGGCCACTCTTCGTTTGCGGCGCGCGGGCTTCTCATTGCAGTGGCTTCTCCTGCTGTGGAGCACGGGCTCCAGGGCGTGAGGGCCTCAGCAGTTGTGGCACACGGGCTCAGCAGCTGTGGTGCACGGGCCTAGTCGCTCCGCAGCATGTGGGATCTTCCCGGACCAGGGCTCGAACCCACGTCCCCTGCATTGGCAGGCAGATTCCCAACCACTGCGCCACCAGGGAAGCCCTACCCATGTCATTTTAATGCAACTCAAAATTCCTCATGGTCCTCCACCATGTAAGGTAAACTTTTACAAGTCAGTCTAGTGTACCAAGAAAAAAATACATTATCTCTATCATCGTGAGTACCTGGGTTAATCGTGTTTCCATCACTTACTAGCTGTGTGGTCTTGGGCAGCCTACTTCACCTCCCCAGACTTCACTTCTATCATCCATAAAATGGTTAGAAGATGAGCACCTATCTTTTTTTTTTTTAATTTATTAATTAATTAATTTATTTTTGGCTGTGTTGGGTCGTCGTTTCTGTGCGAGGGCTTTCTCTAGTTGTGGCGAGTGGGGGCCACTCTTCATTGCGGTGCGCGGGCCTCTCACTATCGCGGCCTCTCTTGTTGCGGAGCACAGGCTCCAGACGCGCAGGCTCAGTAGTTGCGGCCCACGGGCCTAGTTGCTCCGAGGCATGTGGGATCTTCCCAGACCAGGACTCGAACCCGTGTCCCCTGCATTAGCGGGCAGATTCTCAACCACTGCGCCACCAGGGAAGCCCTATGAGCACCTATCTTTTAAGGACGTTGTGAGGATTGAATGAGATAAAGCAATCCATATTGCCTCTCATTACACGTTTGATGCCTATTAACTATTATTACTTACCAAACCACGTATCACTGTATTTAAAAACAAATTCTTTACTTTAGATGTGCCTTCAGCATCATTACCCTACTGGCAATCCCTGTGCCAATCTCAGTCGTGGAGATTGGGACCCGGGGACTTGAGGATGGGAGTGTGGCATCATTATCTGCACTGTTCCCTCAAGCCATGTTCGCTGGTCTTCACCTTACTGACCCTTTCTCTGTGCCCTGATGCCCTCTCTCCTACTTAGCCTGCAAGGACTCACCTCTCTCCTTCCAAGGAGGAAACCCAAGAAGCACATTCCTCCAAGCCTTGCAGGTAAAATTTGTCCCTGTGCAGAGCAATTCCATTTTACCATCGGAGTCTGCCTATCCGAGAGAAAACATGGCAAATCAATTTTTTCCTCTCTTGCTTCCTTCCTTTCTTGTTTCTAGAATTTCAGTCATGCATTTAATTTACTTTGGTTTCACTGTGTGCATCTGGGCACAGGGGTTTTTGTTTTTTTTGTTTTTTTTTGTTTATAATGAGAGCCTCTGGGAACTACAGTTTTGTCTTTTTTAAAAAAATTTTTATTTATTTATTTATTTATTATTGATGGCTGTGTTGGGTCTTCGTTTCTGTACGAGGGCTTTCTCTAGTTGCGGCAAGTGGGGACCACTCTTCATCGCAGTGCTCAGGCCTCTCATTATCGCGGCCTCTCTTGTTGCAGAGCACAGGCTCCAGACGCGCAGGCTCAGTAATTGTGGCTCACGGGCCTAGTTGCTCCGCGGCATGTGGGATCTTCCCAGACCAGGGCTCGAACCCGTGTCCCCTGCATTGGCAGGCAGATTCTCAACCACTGCGCCACCAGGGAAGCCCGGCACAGGGGTTTTATACTTTGAGTTGCAAATACACATTCACATTTTCGTCCTTATACTCAAAGCCATAAGCAAAGATCACCTTCATTACCTAAGGTAGTACATAAAATTCTATGAAACAATCAGTCACACCTTCAGTCAATACCTATGACCTTACAGAAATTCACAGCTTTTGTTTTGCCCATTTTTCAAGAGAATAAAAAAGGTCATAAATGAAATTGTACAGTTAAGAGAAATTCAGAATAATACACAGGGAGAAAAAATATTTAAGATCTGATACGGTTGTTTATGGTAGAATAACAAGTACAATGGACAAAGATTCTGAAGACACAAGTCGATTCTCTCACCTTGACAAATTGCACAAAATGAGCACCCCATTTTTTTAATTTTTAAAAGTAGTAAAATGTATAAATCTTCTCTACACTATAAGGAACTAAAGAGAATCTATATTGAATAGACACATACATATAACACATACAGATGCATATGTTTGCAAACAACTAGCAAAAGACCTTATGGTTAAAAGAATATTACACACAGGTACAGACTCACAGATTTTAATACGTCTTGATAATAATACATCTTTAATAATCTTGTTAAATTATTCATTAGTTTTTCATTATTAAAATAAATTTAAAATTAAAATTAAGTTAGTAAATAAGTATAATGAAAATTTTTAAATTGGAATTATTAAAGTGAAACACTTGATACTGATAAATTCCAAGAACACAAAACTTCTTCCTGTGTACGAGTTCATTGGCACATCCCTGGATAGGCAACTGTGATTTTAGAGGTCTAGATTAAAGAAAAGTTGAATAAGCAGAGTGCCAACCACAGATCATCAGTTACTCATGTTTCTTGGATCTCCTTTCTCAAAAGAATTTTAAACTTATTTCCGTGGCCAAATGCCTGTACTTCTAAACACCTGAGTGTATGAATCATTTATCAAGGACTCTTTGGTAACTTTGCTGAGTATTTAAGAGGCTTTTATGTTTAACCCCAGATTTTATTGTACTTTCATGTTGAACTAAGAATAACCTTGGAATAATTCCATGGTGAAATTTATAAAATGTTCTAGGACATTCCCTCCAAAGATAGATGATACGCAACCCCTTACCTTATTTAATGGAAGAGTTTTCAGATTTATTAATATTCTTCTAATCCATAGCAATCAATGGATTTTCCTTTTTATTATAACCTACAATGACATGAATTTAGGACAAAACAAGTTGTATCTGTCCTTACACACGCAGTTTTAGGGTCAGAACTGATGAACTGTGGCAAAGACAAAATACAAATTGATGTCAGTAGTTTATTACTTATTAGAAGAGCTGTATTGAGTTGAGGAAGGTGAATTACATCCCAGTGTCAGCAGGAGATGACTTCAAAGTAACAGGATCAGAACTTTCTCAAATAATTGTCCTAAAGGGGCGTATGTGTTTGTACATGTTTACAATGGTGATGATACGATGTCGGTCTTAGTCTTTTCAGTACATAAGCAAAAGTACAATTATTTTTCATAAGCAGTGCATTTTATTTTATTGACATTATTTTGAATAGCTCCAATTCAGGTATGGGATATGCAGTTTGTACACACCAGAATATTAGACTAAGTAGGGATATTAAATTCCTAAGACATTCCAGATAACAAATAATTTAGGGTGCAAACACTATGATTTTCCCCATTGAGCCCTCTCAGACCCGTGAATGAATAACACTAAGGTCTTCTGCTGGATGAATACATCATCATTAGCAATAACAAAGAAAGATAATCAGAAGCAGAAACGGACGTGAGGCCAGCCATATTCTCCACGTTTTTGTGCTTCTGCGGGTCATGGATATTATATTTCAGCAGCCATTAAAATGCTACATCCTTAGTTTCAGATTCTAAAGCTGGAAAGGAATGAAAAACGAGGCATCTTCCTACCAGGCAGTTCTGCGGTACCTCTGCGCTCCCTATCCATTTACAGCAGTTAACTCACATGTTAACAGAAACACTTCCTCTGCCTTTCATGCCTCGACTCACCTGGAGATTATTCATAAGCTATAGGCGAGCCGCCTTGGTATTTTCTCATCTAAGAACACAAATTTCCGTATACATATATTTCCATTTAACATGATGAGCTCTACATTCTCTTGTAAAAAGAGTGACTTTTCCTTGTTCTCTGCTTTTTAAATTGTTTTGTTGATTATTTGAGCTATTTTTTTTTTCTTGTTTCCACTAAAGAGAAAGTGATTTGAGCATCTTGCTCATGTGAGAAGGTGACTCGGTAGGAAAATGTGGTGATGGTGATGGCCTGTAGCTGCGCCTCCATTTCCGGGGTACCACGGAGGACGGTGTCCACCAGTATTACGTCACCAGAGGGGCTGAGCACAGCGGACCCTGTGTGGTTACTCATGCTTGTAGGACTTAAAGGTTGGAAGATGGATAACTTCGTGAAAAAGATGCATCAGCCAAGGCAGTATACGGCATGGCGAGTAGAAAGCCGACCATATGGTAGGTTCAGCAAGAGATTGCTTGTTTGTCGTTGATTATGCCTTTCTCAGAGCAACAACAAATATCCTGGTGTGTGTTGTGACAGGATAAACCTGAACGCTCAATGAATGGAGACATTTACAAATGATGCTCTGGCTGGGTTTGAATGCTGTTTATTAGCCTTTGTCTCAGCCTTTTAAACAGCCTTCGACGTGCTTGGGCCACAGAACCCTGGCATCTCATTCATCTGGAGGCCAGGATGACAGTGGGTGAAAAGCATGGCGTGTCACAGCGCGTACAGAATAAATAGCTGAGCGTAGAGGCAAAGGACGGGAATGATGCTGACTCTGGAAGAAATAGAGCATAAAAAACCACAATATTCAGACCATTTGGTCAATGACAAAGAGTCTAGTCTCCACAGTAGACTCAAAAATTAAAATGTATGTGGGACTTCCCTGGTGGTCCAGTGGTTGGGACTTCACCTTCCAGGGCAGCGGGTGTGGGTTCGATCCCTGGTCGGGGAGCTAAGATCCCACATTCCTCAGGGCCAAAAAACCAAAATATGAGACAGAAGCAATTTTGTAACAAATTCACTAAAGACTTTAAAAATGATGCACATCAAAAAAAAAAAAATGTATGTAAATGTGGGGTGACTTGCTTTGAGTCATATTTCTCCACCCAGGAGGGCATTATCTCCCCTTCCTCCCTGCTTATTCTTTCTCCGACCTCCATATCACCACCTAACATACCATGTAGTTTTCCTACTTATCTTGGGAGTTGTCTGTCTCCCCCAGAAAGAGTTCATCCTAGAACGTTAACTAGCGTGTATAAGGCACTCAGTAAACATTCTGGAAATAAATGTATGAACGAGTGAATGAATAGAGCATGTTATGTCCCCGTAGAAGAACAGGGCTTGTTTTCACTGTTTTTCAGTACTGTTTATGAAGAGGGCATGTCCTCATGTAACACTTTGTTAGAGGTAGATGTCATCTAAGAGGGAAAAATACAAGGACTTTGTTCCTGTCTCCTTTGAGAAAAGATGGGCTGCAGCTCCCCTAGTTTTTTGGAGCAGCAACCAGAGGCACATGCTGCTGTCAGGACTGGGTTTTGCCTGGTGAGATACAGGCAGCCCTCGCCCCGGACGGAGTGGTGGCCAGTTCTGGGGCGGAGGCCAATCTCAGTTGCTTCTAAGTGATAGCCTCTCACCAATTGCCTGTTTGAGAGGTTACAGTTGCTTCTCCGTCTGATCTGGAACCACACTTGAATCATCAGCTTCGTCACACTAGAAGTGCCCACCAACCACAGATCACTTTTTTCCTGATAGATAATCATCCTTTCTGACAGACAGTCATCCTTTGATGTTGTAAGGCCGGAATGAATGACCTTAATGCCTCCTGAAAGTACTCTCTCTCAGCCCCTCAAAGAGGGAATACACACTTGCCCCACCCACTCGTAGGATGTGCTCTACAACAGACAAACAAAAGAACCGGGTACAGTGAACTCCGATCGTGGTTCTGTGATGCTCTGGGTGGATTTGATGATTATTCCAGCGAGTATGTCATGGACGAAAGGCTTGAGCACTGGAGTAGATCTCATTACCTCATTCTCACTCGGCAAGCCTTTCACCTTCATTGATAAGAAAATTGGGTCTCTTAAATGCCCTCATCTCTGATGAGAAAGACACGAATCAGTCATTCTTGAAAGAGCCTGACATGGTGATGAGCAAGTCTTGTATGATTCGTAAGAAGAAATGCTGCCTTTGCCTTAAAATGAGACCTGAGGGATAATGAAAGACCTTATCACTTAAAAACATAACCCTTGAGTTCCTGCCAAAGTGTCTGCAGCTTCTATTCTTAGCCAGTTCTTTCTGAAAAGGCAGCCGTGTCCAAGGCCAGCTATAATTGTGACACATAGATGGAAGGCTACCCCCACTGGGGTATGTCCGTCATACCTTTCAGATGATTCAGCTGAGAAGCCTGATGTTCAAACTAACCCAAGTTCCTTGTCTGGGTTCCATCCTGCTTTGGAGAAGAAAGTGTATTATCTGGAAGACTAGGCTCAAAGAGGAGTTTTTTTTAAAGTTTATTGGAGTCTAGTTCATTTACAGTGTTGTGTTACTTTCTGCTGTACAGCAAAGTGAATCAGCTGTGCATAGACATATATCCCCTCTTTTTTAGATTCTTTTCTCATAGAGGTCATTACAGAGTATTGAGTAGAGTTCCCTGTGCTCTACAAGCAGGTCCTTATTACTTATCTATTTTATATAGTAGTGCGTACATGTCAATCCCAATCTCCCAATTTACCGCTCCCCTGCCTTCCCTCCCACCCCGGTAACCATAGTTTGTTTTCTACATCTGTGACTCTATTTCTGTTTTGTAAATAAGTCCATTTGTATCATTTTTTTTTTAGATTCCACATACAAACGATAGCATATGATATTTGTCTTTGTCTGTCTGGCTTACTTCACTTAGTATGATCATCTCTAGGTCCATCAGTGTTGCTGCAAATGGTATTATTTCATTCTCTTTATGGCTGAGTAATATTCCATTGTGTACATGTACCAATACTTCTTTATCCATTCATCTGCCAATGGGCACTTAGGTTGCTTCCATGTCTTGGCTGTTGTGAATAGTGCTGCTGTGAACATAGGGGTGCATGTATCTTTTTGCACTAGAGTTTTCTCCAGATAAATGCCCAGGAGTAGGATTGCTGGATCATATGGTAGTTCTATTTTTAGTTTTTTAATTTAACAGAAAAAGGACAATGGGATTTGCTGGGCTACTGGTGGGAAGTGGTGATAGTAGCAAAATTCTATTAATGAAAATAACCCATTTAGACAATATTTTATAGTCTACATAAACTATATCTTGGTTCTTAGACAGTAATTCTGGGCGGACAGTTGAGAGTTTACTGTTGTTACCACTCTACAGAGGAGGGAACTGTCGCTCAAGGAGGTTAGACTGGCTTGATCCCAGGAAAGTGAGGGGCTGAGCGTGTATTTATCTCGCTGGATAAAAAAATCTCCATGCAGGAGATTTTTAATTTTCTTTGCATCTTCCCCACATTCCTCATGCCTAGTATCTCACTCTACTCACAGGAGTTCAAAAATTCATTTTTCTATACATTTAAATGTGTTCGAGAATAATTCCTTGGAAGTGCATTAAAATAACCTTAGTTCTCAGTGGCTAAGATTGTAAAGGCATAAATTGGGTGCTTTCTTTCTTTTGTTTATTTTTTGTATTCCTAGCACCTAAGAAATGCCTACTTCATTTAAATAAACGACTGGCTAGTCATGTAAGCATATGAAAGCAGGAATGGGCTCTTAATGTGAAGATAGTCAAAGAAATCATGACAATAAATAGTATCTAATAGATTTCAAGCAAAACTACAGATATTTGCACTAGGAGAGCTATATGTTCATATTTAATATCTATTAAAGCTTACATCCTGCTAATTCATTTTGAACAAAATTGCATTGCATTTCTACCTTTAAATAAATAAAAACAGAATAAATTCCATTAGGCTACAATAGGGTTATTAAAGAAGAAGTCTTTGTTTTTCTTCCCAGACCAAAATAATGATAATAATAATAAAGAGATATTCTGTCTAGGAGACAAAAATTGCTAAGAAAAGTAAATATCTATTACATTTGTATGCATATGAAATTAAAGCTTCTTTGATTAGAAGTTATCAACATAGTTAAATCTGATTTTAAAAGTATGACTTCGAGTTAATGTTTGGTGTGGAGTTCTTATGCCTTTCTCAAGATTTTATTTACCAAAAAAATAAGTTCTGTTTGCATAAAAAAGAACGTTATTGATGTATTAGTTCAATTTAATAATAGTTAATTATGGAAGACTGATGTTCAAAATTACCATGTGACTTTAAAAATGTCTGGTTTGAAATGGTTGAAGGACAGTTTGGGGTTTTTTTTCCCGTTTACATTTGAATTATATATGCTGAACCGTTAAGATTATATTCAATAAATTGGTTCAACTTTAATGTGTAAGAATATTAAGGAAATAGATTTTCTGAAAGATGTGTTCTACTCTTTTTTTAATTCATGATAGTTAATTAATGAAGAAATTCTACAAGATTTTGGTGAACAAGATTCCATATTCATATATGAATTAGCATAATGATTATTATTAAAACGTGACTGAGAAAAGTATTACATGAAGTAATGTCTGACACTGTCAGATATTTGGGTTAAAAACTGAGAATAATAATATTGTCAGAAGTGCTCAGGTCCAAAGCGGTACGTTTTTGCTACTGTCCACTATGGGTGTTAATAGTAGTGGGTTTTTTTATATTATGAATCACTGAGCCAGATATTCTGAATATAGGTAGTAAATTTATATATTATTATCCCAAAGAAGATCTGTACAGAGATAATACAGTCCCTCCCTCATAAAGAGCATTTTTCTGTCATAGAAGAGGCACAGAATTGAGAAGCTGTGCTTAGTGTAGTCTAGAACTGAACTACCTTGTTTGAGGGCAACCTGAAATACAGACCTTTCTCGACTTATGATGGGGTTACGTCCTGATAAACCCAGAGTAAACTGAAAATACCTTAAGTCCAAGATGCACTTAATGCACCTGCCCTGCCCACGGCTCAGCCCAGGCTCCACCAACGTGCCCAAGACTCACATCAGCCTACGGCTGGGCAAAATCATCCAACACAAAGCCTGTTTTATATGTTCATTAATTGACCTAGTGTACTGAACGCGGAAACCAACACAGTTGTCTGGGTCTGGAGTGGTTGTGAGCGTGTTGGTTGTTCACCCTGGGGATCTCTGGGCTGACTGGGAGCTGCGACTGCCGCCACCCACCATCGCTAGCCCGGGAAAAGATCACAATTCAGAATTCGAAGTATGGTTCCTGCTGAATGTGTATTGCTTTCACATCAGCGTAAAGTGGAAAAGTCCTTAAGCTGAACCATCATAAGTCGGGACCGTCTGTTCTATGAAACGGTAGTAAATTCTAAGTGGGAGTAAGTTATTTGTAGCAAAGCGAAGAGGGAAGACTAAGGAGATGAAACGGAAGAAGGAACAGTGCAGTAGAGAGGCGAGCGCCCAGCCCTTGGGACGTGCTCTCTGAGTGGAGCCCCCCTGGGTGCCCCACAGCACCCTCGGGGTGACCCTCAGCCAGGAGCCTGTTCTGAAATGCACAGAAACCAAGGAATCCGCCTTCCTTGAGGGTCTTCCCCACACGGGGCGTTGACTTGCTGAGACTCGTAGCTATTTCGTTGAATCACCATGGAAGCCCCATGAGAAAAACGAGGCTTGCAAGTTCCAGCCTAGTGGATGGAAAGCCCAGTGCCTTGCTTCAAAGCCTGTGCTTCCCAGCACACCTTTCTGTGGAATCAGTCTGTGGGCGTGGAAGGAGGGAAAAGGCTGTGACTGATGAACCTCTGACTAGCTTGTAGGGAGAAGCAAACGGAATGTTTGCATAGATAGAGCACAGATCGGGGTGGACAGAGAAGTTTGTGGCCCTGCAGCTTTTTCTTTGTGATAAAGTGGTTACTTGAGGCATCAAAGACCCTCCACTACGTTTCATTGATGTGTACTATATGACTTTTCAAGGTCTGTGCCAAATAGAGTCCAGAGAAAAATCCATCCATATATCAAGAGGTGGTTAGGGCAGGGGAAAGTTTCAACTCATATTAACTAAACTCACAAATGATTAATGTATAAACTGGTATGACAATTTATAAAATTCCGACAACATATGACTATCCCTGGGAATGGCCTAATGCTCAGTTAATCTCTGTAGTTAGTCATAATTGAGTCTGGCAGGTGGGTCATGAGTTCCTGATAATTCCATCCTGAATGGGTCAGTTAGAAGCACTCTCTACCAGGCCATTCTTTTTTTTTTTTTTTTTTTTTAATTTATATTTATTTATTTATTTATTTTTTAATAAATTTATTTATTTATTTGTTTATTTTTGGCTGCATTGGGTCTTCGTTGCTGCGCGTGGGCTTTCTCTAGTTGTGGCGAGTGGGGGCTACTCTTCGTTGTGGTGCGTGGGCTTCTCATTGCAGAGGCTTCTCTTGTTGCGGAGCACAGGCTCTAGGCGCACGGGCTTCAGTAGTTGTGGCACGCAGGCTCAGTTACCAGGCCATTCTTGAGACACACACACACAGTCTTGCTTTGTTTCATGATGATAATTTCCATTTCTGTGAACTTATTTTTGTTTGCTTTTGTTTCTTGTCCATTTAGTCATCAGCGTTGCAATAGAAATATATTGACCTAAAGATTTTTTTTTTTACTGGAATTTGGGTCTTGGTCAGCACATACTTTTTAAAGTATATTACTTCTACAAGAATGTGGTCTCTATTATGAGTTTGATGATTATTATTTTTTGGTATATTTACTCTGAGATAGTAATGCTACCTGCAGGCTTTAGAGATAGCATATACTAAATCAAAAGTTTCTGTTAATGTAATAATTAATGTAATAAAAGATGGAACAAAAACACTCAGGAAATAGGTGTCTATCTCCAAACATGGGGAAGCTTGCACTTGATAAAATGGGTCTATCTTTCTCCTGTAGTTCTAGAGAATGCAGTTTCTAGTACAATTTTAAATTTTATCATTTATTTTCAGATTTACTGAAAATCTGTTTATGCAGTTCCAATAGACACGTATCCCTTTATAAAAATCAAGACAATTAAATTAGAATAATTGAAATTTGCTGTATCAAAATGTCCTACAGGAACATTTTCTACAATTTACATAATTTGGCATTTGTGAGATGCCATTTAATGGATCATACAAGTGTTTTTCCTTCTGCCACATGCCATTTCTCAGTTTAAATGTTGCTAAAACTAACCTGATTATCAGCACTAAGGCACATTCCATTTAAATATTATAATTTTTTTACTTTGATTCTTACTATAGTAGCAACATTAACATAAGAATTTCAACTTGCAAATGACAGCTAAGTAAAAACAAAACGTTATACATATGCAAAACATACTGTAGATTTTCTCTTTGAATAATATTTATATATATGACTAAAGGTAAATACTAAATACATCTAATCTTTTTTTTAGACTAGTATTTTTTGGGTTTTTTTTTTTTTTAATTGAAGTGTAGTTGATTTACAATGTGTTCGGTTCAGGTGTACAGCAAAGTGATTGAGTTATACATATGTATGTATATATACATATTCTTTTTTCAGATTCTTTTTCATTATAGGTTATTACAAGATACTGAATATAGTTCCCTGTTCTATACAGTAGGCCCTAGTCGGTTATCCAAATACTTCTAATCTTAATCATAAGAAGAATGATAGACTGGCTTATGGACAGTAGATATTTATTTCTCACAGTTCTGGAGGCTGGGAAGTCCAGGATCCAGGCACCTACGGATTAGATGTGTAGTGAGAGCTCACTTTGTGGTTCACAGACGCTGTCATCTCCCTGTGTCCTCACAGGGTGACGGGGGAGAGAGCCCTTTGGGGTGTCTTTCATCAGGACACTAATCCCATTCATGACGACTGCACTCTCATGACCTCATCACCTCCTAAAGACCCCACCTCATGACACCATGACGTCGGGGCTTAGGTTTTAACATACGAATTTTGGGGGGGACACAAACATTCAGACTGTCGCACAGCCTTACATTCACTACAATACAAGTGGTAACACAGAGCTGTGCTTTTCAAAACTTGATGTGTACGTGAATCACTGAGGATTGTTAAGAAGCAGACCTAATCCTGTAGGTCTGGGGGGACCTGAGATTCCGAATTTCTAACAAGTTTCCAACTGATGCATAAGATGTGAGATCCCACGGAGTAGCAAAGACATAGAAGATGTGATTTACTAAAGGGATCTTACTTCCCTAAAAAACTTAGTACATGTTCTTATCATGCTGTTCCTTGAAGGCCTTACAATCCAGTCCCCGACACAAATGCTAAGATCTAAAACTTTAAATGTATTCTTATTGGTATTCAAGGTATGTAATCATTCTTGTTTGATCATACTTACAAACTCGTCTGACAGGATTTTGTGTATCTTTATGATAGATGTAAAATATTATAAACATTTCTGACATGTTCTCATTTAAGAATAACAAATCGCTTTTATCTCCTGGTAATTAATTACTTAAGTAGTTTTGTGGCATAAATGATAATTTGTTTACAACATGTCAAAGTAGAATAGCATAGAAATAGTACAGTCTGAGAGAGAGACTCCACACTTTTGAATTGCAGTAATGCTATGCATTATGATAGAAGGGTTTGATGAAATTCAACAATGATGCTTACCTCTCAGCCTCATTAATGGAAGATTAGTGACTTGTGTGTAGATCACTAGTGCCTTCTATTAAGAGTTGCCTTCTGACGATTACATAAGTGTCTAGTGCATCGGAAGAAGAACCATACACACCGGGATAGTGAGGCATCTCTGGAAAAAGGAGGAGACAATAGGCTGGACTTTGAGGAACGTCATGGTTTTATTCCTTAAACCATAAGCATTGATGACAACATGATTTAAGCTGCATAATAGGTTCCTGGGTTCTATTAAATTATTTTCTGTTATGCTTCATGTTTTAGTTCTAAGAAAGAATAAATGGGGATTTGCTTAATACATATTAAGATTTTGATTATGTTTGTTTCAAGATTTTATGTTTAAAGTGAGGCGCTTTAGCTATCTGAAACAAACAAGAAAAAACCTGATTTCTGCAGGTGGGAAGGTATTTCAATCTCCTTTAGTGCAATGCGCCCTCCTCAAGCCCCCAGCGCAGGGCCCTACACCTGTGCCTTGAACACACACCTAAGAGGAGAAGTGTAATTCTTGACTAGATTCTTGATCTCTCTTTGAACAGGTGGAGAGCTCTTCATATTCACTGCGGATATATCTCCCCTACCTTCCACTGTTTGGTGTGTGTTCTGCTGTCTGAGATCATAATGGAAAAAAAAAAAAAAAACAGTCCAAATATCTTTTTCCCATAATAACCTTGCACATATTTGGAAACAGAAAGTGTATCTCAGCCATTCCTCATCTCGCCTTCTTCTGGACTCCTTCCACAGTGTCCACGTCTCAGGGCTGCACTCCGTGCTTCAGAAATAGAATAAGCTACCCATGGCACAGTGAGGCTGCTAATTCTCCACTCTAATCCTGTTTCTCCAATAACGCCTTGGATGAAAAGAGCTTTTTCTGATAGCTGCATCCCAACATTAGCTCGTATTGACTTTTGTTTTGTTTCGTTTTTTAATTAAAAACCCTACCTCTTTTGCCAACTTAGGTTGAAGGCAGATCTTTCCCATCTTGTGCTTGTAAAGTGGTTTGTTATTGACTTATTTTTTCTTTAAGGACATGGGTGTAAACTGAACTGTAGAAGTACTTAATTCTTCATGTGAACTTGAGCCTATTGCCTTAACCTAAAACAAATCGGCGGCGGGTAGGGTGGAAGGGGGCGGGGGGCGGGTTGGGATTCAGATATCTCCTCCTAAGCACATTCGTAATCCCTTCTTTCCCCTTCTGTGAAAGAACTCTCATCCTGGCATGGCCCAGAGTCAGTGAAGTATAAATGTTTTCGTTGAAAATTGGTTCTTCCACCAAAGAAATTACTATACGCAATATTGTGATTCTCTGAATCTCATAGAAATACCTTAAGGCATTATATCTTACAGAAGCCCAAGCACACATGTTGGTGTTTATGTAATAGGGGTAATAAAGAGGCTATTCAAAGGGGCTGTCTGACTTTGCAGAGAAGCAATGACTGGTATGGCTGACTGGACAGGCGACAGGAAGAGATTAGCAAATAGGAAAAGCACATTTATCTTTCATAGTTAAGTATAATGTATGTTGCTTGGTTGATGATTAAATCTGAAAAAGGGGGGAGATGATAAAATAGGTCTGAAGTACCGACAGATACTAAAACAATATACTGTTCAGACTATTTTCAAAACAAAGTTAATTCTAGAGTAGACTACACTTATATTTCAGTAATACAACAGATTGTGTCATTCAAGGCTAAACTCCACCGAGATTTTCGCTCACATAAAATAAATCAGCACACTGTACTTTAGGATATGTAGTACGATCCAAAGACCAGAAATTCAATTATCGAGTGATTTCCTTCATTTTGACAGATAAAATTAATTTTTTCTCATTAAAATATTTAAGAACAATTAATGGGATAAGACATGTAATTCTAAGAAAACCAATTAAGTTCCTTCCTTGAATTTGAATAATAAGGAACAATTACATAGCTGATACATAATTTTCTAACAATCTAAAAAAATAAAGTTAATTTTCCATTTCTGAAAATTTGAAACAGCTTGTAGTATTTTACTGTAAATATGCCAGAAAGTGGAATTGATGTCGATGAAGGCTTTCCACAATTCACCAAGTCCTGAACTTGAACTCTAGATGTGCCCTTTGGTTCCAGTGGCTGAAATATACGGTTAGTCTTCTCAGAGGTGGAATTACCGTCAAATTTCAGGCCCCTCATTTTCGTTACCCCATTTCTAATGTGTTCACCTGGTCATATATTCTTGTAAAACGTGAGCTATTAAGATATTAAAAGTGCAAATGGTTAAGACCACCGTCTCTTTCCAATTTGACTTCTCCACCACCGTTAACCTCGTGGGGAGTGGCCAAGGGCATTTGGAGGACACTGCTAAGGAGAAGTTCAGCTAGAGGTATATTAGCTTGTCTTCAATGAGAAATATTTATGGGGTGCCCAGGTAGATCGTGCATAATTAAGATTCTGTTAGATGTCCTGTTTAGAAGTGGCTTCTAGGAATGCTGGTACTCAATGCTATAAGATGAATAAACAGAGCCCGAGATTGTATCACAGTGTGAATAGGTCCCCTGGGACCCAGCACCTGCAGTGTGTGAGTGGAGACAAAAATAAGGACTGATGTATATGGGGCCAGAAGCTAGTCCGTGGGAAATGGTTACAATCATAAGACTTGCAAAATGATAAAGTAGAGGGCGAAGTTCTTGTTGACACCTACCCAAGCTGTCATGGACTTGTTTATGCATTGTGTATGCTGACATGGAACATGACTTTTCTTTTCCTATTTGTTTATAGTGGCATATGTGATAACTCTTCGATATGAATAATGGTGCATGTGACAAAACTCAGATACGTCATTTGATCTTCAGTCCGAGCAAAAGATGTAGAACATTTCAGTAAAAGAAATAAGAAATTTCTTGTTATGGGTGATTAAGAGAGGTTCCACTTTTCTCATCTTTAAAATTAAATATATTTATTAAATAACAGAAAGGTCAGATATAATCAAACGTGATAAAGATTAGTGTTGAAATCAGTGGAAATTATTTTGGCAAAGCAAAGCAAATAATAACAAAAATGTTAAATCCTACTAAATCAGTTACTTCTTAAGATAAAGAGATACATTTTGAATGGTAATGATTAGTAGGCTTTGTATTGTTTGATAAACCAATTAATGAAGAGGAATAAATTACATATTTGAAAAACGATTTACACTCCTGGCTGATTTAACTGAACATAATCACATCAATAATAATAACATAAGACTTAAAACACCACCACAATCAAGACATCAGCCAAAATGTGATTAATAAGTGTCAATTCAAAGACTATTTATCATTAATCATTCCACTGTAAAGTTTGAAAAACCCTAAAGACCTACTAATCATGCATGAAAATAACCTGTTAGAAATATTTCCAAATTTGACAATACAAAGGGTATATGACATTAACAATAACTAGTTTTGCAGCTAGACAAAACTTTCTATTAACAATTATATTTTTAATTTAATTTACTATGGTAGGGAGGAAAGACGAGGTGATCTATTTTTCCACAAAAAAATGATGAAAGAATATGCAGACAAAAAGTAGGGAAATATAATTTAAAGGCGTGTCAGACGTTACTTAACTAAAAATATATTTTTTCAGGACTTTGTCATGCTTTTAGAATTTGTCTGCTTTTCTTGAAATTTGTAATATGTTCTGATTAATTCCATTACTCTAAATAATGACTTCTATACCTATTTTTTATAAAGTCACTACAAAAGTTATTGCTATATATTTAGATTAGTAATTTTAAAAATGGATAGCCATATGCATATATAACATACATATGACATATATTACATATACATTATGATATGTAATTATAATATATCCCCCTAAACTGGCATAACCCTCTCTCTCTCTCTCTCTCTCTCTCTCAGTCACACACACACACACACACACACAAATAAAAGCCTCACAAAGTAATACTTGCCATTGATATGTGACACGGACTTGGATGTTTTCGACCCTGTTTTATTCTAGTTTACTTTAATCTAGTTTATATTTTGTTTAAATGCTGCTGAGTACTTACTAAAATGATTTCCCCTCTGTATTAGTTATGGCAAATTGTATGACCCTGTAATAAAACGCTTCAAAAACACAGGGTTTTTTTAAAGCGCTTAAGAGTTCCCTAATCCCTGGGGTGAAAGCAACACGATAACGTATCCTCTTCAGGATGGTGGCACTCGAGTTTCACAACTACTGCATGAGAATTGTTCTGGTGCTGCAGGAACAGAAAGGCCATCAGATTCTGCCGAGGGTTTTCAGAGAACGTTCTGGAAGGTGGGGATCCCAGTTCTAGAGATGGAAAGGAGGTGCCTGGGAAGGAGGCCGACAGGTCACACATTGCCATGGTCTCGAGTCCAAACTTGAGTTGCTACAGGGACCTTCCGAAGAATGGAAGGCAGGGGAACACCTGCTTGGTGCTGAGTTTCAGAAAGACCCCTCTGGGAAGAGTAGGGTTGATGTGTTGGCGTCAGAAACAGAGAGACCACAAAGCAGGTCGTTGCAGGAGGTAAGGCAAGGATATCCGGGAGACACACTAGCCTTCGTGTGATGCCAGACACACCTTGACCCTCTGCCGGCTGACTGCTCCCCTGTGACTTCCACACTCCTGATGCTGTGATGTGATGATCACAGAGCTCTTAGATAATCAGTCCAAAGGAGCCCTATTCTCCTTTAGGGCTGAAAAATCTTCCAGGAATGATTTTGATTTTTTGGTAAGTTACTGGAACTGAGTCACGCTGCAGAAGAATTCTGTTGTTTATTTCATCCATCATTTTATTTGTTTACATCTCAACTGGGTCGTATTCACAAGCCCTTATCTCCGTTTACCTTCTAGAGAGTGAGGATGTATCAGTTATAGAGGCACTAAATAGGGGATCTGACCAAGGCTGCACATTCATGAAGTTTCCATGAGAGTAACATGGCCCCGTTAAATATCTGGTCCTTTCATCTATGTCTATGCTTTGACATTCTGCAGGAGGTTGGAGTGAAATTTGCTTTTTCTATAATTATAAACCTGAATGTGAGAGTCTCAAGAACATAGAATTAATATATTAGACATAATTATTAAACAGATACAAGGAATCTAAATGAGATATAGCAAGAAGTAAAGTACACACATGCGCCCATGCATGTGTGTGCACGTGTGTGTGTTTAGAAAGAACAGTATATCAGTTATGAATACTGCATTCCTTTAACTTTTAACTTGGTTTAACTTGGAAGACTCAACATTATTTCTGCATAATGTATCATTCAAACGTGTCAAACCCTTGGACAGCATCCTTCAAAGCACACACACCGTTTTAAGTGTGATGATTATTGTCTGAATAAACATATTACATGTGGTTCCCAAATACTCAAGAAAACAGCATGTTTTTCCAATTCTAAATCCTAACATGTAGTTGAACCTCTACAGGAACATGCATCTTATATATTTATTGTAATGATCTTAAGTTAATATTTAGAAATACATAGCATTAATCATTGTGATAAAGTAAATTGAGTTATATAATAACATCGGTACTTAAAAGTTTCATGTAATCCCTTCAATTGTTCACCTTCTCCAAAAATGACAATCAAAAAAAGATATTTTGGAAAAACTGTAACTATATTTACAAGTATATTTTTGGTTTGTAAGGAAGCATTTTTGTTGACAAAAATGGATTATTCAAAGTCAAACAACAAGATTTAAGCTTCCCTGACATTTTCTTAAGTCTGTGCTTGAGACCGTGGCATGCAAAGCTTTGTGTAACTTCACTGTTTTCCTAAAGAATGTACCTCAAGTTGGTATGTGACCTGAGCGCTCTCTTTACCATTATTAACTTCTGTGCCCTCTTGCCTTCCCCAGATCACATGACTGAGAAAGTATATGCTCTCATTAGATCACTTCAATGTCAGGCTGTCAATTCAAAATCAAAATGTTGAAATTTAATTTCTCACCTTTTCCTAAAAACAGTTTTACTGTCAATTTCCTAGTCATACAGGATTAACATCTTTTTTTGGTGGGGGGAGTAATATTTGATTCCCCCCTATGTATCTACCATATGCAGCCCATCACGACTGGTAATTTCTAAAACAGACGTGTTTCTACTTCTTCCCATACTGAGTTAGTTCAAGTCCTTATATTATTCCTTAGATCCTTCAGCAGTCTAATTAACCAGTGTATTCATGTATTCCATCCAACTGGTCTCTTTGTCTTTCTTCCTTTTCTGCGAAATTATCTGTTTATCAAATATATATAAAACACTCTCAATGTGTCAGGTCGAGAGCCAGCGTGACAAGGAAGATGAAGATGGGTCCAGGCTGGCAAAGCACTCAGCGTTCATAAGGGAAATAATCAGTTGCCTTCCTGACCCGATGCTGTATGTTAAATGTGAAAATCAGGATAGATAGGGCAGCTGTGAGAGAATGGAGAAACGGGGTGGTCTCCTAAGACTCAGGACTGGATTGGTTACCAGGACCATGATAACAGCAGGCAGTGTCTACCAAGCACTGATGGACCAGCTCTGCAGGAAGCATCTGTTATGTCTGGAGGAGGGCCTATTTTCTGTCCTGGCACCACCCCTTAGGAGCTATGTGACCTTGGACAAATAACTCTGAACTTGAAATCCTCATCTGCAGAGTAGAGAAACCAACAGACTGTCCACACAGGAACAGACTGAGGCAGAGAAGTTAAGGAACTTTCCCAACACCCAAGGATAAAAATGTAAGAGCTGAGATATACACATAGAGCCAGCTTCTAGAGTTGACACTCTACTCTTGAAGCTGGGCACTTTTTCCCCCTAAAATTCTCCTTTGATCATGCAATTTATCTCCTCAAATTCACTAATTATTTCCCTTAAGAATTAGGTCTAACTATAGGCGCAGTACAGTGTTCACAAACCTACGTTCTGAGGCTTCTGACTGTTCACCCTTCCCGTCTTCCTGCAGCTCCTGTGGCCGATTCTCTGATGTGAAGGTCTGACTTCTGACTTCTTAAGTTTTCTCATCTTTTCCCATCAGAGAGACCTGCCCGTTCTCTCTGTTCAGGCAGATTCCGTCCACAATTTCTAAATCAATGCTCTGCTTATCCTAAAAGCTTTTCTGGGTCACTGTGGTCATTGTGATCTCTATTATCTGAATATCACTAAGAAAAATCACCTTTGTCTTCCTGGATGCAAATCATAGTATGCTGGGACCTAAAGGAAAAAAAAAGAGTGAAAGGTTTTATTTCTCTTTCCTTTATTTTTTTTTTTTACAGCCTTTTAAAATTTGACATTGTTCAGTCCCGTCAGCACAGAGATCTCAGGATGTAGTCAGGAACTGAAAGTTCAGGCCAACAGAATAAGTTCCGACACTAGAGAAACTTCACAGATCATAAGAAGCAAAGCTTTCCAACGAAAATTAGCATCTCCAAGAAAGCTGACGTGGGGTAATAAAAATGTCTAAAGATAACCTGACTGCCTGCAGCAGCTCTGTAATATTAGAAAATCAAGTTATGAAATCCATTCACGTTAAGCGAGATAACAGTTTTATGTCTGAAAATGTGGCTATTTATTACCTACTCATCCTTAAATACTGAATAAAGCAGAAGTGCGCAGTGTTCAAAGCGTGAGCCCTGGAATCAGAAAGACCTGGGTTCTAATTCTGGCACCACTTAGGAGCTAAGTGACCTTGGACAAATAATTCTGAACTTGCAATCCTCTGCTACAGAATAGGGAGACCAACAGTGCCTGTCTCCTGGGGACCTTATGGGGGTGAAAGCTACAGGAAGCCTGTGAGGTGTTTGATCCGGTGCCCGGCACGGGGCGGGCCACAGTGCCGGTTTGCTGCTGTCTGTCTTGTCATTCTCACTACTGCCACGATTGCCATTAGTGTCAGACGTGGTTAAGACTCTTTCACCTCTTTTCTTGGCAACATGTGGGGTCCTAGGGAAGAGACATTTTTTTATTCAATTTTTTGGGTTTTTTAAAATTTATTTTTGTTTTTAAAAATTTTTTCGGAATATAGTTGATTTACAATGTCATGTTACTTTCAGGTGTACAGCAAAGTGATTCGGTTATAGATGTATATGTAAATATATATATATATACACACATATATATATATTCTTTTTAGATTCTTTTCCATTATAGGTTACTACAAGATATTGAGTGTAGTTCCCTGTGTTATACAGTACGTTCTTGTTGGTTATCTACTTTATATAAAGTAGGGTGTATATTTTAATCCCAAACTCCTGATTTATCCCTCCCCCCAACCTTTCCCCTTTGGTAACCATGAGTTTGTTTTCTACGTCTGCGAAAAGAGACATTTTTTTTTTTTTTAAAGAGAGAACATTATCCTAACCCTTAATCTAAGTTGGATTAAAACGCTGCAGAAAGTTTGACATGTCAAAGATAACCTACCTTCCGATAAAACTTGCAGGTCTGCCTGATAACGGCAGAGAGGAGTTTACTGGGGGGCTGATAGGTTGACTGTGGAAAGACAATTGCCCTGGCAACACAGACTCTAGGGCTGCATCCTGGTTTGGTAGCTCGGTGGCTGGCATTTGAGAAGCAATTAAAAAAGTCAGTTGATGAGATTGTTAGGCGTTCATGTGTTTTCAGTGCTATGATGTCTGAAGGGTCCTCTGTCACTTAGTGGCAGCAATAAGCATTCTGAAAGGAAAGGGGGGGGGGGTCCCTCACACTGGAGAGCAGCCTTCGCCTCCCAGGTGTGCCGAGGGCGTGCAGACTAGCTCCAGACTCCCTTTGCTCATCCCTGTGGAAACTTTCCTCCTGCTCTCTTCCAGATTTTAATGAGGAACAATTAGTTACTCTGGACCAATTTGTCCTCCATCAATTTTGATGTGATTGCAAATACCCCAAGCACTCCCCAACACCATTTTACAGTCCTCCAAATGGAAGTTTCCACACAATCCCAGGGCATAACAAGTAGTTTCTAAAGCCAGACCTCCTAGGCAAAGTGAAATGCTGGGGCCGCTCTTCACTGGTGTAGACCAACAGACTCATAATCACTCATGAAGGGAGAGGTTAGCCTTTTGAGCCAGAACTAGAAACATCCAGGTCCTTGAGAGAGGTCTTAAAAATGAGGGTGGGGATGGCACTAGTGAATTTCGTTAAATGAGCAACTAGTATTTTCTTTGCCCTTAACAACAATGCCTGTCTCTTTTGCTGGGATGGTCCACTCATCTCAAATGTGCAAAAACTGAGAATCATTATATATATATTTTTAAAAGTCACCAATACATAAAAGATGAGTTTCCATAAAATATAATTGTATTTTGTTAGATTAAAAATATATTTTCACGCCCAGCCTTTATTTACACTTCTCTTCCAAATACCTTCCCAAATCTTTAACAGTTTTTATTTTAGAGAAGTAAAGTAGCGTTAAAGTTTCTAACCACACAAGGAAAATTTTCCAGCCAGAAAACCTGTATCCAACTTTATCTTTTCATCTCTTCCTTTCAGAACTTCCCTAAAAATAAGCACAAGAAAAATTACATGCATTAAGATACTCACAGTAAGTTGCAAAATTCTGTTTAATAAGCTATGCTGTGAAATTCACATCCATCAGTAATAAGTTGCTTTTCTTAGTGCTTCCCAATTTACTACATTTTTAAAAAAGGTTTAATAAATTCCCTGAAAGGTAGAAAAACAAAAAAACACATACTCACAGTATGCAGGGGGACTCTTCAGGTAAATACATCTTGAAGTCCCGATATAAGCACTTATGTGTATTTTAACCTAGCTTAAAGATACACGGATTGAAAAATGAAATTTTCTTATAAATTAAAAAAAATTGATATTGACCACTAACGCAGACCAAAAAACCTGAAATCTCAGCTTCTCCAAATCTGTGAAAACATTCCTCAAAATAGCGTTGGAAGAAGGGTTCCTCACATTGGTCATATTTGCCGGACCTGTGTCAGGATCTAAACACCAGCTTCATAAAGCCTTGTGCTAATTCTTCCAAACCTCTCCTTCTGTTTTTTTCTCCAAAATTCAAAAACCTACCTAGATCAATTTCACATGTCACTCTGAGATCAGGTCTCATTTCTGAAACAAATAAACAGACATGTCTGAAATGGTCAGAGATCATGGTAATCTAAGAAAGTTTTCTATGATATAGTAGCAAAAACCTTACAGCAGTTTCTGTTTCTTTTTTTTTTATATAGTTTCTTGTCACGGACTGTTGCATCCTTCTTTCGTTTAGTCATAGATAGGAGAAAAGAAAAGTAGACAGCCAGTGAACAAAATGTGTGTCCACTGCCTTGAAAAGGCAATCTGGAGTCTTGGATAGAGATACTGGAAAGAGCTGTGTTAAGCCGTAGGTAAATTATTTAATCTCTTAACCCACATAGCTTCACCTGTTTAAGTGGGAAATTCTCTGTATATCTTCTTGACCCACTGAGAGGATTGCCTCCCAATGTCTGAATGTTCCAGTAACATGATAGATTCTAGTAGGCATCTGGTAGATTACCTTGTTGATATCTGGTAGATATTAACCTCCTCTCTCCTTCTCCCCTCTCTTTCTTCCATCTGTCTTTCCTTCCCTCCAGAAAATCGTTAGTCTGGAGGGAAGGAAAGGATTTACCATAACCTGCTGGGTGTAAGGCTTTGATTAGAGTTAAGGTGACGGGCATGGCTAACTTGTGCTTGCTTTGAGGGCGAGATCTCTAGTCATTTATTTTGCCTTCTGCAAACTGTTTATGTTTTTCTAAGCGCTAGGGTTTGTTAACCTTTTTGGATGATTCCGTCTTGGAATATAATGATGAATTCTTTTCTGCTTTTTCCAGCATTGTTACTTGGTAGGCATTGAATGAATGAAGGAAAGAAAGAATGACTGAATGAAAGCTTTCTCTTCTGGTTCCTTAAAATCTATATTTTAAATACCGGCCTCAGTCTGTTTCTAATTATTTTGTTTGTTTGTTTGGGGGCGTGCTTTATTTTATTTTTCAAAGAAACACAATGGGAATTGGAAGAGGAGGGGAGCAAACCTAGAGGCTGGAGAACAGATGCATCTTCTCCCCTCTGTGCCGGTCTCCATCCTTGTCACCACCCCCCCCAGGTCTCTACCTGTCCCCAGGTGTGGCATATTTTAGGGACCCTGTAAACATTGCACAGTGAATGAGTGCAGACATCAACTAGGCTGCAGGGAAGTGCCAAGCATATTTACTGCCTGGAGTTACTGAATCCTGGAGGATTTGGACACAATTAGAGCTGTTAAATGGTTGCTCGGTTTTATCACGCCGAGGGCTAAAAATGACGTAAACTACAAGGGAAGCCGCTCGGTGAGCGCAAGGAGACAGCCAGGCGATATTGCCCGGATGCGATTGCGATGCCCGGAGGCTTGATTTACCATCTCCTGCATCCCAGGGTGCTCAGAAAGCTGGGCAGTCTTAACAGGTCACTTTTCATTAGTACAAATAAAATGCAGCAGCTTCGCAAGACTTGAGTTTGGCAAAGTTATTCAAACATTAATAGATCCTGAAAAAGAAGGGCTTATAAATACTTGCCGTTGTGCATTGGAAGGCAGAGTGAGGGCTTGGTGTCTCCACGGCCTGAGTGGGAATCTGGGGAAAACCACCAGAAATTGTCACATGTTAACTCTTAAGGTGTTTTCATTTAGCATGAAGGTTTCTAGAATCCAGAAAGGAGTCTCTCAATTGTATTGGAGGCAGTTTGCTAGAGCAGAAAGCATCCTGCCTATGGAGTCTGATAAATCTTGAGTTATGCCCTGTCTTTGCCATTTCACGCTGTTTTTGCCCAGTGGGTCCTGGGCACGTGATTAGAAGTCTCTGAATCTCAGACTCCTCGTGTGTAAAATGAAGATAAGAATGTGGGATTGTTGTAAGGATTGCAAGAGAGAAGTCAAACTTCAGATATGTTGTTGGCATGCAGTGAAGTTTCCCTCTCTTTCTTCTCATATTTTCCCTTCTTCTTCTTCTCACCTTCTTCTGAGTTGTTAGTATTATTATTAATATTGCTATTGTTGTTCTTGCTGTTGACATCCTTGTATTTGGGGTCTTTTAAGAACCTAACATTAGAAGAAAAGTTTAGGAAAGCATACAGTACTGAAGTCCCATGTGACAAGATGATGTATAACACCTCACATCATCAGAAAAACCCCTACAGAGTTTGCCTCGCCCCCAAATAAACAGAGCACCCAGAAGAAGCTTGTCTCACTTCCCAATAGCAGTGAAGCAATCACTGCAGATGGCCTGTCTTCTCAACTGCAGTCCTCCAGGAGCTAGTAAGCTTCTTGAGAGCAAGGGTGGGTTGGTTTTTGTTCACTCTTCCTCATGATTATCAAATTATTCAATTTAAGTGTATTGAATGCATTAAAAAACAAAGGAATCAATAGATGAGAGTCATGATGTGGTGTAATGGATATTTGCTCCTTTCAAAGGCAAGCTGAATTTGTAAATTTTAGAAATGATGAAAATACTCTTTGCCATGGGAAAAAAAAATTAAAAATACAAAGTACAACAGGTATGGGAATGTGAGTATATGCATCTTGTTCCAATCCCTGAATCTGTCCTGTGGTGAGAGGAAAGAACATTGGTCCCAAAGAGTGGAGCCTGAAGGTGGCCCTAACCCAACAAGAGCAGGGTGCCCTGGGCATTTCCTGTGGGGAGACCAAGTCGAGAAGGACTCATTATAACTTCGAAGCTGAGGCAGAAATTGCATTTAATTTGTAGCTATATTTTGGAACCTGTAGGCCTACTCTAAGACTTAGAATGCTTTCTCATGAAAGCAAATAGAAAGCTTAAATGAACAAGAACCAGTTATGGCAGGTGACGATCTCACATGGGTCCCACAGTTGTAGAGCCTCCATATTCTTCTTCCATTAGAGTCTGAGCCCAGAACTTTAAACCAAGAAATAAAACTTCAGAGCTTTCCCAAATGGGTGAAATCTGATCATCACAACAGGTGGGGACATTAGCCCTGCTTCACTCAGAGATGCCTGAAATCAAAGCTAAGTCAGCTCAGAAAGGTGTTAAGGTATGCATTTTCCATCTCTGCTCTTTCTTCTTTAGATAAAGAGTTGCGGGCAGAAATTATGGAAATCAGCAATTGCCCCACCCACTCACTTCCTTTGTTCTTAATTCCGGTATTCTTTGAATGGCCCCATCCAACAGATAGTTTTTATTCTCAAGTTAATAAATTATTTTTGAATATGTTTTTATGTTCCAAGGCCTTTCTCTATAGCTTCAATATTTCTACTGGACCTAACATGTCTTCGGATTAATGAAATGTCTCCAAAATTATTCTGAGTTACCTCCAAAGAAAATTTTCTTCTTCTGTCTCTCTTTTGTTACCCCTTTCTTCTTCTGCACTGTGGCCATTCTCAGTGTTCTGGGAATCTATCCAAGTACGTTCAAATACTTTGAAATGAGGAGAATAAAAGGGATGATAAAGATATCATCTGATTTCTTCTGTTCTCTGGTCGTACTGAGGGTAGTTACAACGTGAGCATGGCAGCAACTGTATTCTTAAGCATGTGGTTCAGAATCTGAATGTTACACTTGGTTTGTCATGTGTTCACCCTGTAATACATGGCTCAAATGCAGCCTATTAAAATACTGAATGTCAAAACTCTTGCTTATGTTTCAGATGATGAGGTGGATATCACTTTAAAACTTCTTTGGGAAAAAGATTAGTACTTAAGAATATCTCCATTTTCACTGGGATTGCTTGGGAAATTTTTAATCCCATTAGCTGTTATACATACATTTTGTGTATAAGTTACTTACGAAACGCTTTTACAGTTTTGTAGGAAGCACATGTGTAAGTACAACTTTTAAAAAGCCGTTGGTATTTTAAAATCACTGGTTAGTCTTCTGTGTTAAAAGTTATAACACAGAAGTTTTAATGCAAAATGCAAAGTTTACATTCCAACTTTTCTCACCTACTCAAGGATTAAGGTAATTGATTTTTTTCTGTTTCTCTAGCATCATCAAAATTGGCCTAATGGATCATTCTAAACAGTGTAAAATCATGTTGTGTGAATTTTATTGCATCTTAAAAAAATTCCTTTGTCCCACAATCTCCCTTCAACTGGTGCCCATTTTCCTGCTCTCATCTGCTATAATACTCTTAGAAGTTGTCAATACTTGCTTTTTCCCTTCTTTTTATTTCCTTTCATTCTTTTTCCAACCTACTCCCATCAGGTGCTATCTCCAGAATTTCCATGAAAACCATCTTGATGTGGATCATTGATGGTCACATTTCCAAATATAATGATTGGTTCTTTATTCTTATTTTCTTTCTTCTCACATAATTTGACAGAGTTTTAATTCCCTATTTCTTTTCATAATTTTTTAAATTTGTCTTCTGAGACCCCTGATTCTTGTACTACCTCATTAGCCACTCCTGGTTTCCTGTGCTGGATCTCCTGCTCTGTCCGTCCAAATTTGCCCATGTCCTTCTGGAATGATTTAGTTGTGAGTATTCACCTCTTCTCTATCTATCATCTTCACAGGTGATGTTCGCCTAGTTCTGTCTGTACACCAACAACTTCTAAATGTCTGTCTCCATAATCTGCCCCCCCTTGGCAATCAAGCTGCCCATGTGAACCTCCACTTGGAGGTCAGGCAGGTCTAGTACTTATCTCAAATGCGACATGCTCAAAGCCAAATCCCTGTGTTCTACCAACCATGCTATCCCCTCTTGCTCTCTTAATCTCAATAAATGCCAGCTCTTTGCTTTCAGGTGGTTTGAACTAAAGTAGTTTGATTTTTTAGTAGCCAACAAACATCCAGTTATTTTTGTTCGGAAGACATTTGGAAACCTTAACTGAGCACCTATTTAAATACTCTCACAAATAGAACTCAGTAAACCATCAGTGTGGAAGTATCTTCTTCTAGGCAATAGTAACTAGTGAAGATTTTCTAAAATAGATGTGTCTTTGAACTGTTACTTGGAGTTGGGACGGAATTTGTTATATGGTGAAAAGGAACAAGTTGGGTAAAGACATGGGCTGCTCTAACTAAGCTTAAAATTGAGAGTCATTCTTTCAGTTACTAAGTATTTACTGAGTACTTACTATGTGCCAGCTCTCCGCTATGTGCTGTTAATTCAATTGGTGACAAAATTAAAACTTTTTTTTGCCATTGCATTAAATTGGTTAAGCTGTCTCCATAACATTAAAATGCAAAGTGAAGCAGCAAGTGATGTAGAAGCTGTAGCAAGTTATCCAGAAGATCTAGCTAAGATAGTTAATGAAGGTGGCTACACTAAACAACAGATTTTCGGTGTAGATGAAAACAGCCTTCTATTGGAAGAAGATGCCATCTAGGACTTTCATAGCTAGAGAGAAGTCAATGCCTGACTTCATGGCTCCAAAGGAGAGGCTGACCCTCTTGTTAGGGGCGAATGCAGCTGGCGACCTGAAGTTGAATCCAATGCTCACTTACCATTTCAAAAATCCTAGGACCCTTAAGAATTATGCTAAATCTACTCTGCTTGTGCTCTATAAATGAAACAACAAAGCTATCATAACACATCTGTTTACAACATGGTTTACTGGATATTTTAAGCCCACTGTAGAGACCTACTGATCAGAAAAAAAAGATTCCTTTTAAAATACTACTGCTCAGTGACAATGCAACTGGTCACCCAAGAGCTCTGATGGAGATGTACAATTAGATGAATGTTGTTGTCATGACTGCTAACACAACATCCATTATGAGTCCATGGATGAAGAAATAATTTAACTTTCAAAGCTTATTATTTAAGGCTATGGCTTCCATAGATACCGATTCCTTTGATGGATCTGAGCAAAGTATATTGAAAACCTTCTGAAATGGATTCACTATTCTAGATGCCATTAAGAACATTCATGATTCATGGGAAGAGGTCAAAATGTCAACATTAATAGGAGTTTGGAAGAAGTTGATTCCAACCCCCATGGGTGACTTTGAGGGGTTCAAGACTTCCATGAAGGAAGTCACTGCAGATGTGGTGGAAATAGCAGGAGAACTAGAATTAGAAGTAGAGCCTGAAGATGGGACTGAGTTGCTGAAATCTCATAATAAAATTTGAATGAATGAGGAGTTGCTTCTTATGGATGAGCAAAGAAAGTGGTTTCTTGAGATGGAAACTATGGCTGGTGAAGATGCTGTGAAGATTATTGAAATGACAACAAAGAATTTAGAATATACGTAAACTTGGTTGATAAAGCAGTGGCAGAGTTTAAGAAGATTGACTCCAATTTTGAAAGAAGTTCTACTGTGGGTAAAACACTACCAGATAGCATTACAGGCTACAGGGAAATCAGTCGTGAAAGGAAGAGTCAATCAATGGGGAAAACTTTATTGTCGTCTTATTTTAAAAAATTGTGACAGTCACCCCAGCCTTTAGCAACCACCACTCTGATCGGTCAGCATCTGTCACCATCAAGACAAGACCCTCCACCAGCAAAAAAGATTAACTTGTTGAAAGATCAGCATTTTTAGCAATAATGTATGTTTTAATTAAGGTATATACATTGTTTATTTCAGACATAATGCTATCGCACACTTAATAGACTACAGTATAGTGTGAACATAATTGTATATGCACTGGGAAACCAAAAAAATCTGTGATTCGCCATAGTGCAATGGTCAGTTTATTGTGGTGATCTGGAACAAACCTGCAGTGTTGCTGAGGTCTGCCTGTATTAACCTCCTGTTGTTATTCCAGTATGCCTCATAGGGTCTCATTTTCCATCTCAATTATCTCCTCAATGTGTTTCTTCTAAACACATCTGTACAGTTCCCAGCAGAAACTCATAAAAAGTGATTTGTTCCAGGTCTTTATATGTCCACTAATGGCTTGAAACTCAACAATATTGGAAGGTCTCTCATTCATTGGCATCTCCAGATCAATCGTTGTGTTGTCTTGATTCTTAATACACAGCAGGACTGAGGAAAGGAAATGTGCTCATACTCCAGTTCTTGCTGAAGGGAAAGTTCCAGAAGGAGGAGGAAGAAGCAAATTAGAGAAGCTGAAATGTGATGACAGCAGAGCAATAGGGAAGATGCTGAAGCACCTGGAAATAGGTCCCAGTTTCTGTTTTAGGTGGATGTTGATGAGAAGCCCCAGAAGTCTCACCTGTCAGAGACAGAAATAACCCTGCCCTCTGGGCCAGCATCATTTAGATTCTTACTAAGGTATTGTCCACTAGGGTCTCACTTGAAAAGGGAAGTGAAGACTGTGAAGAGGGCTGAAGGAGCACAAAGCCCTAGAGATTGAGAACAAGCTTTGTGCTCTATTTTTAGTTGTTAGAAGAGAAAGCTTTTGGTCCTAATAACCATCTTTGGGGAATAGGAAAAGCTACTTTTTTTTTTAAAGAACACACTACCCACTTAGTCTCTCTCTACAAAGGATCAAAGAAGGGGGAAAAAGCAGCAGAGATACAAAAGAGCTCTTCTTGAATCTGAGTGATGAAGCTACAGCCGAAAACCTCCAGCTTTCCTACAGAACAACCTTCAGTATTTCTCCACGTGGAGGCAAATGGCTGGTCCACATGACATCCTGACTCTCTACCATACATTCTCATCTTGCTTCTTCCTGTGTATCATGAAGGCTTTCTGGGTATTGTGAATCATTTGTCAGTGCCTTGAACTGGTACTGATGTGAGGCATCACAGGTTCACATGCCAAAAATATCTGTTACAAGGAAGCGCCTACAACTTGTTTGTGATGTCAAAGTTTACACTCAATCATTATTACTTCTCAGTAAAGAATGTCGGGACTTCCCTGGTGGCGCAATGGTTAAGAATCCACCTGCCAATGCAGGGGACACGGGTTTGAACCCTGGTCTGGGAACATCCCACATGCCACAGAGCAACTAAGCCCGTGCACCACAACTACTGAGCCTGTGCTCTAAACTACTACTGAGCCACAACTACTGAGCCCGCGTGCCACAACTACTGAAGCCCATGCGCCTAGAGCCCATGCTCTGCAACAACAAAAGCCACCGCAATGAGAAGCCCACGCACCGCTATGAAGAGTAGCCCCTGCTTGCCAAAACTAGAGAAAGCCGGTGCACAGCAATGAAGACCCAACACATCCAAAAATGAATAACTTAAAAAAATTAAAAGAATGTCATACATTGTTTTAGTCTACTAGTGAATGTTAAAGAAAAAAGCCCTCCCAGAATGTGTACTCAGTTCCACAACCAGAATCTAAAAACTGCTGGGGATGGGGTGGTGGGATGAACTGGGAGATTGGGATTGACGTATATACACTAATATGTATAAAATAGGTAACTAATGAGAATCTGCTGTATAGCACAGGGAACTCCACTTCTCTGTACAGTAGAAACTAACACAACGTTGTAATACAGCTGTACCCCCCGCCCAAAAAAAAGACTGTTGGGGATAGGGGGAGGACTGGGAACTCCCTCAGCAACATCTTTAAAATTACACTCTGTCGGGCTTCCCTGGTGGCGCAGTGGTTGAGAATCTGCCTGCCAATGCAGGGGACACGGGTTCGAGCCCTGGTCTGGGAAGATCCCACATGCCGCGGAGCAACTAGGCCTGTGAGCCACAACTACTGAGCCTGCGCGTCTGGAGCCTGTGCTCCGCAACAAGAAGAGGCCGCGATAATGAGAGGCCCGCGCACCACGATGAAGAGTGGCCCCCACTTGCCACAACTAGAGAGAAAGCCCTCGCAAAGAAACGAAGACCCAACACAGCCATAAATAAATAAATTAAAAAAAAAAAAAGAAATACAACCAAATTAATTAAAAAAAAAAATTACACTCTGTCCCAATCAACCACCTAGAATAAAATGCAATGCAAAATCTTTACGATAACTTAGCTTTTTTTCAAATATTAAATAATACAGGGCAAATTATTACTGTATTATTTTGGATAAATGGAGATTTTTTTCTTAGATGCCAAAAGCAAGATTGGAATTTCTATGAGAATACAAAATTTGAAAGGCTCATCTGTGTCCATTTCAGGAGGTTTCTTTAGAGGAGTGGAACTCTCAAAAGTACATTAAGTTGCTTCTGAAATGTCAGGTATTTGGTTCATTAGCAATTTCTAGAAACATACTGAAAAGGAGAAAGATAAAATGGAAATCTCTTTGCACAATGTGCCCCTACAAGCTCACATAACTATGTTTTTTCTGATCTACCTCTTTTTTAATGTGGAGAACAACAACAATAAATACTGTATCTTAGCTTATATCGTAGTTTCATAGGCAAAAGCATCATCACCACCATCATCATCAGTATTAGTTTTTCTGGGACTTCCTACAACTTGATTCTGACAATTCTAATAGGGAGAAATGGCACAGAGGAAACTTAAATCAATGAATCTTGGTCACTAATGGAACTGTGCAGTGAAAACTTACTCATGACACTAAGCAACTTGTAATGATTCTTAAAATTAATCTTTTGATGTTAATTCTTTGATTACCTTCATTCTTTACGTTTGTGATGTTAGCTTTACAAAATGGAGAGCACTTTGCAGATACACATTGTTTGAAAAGTCAGAATTGCAAGTAGCCAAACCCACGGATTTCCCTTTTTTTTATCTTTAAAATAGCAAATGCAGATATTTAAAACACGTTTTTCATCCAAAATTTTATGGTTTAAGTTGTAGACTCTAATCATTTCTACAGTAGTAATCATCTTATTTTGTTTTAATCTGCAGAATTCGTTTTCCATTTATACTATAGTTGGAGTTTTAACAAAAAAAGTATACTATTGTCAAATTTCAAAGTTACATATGCAACCTTTATCAGCTTGTAATGTAAATGTAATTGAATATATAAACCTGATTCATACTGCAAGGCTATATACTGTGTCTTAACTTTTAAAATGTTCTAAGAATATGGAGTCTGATTATTGACGAATTTTATCCATGTCTTGTTTTACAATAGCGTTCAATAATGTTAACTAAAAATATAGTGTCTTTGTGTGAAACTTATATTTATTTTTATTTTTTCCAAATACTATCACATGATATGTCAATTCTAGCTTCTGTAATAGAATTTCATATCTGTGTATAAATATATAGATATTAAGCCCAGACAAAATGGTATTATTTTTTATGCAGATGGACTCTCCACAACTTATAGGTGACATGAACATTATATTTGAATCTCGTGTTAATATATTCCAGCTCTATTTTACTTTAAAGTATACCTAATGTGGTATAAGAAAAATAAAATGCATTATTATACTTTTTAATGAACATTATCTGCTTTTCACATAATCAGCTGTTGTCTTGATCTTGATGATAGCTAACACATAATTTGGACAAACATTTTAAAACTGACTTACATGTCAGTATTCACATTTCAACCTGAAATTCCTGTTCTAACAACTGCAAGGTCAACTATTTTGCTGTGAGATAATGATAATTATCAAAAAATCATGAAAATGTTTCTGAAGCATGCATGTTTTCTTTTGTTTTATTTTTCCCAAGAGGAGATCTTACAGTAAAACACCAAATTGTGGAGTCTCGCTTAAGTGCAAACAGATTTTTTTTTTACCATCTTCAGTGCTACAAAAATGATTCACTGATTCCTGTTTAATAGACCTGACACAACAGTACATAGTATAAAAAGAATGACCTTCACATTCTCTGACAAGAGGTTCAGTATACTTCCCTAGGCAATTACTGAAAGTTTTACTTTAGATATCGTATAAACAGGAATAATCACATTCCCCATGAAACATTCCCCATGTTCTGGGAAGGCAAGGAAAACACCTTGCAGTGTCAGCAGAGAGGCAGATACTGTGTTTCTTTCTTTTCTCTTTTTTTATTCTAAAGCATATTTTGCATTCAGCATGTAGATTCTTATAAGAATTAATTTTTTGATGATTGTTAAATACATATACTTGTTGGGTATTTTCATCAGAATTACAAAAAGACATAAAAACAAACACAGATATTTGGCCATTAGCTAAGCAAACCACTAAATCAATTGTTATTTGCTTTTACATTTTCTTCCGTTTTTTCATAAAATTTATAATACGAAGCACTTATTTTTAGACTAAATAAAATGTGTCCCATTCCTTAAGGGCATAGATCCTACAAATACAAAAGGGAGATTTTGTGAAGTAATCTCTTTTTGTGACTTGAATGACAGGATATGTTGTATTTCAAATACTTCCCCACTCCACAATATTAAACTTCATGTTTTCAGATGGTGACAAGCTTTCATGAGTTTAGCCAGTCTCCCTCTTTGGAAGGGACCTATCCCAGCTCTGGCTCTCAATCCTGGGTATCATAGATATTGTAATTGGATTAGCCTCAGTTCGCCAGTGAGAATGAGGTTAAGGCATGGCATGAAAATTGCCTGAAATGTCTTTTAAAAGTAGCTGTCTACATAATGCTCTATTACTTTCTAGTGGGTTTCCCATGAGACCATATAATAGATTCCATTTCCACTAATGCACTCAAATAGGTTCTAATGGTGTTATGGATACGTGTCAGATATATTTGTGTCCAGACAGAAAGCTGACCTCTGCCCATTGTTGAAAGGGGATCAGTATTGTGCTAGATACTCCCCAGCTGTATCTCTCTTGTAATGCTAAAAGTAAAGAGAAATGATCCTTTAGCCCTCTAACCTGAAACCCCACTGAGTTTAGATCGGAAAAGATCAGCTGGGTATACAGAATAGAAGATAGCAGGTCATTGTGTTCAACAAAGGATATTTCGTTTTCTGAGATTTCTAAAGTGCTGCTGTGCTAGTAGTCTTTATGAGTTGATTAAGAGGTTGAAGAAAATAAGTGTTCCTGAAATATTCAAATAGTTGAGTTCAAGTTCGTGTCATTTTCCTGACTGAGGACTATCGATTTTTTGTTGTTGTCATTCTGTGAAAATAAGCCAATCCATCATATTCAAATTAAGAAGTTTTCTTCCATCGAAGATAGCAATGAGACGTGGAGATTATTACTCACATTCTCTTTGGGCTTGTACACCCTTCAGTCCAGGGTTCTTTCAGGAAGGAGGACAAACATTTATCAGTATTAGATGTGGTTTGAAAAATCCCACCCTACTCAGAACATAATCCTGAAGAATCAGCAATACTAACACGTCCTGATGGAAGAGGGCATAGTGACTCTGGACTGTAGTACAAAATGCATCTTCCCTGCATTTTAATTTTTAACTCAGTGTAGAAGTGTACAGCGCTGGGAGGAGCAACTATATTTAGCAACTTTGCTTTAGATGAAATTAAAATCTGTATGTGTATTAAATATACTGTCTTCTTTTCTTCAAAATAACTTATGTATTTCATTATATATTTTAAATTGGTTCAAAACCTATGTGAATCTCAAGTCAGGGGCATATTAATATTTGTTTTCTTTGGACAATGCTTGATTCCTTTAATATTCCTGCCTCTCCCTGAGCAGTAGACTAAGACTAGAATGTTTCTATTAACCGCTCAAACTTGTTATTGTGTTAACAATGCAATCAAATTTATTTATTTCTTGATTCAACATGTGAACAGGACACTAGGCAGGAAGATACAGAGATAAGGAAAACGTCATAACAGCGCTTCAGTTGTTCACACACATGGGACAAATTACCTAGATTTCACCACTACACTTTGATAAGATTTGTGCTGCAAGAATTTTGGTGTTGACTTGTGTTTGTGAGTTTTGGAAGTCTTTGTCATGCTCCCCATTTAACCTCATGTTAATCTTGAGAGTTTATTATATCATGGTTTTATAGATGAGCCTGTAAACCCAGAGATTAGCTCTGCATGTAAATTCAGTTCAAATAAAAATAGTCTTCCTGGTAAGCAGGCAGGGCAGGTTTTAGAGATGGTGGCTCATGGATTTGTGGAAATTCAGACATTTGATCAAGGTCACTAGGTGTGTTAGTGCCACAGATGACACTAGAACCTTGGTTTTCTGTTCTGCGTTAAGTGTTCTATCTGCCATGCCATAATGCCCCTTGTTAATTTTTGACTGGAATTCTAAGTCACAAAATATTGGCCAAGATGATCTTTCAAAAAAACTTTATAAATACTAAAATCAAGAAAATTCTTTTAATATGATACTGTAAATGAGAAATAATAACACCTAGCTTTCTATTTAATCCTGTTTCTCCTATTTTCTTTAGGACAGTGTATCGCATATTATTCCAGTGAGATAGATTTTGTTTTGAGAAGAAATAATCCCACAGGTCTTCTTTCTATGATATTTGTGAAAGCTCTTCAGATTTTCCAAAAATATTATGTTCCATTCATATGTTAATTACTAAGACACAGCAAGGGATCAATTTTCCCTTTTAAATATATATGTGGGTACCTGGCTTTGAGAACACAAAATACAAAAATCCACATCCATAAACTAAGAGATGGTATTTAACATTTTAAAAAGTGTTTCATTTTATAAGAAGGCTCACCGCAGGAATCCTTTCTTTAAAAGGTTTAATGATCTGTAAGTAAGTCCTTAAATTCAATAAGAATGGCTTATTATTTTGCAGGTAAAATATAGAAGGGAAAATTTAAAGTGGAGGTGTTAGTAGCTATCAACAATTGGTAAAATCAGTCAAATTGGAGTTGAATGTATGTATGTGAGATGTATATAGGGTGTCTTTCTCAATGCTTTATACTACTTTAATGAGGTAAAATTTTATTTACAAAAGTGAAAGGCAACAGTTCAAGGTCTCGAAGGGAAATAGTAATTTATCCTTTCAAAATCACAAATGCATACTGGGAATGCTTTAAGTAATTTAAAACTCCCTAGCTTTTAGTGAAATTCATAAATCAAATTACTTTCATCTGGGAGTACAACATAAATGGAAATTTTGCTTTTGAATAAAATAGGAAAAGGAGCCAAGTTTTTATTTACCTTACCCATCTAAAAGCATGCTCATCCCAGAGTTCTATAATATCTTGGAAATGTTTCAGTAATTCTTGAAAATCTTTCAGGAAGTTGGTTGTTAAAGTAGACTTTTCTTTTAAGGACAAATTTACTTACATTTGAAGAGAATGAAAGGCCCAGTTTCAGAAGAAATGAAGCAGTAAATGTCTGAGCCTAATAAGAACACTTTAGTACAATGAAAAACCATGGAGGGGGGAGAGAGAGAGATCAGAATGTCATCATTTCTTATTAAAATTCAATTATTTATTTATTTAGTCATGGAGGTAATATGCACAGAATGCAAAATATAAAATTTAAAAATGTGTGTTTTTTAAAATCTCCCTCCTCCTCTTTTTAAACTACATAGATGTCTCTCCCAGGTAATTGATGGCATTTATTTTGTGTTCGTCTATCAGACCTTCTTTGAGCATAAACAAACTCCTTTTTTTTTTTTTAATATTCTTACTCTCCCTCATTTTTCCATAAATGATAATATAGTATAAATTTCCTCTGTACTGTTTTATTCTCATAACGAATCTCAAAAGTATTTTATACTTTTTAAAAGTATTTTTTACTTTATAAAAGTATATCAATGTATTGAACATCTCATTCTTTTACAAAGTTGTATTGTTTCCAAAGATAGGTCTCTTCATTCATTTATGTCTTGGTGTCTTTCAGGAGTGTTTTAAAGTTTTCTTAAATTTGGTCTTGTATATTTCTTGTTAAATTTATCCCCTCCTAGTTTAAGTTTTTGTTGCTTTAGTAAATAGATGCTGTTCTTCCATGAAATCTTCTAACTGCTTGTTGTTTTTTATGTGAAAGCTAATAATTCCTTTATAATAATTTAATTCCTGTTATCTTATTAAATTTTTCCATACTTTGTACTAACATTTTTTCCAATTGATTTTATTTGACTTTCCAGTATGCAGTCATATCGTAAGCAAATAGTGACACATGTTTATCTCCTCTTTTTCATGGTTTATAAATTTTATTTATAATTGGCTTGGCTAGTAATTCCTGTGAAATGTTAAGTGATATTGGAGATATTAGCAATCTTTGTCTAGTTCCTGTTTTTAGGAGTGATGCCTCTAAGATTTCACTATTAAGCATGAGATTAGATTTAGAAGTGAGCTAGATTTCTTTTATCATGTTAAATAAATATCAATTTATGAATATTTATAAATTTTAACAATAATATTTATGGAATTTTCATAATATAAGAAGCAGTCATATACTTTTTTCCTTAATTCAGTCGATTTTATAAACTTGACTGCTCTTTCCCACCCTTCTCTTCATGCTACTTTGTATCAGTACTTTATCAATCCTCATTATTATTAATCATTGGATGAAAAGGTGTTGAATGTCCATGGACCTACTAGTCTCAAGTGGTTTCTGGTATGGGGTGAGATCTAGAATGGCCAGACCATCTTCCATGTTTTATGGTTTTTCACAGTCTGAAGACTCTTATTTCTTTCATGGATACTGTTTCCTGCAAGTATGGCTCCTCAGTGTAATTTTTGTGGTTACCCAGCCTCTTTTCTTCTGAATCAAAGGAAGTTCTGTAACCAACCCCCCTACTTACCCAAGTTCCTTCAAGATTACTGAAGTATAGATATATTGCCCCTGACCCTCCCTTGTATATACGTGTGCGCATACATTTTGCTGGCACTTTCTTAGACTTGCCCTTTTTGGAACCTCTCTCTACACTGTGCTTCTTCAATTCTTCATCTGTGACTTTCAAATACCTCTCTTTAAGCATATTTTGCCCCTGAAGGTTATGTCTCCATGTTTGTATGAAAATTGCACTTTGAGGGAGAGAGGGGAGGGGGGAGTTTTTTCATATTAATTTTTTTAATATTTAGGAATAAACAGAAAAAAATCTGTCCCTGGCAGCCATGCTTATATACTAGCAGTCTCAGTGTCTTGTCTTTTTTCCAGGTAGCTCTGACAAACTTGCTTCCCTTTTAACATTAGTGAATCCGAATATTTGACAGTGGATGGGACATTTGGGAATCTAAAGAATCTTCAAAGAAAGGACAGAACGCATTTGACAAGCAGTGTGGAAGTGGGCTCATGTGCAGCTGGTGGGCTACTAGCAGCAATGATACAGTTACAGCTAATATTATTGATTATTATGTGCTGAGGACTTTGTATGCATGTTCCCTCCAAGGACCTGTTGAAGTTGACCCTAAGATGGCTAAGAGAGGAGCCAGGTGGGGAGAAGAATCCCAAAGTAATGGGGGGGGAGCATCTTAGTCAGTTGGGCTGTTGTAACAAAAATTCCATAGACTGGGTGGCTTACAATCAACATAACCATCTCACAGTTCTGGTTGCTGGGGAGTCCAAGATCATCAAGGTCTGACAAATGTCTGGTGAGAGCTTTCTTCCTGGTTCATAGACTGTGTTCTCACATAGAAGAAGGGACAAAGGAGCTCTCTGGGGCCTCCTTTATAAGGGCACTAATTCCATTCATGGGGGCCCCACCCTCATGACCTGATCACCTCCCAAAGTCCCCACCTCCTGACATCATCACCTGGGGGATCAGGATTCAACAGGATAGACTTTGGAAGCAGGAAATACATTCAGTCTGTTGCAAGGAGTGTTGTCATATTTGTGAAAAAGGAATGAAAGGCATAAGAAATGAAAGATAAGGCAAGAAGAGTGGAAAATACTGGGTCAATTTGCTATTTACTTGGAGTAATCAAATTATGTGAAAAGCATTTTGGCTTGATGAAATGGCCCCCTGGAGCTGTGACCAGTCCCTGACAGGAGCAGGTTTGAGAGGGAGAGGGATGTTTACGGGGAGTCACAGGTGGATGACTCTTAATACTCACTATCGACCATTTATTATATATTTTTCAAAATTATTACAAATAACTATAGGTTTGCTAAATTGGTACTTAGAGAAATTACGATTTGTTTTTTTCTACTTCTTAGAACCATAACCCTGATCCATCTGAAGGAATTTTTGTTGTTGTTTTATTTGGTTTTTTTGTGTGTGTGTGGGACTCTGTATTAAGTAAGGAATATGCCATTCAGTGGAAAAAAATTATAGATAAATGGCAAGTAGCCCTTTATAAAAAGCTAAAACTTTTGAAAGAAAAACTACAGAGTGAGTATTAACCTTTGTGTCAGCTTTAGACATTAACTAATTCTTTTAACATTAAGTAATACTAAGTTCTAGTAAGTATTAAATTAAAATTTGTTTTTTTATAGTATACTTTACATATTTTCTTAAATGTATTAGTGAAATAATTCTGTAAATCCACACCAGAACTTCTGTGATTTCATGATATATATCACTCAACATTTTTTTAAACCACAATCAATTGAAAGAAATTATTTCCTATGGAGATTGATAACTGGAAACAAATAATAATAATTTAAATTACCTTTTAAAATGTCTACATTTTTACAGATTAATTTTTTCTCAAATAGTGCTAATTTTAAATATTCTTATTTAATTTCCTAGACTATGTTGATGTGACCAAAACCATCATAATTTTTAACCGCCTAGTGTATAGTATGCATAATTTTAAAAAGTAATATATATATATAAAACTCACATTACATATTTGGGATTTACGGTATAGTTTATCTCAGAACTTGTGGTTCTCCCTGATAAGAATTCACCCAACCCGGTGCTCTGTACAGCTGTTTCTCTGCTGGTTCCTCCATTCATTTGTTAGCTTTTAATATACTCCAGGCTCTGCTCTTAGAGTCACTGGTGATATTTAAGCAGAGGAGTCCATGATCTGCTTTACATTTTGCAAGGATGATTTACAAGACGATTTTAGCTATTGTGTCAAGAACAGTCTCTGTAGGGACAAGGACAAAAATACAAGGACACCCCTTAGAAAGCTGCTACTGTAATTCTGGTGGCTTCACCAGGGAGCAGGTTAGATGTGTTCCTCTTGAAGGTAGAACCAATAGGGTTTGCTATTGACAAATTGGATATGGTTGAGAGGAGGAGAGGGGATAAGAATGATACCATGGTGGTTGAGCACCCAGAAGGATAAAGTTGCCATAACTAAGATTAGTCTGGAGGGAAAAAAAAGAACTGGTTTTGAAAAGAAAAAGAAAAATCAGGAGCTCATTTGTATACCTGTTAAGTTTGAGATGCCCATGACACATCTACATGGAAACGTAAAGGAGACACCTGGATATATAAGCCTCCAATTAAAGGGAGCAGTCTAGCCTGAAGAAATAAATTTGAGGCTCATCATTTTATATGTCATATTTAAATCTGTGAAACAAGTGAGATTGTCAAGAAAATGTGAGTAAATAGAAAAGAGAGGAGAATAAAGGTATTTGTTTTAAGTTTTTATGTATTCAGTTTCTATCATTGCTTTTCAATTAGGCATTACTGTGTGAATTTGTGAATTACTTTGTGTAAACTAAGCAGGAATAATGTCAAGTCAGCTTTAATAAACTCAACATTTTTGTCACAGCTAACGGAGTTTAGCTTCTAAACACAAATCCATGAAAACACTTAGACGTATATCACATTTTCTTTTTTTTCTATAAAATAATAAAATCACTAAAACATAGTTATTTTGCAGTTATATTTGTCTTATTAGCTTTTGTAACTAAACTATAAATGTTTTGAAGATTGTAGTAACTTTAGATCACTTAGCTGGACTTATTCAATTAACAGTTCCCTGGATAACATAAGAATTATGCTTGAAATTTTAAATTAACTTTAATTAATTTTTAAAATTTTAATTAAAATTCTATGTTTAAATTTTATGGGAAGAAATTATATAAAGATGTATACAAAAGCACCTAAGTACTTTGACTTAAAATTTCAATTTCTCTTGTTTGGATTCATTTTTTTTTCTCTTTGATTCTGTATACATTCTCTTTCCTTACACATAGATATATGTATGTATGGTATTTAATTAGTTGCTTGCTTCCTGTCCCCCCACCCCCAGACTTTAGGAGTGTAAGAATGATCTAGATTTCCTTTTCAAAGATCCTTTGAATACAGAAATTAGTGAAACATTGCTTGGCTCCCCACTTCACGGTAGGATGATTCTGCTTGTTTCTGAAAATCACAGTCTCTACTGCACAAGGATCTGAATCCCATGAATCCACGGAGTAATAGAGACTTCAGCAAGAGTCAAAGTCAAGAGTGACTTGCTCAAGGTTCTACTTGAAGATTCTTTTCATCTCCCCTTTGTCCTTAGAACAGTTTCTAGGATATTCTGGGAACAAAGACACCCCTTGAGAGATTTGAAGCATTTAGAAACATCACATTCTCCATTTGGTTAGTCTTGAAATGAATACCAAGGATGGTCTTGAAGAGAAAATAGGAGACATACATTCATTTAGGATGTGCATATATTTTTTCCTGACTCTCAGGGCTGTTGTGAGATGACAGAGCATCCCTTCACCACGATGGACATGGAACTTGGTGATTGCTACAGAATACGGAGTGTGTTTTTAGGAACCAGCTTTCCAAACCCTACCTACACCTATGTATTTGGCTTCTGCTCTACTGCAGGGTATAAGAAAAAGAGGACAGAAGAAAACATGGAGACTAGAACAGATGCCCTCATAGTATGGTTTTCAAACTATCCTTCTCAGGACTCTGGGTTCTTTGCAGTTGCCTCAGGAACTGTGTTGGAGGTTTGGGGTGTAGGGGGTGAGAAGGAGGGGAAGTTTAGGGCTCCTGGCTCTGACCTCTGCTTTGTCAAGAGGAGTTTCACTTTTTAATATTTTTATGTGAGAATTTTACATGGCATTTCATTTTTTTTACACAATTGAATAATAAAAAAATGGAACGCCATTGCAAGATGTCGCAGGATGATGGTTCTCTCTACACCAACTTAGCCTAACCTCTCCTGCGCGCCATTCTTTCTATATTTTGAGTAATTGGCTAATAAATCTGAAACTACTTTGGTCTAAAGTGTTAATGGCTGATAATGATTTAATGCGTTTCCCCACCCAGGGAACACATTTGCATTTTAATAGAGGTCTTACTGGCAATTTTCTTAACTCAAATGAATGACTTTAATGGTGGGCATTTGAGGCGCAGCAGGGACCAAGTTTGGCAGAAGAACTTTTTCAGTATCCCTAAAATCACACCACGTCATCCAGGCAGCCTGATATTACCACCGCTAATGCCTGCCGCCTCATCCTGGTAGGAAATTTTACTGTTTTGTGAGCCTTGCATGCAGGTCAAGCACGATTTTTGAGGATTGTGTTCTCTCATTCATCAGTCCTGATGTTGCTTAATCTATATCCAGATTAGACCTCTCTGAAATAAAAAGTTCAGACATTATAGTCATATATGTACCTCAACACGGAATGAAGGTCAACGGTCCCAAAAGAAAGAAGAGGGAAACAAAGCGTACTTAGCATCACCAGTTAACACAGAGGAAAAGGGAACTATAGTCGTTGTTATCCATTTGTGATTCTTTTACTCATTGCTGAATAGAGAAAAGAAATTCTGCAAATCTTCTCATCAGAAATAAATGATTGTCAGTTTATCTTAGTATTCCAAAGCCTGTTCTTTCTCTTCACTTCTAATTCACTCATCTTCTTCACTCTGACCAGGTAGATTTCCCTGGGCAATTGGCCACTTCTGCATTGACATGGGAAAATATATATATATAACAGTTCAAAGTAAGAGTCGTATTTGTATTTCTCTTTCTTTAATCAAGGCATAATTGACATACACTATTCTATCAGTTTCAGGTGTACAGCATAATAATTCAACATTTGTATATATTGTTAAATGACCACCACAATAAGTCTAGTTAACATTTGTCATCATGTTACAGTTTTGTTTTTTTTTTTTTTTGGTGTTGAGAACATTTAAGATCCACTCTCTTAGCAACTGTCAAATATTCAATACAGTGTTGCTAACTACAGTCACCACACTGTACATTAATCCCTGTGACTTATTTTATGACTGGAAGTTTGTACCTTTGACTGTCTTCACCCATTTTTCCCCCACGCCACCCCCCGCCTCTGGCGACCACCAATGACCAATCTCTCCTCTCTGTCTATGAGCTTTGTTTGTTTGTTTTTTTAGATTCCACTTATAAGTGAGATCATGCAGTATTTGTCTATCTCTGTCTGACTTAATTCCCTTAGCATAATGCTGTCAAGGTCCGTGTGTATTGTCTCAAATGGCAAGACTTCATACTTTTTTTTTTTTTGACAAATTTATTTATTTTTGGCTGTGTTGGGTCTTCATTGCTGTGCATGGGCTTTCTCTAGTTGTGGTGAGCGGGGGCTACTCTTTGTGGTGGTGCGCGGGCTTCTCATTGCCGTGGCTTCTCTTGTTGTGGAGCATGGGTTCTAGGCACACGGGCTTCAGTAGTTGTGGCACGCGGGCTCAGTAGTTGTGGCTTGCAGGCTCTAGAGCGCAGGCTCAGTAGCTGTGGCTCGTGGGCTTAGTTGCTCCGCGGCATGTGGGATCTTCCCGGACCAGGGCTCAAACCCGTGTCGCCTGCGTTGGCAGGCGGATTCTGAACCACTGCACCACCAGGGAAGTCCAAGATTTCATACTTTTTTATGGTTGAATAGTATTTCAGTGTGTGTATGTGTATGTGTGTGTGTATATATGTGAGTGTGTGTGTGTGTGTGTGTGTGTATATATATATATATATATATATATATATGGTATCTTCTTTATCCATCCATTCATCAAGAAACACTTAGGTTGTTTCCATATCTTAGTGACTGTGAATAATGCTGCAATGAACAGAGGGGTATATGTATGTTTTCCAGTTAATGTTTTTGCTTTCTTTGATTAAGTACCCCAAAGCAGAATTGCTAGATCATGTGGTAGTTCTAGTTTTAATTTTGAGGAACCTCCAGAGTGTTTCCACAGTGGCTGCATCAATTTACATCCCACCAACAGTGCACTATGTTGCTATGTTCCCTCTTCTCCACACCCTCACCAACACTTGTTATTTGTTGGCTTTTTGTTGATGGCCATTCTGACAGGTGTGAGGTGATACCTCATTGTGGTTTAGATTTGCATTTCCCTCATAATTAATAATGTTGAATATATATTTCATGTACCTGTTGCCCATCTGTATGTCTTATTTAGAAAAAAATGTTTATTTAGATCCTCTGCCCATTTTTTAATCAGATTAGGGTGGTTTTTTTTTGCTATTACGTTTTATAATTTTTTAATATATTTTGGATGTTAACCCCTTATCAGATACATGGTTTTCAATTTTTTTTTTCTCATTCAGTAGGCTGCCTTTTCATTTTGTCGATGGTTTCCTTTGTTGTGCAGAAGCTTTTTGGTTGGATGTAGTCCAACTTGTCTCTTTTTGTTGCCTTTGCTTTAGATGTCTTCCCTTTGTGTTTCTAACTCAGAGGTTATTAGATAATTTCCACTTGTGTCATGTAGTTTGAAGGCTTTTAAATATTGGAAAAAAGGGGTTGGAAATGACCAATATAAAATGACATAACCTCTACTCAAGTGCACTTATGCCTAGTGGCGTCCTCAGCCAATTTAGAATAATGATTTTGTCCCGAAAATCATGAGTGGAGGTCAAGGACTAGTGGATTCACAGATGGTCGAGCCCAAAGCAATGAAGTAGAATAGACTCAGTGATCTATGGCACCAGCTTCAATAACTTAGGTCAGCCCCATTGAGTGAGTTTCAAGGGGGTCAGTCATTTTCTCTTCATGGCTCTTAACATGCATTTCATAGGATTTCTCATGAGAATATGTCCTGTGCAACACTTTCACTAAGTCACATATTTTAAATCACTGACTCAAGCTGAAGAATTACGTCAAGTGAGTTGAACATGCAAAACACCAAGTCCAGTGTTTTCCCACAGCAGGCACTTAGCAAAGCAGCTCTTGTTATTTGTAACATCATCATCTTGTCAGTAATAATTACTATCATGGAACCAAAGTTTCATGGGTCAAGGTGCTTTCTTAGTTGTTTGAATACTATCCTCTAAGGGGAGCGTGGGGAAACTTTTGAAGAAAATTTCAGAAGAATTCTTTTGAAGTTGCTTCTAGGCTCCAAGTCTTTACTAGAATTAAAAAAGAGGAAAAAGGAACAAACCCTCTACCTACAGCAATCCTAGAAGTATTAATGGCCTTTCCTATTGTGAAAATATTTTCTGTTATGTGGTATTTCAAATTTAGTACCAACAGTTTTTTGGTTTTTTTTTCATTTTCCTCTGTCCTTTGTTGAAAACACGTCAAATTTTTCTCTTATACCTTTTTCAGGATAGTTGTTCCAAAAATAGTTTCTCTGGAAGTCAATTTTGCTTTACAAAAATAAAAGATACTGTTCATATCTTTGTTTGAAAATATAGGTAATAGGAAAGAACCTGTTATCTAAGAATACCTGATACTAAAACAAGGCCACTTAATCTCCTGAGAATCTGAGCCAAATTCCTCAATTATGGTTGAAACAAAGGTTTACTTTGGCCTTCAATTTGAAGGATAAGCAGAAAATGATTTAAATGAATGTTGTTTCCTAAGTTTAATTATTCTGGCGATCTCATTTGGTAGCGTGATTTGCAAAAGGACCATTTTTGCAAAAATTGTTCAGAATTTCATACATTTTGCAAAGACTTCTCTTATAAGCACTTGTTACTTAAATGAAATTGTTTTCTGAAGCATCATATCATCCTTTTTCTCAATTTTCTTTTCATCCATGGTTAACTAGCCCAAATGCCTGAGACACATTTATCCATCACTTATATATACTCAAGTGTACATACAGCCAGTGCACATTCAGTGGCCTCAGGACCTGATATGGTCCCTCAGTACATGGACATGGGCTGTTTTCTAGTTATAAACATTTTTTTTTTAGCTATTTTATATTCAACTATTTCTTCCCCTCAAATTTCCCCTGGCACGCTTATTATCCATACTTTTCAATTTCTTGTTTTAGCCTCTATACCTCTTAACATATCTTTAAAAAATATTTTATATCTTATGATCTTCCTGGGATGTATTTTGTGTGTTTTCTCAAATTTTCCAAATAACTGTTTTTCAAGTCAGCTTAGTTGCCTATTCAAACTACCCAGTGATATTTTTATCTAATTAACCATGTGTTTAGTGCTAAAATTTCTAAACTGACCTAATATTTTCTCAGGCCCCATTTCTTCTTATAGTTTCTAGTCTTTTATGGCTTTGGTCATTTCAAGCATATTTATTCTAAATTTTCATTTAGATTTTGTTGTTTTGTTTAGTTTGTGTCTCCTTTGGAGCCTGAGAGGACACCATCTTTATCTCTCCCTCCTGGCGATTTCTCTCTTGGAGGGGTCAGGTGATTCATCTACTGGGGTCTCGCCCACCCAGGGCTTCTGCCTGTGCTTTCCACGTGTACCTTAGGCTGTGGACTATCTCTGGAGTAGGTGAAACATGTCTCTTTGCTGAGCATCCAGGTGGTCATTGGTTCCAGTTTTCCTACTTATCTCTTGCCCGTGGGTCTCTGCGTCCAGAAACTACTGTGAACGTGGATATCACCCTCATAGTCGGCCGTACCGTGGAGCTCCAGCCTCTCCTGGGAACGCTTGAGTCCTGTCTGCAGTTGAAGGAAGGCTAGAAAGTCCTTGCTGCTTCTTCCCTCGTCCCGTGGACAGCGTTCTGGCTCCTGACTGGAGGACGGGGAAGCTCTAAGTGCCTTAACGATTGATGCAAGGGCCTTGACTCCGATTGGCTGCGTCCACTGGGGTCTTCAGCCGAGGCTCCCCTCCTGGCAGAGGCCTCAGATCCTGACCCCGGATTTTCAACCCTTCCCTCGTCCTGCAGTTTGATGAGCTGTGTTAGCTGTGCCTCCTGCCCGATCTGTGGCTCCAAGTTTCCTCTTCATTCCTGTCAGCTAGAGACTCCTCTGTCTCTTGATTGTGAGCTTAGCTATGTATTCCATATAATATTGCTTTATTTTATTCATAATCTCCATGTGATTAGGAATGTGTGAAAAGGAATTCTTTCCAGGTCAGTTCAGTCTACTATGTTTGTGGGTATTAGTTTGCCATCATAAAATACTACAAACTGGGGAGTTTAAACAACATAAATTTATTTCCATACAGTTCTGAAGGCTGGAAATACAAGATCAAAGTGTGGGCAGGGTTGATTACTTCTGAGTCCTCTTTCCTTGGCTTGTAGATGGCTGTCCTCTCCCTGTGTCTCTTCAGATTGTCTTCCTTCTGTCCATGTCTGTGTCCTAATCTTCTCTTTTTATAAGGACATCAGTCATGTTGGCTTGGGGCCTCCTCTAATGACTTCTTTTAACTTAGTCACTTCTTTAAAGGCCTTATCTCTAAATACAGTCACATTCTGAGGTATTGGGTGCTAGAACTTTAACGTACAGATTTCTGGGACATGGTTCATCCCATGAGAATAGAGAATTCTAGTATAGAATTCTATATGGCTAGGATGGTATCTATAATAATAATAATAATATTAAACACTATGAATTTAATACCTCAATTAATCTTTCTAATGGGCTACCATGTTCAAGTCATTTGAAGATAGACTATTATGTGGCAATCAGTCTTCATCAATTTAACTTTATTTTTGGGAAGACAGATACAGACAGATTGTTGTTGTGACTTATCAAGATGGTAGCCATCACAGCCTCAGTGCTCCCACACTTGGTCCCTTTTGTACGGCATTCATCAATGTCTGCTGTTTGCCAGGAACTGTCCTAGGCCCTGGGAATAGAGTGATGAACAAGACGGATCGGATCGGGTCTCAGTGTTCATAAACCTTACAGACCAGTAGGAGGGAGAGAAAATACACACATATATAGATGACAATAATTTATACTCTGAAGGAAGTCAAGAATCATATCAAATGCCTGCTTTTCCCTGTCTTGTTAGTCATTCATACTAGAAATCCAGGGACTGAGTTAGAGTCTGCTTTATAAGCTACCTTCCGGACAACTGCTCACTAACTCCTTATTGGTTTGTCTCCCTAAATCCCGTAAAATCCATGTCCTTCTGTTAATCCCCCCTTCCGATGTCATCATGACTGCACTGTGTGATCATTTTTGTCTTTGTTTTTTAACATGACTAAAAACATGATTTTGGAATCTACACATTCTTTGAATAATGTCCCAGCTCTGCTTTCTGATCTCAGAGAAATTAATTTTAACCTCTCTGAGCCTCAGTTTCCTCATATTTACAATAAGGACCTAATGTTTCTTACCTCCTAGGATTGTCATAAGAATTAAAAGACAGTGTACATAAAGCTTTAATAATGGTGTCTAGTGCATAATACATATTCAAAAGAATGGAAGCTATTATTTTATTGTCATTTTTACCCGTGTAGCTGTAATAACTTCCTGATTGTTCTTCTAATTTACTTTCCACAGAGCTGCTGGTGTGTGATCTTCCTAAATCTCAAATCTGATCGTGTTAAGTCACTAAATAAGGTCTATTGATGACATTCCTCAGAAATCAAGAGAAAGGTCCTTTGTAATTTGGTTCCTGTTATTCTAACCACAACCTCTGCCAAGCTTTGGTCAAACGAATCACTCATTGCTTCATGAAATTAGAAACTCTTATGACTTTCCTTTAAATTTATAATTTCACTGGGCTGCCCTATTTATAATGCTTTTCCTCCACTAGTTCAGTCTGGTGACTGTATTTATTTCTATCACAACTCAAGCATTATCTTCCCCAAATGCTTATTATCCTGATGCCTCTGAACCAGGACCCCTCTCTGTGTCTCCCTCTGCACACCTCTATTCTCTTATTTTCAGACACTCGTATCTCTGTCTGCTTCTGCCAGTGCAGTGAGTAGGGATTGTTTATCTTTATTTCTTCACTCCTAACATACTGTTTGGCTGTTTTTTACGGACCAGAGGCTTATTAAATATTTGAAGTGATTTAAATGTGGCATTAGGTGATCTAATTGATGTTGACTTAAACGTATTTGTTTACAGTTTGGTCCCTTCAGTATGGAATGCAAGAATTTGAAACGTCACCACATGGAAAAGGGTTTGATTTGTTTCTTATCGTTCCTTAGGGTAGATGTAAAGTAAATCGATAGAGAATAAAGAGAGAGAAATATTAGCCAAAGTATATTGTGGAACTTTCAAACAGGTATCACTATCCAGATGTCCAGAAATGCGTTGGCTCTCTCTCTGAAGAAATTAGATTTAATACGGATCACCTAAGCACTTATGAAGAGGTTTATTTAAGAGATTTCTGTATTGAACAGGAAGTACCATCTTAGACCTAATGAGGGTGATTTTCTAAGAGTGGAATTGGGGAATATTTATGTAATATTATTATTATTTTTTTAACATTTTAAAAAATGTATTTATTTTATTTTTGGCTGCATTGCTGCGTGCAGGCTTTCTCTAGCTGCGGCAAGTGTGGGCCACTCTTTGTTGTGGTGTGCGGGCTTCTCATTGCGGTGGCTTCTCTTGCTGCAGAGCATGGGCTCTAGGCGCATGGGCTTCAGTAGTTGTGACACGCGGGCTCAGTAGTTGTGGCTTGCGGGCTCTAGAGCACAGGCTCGGTAGTAGTGGCGCATGAGCTTAGCTGCTCCGCGGCACGTGGGATCTTCCTGGACCGGGGATTGAACCTGTGTCCCCTGCATTGGCAGATGGATTCTTAACCACTGCACCACCAGGGAAGTCCCCTATAATGCTATTTTAAAGTACGCTCAACTGATCCTGGTGCAACTCATCTACCAGAAAGGATTCCCACAAGACCAGGCATTCTTTAATTTTAATATAATTTAAAATTCTCATTTTAATTATATTTTGTATTATTTTGGTTTTAATGAATTCATTTATTATTTCATGGACAAATTTGTCTAAAAAAATTGATCAAAAACATATTTATCTTTCTGACAGTTCTGAAGCCTGTTGATTATACTCAGCACATTACATAGGTTGGTAGCCGATATGCTTTCTGTCTCTCTTAAGGACATATCTTTTCTAAGTAGCTAAAGCAAAGGTAATAAAGAGTCTGTTAGCTTTTTACTACAATCGAATGTTAATATTTTTAACCAAAACCTGCTGGAAATTTCTCAGTAGTCCCTATCTCCATATGGTGCTAGAATTTGGTCCACTGGGTCTGTCCTTAAAATATGGTACCTATGCCCTGTCAATGGCTCAAACCCAATGTTGTCTACTGGATCTACTGTACCTTACAACCAGTAATCTGAACTCCAGGAGCCTCTACCATTGGGAGAAATGATTCTTTATCAAAAAAAGAACATTCATGAAGTGGTTGGGAAAATTTAGAAAGCAAAGCAAGAAGATTTCTATGAAGAAAAAATGTTTTAAAATATGAAGTTATAATCATTCAAAAATTTTAGCAGGAATATTAGTTTCCTGATTTAAGATACTGTATTAGATGCCAGTAATTAAGAAAAAACTGCATGATTGCTCCACTATGTTGCTTATTATTACAGCTGGAGAGATGATTTATGCAGGGTTATAATTACCAATTCAAAACAACATCAAATATATTATAAATGGGCAGGTAATTCGTTTTAATGCTGTCACCAATTAAAGTACTAAAGCAAAAGAGTGTACAATGAATCCTTAAATTATTATTCAGCATGCTGTCTATCATTTTTTTCTGGAAATGATGGTCTTTCTTCCATTGCTCAGAAAAAACAAGAAATGCTACATTAAATAATTTTTCATGGTTAGCATAAGAAATTTGGTTGTATTAGTGGTTATTAAAGATGTTTCTTGGAAACCCTTATTTGTGATTCTAAATTTGTTGTCGACTAGTAATGAGGTTCCTTTTGTAATGGGCATTATGTCCTCATACAAAATCTATCACATGACTCATAGTTCATGAACGTCTTTGATTTTTATACTCGTAAATATTTTTATTTTCCATGTTATTAAAAATATTTTGACTAAATGAGACTATTTCGATTGCTCTAATCTGATCTGTAAGATGTCATCTCCCTCAAGGTTGTTTTAGCAAGATTATTCATTCAAACCTTTGTTAGAACATGGCTGTTGGAATGGTTAGTTCAAATAGGATGTAACTAACATAAGATTCATAATCCAGTCAGACAGCCCCAGGGCCATCTGGGTCTGGGGAACAGTGGAACCCATTGATTCTTAATGGACTTTTTGGGTTCTCTTCTGAACCTGAGCTTAAGTGTTTTAACTAAATCTTAACCCAAGTTTTTCTAAAACTTGTTTCAAGAAACTAATGTTAAGAAGTAGTTAGAAAAAATAATTTCCTGAATTATTATCACTATACATTTTTTTTCCCCCCGAAGGAGTGGGTTTGAAAGGAGAGATGTGTGGACCTGGCCCATTTCACATTTGTGTCTGTGCTCATTATTTCCAGACATATAACCTGACAGTGCCATGGCCAAAACCTATTTCTTGAATGAGAAATTAGTCCAGTATAGCTTCTTCAAATACTCACCATAAATGCTTACCCAGTGCTTTCTGTGGGCCAGCCTTGATGCTTTGTGCTGGGGATACAGAGCTGGGGTGCTGTGGGGGTCCCTCCCCATCAGACACTGAAGGAGGATCCCAGATATATGATAAAGTAGGCAATAGAGCTGTAATGTAAGGGTACCTCGGATAAAAGTAAAGGAGTATATAGTCATTTCTTCTTAAGCAGAGTTTAAGAAAAAGCATCAAAGAGAAGATGACTCAAAAAGAGCCTTTAAAAAAAAACTGAGTTACCTGTAGTGAGGTGGATGGACCTAGAGTCTGTCATACAGAGTGAAGTAAGTCAGAAAGAGAAAAACAAATACCGTATGCTAACACATACATATGGAATCTAAAAAAAAAAAAAATGGTACTGAAGAACCTAGGGGCAGGACAGGAATAAAGATGCAGACATAGAGAATAGACTTGAGGACATGGGGAGGGGGAAGGGTAAGCTGGGACGAAGTGAGAGAGTGGCATGGACATATATACACTACCAAATGTAAAATAGATAGCTAGTGGGAAGCAGCCGCATAGCACAGGGAGATCAGCTCGGTGCTTTGTGACCACCTAGAGGGGTGGGATAGGGAGGGTGGGAGGGAGATGCAAGAGGAAGGGGATATGGGGATATACGTATGCATATAGCTGATTCACTTTGTTATACAGCAGAAACCAACACACCATTGGAAAGCAATTATACTCCAATAATGATGTTAAAAAAAATAAAAATAAAATAAAAAGACTAAGAACCTCAAAAAAAAAGAGACTTCAAAGCAGAGTGGGTATTTGCCAGACAGAGGGGAAGTGGGCTTGAGGAATGGGTAGAAGGACTGAGCACAGAAGAAATGTAAACTAGGGGCAAACAGCCACCTAGAGCTCCTGGGTTCTTCAACTCCTGTGTCTGTGTGTGAAGAACTTTAAATCTTGGACTTGACTGTGACTTTCACCTGCTGCTCTAACTCTGCCCTTAATTTTGCTGTCAGGCTCATCTAGCAAATGTTTTATTTTATTTATGTTCTGCTCACTATCCTACCTCCTGTTTACCGCTAAGCCCCAGCTCTTATATTTGCTTATTGTTAAAAGCATGTACCTGCATTTGACCAGTAATAATTTCATATCCAAAACTAACTTTCTACAATAGTGTTGACCATCCTTTTGAAATATTTTAATTCTGGTCTTTATGTAACTGCAACACAGTTGCTCTGTTCTTCCTCAACCTTTTCTCCCATTTTTGTTGTTACATTTTTCTCATTTTCTAAGCACTTTTATACAATGTCTTTCTCCTTTATTTACTGATTTTATTGGGGTATAATTTATATACAGTAAAATGTGCCCATTTTAAAGGCATAATTTGGTGAGATTTTGAATAATGTACATATAGATGTTGATATAAATATATCTCCTTTATATTTTAATTATTTTCATTTTTTGGAAGAGGTCTAATCTGTTAAATCTGTTAATGGCACCCCATTACTTCATGAATGAAAGTCTTTAGCAAACCACACTTAGGGTTTTACTCCTTTGAAATATCTTGGCTCTCTTTTGGAAATGTTTTCAATTTAACTTGCATATTTTAATTATCTTAAATGTAATAAATATGCAAATAGTCATTTGAGCAATGAGCTGTCATAAAATAAACCTACACATTCATAAGTTAAAACCTGGTAAGAGGGAGGGTGGGAGGGAGGGAGATGCAAGAGGGAAGAGAAATGGGAACATATTGTATATGTATAACTGATTCACTTTGTTATAAAGCAGAAGCTAACACACTATTGTAAGGCAATTATACTTCAATAAAGATGTTTAAAAAAAAAAAAAAAAAAACCTGGTAAGAGCAAAGTAATGCAAATGTACAGGTTAATAATGAATAGTACTTATTTTATTTGTATAATATTCACTTATACTTAATATTAATAATAAGAGTAAATTATTTATTAAATTCACCTCAGTTTGTAATATTCACCAAATTTGAATCTCACCTTTTCCACTAAAAAACCAGAAATCCTGTCTCTAATTTCTTTGTTTGGTTTTATTATTTTGCTTCTAAGGTTTCAAGATTTTTGTCCCAAGGATAGAAAATATATTAACCTTAAAAGAGTAGTAGTAAGGTTCTCCACTATTAGGAAAATAACTCAATGGTTAACAACATATCTTCTTTCATTTCTTTGTAAAGTATTCCAAGATAAGTAAAATGGATGGATTGAAGCCATATATTACAATGAGAGAATTATAGAATCCAAGCCTGTCATCTTCATATCCTATCCTGTATATCTGGCTATGAATATTAATTTTCCAAAGCTTTCCATTATATATAAAAAACTTATTTTTTTGTTCTTTCTCAAAGTATTTAGCCTTCCTTTTCTTTTCTGCATAGTCAAGACTTGTTCATACTTTAAGGTGAGTTCAAACACAATATACTTCCTTGACAAACTAATCCTGAAGTACTGTCTTCATTCAACAAATCTTGATAGAAGTTAAAATTTAATACATTTTCTGGGAGATAACAATGACATTGGTCTACAGTGTTCCAATTTTTGTACATAGCATGTGTTTTTATATCTCACCAAATAAATTTCAAGATCCAAAGGCAAGTTTTTTTTTTTGCTCCCCAAATCTTTGATTTACTTTACAATTTCACTTTCTCTTATGAAAATGATAAAATAAAATTGAACATAAGAAAAGCCGATGAATAGAGATGTTCAAATATATCATTCTTTATCTAGATATTCTAAAATTTAATTCAGACTGTACTGGGTACCTACTATAGGAAGCTAAGAGTAGAGAAAAATACAAAAATGTTAGAAGACAAGAATTTGTCTCCTTTATGGACTTACTTTACATTGGCGGTAAAGCAACATTAAAATTGTAAAACAAGAAATATATGATTGCATGCTCAAATGACAAAGTTATGATAGAAAATATTCCTAGTCCAGTAGCACTGAGCTATATGTACTTATTTTTTCAGTTTAAACTTAAAATGAGAGAATACCAATTGAAGTGGAAATACCACTGTAGAAGTATATTGGTTTAGTTTCTAAACAATCAACAATTTCAAGGAGCATAAGTTTTCTCTTTTTTTTTTTTTGAAGATTTATTTATTGATTGATTGATTGCTATGTTGGGTCTTCGTTTCTGTGCGAGGGCTTTCTCTAGTTGTGGCAAGCGGGGGCCACTCTTCATTGCGGTGCGCGGGCCTCTCACTATCGCGGCCTCTCTTGTTGCGGAGCACAGGCTCCAGACGCGCAGGCTCAGTAGTGTGGCTCACGGGCCCAGTCGCTCCACGGCATGTGGGATCCTCCCAGACCGGGGCTCGAACCTGTGTCTCCTGCATTAGCAGGCAGATTCTCAACCACTGCACCACCAGGGAAGCCCCTCTCATTTTTTAATATGATTGTGTCAAGTTTTAAATAAATTAAATCACAGTTCAATAAAATTGATCTCAGTAATGTTATTTAATAAGATATTTTAATAGGAAATTTATATCTATAATAGCAAATTTGGTAATATTAGATCCATTCGTTTTTATTTATGTTTCTTGAGAAATATGTTCAAATTCTTCATCATATCAAGTAAAGTGATTATATGAAGAGACCCATATGAATATGATTCCAACTGCTAAAGGAATGGAAATCAAAAACATTTTTGATTGAAAATTCATATATGTATCTTGTAAGATTTTAGAAAGATAACCAAGAGAAAAATTTAATATGCATAAAATATAGAGACATCTTTTTCCCATTTTCCATAAAGCAATTTTTAGAATGTCACATCACTTGTAAATAGCTAGAATCAATGAAGAAGTCTTTCTTTCTGTTTAGTTATTTAATAGAGAAAAACATTGTCAATAGTTCTATTAAAAAAAAAATTAGAAAAATTTAATTTTATGATTACTCCTTTCTTTTTTACTCTGTTGTTCCTCTCTTTATATTTATTCCCACCTCAATGATGTGTACACTTTTTGGAAGACATTCTTTAAGATAACAAAACATGTTACCTAGGAATATGTGCATGTAGTATACAAGGAGCAATAACTGTTTTGTTTTGTTTTTTAATTGAAGTATAGTTGATTTACAATGTTGTGTTAGTTTCAGGGGTACAGCAGTGATTCAAATACACACACACATATTATATATTATAGTTTTTCAGATTCTTTTCCCTTAGAGGTTATTATAAAATATTGAGTATAGTTCCCTGTGCTATACAGTAGATCTTTGTTGGAGCAATAACTCTTTTTACATGATGGGATTTTTTAAAGGTAAGGAAGAGAGATGATGGTCCTAACACCAACATAGACAAGTTTTGGGGCACTCGGCACCTGGGTCATCATTCAGACAGTCCAGCAGTAATTGTGATTCAGTAGAAGCTCTAGTAGATCAGTAAAAAGACTTTGCCTTCTTGTCCCCTCAGCAGCAGACAAGAAAACTCCTAATTCTTTGTTTCACCATTAGGGCAACATGGAAACTTTCTGACCTCAGTTTTACTTCCCCTGCTTCTCTCACTACTATAGGTTCACTGCTCTCTCCTCTCTGAGTGTGTCTGTGCTATCTCCTCTATAGACACGTGGGCAAGAAATCAGGTAATCAGTCACCTATGAGTCTGCTGGCTGCAAGTTGATGGCCAATTTCTGAGGAAGTGTGTGTCCTTGGCTCAGGAAATGGGAAGAGTGGTTCGTAAAGGACGTGCATCAGAAGCTGCTCTCAAAGAAGTGTGCCGGCAGGTGGCTCAGAATTCACTAATTCACAGCTCCCTTCACAGTGACACCTCATGCCTACTTCTGGTGCCTCAGTTTATTAAACACCCCCCCCCAACACACGCCATACACACACACCACACCACACACACAATAAACACATACACACCAAACACCGTACACACACACATACACACACTACACAAAAGCAAAATCCTCAAGTTATCACCTATTTGCAACTATTATATATGTGCAGATCCTAGGTTTAGGAGAAGACATAAAATAATCTGTAAAAGCCTGTCCCTTTCTCAGAAAAAGCTTACTAAGAACTTTGGGATAAGCAGTACCTGGGAGAACTTTGCCATTTCACATTTTATAAATGCTTTCATATATGAACTTACTGTTTCATCACAGACACCTTTGAAAGAGCATTTAAACAATACTCAACACATCTCCTCAAGCTGGAAATGAATTTTTGATACTGATGAAGAATCTAATTTAGATTCAATATTAATGTAGTTAAGTAAGCGGATGTCATGGAGTTTGTGGTATCTGGTGCAGTGCTCTCTTTAAAAAAATAAAAGACATTGGTGCAGCCACTATGGAAAACAGTATGGAAGTTCCTCAAAAAACTAAAAGTAGAGCTACCATATGATCCAGCAGTCCCACTCCTGGGCGCATATCCGGACAAAACTATAATTCAAAAAGATACATGCACCTCAATGTTCATAGAAGCAATATTCATAATAGCCAAGACATGGAAACAACCTAAATGTCCATCAACAGATGAATGAATAGAGAAGATGTGGTACATATATACAATGGAATACTACTCAGGCATAAAAAAGAATGAAATAATGTCATTTACAGCAACATGGTTGGACCTAGAGATTGTCACACTAAGTGAAGTAAGTCAGAAAGAGAAGGACAAATACCATATGATATCACTTACATGTGGAACCTAAGATATGGCAGAAATGAACTTATCTGCAGAACAGAAACAGGCTCACAGGCATGGAGAACAGACTTGTGGTTGCCAAGGGGGAAGGGGGTGGGTGAGGGATGGAGTGGGAGTTTGGGATTAGCAGATGCAAACTATTGACATTACATATAGAATGGATAAACAACAAGGTCCTACTGTATAGTACAGTATGTGTATATATATATATATATATATACACACACATTATATATATATGTAACTGAATCACTTTGCTTTACAGCAGAAATTAACACAACATTGTAAATCAACTATACTTCAGTAAAATAAACTAAAAAAAAAAGACAACCAAACCATATATTCAAACCAAAAATGTCCATGGATTTGGAAAGTGGCTTGTATTTAACATATTTGGGGAAGTGTTCTTAGTATTTTGATCAAGGCATTTCAATTTCATAATCTTGTTTCTTCTATATGCATAGTAAATGTTCCCTGCAAATTATAGATGGTAATGAACACTTAAATTTAAACATCACTATTTCCCTTGACAGGACCGAGATTTTAAACATGATTGGCCATCTAAATTATTCTTAAACTAAGAATGTTCTTTTACCTCTTACATAACAAGTTGCAAATATTAAGCAATTTACTAATTACAAAATTAAGGCTGAGTATGTTTGCTGCTTGTGGAAGGTAAATGTGTTTGCCCTCCATCACAGTATAATACCCCAAATGACTCATGCTTCCCTTTTGTTATTTGAGCTATTAAGTAATTCACATATTTCAGAACTCTCTTGTCCAGTAATTAACTGTCCAGGGAAATAATGTCACCAGCTTCTAGTATCTGCCCCTGTTATTTCGCCTTTGGTATCATAACCTGAATGTATTGGCTGAGCACTAGTCACTGGTCACGTGGGTAACTTAATTGTTCTGGGCCACACTCCCCACTTGAGTGTACAAAGCGGGACCCAGCAGTCCACCTGAAGGCAAAGGAAAGCATCATCTGTAATCACTCCCCAGTGTTTCACATGCCTGGACTTGCCCGTATCAACAAGTACCAGCAGGCTAAAGCAAAGTAATGTGCTCCTACCTAAACAAGTGCCAGCCGGGGTGTGGGGCAGAGGAGGGGGATTAAAGCATCATAAATATTTGTCAGGACACTACCCCATGTGGCACTCCCAATGGTCACCCAATGCTTGTAAACTTACAAAGGACCTTTTTTGTGAGCTTGTTTTCTAGATTCAAAGGATAAGCAGACCTCTCTCTTGATGTTTTAATTCACAGCATTCAGAACTAAGTTTATAGCTCTGTTAATACTAGCATTCTGTGATTTTGATGGAATGAAATTGGATCATTCTGGATGGCCATAGATTCATTTATTCAATCACTCGTTCAGTCATTCAGCAATCACTTTGGATGCCAGGAACTGTTCTAGGCACTAGTGATAGAACACAGATGAAGCCCCCATCTCATGGGTTTAACCTTCTACTTGGGTGGAAGGAAACAATGAAAATAAACTGAGTAAATAAGAAAATCATGAAAAGCACTATGTAGATAATGAGAATAATAAGAGAGGAGTTGTCTTTCCTCCCTGTGTGAATCTGTAGCCTCTGCAAATATCCTGGGCTTCCAGGGTGGCGTAAGGTCTTAGACCTGAACCAAACCGATTGATTTCCCTCTGGGGAATCTCTAAAATTAGTGCCCTCTATTTCTTCCATTACACAAATATAATTGACTCTGAGTTAGAGAACTAGGAGGAGAGGGATGTTTGGGTGATAGACTCAGTTAAAATTGTCTATATTACAGAGTCAGGCTTTAGAGTAGAGTAGATGAGTCAAGCAATAATCTATGTCCTTGAAAGTTATTATTACCAAATATTCCAATAAATAGTTGCATAGAGGGTTCTTGATTTTTTTTGTAGTTATCAAATTCCTATGTGTATCTATTATATCTATTGTGCTCATAGACTGAAAATAATAGATAGATATAGATAGATAGACATAGATATATTGTATTTTGAATGTATAGTTAACATTCATTGAGTGATTATCATATACCAAGACTGTACAAACGTTATCCTTGTTAAGCCTCGTGAATGACCATGAGTTATATACTATTACATTCCTGTCTCTAAGATGGAGATTCATTAAGTAGACCAAGGTCACACAGCTAATAGCTAAAGAGCCAGGATTCAATGCAGGCACCCCCTCTAGAACCCAAGTCTCTAACCATCAGCCTGCTTCTTTATAGATCCTGTTGTATTTTAAAATATTATTAAATCTGACGCTTCCAAAAAAGAAGTTCTTATACTCAAAAAGTTGGGAGCCATTGGTCTGGATGATGGCCAGCTAATCATTTTGAAATTAAAATATCCAGGCAAGACTATTTTAGGGGAAAACAGATAAAGTCAACACACAATCTGAACAGATATCACCAGTCTTCATGAGTAATTAAACCTTTCAGATCACATATATGTATCTACTATGTGTGAATGGACGACAGGGTGAGTGATAGTCCTAACCCTCAAGCAGTTTACTGCACCCCAAACATAAACTGCTGAACTAAGACAGCGCGAATGAGTCCCAGTGTTGGTAGCGCAGCCAATTAATGATGTAAGACATCATAGGAGAGAGGTTATCATGGACTAGGGTGGGCAGGGAAGCCTTCAAACAATGGGGAAGCTTCACTTGGGAAATGAAAGGACAGTGATAATTGAGAGAAAGAAAGAGGAAGTGTATTTTTTTTTTTTTAATTTTATAGCTACTTTATTTATTTATTTATTATTTATTTTTGGCTGTGTTGGGTCTTCGGTTCGTGCGAGGGCTTTCTCTAGTTGCGGCAAGCGGGGGCCACTCTTCATCGCGGTGCGGGGACCGCTCTTCATCGCGGTGCGCGGGCCTTTCACTATCGCGGCCCCTCCCATTGCGGGGCACAGGCTCCAGACGCGCAGGCTCAGTAGTTGTGGCTCACGGGCCCAGCTGCTCCGTGGCATGTGGGATCTTCCCAGACCAGGGCTCGAACCCGTGTCCCCTGCATTAGCAGGCAGATTCTCAACCACTGCGCCACCAGGGAAGCCCGAGGAAGTGTATTTGATGTAAAAAGATCACCCACCACTGGGCAAGCCATGGTAGTCAAAGTGAAGACCCCGTGTTGGAACATGAAATAGACCACCTTGGTGAGACAGAAAATTTCCCACAGAGGGTGAGAAGGGAAGGGCAGAGACGGAGAAGCCAATGAGAGCTTCATTATGGGATACGTCTGTGTCATGGTAGCATAAAGTTTATGGAGACACATGAGCATACAAATGAGGCGAATACTGTGCTTTAGGGAAGTTTACTTTGCTACAAACTGGAAGACACATTTCAGGTCAAAGGCTCTGGAAGCTGAAAATTTGACCGAGAGGCCACCCAAATACTCTCTGTGTGAGGTGCCATGGGCAATAAAGAACTCATTGGGAACCTTTGAAAATAACTTTCAACACTTTTATTAGAGTGGAAAGAAAATCCAGAAAACAGAAGGTTTGAGAAGAGTTAAGTGCTGAGGAAATAGATACGAATGTGAGTGATCGCACATTCAAGAAGATTCAACAGAAAGAAAAATCCAGCTGCTTGACTTCCATGTCACTCTCAATAAGGACGTCTCAAGATCTGGATATATCTAAAACAAGTGTAAAATGATCAGTAAGATTAAAAAGGATCCCCTACCGCCCAAAAAAAGTAAAAGTAAAAGTAGAGGAATAGCATAGAATTGATGTTCCTACAGAGTTAGTTAGTGGAGAAAGGGAGCAAAGGGCATAAAAAGCTGGTATTGTTGAGGCCAGTTCAACCAGAACAGAACAGACCCCCTGGAAATCCCATTACCCCAAATCTTGCTTTTCCCTGTGCTCACATAAGCATCACCCGTCTCTGTGTTGCACTGTGTCAAAGTTATGGCGTTCCTTGGTTTGCTTCTCCCTCTTCCCTTCCTGTCGACCCCTTGATGAACTTGATCTCGCCATGAGGCAAGAGTGTTTCTTGCTCACCAGTGTGCCCCCAGCCCTGAGCACAGCCTCTCTCATTTCAGTCCTGAAACACTTGCTAAATGAATGAATATGAGGAGCTTGGGGGCAGCGCGACCCTGAGACCCAGACATTCCCAATGAAAATGAGGAACTTCTGAGAGGAAATGTAGAGGAAATCCTTGAGTGATGTCGCAACACCCAGCATGGGCTTGTGGCTGGACAGCAGTCTGCATCACTTCCCAGTGATGCCCTCTGTTCCAGGGACCACAGGAAAGTAGATGGTGACCCGGCATGGACGGGTCCCAGGTCAGTGGTACAAAGCTCTGGAATATGATCAGCGTTTAAACAATTAGCTAAGAAGATGACCATATCATCTTCTCCAGCATAGAAGGTTCTGATGAGGGGGTGGTCCAGGACTGCTGCGGTAGAAATTTAGAGACTTGGGATTTCCAAGAGGGCTAGTTTAAGAATCGATAGGAAATAATACTGTGTTTGATATGAGATCATTCTGGTTTGCAAGTTCCTGAGGGCTTTCAGTTTTAAAATGGAGACAGTCCCGGGCAAAGCAGGACAGCTGGGAACCCACTGTCTGCTGCGGCTTCCCCAACCCCATGTGGTTTCTTGGTGCCTCACGCTCTGCCTTAGGCGCTCTTCCTGTGGTCGACACGCTCTTTCTGGCCTTTTTCATCTGACTGCCCCCTATTCTTCAACTCAGAATTACTTCATTTTTTAAAAAATCTTATCAGTTCCCTCAACTGTCATGTCCCCAAGATGACCATGAGCTACAAGGGACAGTTTTCAAGACTTGGATATTCTGCCAGAGAAAAGTGACTAGGACTTGTGTTTGGAAAGTAGAACCTGAGGGGTTTTTGTTTGTTTTGTTTTGTTTTGTTTTTTAATCCTTTCTTCTCTTGTGTGTTCTTTAAATTTTCCTTAATGAGTTTCTCAAAATGGCACTCTTTCTTTCATTCCTCAAAATAGACAAGACATTCTACATTGGAGATTTTTTAGTCATTACCGTAACAAAAATGGTTGTATTAGTGGTTATTAAGTATGTTTCTTGGAAACCCATATCTGGGATTCTGCATCTGTTGTTGGCTGGTCATGAGGCTCACCTCACACTGGGCAGTCTGTCCTGGCACTGAATCTGTCATAGGATAGGAAGCAAGTTGAACAGTAATTCAGGGATTCATCACCTCCTCTCTTTGCTTTAATTGGTGGCAGTATTAAAATAAGTTAATTAATGAGTTTATGCCTCCTTAATATATATATGTTAAAACTTGCCTTTCGGGAGCTGCTTCTAGGAAGACTTGGTTGAGGTCAGTCAGCATGATTCCCTCTGAGGGCCCAGGCCCGAGGCTGCTGGTTTCCAGGGAGAGAAAAAATGAAGGTGAGTGACGGGGGAGGACGTGGACGTGGAGGAGGGCGGGATGTGTATGGCAGGTGTGTGCCCAGGTGGCCAGTATCTGGCAGAGCGTGGCTGAGCCCAGGTGGGCATCAGGCCACTGTAGGTGGGTTTGAGAGATGGCATAAGAGGACAGCTGAAGCTTCTTTGCCACAGACTGATTATAGGGAGTGAGGGACAAGGTCCCCAACCTAAGTTCGTGCTTTCTGCCAACTTATGGGACCATGTTTGAGAAATGTGAAACCACTGGCTGATTTCAAACCTCTTCGACTTTATCTGTTGTGGTTAGATTTGAACAACGATGTAAAGGTCAAAGATGTAAAATTCCCATCCTGGGCTCAATAGCCATGCAATTGAGATAGTGTGCCGGGACCTTAATGAAATGGGGTTGGAAATAAGCAGAGTTGAAAAAGGCAAGGGACCTGCCTTCCGCTCCATGAGTACGGATTTGACAGGCGTAGATGGGCTGCAGGAAGGAGAATTTTTGCCACAGTTCCTGGAGGAAGAAGTGTGGCCATTTCCCAAGATACCATAACAAATGGTATTTGCTTTACAGACCCCTCGTCAGAGAACATAAGGTCAGGAAGAGGGGAAATCCAAATAACCTTCACAGGCTGAGAGTTCCATCAATGATCAAACTGTCAGGAAGGATATTATCAAGATGAATATAATTACTAAACATGTTGCAGGAATGTGGTTTCTTTGGAAATAGGTGTCTATCGAGGTGAGTCGACCGAGTGACTTTGAAATCACAGCCTGTGGTCAAGGTTATCGAGGAAGAAAATTAAACTAAGCCTTAGCGCTGAAATTCAGACCATCCACCTATTCATTCTGCTGACAAGTTGGCTTTCCAGTTTAATTCTGCTTAGCGGTACATCCCTGTGAGGTTGCTGCTGATTTGCAGTTTCTTTCGGTAACATTCTTTTATTCCTTACCTCTCTTCATTCCCAGTTAAAATGCCATGTGCTATTATATTCTGTCACAAAGATGCAAACAAGTTCATTAAAAAAAAAGATTCAGGTACAGTTTTAAAGTTGCATGCTTCAAAGCATAATATAGCAAGACTTTCAAGATGAGATGACAGATCCTTAGGAAAAGACTGCAATATAAATTATTCAATTTATAAAGTCAAACTGCAAATGCTGAGATGAAGTCTCATGTTAACAACTATATTTACATGATTTAGGGACAAGCATAATTTGCTAATAGATAATCCCTTGGTTTAGAAGTTACCCTGTTTCTAGAATTTAATGTCATAAAAAAGATAAAAATTTCCAAGGCATGTCAAACAAAAATTCTAGCTTATTATCCAGTACAA